>NC_135499.1:124331920-125074420 GCF_052857255.1 Amblyomma americanum
CCGTGGGCACCTAGTGCTAATCTTGCAACAGCTCTCTGATTTACTTCTAATCTCGAATGAACTTCTGTTTTTAAGCACAGAACCGCATTCCCCAAAGTAAGCCCCGGCACCATTATTTCTTTCCAGATACCTCTCAGTGCTTCATACCTGTTCATACCTGTTCATACGGGGTACATTGCGGTGAGCCGCGCTTGCCCCAGCTGAGTGCCGCCAACGCCTTCTGAGACGCCGTAAGCTCCTTCTGAGACGCCGGCAACTGCTCCAGAGACGCCTGCGTCCGGAGCGGCATCGCAAAAAGTAGGCGTTCGGTGGGCTGACGTAGTAGCTGGGAAAACACTCAAAATTGGCTCGTAATAGTCAAGTTCATGTTGTACAAGAGAGTAAACTCGTCAACGTTCTTCGGCAGGAGATTGCGCAGCTGCACGTAGAAATTCAGTATCTAAAATCCCAGTACACCAGGAAAAGTGATCGATCGCTCTCATCGATACGCAGCTCCGTCCCAAGACCGAGCCAATCGAGAAGCGTATTTAGAAACGTCAACTAAAAAAACGTGGCAAACAAAGCACCCTTGGATACTGCGACTCAGCTTACACAAACAGCAGCGAAAATCAAATACGAGGCCACACGTGAGATTAAAAAAGAAATAAAGGTCCTCTAACAAAACCACAAGTCTCAGTTTGCCATACTTGAGCAAACGATGAAGTTTTTGGCATCCGTCGTTGAAATTCTTCTTAATAAAGAGCAGTGTGAAACTCCACGCAAAAAGAAGGCCCAATCTCAACGACCTGCCCAAGCTCCACAACCCTCTTAATAATGGGACTCGGGGAGACTACCGTTCCACAGTGGAATTGGCGGAGCTTTCGCCAAAACGGCCCTATCCTCAAATCTCGCATTAAATTGTGCGAACCGTAAGGCATCCTGCTTCAAGAAACGCGAGGGCCATGCACCCCTCCAGAGTACAGGGTGTTGACAGAACCTGCTATAGAACATAAAGCAAAGGGCACGAGTGAAGTTATAGTAACTAGTCAGTCTGCAGTCCTCATATGCACAGATTGCGAGGCGGCGCAGATCCGCCTTTCTAGAGTCAGTAATGACTATCGACGGGCCTTCATTTTAAAGACGAGGTCTCCGGGCCGTAAACCATATTTTTGGCGCCTGTTTACTACAGGCCTCTTACTACACAGCTCAGTGTGGACAAATATGAATGGCTTCAACAACTGATTTCAACAGATTACCACAGTCCAGTTATTGTTGGCGGTGACTTCAATGCCAAAAACGTTCTTTGGGGTTACTCGACAACTGTCTACAGGGGACGTCGTCTCGAAGAAGCCATGGAGTTTTCTAACTTACGCCTTTGCAACGAGCCACATGTGCCCGCGCGTGTCGGCCTCCAGGCTAGACAAACCGACACTACACCGGACCTCACTCTTGCAAGGTCTGGCGTGGTAAAACACTGGGAAATTTTAGATACTGCATGGAACAGTGATCACTTCCCTATTGCCATCCGTGTCAAGAACAAACGGCTTCGAGCCAAGAAGACGTTGCTCTTCCTTGACTGGCAGCGCTTTCGTGAATTGTAGCAACATTTTAAATGTCATAGCTTCCAATAACTTGTCCATGAGGTTACCACGGCTAAAGCGGTGTCGACAGAAGAAATAGAATGTAGCGACACAACCACTCATGTCGACAACCACTTAGTCAACCTGTGGAAACGTGCCTCCGTCCTCGCGAACCGCTACCGTACACGTGGAAAGCGCCAAAAGGATCTTCGAAAACTTCGTCGCCACAACACCATACGCGACTACACACTTCGCCTAGACGGAGAAAACTGGCACCAAGTCTGCGCTGAGATGGGGCGAGAAAAATGCTTCCGTAAGAGAGAAACAACTTTATTGTAACACCAGTCAATGAACGCCAGGAGAGAAGTCCATCTCCCCTGTCGGCCCTAGCCGTCGGCCGGGATCCCTTGGGATACAGCAGCAGCAAGGGCTTGACCGATGATGTCTTGCTGGACGTTGGGGTCTGGGCTGCGGAGCAAAGCCTCCCAGGATTCTATAGTGCGTGAGCTATCATATTTAGCCGGGCACGTCCACACCATGTGGACCAAATTTGCTGGCTGATCGCAAAATTTGCACTTTGACCTGAATACTGTAGGATGCCACGTGCTGTAGAGTACTGGGTTGGGAAAAACCCCTGTCTGTAATTTCCTCCAAAGAACCTCCTCTTTTTTATTGAGCGTTTTGTCCGCTCGCGGATAAATCTGACGATTTAGTCTGTAGTATTGTGTGATTTCCTGGTATGCGCGCATATCCTCTGTGCTGTTTGTACTTCCAGAGATTTGGGAGGTCCCAGGGGTCGACCGGTAAGTGAGACCTCGGGCTACCGAATGAGCCTCCTCGTTCCCTTTAAGTCCTTGGTGAGCTGGTACCCAAACGAGCAGAACCATTTCTCTGGGTCCTCCTTCCCTGCTTAATATACGGATGGCAGTCTCCGTCACCCTCCCCGATTCGTAATTTCTCACAGCGTTTTTTGAATCGCTAATGACCACCTTGACCCCTCCTTGGCTGGCGGCTAAGGGTATCGCCACTTCCTCAGCTTCTACTGTCTTGACACCACTGACTGTGCAGCATGCCACCGGGGTTCCGTCTTCCTTAACCGCCACAGCCGCGTGTGCGGCTTTGCTCTCATATATTGCAGCGTCCGTATACAGGACGTCCTGTCGACCTGTATACCTAGGATGTAATGCTTCTGACCTGTCTTTGCGCCTGCCTTCGTGAAAGGCGGGGTGCATGTTTCTGGGCAGCGGAGGGATTTTAATCTTGTCCCTGATTTGTCGTGGTATGTCTCGTGAGCGGGCATGTTCATGCTTGGGCTCGTAGCCCAATCTCTCTAAAATTTTCCTCCCCGTTTCAGAACCGAGTAGCCTTTGATGCTAAGCGGTAAGGGCAGCCTCAATGAGCTTCGCGAGAGTGTTGGAGACCCCTAGCTTCGTAAGTCTCTCGGTGGATGTGTTCGGGGGTAGGCCGAGTGCGACCTTGACACTTTTCCTGATAATTATTTCGAGCTTGTTCCGTTCCGCTCCGTTGAGTTTCAGGTAGGGTGCCACGCACACTATCCTACTGATTACGAAGGCTTGCACGAGTCTCAAGAGATTCGCCTCCTTCATCCCAGCGTGCCTGTTCGCTATTCTTCTGATAAGACGACACGTCTGATTTGCACTAGCTTCTAACCTAGCAAGCGTTTCATGATTCTTCCAATTCGCCTGAATCCTTAGCCCGAGGACGCGGATACTGTCAACCGCGGGGATCTCTCCGCCATTGACATACAGGTGGATGTCTGTCTCGCGCTTTTGGTGAAGCCACCGTTTTCCAGGGGGCATCAGGAACAGTGCTTCCGACTTTTCGGCCGAGCATTTAGGTCCCTTGAGTTTCAGGTACTCTTCAATGATGTCAATTGCTTTTTGCAGAGAGCTTTCAATTTGTCCGTCACTCCCCTTATTTATCCATAATGTTATGTCATCCGCGTATTTTGTGTGGTTTAAATTCTCAATGTCCGCCAACAGTTCGGGGAGTCTCAACATCGCTATGGGCGTTTACAGAGGCACGGCTGGAAAAGGGAAAAAGCGGACTTCAATTTTCGCAGAGCTCTCCTTGGCAGAGGAGCAACTCATCCAGACTTTCTTTCCGCATGCTGCAGACAAACCTTCTGATAACCTTCTTCCCATTACTGTGTCTACGCTAGATCCCGAACTTGACAAGCCGTTCACAAAAGGGGAACTGTCGGCTTTGCTCGCTCAAGGAAAGAGCCACTCGGCCCCAGGGTACGATGGCGTCACCTGACAGAAGCTTAGAAATCTTAGTGATGCCGCAAAAGCGCAGCTCTTATTAACAGTAAATAACTCACGGGAGACAGGGGATGTGCCAAATCAACTCAAGCTAACACTGGTTAACCCTATGCCAGAGCATGGAAAAGATTATTCTATCATTTCCAACCTCCGACCAATTGCTCTCATTTCCACCGTCTGCAAAATGACGGAGCGGCAAAACAGCAATAGGATTCAGTAATACCTGGAATACACAACGACTTGGTGACACCCTGCGCAAACCGGCTTTTGCCCCAATTTGAGTACACAAGATTGCATATGGCTGCTTCGGCGAGTCATTAATCGAACTTCCCTGCACCTCGTGCCTGATTACATCCTCGCGGTCGACATGAGAAAAGCTTTTGACAACGTCGATCAAAATGTCATCCTTACGGAGCTTGCCCAAGCCTAACCCAGTCAACGGGCGCTGAACTGGATACGGAACTTTCTTCAGAGCAGACCCGTACGTCTCAACTGTGGTACCAAAGAATAAACCGCTCGCACATACTACCTCGGCAGTCGAGTTCCTCAGGGCTCAATCCTCGTTCGTTTACTGTTTAACTTGGCGATGGCGAAGGCAGCAAGACGCCTAAAATAAGACAGAGCAGCAAGATTCGCGATCTACGCGGACGACGTTACAGTGTGGGTCGAGGCCAATGATTTTCAGTCCTCCTGTCACATGAAAGCCGAGCTGCAGGCAGCGGTGCATAGCCTGTACGCCTCACTAACAGAGCTGGGCCTTGAACTGGCACCTGACAAGACAATTTCTCATTCATTGATGGCAGGACTCGTAATAACCGGTCCCAACAGTTGCATCTTCTCATGGCAGGTCAGGTGCTAACGTCTCCTAACGAATCACTCATGCTTCTTGGTGTGCCCGTCAGCAGCTGTAACAGTCCTCGTACTTGGATCAAACGCCTCAAGAGCACCTGGAAGAGTACCCTACATCTCATCGCTCGTATGTCAAAAAAGTACGGTGGTGCAAGGCAGGAGGCTTGTCAGACGCTGGCTCACGCGGTAGCAGTTGGCAAGATTCTCTACGGCGCCCCTTCGTACGAACTGACCACGAAGATCCACGAAGACCTAGCTCGTCTGCACAGAGGCACGTTACGCACCATAACAGGTCTACCACGACTACGCGGATCGCGGCTCTAGAGGAAGTGGTGGCTCTTCCTCCTATACACAAAATCATCGAAGAAGCTGCAACTCGGCACGAAACAAGCAGAACTTGCACGAAACAGGGATGCGTTTGGGAACCTTGGAACCGCCAACTCTCGGCACCGGTAGATTATGAAGGCCGGCCGGCTCTGCCCTGGCTTCGTCCACACCTCGGCCGCTACAGACGTACTGCTCCACCCAGAGCACACACGGCGGTAAAGCTCCACCTAGCTCGACACACGGCCCTTGATAGCGAACAACATAAGGAGGACATACACGTGGATGAATTCTTGAAAGACGGCGTCATATCAATGGCATGGCGCAGCCGTGAGAATCTCGACTTCAACGGGTGCCGTACTATTCGTGCACCGGATGGATGCATAAAGGAAGGGTAGCTGCTCGTTACATACGGCGCTCTATCTGCAGGTGGAAAACGTTCTGGTCGGCAATGAATTGCCACAAACTGACATCGCGCGCAAAATCCGAATATTCTTTGATTCACATGAAGCTTTCCACAAAACTTTCTCGACCAACACAATTGCACAGCAGATTACTTCTAAAATCAGAACCCTCTCAGCACGCAATTTGCCCATGCACCTCGCGCAGATTCCTGGACACACGGGCGATGACGACGGGAACCAGTCCGCTCGCAACGCGGCTCGGGAGAGTGTCTCGTTTCTTCCTCCGCTTGAATACCCCGCCGTTACCGACGACCCTGCTGATATGTCTAACAACTTGGCTGTCCCAACGTGCAGACTAGAGCGTGCCAAACAGAGGAGACGCGCACGACTTAAGGCCGTTACACCACTGGGTTACCTTGAACCTCAGTTGCTCTCACACGGCATGAGCAGATCTTCATTAATAAGATCATCGCCGATGCCGCCTACACGCCAAACATTACCCGTAAATGGCTTGCCGGCCCTCGCTGGCATCAAGGGGGCAATATTGACGTTGTGAAGTGCCCGTAATCTTGCCGCCCTTGTCGTGCTGACCTGTACCATCTAGTTGGTGTTGTTCAGAGTTCCGCAAGGGACGCGACGACATCGTCGCCAAGCATGGCTTTCCCACCGATGGCGAGGAATTTCGTGCGTTGACCAGAGCCGAAACGAACGGCATCTGGGAAGATGTTGGCAAATATGCTAAAATAAGTGGCCTCTACAAGTGTAAAGCGTGGCTGGACCACACATGCTGTCCCTTCATGTATTAGTAGACCCCTATTTTTCTCTTCTTTAACAACCCAATTCCCCAACAAACGGCCTTGAGCCTCAATTTCTAAATAAACAGCTAATTCATTGATTCCTACTTTACAATTGAAAATATCTCCCCATTGCTTGTAGTTGAAGAGAACAAAACTTCACCATTTGCTAGCCTGAAAAGTTTTCTCCGCGCTGCATTTGGGCAAACGCAGCGGTGTCTCAATGGTTATGGCACTCGAATACCGACCCGAAAGACGCGGGTTCAGTCCCGGCCGTGTCGGTGGAATTTTGGTGGACGCTGAATACTAGAGCCCCATGAACTGTGCGATGTCAGTGGACGTTATAGCACCCCAGGCGTTGCTTTAACCTTCATAGCCTGAGTCGCTTTGGGATGTAAAACTCCCATGAATGAAACCAAACTAAGCTGTATTTGGAGAGCCTGAGAATGACGTCTCCTGTATGAGCTAAGTTCGGCATTTATCGTATTTTTTAATTGCAAAAGCTATAACAGAGGTATCTCTCGTTCTCACTCTTTAAATCTGTTTACTTTACATGACATGGGCTATTTAGTGTATAAGTTCTCAGGTTGCTTGTCTGCTGCAACTTCATTTCGAATTTGATTTTTTTGCTTAATCCCTTCAGTTCACAACGGCTACGGGTTCAGTAACAGCGTATTTTGCATAAATAGGTGACAAGAAATCAACGAAAAGAGAAGAAAATTATCTTGGTGACGTAAACATAATGTGGGTTGAACGCGACGGAAAAGAGAGCACAAGATTTTGGGATTTAGATTGTCTCGTTGCAATGATCTTGCATCAGCACATGAATCCATGTGAAACCAAGGAGTAAGTTTAGTATCACGGAGGCCT
Source organism: Amblyomma americanum (assembly GCF_052857255.1). Lineage (NCBI taxonomy): Eukaryota > Metazoa > Arthropoda > Arachnida > Ixodida > Ixodidae > Amblyomma > Amblyomma americanum. The sequence continues at coordinate 124,339,006 of NC_135499.1, forward strand.
TAGGAAAAAATGCAACCGTGACTGCATATTTTTAGACCTTACTCCGGTCGCTTTCAGTTTCTCGTTTCCAGCAGGAATGCTAAGCTCGTACCCGACACCGTAACTGAATATGGAAGCGAAATGCCTGGGCATAGAAAGAAAAGCAACTGAAAACCGTCATGCACTTGACTGGCAGCCGAAAATAAACACTGACCCATGCATCGAGCTCCGGTATAAAGAAAAACGATTCGTATACCCCGCTTCTAGGATTTGAATTACCATTCGAAATGTGTCAATGCTACCCACGCATGGAAATATTTTTGTATATAGTGGGAGTCAGGAAGTTGCATAAAACTGAGCCTAGCGAGCCCTCAACTGCGTACCTGTTGCTTTCCGACCTATTGTTTTTTTTCTGATTCGTTGACTTTTGGACTCTGTAGGCAAAAAAAAACTCATGCTTGACTGCATTTCGAGAGACTGAAGGGCGTCTGCCTCTGGACTGTTAAGATTCTTAATGCACTCAGGGAAGGATATCATCGTACAAAGCCGAGCTTACGGCATGTTGTTCGTTGTCATAGTGAAAAGAACCTGAACTGTACAGCAACGATACTGTTAACAAGCAGCGATGCCTGGAAGTTCATCTTTTACTTTTTTCTAAACAGACATCATTTTTTGAATACAAGGGTCGCTCAAAAAGTATTGCACAGTCCGCTTTAGCTCCATAATGGTAAGCACAAAGAAAATGAAAGTTTGCATGTAGAAGCATCTTCCCATTGGCCATCTTTAAGTTGACATAACCCATGTCAAAGTTTTTTTCTTGTTGTTTCATGTGCGCCATCATGAATGATCAGCGTCACACCATTCTATGAAAATCTGCAGTGATCGAATTAGTCTGCAAGTCCGTCGATGACTCAGCAACATCAATTCGCTGGAAGCTGTTGCTGGTATGTACGGACACCACAGTGAATTTCAGTAATGTGTTTTCATGGCTGGAGATCTTTCAGGCTGTTTCATATTCCAGGTTCTGCCATGTTCAGAGACTGTCCAGTATCACAAGCACTGAAAGTGTTTCACATTTTTTGATAAACGCATTGAAACTGACGGATGTATCATCGCAAGACAGATTATAGAACAGGAAGGCGTAATAAAAGATCTGCCTTAACACTATTCAAACGATGGCTATGCAGAAAAATTCTTGCTCGATGTGTTCCAGAGCTCTTCAGAATGAAGTTTATGAAAATTAGGTTGTCTGTTTTTAACTGTAAAGTTTCTTTAAAAATTGTGTACACTGCTTTCATGAAGTTTTTTATTCATGATGTCATTCATGAAGAGCTACCAAAATTTCTATCTCATTGCACCATTATAGGATCATCTGTGTGGAGAACAAGTTTGAGATGTCGACGTGTTCATTGCATGTGGGAAACAGTGGTTGAATTACCTATATCAAGAGTTTAACAAACATGCATTCGCGTCATGGAAACAAATATGGCTACAGTGCAGGAATCAAAGACTAAGTGTAATTTCTATATGAATAAAGCACCAATGCTTTTACCAATAAAATATTATTTTCCTAGTGCTTACCACTACCGAGCTACACAGTGGCTTGTACCTTTGACGAACCTTTCTACTCTATCTTCTTTCATAGCCGCCGAACAGAACAGTTGCTTTCAGTATAGAAGCGGCTACACTTTCCAAAAAGCCATAAACTCTAGCCGGTTCTGCAACGAAACGCACAATGCACCGACAGAGCGTTCGATAGAAGGCTGCTACGGAACGCACGATTTCATACTGTTCCAATGGAAACGACAAGAAATGTAGAGTAGCTTGTGCCGCCAATAAATTTTTGCCTTCGTTCTTAATGCTGCAGAGCTGGGCCAATATATTTTCACATATATGCATTATATTATTTGTTAGATAATTTATTTAATTTTTATATATTTATGCTGTAATAATGGTATAATAATATTTACGGTACAATATGATACATAATATTTTATATAATTATGTAATTTGTGATGTCTACCTGTTCTTCAACAACTCGTCGTTCAGTTGCGGAAACGCGATATGGGCACTGTCGCAGAGGGGCATGGGCGCCGGTCTCAGTGCGACGCTCTACAGTCGACGTGCGCCCCAAAACGCCTTGGTGGCAATCGAAGGAGTAGCGAAACTCCTCAAGAAGCGTCAGAAGCTGGGTTCGCTGAGTTGAAGGAAGAGTGGCGTCAATAGAGCGAAGGAATAGGTCGGTCGACAAAGGGGCGGGCGCAGGAGTAGGTGAGCTGAGGGCGTCCATGGCGACCGGCGGTGATTCTGCGGCAGCGTCAGGGTGGTCGAAAACAGAATCAAAGACCTGCACGGTTTCGACGAATTCTCCACAGCGCAAAGCGCTGAAGACCCACAGTGCGGTTAGGCCGGCGGATAAAATGAGCAGGGAATAACGCAGCGGCAGACAATGGCGGCTTAGAAAAGTAGGAGACGGCGTGAAGATGCCACTGGCATCGTGAACACAAGAAAAGGAGAGAGGCACAATCAAGGAAGAGCACGCAGGAATATCAGCACTGTCGGCGACAAAAGCTTTGGCAGAAACAGGGGCACCACAAATTTCAGTCTCTGGCACGAGATTCGGCAACGCAGAGTGCTCTACTTGAGCCCGAGCACACTCAATGACTATGTCGTGGAGCGAGAGGAAGTCCCAGCCTAATAGGATTGAATGCGAACATGACGGCAGAACGATGAGCTCAACCAAATATAAATTGTCTTCTATGACTACTCGTGCGGTACACGCTGCTAACGGCTGGATGAGGGGCGCACCTGCAGTTCATAACGACTGGCCATAAAGGGGCGTCTCCACTTACCACAAGGAGCGGCAAAGCGCTGCATACATGACAGAACCGCAGCGCCGGTGTCGACTAGCGCCATCACAGATACGCCCTTTTCCAAACCTTCAATTAAATTAGTGGCAGACAAACAAGACCTTTAAAATTTCGACGACTGCACAGTTCTCGCCTCAGGAACTGCGGCACCTAGCCTTCCTCTTGAGTGGTCATGGGATGCCGTCGCATCGGAGAGATGGAGCGCCGACGTGGAGAAGGCGAACGGCGTCCAGAGAAGCCGGTGCGCTCAGAAGACACAAAATGGCTTACGGCGGGTCACTGCGAGGTGTGTACTGACGCTGGGACCAGTAACCGCAACCTCAGGAGGTGTTCGTGACACGTTCATGCGTCGAAGACAAAGCCGCGCCACATGACCTGGAAAGCCGCAGAAGTGCAGATCGGGCGGTTGTGTGCGCGTGCGCCAAGAGATTCCCAGTTGAGCAGGCGGTTTATTATTATCAGGCGTGCCCCAGGAGGTTCGCAGATGAGCAGGCGGTGGAATAAAAGCAGCGGCCTCTTGAACGGGACCTGGAAGTGGAGCATAGGTAGATGGACGAGGTCGCGCAACAAGGTCCGCATATGTCAGCGGGGCCGCGAGATGTGTGGGTTGAGAGGCAGGCAGAAGAGCCTCAGTGACCTGTTCTTGAATGATGTGCCGCAGATTCGGAGTTATGTGTGGTGATGATTCTTGATGACGTGAAATAAGCGAGAGCAGTCGAGCGACTTCTTCATGGATGAAGTTCTTGATGTGCGGCATGGGCGGTGCCTGGTTTCTTGCATCTTTCAGGCCAGCAAGCGAGTTGACTTTCGTGGTGTGTTCGCTTGTCAGAGCCCTACGCTTGCGTAGTTCATAGAAGCTCTCACATTGGGTGACGACTTGCGCAAATGTGCGCTGGTGTCGCGCCAGCAACATTTGAAAGGCGTCGTGATCAATGCCCTTGCAAATATGCCTGATTTTGTCGGCTTCGGACATCTCTGCGTTCACCCTCTTGCGCATATCGACGACATCCTCGATGTAACTCGTGAAGTTCTCTACTACCTGCAGCGACCGCGCACACAAGCCATGTTCGGCACGAAAGAAGCGTTGTTCTGACAGCCGGACGGCCGAATACCTTTGAGAATTTCGCATAGAACCATGATGTAATGTCCCCCTCGTGGTTCCGATGCCACAGATTTGCCACGCCCGTCAGATAGAAAATCACATTGTTCAGTTTGGTTTCCGCGTCCCACTTTTTGTATGCGCTCACCCGTTCATACGATGTTATGCGATCATCAGCATCATGGTCGTCTGCGCCGCTGAACATAGCGGGGTCTCGCTGGCGGAGAGAAGCAGCACAGTCGACGGCTGCCGGGCTCATTTGTACGGCTTGGTGGTTGGCATCCGAAGGCATCGTTGTAGGGGGTAGCTTTCGGATGCGGAGTTCCAGTGCGAGAGAATATTACCCCACACCTGCACCAAATGTGAGGTGGGGTTTCTTCGAAAAAGCTTCTTAACGACCGAAGGGCCAACAGCAGTCCGCGGTCAGCTAGTCCAGCCAGGAGCGTGCACGAGGCGATGGCCATGCGGCTCGCACCTATGCCCGTCGTCTCCTTTACACAACAAAATTAATCTTCACTTGCACGGGTAGTGAAGTGGCCACCGCTTCAAGTTCCAAAACTCTGTGGCCGCTGCAGTCATCGCAGCAAGTTTAAATGCGTCATGATTAATATTGTCTGATCAAGGGCACGTCGCCTGTACAACCGACCGCGAGTAATTGATGTTTCGCTCTCCCTGCTTTTTCTGCACGTACTACTTGTGTGGCGAGGAGTGGACTGCTGCGCCCTTAATACTTCGAACCATGCGTTACAGTCGCCTCTGGTTGCAACATTTAGACGGTGTCTAGATGAACAAGAACGCGCAAACTAAATCACAAGCGTACTCGCCACTCCTCAGGTTAGTTTTCGTTAGCTATGAAACCTAGGAAAAAATACTGGCTGCTATCCGCGTTTTACAGCAGCGACCGGGAGATGTAAAGGAGACATACCATTCCCCTATATTCACCCTCAACGTGCCATGGCAGAAAACAGTCAGTTACGTACGAACGCTTTTGTCGTGAGCTGATCGCGCAATTTTTTTTTTGAGAGCAGTTCACATGAGCATTAAGTGGTTTTAACTGTCATACTGAAATTCGTCATTTCTGGGGAGAAGTCGGTTGCGACAGTTAGACAAGTCAAGATGTTGTGCGTGAATCTGGATTAAACAGCTCTCCTCTGTCTTTCCTCAACAGCTCTCCACTGTCCTTCCTCAACGTCCGATGGTTTCCGGGCTCTTGACACAAAATAAGTTTTAAAGCGAAATCTTTACTGGCCCGGAACTTGCGATTCCGCCGTGGCTGTGCTCCGAGGAGGCACATGACGTCACAACGCGCGCCTCGCCGTGGAGCCGGACCGGTCTGGCCGGGCCGGCCGCGGCTGGCGCACTGGGCGCGAAATAGAGACATGCTCCAAGTCTCCGCCAGTGCGGTCAGAGTGCGTCGAAGCCGCCGAACGCGTCGGCGGTCAAGCACAGTTGGAGTATAGAGGGTGTCGCTTTGGCCGTCGTGGCGTCGCCGTGCAACGCGCGCGCACGCGCGTTATGCCGTAGTATAAGCGCGCCTTAACAGAGCCTGCGCTTAACCGCTAACCCACTTATTGGGTGGCGGCATCTATGCGAGCCACTGAAACCTCTCGCACACGCACTAAAAGAAAGTCTGTGCCGAGGCTGCGAGTCGAAACAGAGCCTTTGGCATTTGAGGAGAAGACGCTACCACTCCGCCACGACAGCTCAAGCTTTAACCATGAATAAACGCGTAACTAGTGAATGCACTCTTCCGATGCAGAAGTCGCCGTGGTTTCGCTACGTATATCCTAGCCTAACAGAGCTAGACCATCAGCAATTTTCACAAACTCCCCTAGAGTTGAGCTTTACGTCTGGGGTTCCACTCGGACTGAGCGAGCTGAGTGTAGCTGTATTATCATCTGTACGAGTTGTGGTATTGCAGATGACGAATTCAGGAGTTTATATGATCTGCTTTGAGAACTTTTCGGAGAATACCAAGGAGACCAGCCACTTATTTTTCATTACGTGACCGGACCTCTGGTCTTCGTTTCTCTCCGGCACCGGTGAAGAGATGAGCGCCCTATACCGCAGACTTACATTGTCACTCCCTCGCAGCGCCGACCCAGAGCACCAAACCTGCTGATGAACATGCTCTGTAAGCGTCTCAGGATTACCGCGACAACATAAGAGTTCAGGTCCTTTCTCTTCAAGCACCGCTTGCCACTGTATCCAGCACACCCCAGTCATTCGGCCTTTGAGACCATCCTGGACGAACACCCGTCTCTGCTCTGTTCATCCAACTTCTTGCTGCCCGCCAAGCACCACGTCACGCAACACATTGTGAACACTGGCCCGCCCACATATTGCCCGCAACGAGCTCGAGAACATGCTTCAGCTCCGACCCAGTCCTCCTCTAACCCCAAGGCGTCACCTTTAAACATGGCGCCGAAGAAATCCCCAGGAGGTTGGCAGCCCTGTGATGATTATTGTGCTGTGAACAGCGCCACAGTTCCGGACCGCATTACCCTAGTTCACATCAGGAATTTCACAGAGCACAGCTATATGGCGTCACCATTTTCTGTAAAATAGAACTCGTCAAGGCCTATCACGAAATATTTCTAGAACCATACGATGTTGTCAATACTGCAATAATTTTACCATTCAGACTCAGAATACATCCGCATGCCCTTTCGTCTCCGCAACTATAGACAAACATATCGGCTTTCATTCACAGCGCAAAGACGAACATGGACAAGAGGGGAGACACAACATCCCCTCTTGTCTCCCCTCTTGTCCATGTTCGTCTTTGCGCTGTGTATGGGAGCAGGAAATACCAACTCGCCCAGCAATCGATTTTTAACATATCAGCTCTTTATGGAAACCATGACTCGGGGTCTACCCTTCTTCATAGCTTGCATCGCAATTTTCAAGTTTTCAGCGGTGATGCTGAACAGCACATACAACACCTCCGGCAGGTTTTCCTCTGTCTCTGTGAATATGTCCATTTCAGCAACAGAGCCTGATAAGGCTTCAGCATGTCGAAGCCCGACCTCCTTGGCCACCGTGTCAACCGCTTGGAAATCGATCCAAAGTCAGAGCCATTCTAAAATTTCCGCAGCCTTCTTCAATCCGAAAGCTCCACGAATTCCTTGACTTTACCAATTTTTACCGAATTTTCATCTTTCACTCTGCAGCGCTTGTCAAACCACTGACCGACATGCCTCAAGAGAAGAAAGCAAACACTGCACAACTTACATGTTCTTCATCCGCTGTAGATTTTTTCCAGGCCTCCAAAGCGACACTACCCGATGTCGTTTTCTTTTCCCATCCGCGTCCTGCTGCACCTCTGCGCTTCATGACCGACGCTTCCGACACCGGCGGTGGAGCCGTACTTCAACAGTCGTGGATGATGCTTGGAGCCCTGTATACTTCTTCCTGAAGATTTTCCGTGCTGAAAGCCGCTACAGTAATATCGGCCGTTATCTTCTCGAGGTTTACACATTCGTCCGAAATTTGAAGCACCTCCTAGAAGTTCGGCATTTTCTGCAGTGTCCCTACCATAAACCACTCAGTTTTGAAATAAACTCGGGCAGGAGTAAATTATCCGCATGCCAAATCGGTAGCCTATCGTACATGGGAGTATTCACGACTGACATCAGACCGGTTCATCACTGAAGAAAAAGGAACGCCGACCAAAAGGTTGTTGTTTAAAACGAAGACGACCAGACGAGTTTTGGTCAGACTTTAGATTTCACATCAGACAGGTTGTCGCGAATTGGTAACGCGTCCCCGACTTTCCGATGGGACGCTATCGCCTGCAGGTACGAACAAGAGAACAAATAGACCAATCAAAACAACATGAAGCCGTATTTATAATTTAAAAGAAAAGAGCCAATAAGAAACGAAAACCCCAATAAAAAATTGGCTGTTGTTTAGCTCTGCTTAACCCTAGATGAATTGCGAAAGCTTCGTTTTCTCGGCGCGTCCTCTACGCAGCGTCTCATTACGACGCTCTCTAGAATTCAAACCGGTGTCTTCCGCAGTTGGAGTCAGTCCAGGACGTGGCATGACTTGTTCTAGCCGCATCTTCGTTACGACGCTTGTCGAGTCGTGCGGCGCTTTCTTCTGGCGTCTTTTGAGCGCGACGTCTCTTCCTCGCTTCGTTCTGTCGTTGTTGCGTCTCTTTCGCGTTCTCCATAACGGCTACAATACACTGACTGATGACTGATGTTACTGAGAGGAAGAAGGAAAAGGAAAGAGAACGGGCCTGCCTACTAGCTCAAGCCGAGCCACGCTCGCTGCCACGTGCTGAAAGTAGGAGGGGTAAAGGGTAGGAGAGAAAAGAGTGAAAGAAAAGACGCGTCGTGCTACTAGTCCCCAGGTCGATCCCAGAGGCAGTGCAATACCGGGCCGACCCGTGCCAGAGTGCTGAAAGCCAAGCACACCGCCATATTCCAAAAATAAGTTTAATATCATAGGTCAAAGGACTCGCTGCAGATATTAAATCAGGTATCAGGTATGAGCCATAGCAAAGCCTATACAGTGCAATATAATGAGGCGAAGAGCATGTATATACACCCCTCGCGAGGCGACACCTCCTGTCCCTCTACCACAGAGGAGCACATCTGGTGGAGCGAGCGGCGACGGCAGCGGCTCCGACGGCGGCGCCATCTGTTGGAGCGCGGCTGCGGTGTTGCTAGGCAGCGGCGGCTCAAGATCGTTCGTCGGCCACGGCACACGGCTGAAGTGCGCGACGAGCCGAAATGGCTCGCTGGCTGGCATGGCTGGAGCCGCTGGAGCCGCAGTGGCTCAGTGGTTAGGGCGCTCGACGACTGATCCGGAGTTCCCGGGTTCGAACCCGACCGCGGCGGCTGCCTTTTTATGGAGGCAAAACGCTAAGGCGCCGTGTGCTGTGCGATGTCAGTGCACGATAAAGATCCCCAGGTGGTCTAAATTATTCCGGAGCCCTCCACTACGGCACCTCTTTCTTCCTTTCTTCTTTCACTCCCTCCCTTATCCCTTCCCATACGGCGTGGTTCAGGTGTCCAACGATATATGAGACAGATACTGCACCATTTCCTTTCCCCAGAAAACCCTTATTATTATTATTATTATTATTATTATTATTATTATTATTATTATTATTATTGGCGTAGTGTTGCTGTAGCATCAAAAGTCTTCCGCTGGCATGGTGCTCTGCTTAGCTGGGGTGAAATGCTAGAGGAAATCGGTCTTCGAGCCCACCTTGTGAAGACCGAAATACCATGGCGCTCTTTGGCCGAAACTGCTGGAGTCACTGGAAGCTTCCAGGGACTCTAAAAGCTCTCTTTGGGCTATAAACATTCACCATCCCCACCGTTTGGCTTGGGATGTTTTGGTCGATACCTTCTCTAAAGCACATAACCTCCGTTTCGTAGTTTATAAGCATGTATATCATGATCATCAAATGTCGGCTTAACAGCCAGTACTGAAATAGGTATCATTAAGGCAATTAATGCTTACTTCGGGCTTCTCGACAGTTATTAGAAACACGCCTAAGCAACCCGACGTGAACGGAACGACAAGCAAAACAGCCCGCCCTCCTGAGACAATGGCCGAACATGGTTGAGTCAAAATTCCACTGCTTACCTTAATGCCTTGCAAGCAAAAATCTGGCATTAGGAAAATCTGCTTACTGCACGCAAAACTCTTATTTAAAATACCAGTTACGTCCAGGATCAGTTTTTCAGACAAGTGAAGCCCCTTTTGAACAGAAGAAAAAACATGGCTGTAGAAACGCTAAGGCGCCCATGTGCTGTGCGATGTCAGTGCACGTTAAAGATATAATAATAATAATTGGTTTTTGAGGAAAGGAAATGGCGCAGTATCTGTCTCATATCTCGTTGGACACCTGAACCGCGCCGTAAGGGAAGGGATAAAGGAGGGAGTGAAAGAAGAAATGAAGAAATAGGTGCCGTAGTGGAGGGCTCCGGAATAATTTCGACCACCTGGGGATCTTTACCGTGCACTGACATCGTACAGCACACGGGCGCCTCAGCGTTTTTCCTCCATAAAAACGCAGCCGCCGCGGTCGGGTTCGAACCCGGGAATTAAAGATCCCCAGGATTTCAAAATTATTCCGGAGTCCTCCACTATGGCACCTCTTTCTTCCTTTCTTCTTTTACTTCGTCCTTTATTCCTTCCCTTACGGCGCGGTTCAGGTGTCCGCCGATGCGCGTCGCCACTATGTTTTCTGCCGCGCGACCGTCGTCGGAAAAAACGTCGCGTGTATCCCGGCTGCGCCATTTCCTTTCCCTTATAATAAAATAATTGGTTTTTTGGAGGGAAAGCAAATGGCGCAGTATCTGTCTCATACATCTTTGGACACCTGGACAGCACCGTAAGGAAAGAAATAAGGGAGAGAGTGAAAGAAGAAATCAAGAAGGAGGTGCCTATTGGAGGGCTCCGGAATAATTTCTACCACCTGGGAATCTTTACCGTGCACTGACACCGCACAGCACACGGGTGCCTTAGCGTTCTTCCTCCATAAAAACGCAGCCGCCGCGGTCGGGTTCGAAACCGGGAACTCCAGATCAGTAGCCGAGGGCGCTAACCACTGAGTCACCGCGGCGGGATTCCTTTCCCTGAAATCCAATTTTCAATTAGCCGCGGTGGCTCAGTGGTTAGGGCGCTCGACTACTGATCCGGAGTTCCCGGGTTCGAACCCGACCGCGGCGGCTGCGTTTTTATGGAGGAAAAACGTTAAGGCGCCCGTGTGCTGTGCGATGTCAGTGCACGTTAAAGATCCCCAGGTGGTCGAAATTATTCCGGAGCCCTCCACTACGGTACCTCTTCTTCCTTTCTTCTTTCACTCCCTCCTTTAACCCTTCCCTTATGGCGCGGTTCAGGTGTCCAACGATATATGAGACAGATACTGCGCCATTTCCTTTCCCCCCAAAACCAATTATTATTATTATTATTTAGCATTGTGCGATTCTTCGGCGGGCGCTCGAAGCGAGCGGACGTGTTTTTTAGCTCTCTGCTCCTTCGGACGCTGGGCCTAAGGCTTCGCGGCGCTGCGGGGTCTCCCCATGGAGGCCACAGACACCGTGAACGAGCGAAGGCCTGTGTTCGGCGGTGACAATGGGCAACGCAGGGAAGGCCGCTCACGCTCATGATCACGGAGACGAACGCCATCATCCAGAGCAAGGTCGTCCAGCACCATCGGCGAATGCAGGCCGAAATGGCTGATCTGCGGGACACGGTGAGGTGCCTGACGGCGGCGCTCATTACCACCTCGGAGAACCTCGAAACCGTCATCGGGACCTTGGACGTGTCGCCGGCGGACCCACGCGTTCTAGCCTTGAGAGACGCCATGGCGCTCGCTCACCAGACGCAGAGCTCCATGGCGGCTCCCTCCCCGCCATTTCTGGTCACCCCTGCGTTTCCTGCCGCCATTGCTACTCCTGGGGAGCCGGCTGTGATGGCCTCTCGCTCTGATGCTGCTGCTGCGGGCTCACCGCGAACACCTGCAGACGAGGAGAGCATGTGCACCCCCCCCCCCCCCCCAATGGACGAGTCTGCGGGGCCAGCCTAGTCCCGTGGCGCATTATCACTACCAAGGCGCAGCGGCGTCGGAGAGCTGCCCCGGAGCGAGCCGCGGCTGCCGTGGAGGTCCCGTCCAGCCTGGTGGGGACGATGCTGTTTCGGCCGGCGAACCGGGGCACCGCCTTCACCAGAGAACAGGGCTGGGAGTTGGCCGAGGAGATCGGATCCCGCCCGGGCGTCCTCGCCGTCCGGGTAAACATGCGGCGGAATGAGGTGGCAGTGGACGCGGGGAGCAGCGATGCTCTCCAGGCCCTGCTAGCCACGGCCGTCATCCGCGGCGTGCCGGTCTGCGCCAAGGAGCCTCCTCCTCGGAATCAGAGCTCCGGCGTGGTCTTCGGTGTGGACGGGCGCAGAACGGCGGAGGAGCTGCTAGCGGCGGCGGAGTCAACGCTACCGATGGTGTCGGCGTCTCTGTCGGGCAGCACACTCGCTCTCCGTTTTGCGGCGCCGACACCCCCGGCGTTCATCACCATATTCAAGCGCAGGCTCGCGGTCCGCTCCTGCCGTCCCCGGCCTCTCCAGTGTGCCAAGTACGCCAGCCTGGGACATGGCACTGAGGTGTATCGTTCTCCTGCCCGATGCACGCGCTGCGGCGGGCCGCACGAGCCTGGTACCTAAGCGAGCAAGTCCCGCTGCATTAACTGCGGGAGGCGGCACGCAGCCATTGATCCAGCGTGCCCGCACTGGCAGCGAGAGCGTCACGTGGCCACTTTAATGGCCACATCCATGGCACCGATATCCAGGCGGGTTGTACGAGCCGTCGTCCAGGCTGAAACAGCGGCCCCAGCCCAGTAACATCAGCAGACGCCGCGCGCGCTTTCTTATGCGCAGGCCGTCAGGGGAACACCCCAGCAGCAGCAGCCACCGAAGCAACGGTTGCGCCGGCAGCGGCCGCGGCGATCCGGTTGCCCAGCGTCCCGTACAGCGCGGCCCGAGCATGCGGCCGCTTCTCATGGCCAGCCCCCTGACGCATGGGACGCGGAGATCGCGCGCCTAAAAAGCTGGCGTTGCGCGCCCTCAGCGCACTTTTCCCGGAGGGCACCGATGGACACCGGGCTTGCTTAGAAGCAGCGGGTGCTCCCGCACAGATAAGCCAGCATGATGGCTAGCCGCCGGACTCCCTCCCGCATACCATCCATCCTGCAGTGGAACGTGCGCTCACTTGCGGCGCGGTACAATAATAATAATAATAATAATACCAACGATATATGAGACAGATACTGCGCCATTTCCTTTCCCCCCAAAAACATATTATTTTTGCGGCGCGGTACGCCGAAATGCGAGTTCGCATCGCACAGGATTCGCCGGAAGTTATCGCGCTGCAGGAGACGTACGTACGCTCACATGACGGGGAGCCCCAGATGGGGCTACCTGGCTACATTGGCTACCACTCAGGCACCACGTGCGAGGAACCAACCTGTGCCGCACTGCCCTGTTGTGTCACATCTCATCGCCCCGGGAAATCAAGGTGCGCGATATACGTGCGGCAGGACGTCCAGCACACCCTCGTCGGCTCGGCGGCGGCGACATCTGACGCCCAGGAGTGCGTGGTGGTGACAGTGCGCGTCTGTGGTGTTGGCACGTCGGTGGCCAGTGTTTATGTGCGTCCAGCTGTCGCGTGGAACGCGCTGTGTTTTCGTGCTGTGTCTTCGTGCTGTGCCCCGCGCCAAATCATCTGTGGTGATTTTAACGCCCACCATAGTGCGTGGGGCAGTGCGCGCCACTCCGCGCGTGGAGACGACCTGCACGACGCAGCACCGTAGCTGGGACTCACCCCCTTGAACACCGGCGAGCCCACCTTTCGACGACGCGGAACAACCGGCTCCTGCATCGACGTTGCCTTCGCATCCAGAGGCACCGAGGCGACATGGCGCCGATCACCATCTCTCTGGGGCTCGGATCATTACTCCATCATAATCGAACCCACTGCGTTGGAGGCGCGCCCTAAACGTGCCTACTGTAACATTCGCGGTGCTGGTCGCACTCTCCGTTGTAATCTACAGATAAGATTGCCCCGCTTGCCACGATATATTCATTTCTTTTACCACTCCCTGATTGGCTGCTTAGCGCTCAGAAAGCGCGTCGCCGAACGAATAAAGGTCATTGTCTTCCTGGCGCTGCGTGGGTCGTCTGTTCCTTGGGCCGGTCGTCCTGCCGCCCTCGGCGTCTAGCCGTCGAATACGTAACAGCTGGTGGCAGCGGACTGCGGACAGCGGATGGAGCGCACGTCGGCGGTGGCCTTGGCGTCCGGTTTGGTGAGAGCACGGCTTACTCTACTTTATTGGGAGCATTAGCGGCATTTACTTGGTAGTCGAGGCTTTTGACTTTGCTAAATATTAGTACGTGTAAGAGTAGCACTTGTTCTCAGCAGTCATGAACCTCGCATCGTTAACGAAACCCAACCTAGTGTTGCTAGCAGAAGAGTTAGGTGTCCCTGTACAGAAGTCGATGCGTAAACCTGCAATTATTGAAGCAATATCCAAATGCGAAGCGAAAGACGACGAAGTCGAGGAATGTTGGAAGACAATTTCCGAACAGCTAAAAGAAAGAGAGATAGAGCTGAAGTTAAAAGAGATGCAGCTGTAAAGCCTTGAACGAACTGACAGTTTCGACATGTGCGGATACATGCAACCTTTCAGGGCTGGTAGCGACATCACTTTGTACCTTGTCAACTTTGAGAGGACGTGTACTAGAGCAGCACTTGCAGAAGGGACCTGGTCGCAACGCCTCTTGACATTTCTTCCAAATGAAGCAGCGGACGCAATCACGAGAATGCCAGAGGAAGATGCGCGTGACTACAATAAAGTAAAGCTTCAGCCGAGGCGAAGGTACAGCTTGTCTACAAAAGCCTTAAGGATGAAGTTTAGTAACACGAGGCGTAGTCAAGGAGAGTCATTCTCGGAATTCGCCTATAAATCCATGAGCTTGTTGGAAGAATGGCTTAAAAGTGCCAACGCATACGAGAACAAGCAAAGTCTGATTGAAGTGTTCGCGCTAGAGCAATTCTATGCGTCTATTCCGGAGCAAATGCGCCTGTGGATTCAGGACAAGTCAAACGTAGCTACGTTTCAAATGGCAGCCACTTTGGCTGACGAATACTGTTCGCGCAGAATGCTAACTTCAGAAGTGCAAAAGAAACCGTCGGGAGCATTCAAAAAGTTTCAGAAAGGAGAGGGAGAAAGCAACCAAGGGAAATCCGAGAGCGTTCCCGCCCAAACGCATGCGGCCAACTCGAGTGAACCAAAAGGTTCGAAGTTTGAAGAAAAGCGACCGTTAGTCTGTCACAAATGCCAACAACAGGCCATATCGCAGTAGGGTGCCGACAAGCAACTGTGTCCGTTAACTTGCTAACTGAAGAGAGCGATTTACTTTTGCCTTACACCTATGACATGACGGTGAATGGCGTCAGTTGCAAGGTTCTGCGTGACACAGGAGCTACATTTGATATCGTCCACCCGTCGTTTTTTGAGCCCGAAGACTTTTCCAAATCGTGTGTATGGGTGCGTCAGGAACTAGAGCCCGACACGAAGTGCTTGCCGGTAGCCAAAGTTGAAATGACGGGTGCCTTCGGCAAATTTCAAACTGAAGCCGCTGTTTCACACAAGCTGCCGCAAAGAATCCCTTATATTTTTTCTAACAGATCAATGGAACTACATGGAATGGAACTACATGCGAACCCTGGAATGGTCGTCACAAGGTCCCACACAAGAGCGCAAGCTACTAACGCTACTCGTGCCACCGACGTTCCAGAGCAAAGTGATTCGTCACAAGCTGCCGCAACGAGCTAAGCCGTTCCAGCCACACCATCCGTTGATAACTCCCAGGCCGCTTCCGCGCCCGGAGACGAAACGATAAGCCCAGTCAGTGAGAGTTTCCAACTTCTTGCAAAAGTAGACAGAAGCGTTCTAAAAACGGATCAAGCGAACGACGAGTTACTACAAACGTGCTGGGAAAGGTCAAGACGGAACCAAAGGGACCACTATCGTTCACTGTAAACGACGGCCTCTTGTACCGAACATTGAAAAACAAGAAAGGCCGCTCTTTCGAACAGCTGGTAGTTCCCCAGAAGTATCGTGCTGCACTTCTCCATCTGGTTCATACCAATAGCTGGACTGGCCATTTAGGGATAAATAAAACTAAGACCAGATTATTGAACGACTACTGGCCGATGTGCTTCAAGGAATCAGAGCAATGGGTACGTTCGTGCAACGTTTGCCAAAGGACCGGACGGCCAAACGAAAAATTCAAGGCGCCTTTGGTCCGAGTGTCTTTGATTGGCGAACCTTTTCGCAGATTGGCAGTCGACATCGTTGGTCCATTACCAGTAACATCGGCGGGCAACAAATACTTGCTAACACTCATTTTCCCTGCCACAAAGTTCCCAGAAGCAGTGGTGTTACCGGAATTAAGCTCCACAGCTGCAGTCAACGTGCTACTCGGCATCTTTAATAATAATAATTGGTTTTGGGGGGAAAGGAAATGGCGCAGTATCTGTCTCATATATCGTTGGACACCTGAACTGCGCCGTAAGGGAAGGGATAAGGGAGGGAGTGAAAGAAGAAAGGAAGAAAGGTGCCGTAGTGGAGGGCTCCGGAATAATTTCGACCACGTGCACTGACATCGAACAGCACACGGGCGCCTTAGCGTTTTTCCTTCATAAAAGCGCAGCCGCCACGGTCGGGTTCGAACCCGGGAACTCCGGATCAGTAGTCGAGCGCCCTAACCACTGAGCCACCGCGGCGGGGCGGGGCGTCTTTTCCAGAATCGGATTTCCCAGCGAAATCCAATGCGACCAAGTTTCTGTGTTTACAAGCGCGCTTACCACGACATTCTTGCAGAAATGTGGCATATCTATTCACCACAGCTCTGTCTACCACCCGCAAACCAATTCAGTTGAAAAACTTCACTCGGTAATGAAGCGCATTCTGCGTGCGCTCTGCTGCGAGAAGGGCACCGACTGGGACGCAGCTGATCCCGCAATGCTCTTTGCTCTGCGCTCAGTCGCTCACGAAGCACTGGATTCACACCGGCGGAACTTGTTTACAGTCGAGCGCTTCGCTCCCCGCTCACCTTGCTAAAAGAAAAGTGGGAATACAAATTCGTAGACAAATCCGTTGTCGAGTACGTGCTGACCTTATTGAAACGCCTTCGTGAATCGCAAGAATTGGCGCAAATAACCATGGCAGAAGCGCAACAACGCGCGAAGGTGTATGACGACAGATCTGCACGAACTCGAACCTTCAAGGACGGCGACAAAGTGGTAATTTTGAAGTCGTCGAAGGCAAACAAACTGGCATTGCATGGGATGGTCCGGTCGCGGTTAAGCAAAAGCTTTCAAACACCAATTACCTGGTAACGACGCCCGGTAAACGCAACGACGTGACAATCTACCACTGCAATCTAATGAAGCCATTTATCCAACGTGTGGAAACGCTGAGCATCGTCCTAAATGAACCAGAGGAAATAAATGTTCCAGTCGCTCACGTACCGACCTCTTGCTGTTCCCCGTCAACAGAAGAAATACTCGAATCTGTCTCTAAACAAGCTTCTTTGACAATCGAGCAAAGAAAGGAGTTAAGAGTTTCTACACAACTTCAGCAATTTGTTCAGTCCCTATCCCGGTAGGAAAAACCTTGTGGAACACGACATTGAGTTGACATCTGACCAACCCTTCCGTACAAGGATGCACAGATTTTTGCCCCGTCATGAGAAGCTCTTGAACGATTCCGTTCAGAACATGTTGACACTGGGTCTAATTGTGCCAGGGGAAAGCGAATACGTGTCACCGATGTTTATCGTAGAAAGTCCGGACAAGGAACCCAGACCTTGTATTGACTATCGCAAGCTGAATGCGACAACAAAAACGAAGACGTTTCCCATCCCTAATGTTGAAGCCTTGATCGAGAAAGTATCCGCGACACAGTACACTTCTACGTTAGATATGGTACGCGGCTTCTGGCAAGTGCCACTGACGGAGAACGCCAGTAAGCTCGCCGCTTTCATGACTCCGA
The DNA here is from genome assembly GCF_052857255.1 of Amblyomma americanum. Taxonomy (NCBI): domain Eukaryota; kingdom Metazoa; phylum Arthropoda; class Arachnida; order Ixodida; family Ixodidae; genus Amblyomma; species Amblyomma americanum. Next base: position 124,356,531 of record NC_135499.1, read on the forward strand.
CAGGCACATATCGCCCTCTGGTGCTCACTTTTGGCCTCAAGAATGCACCGTTCGTATTTTCAAAACTGATGAATCAAGTACTCACAGGCACCGAGTCTTTCGCTGCGCCCTACCTCGATGACATTGCTGTTTTCTCGCGTACTCGGAAACAGCATTTGGACCATCTGCAGCAGGTATTCCTTCGAATCCGCGAAGCAGGGTTGACTCTCAAACTGAGCAAATGCTGTCTTGCAAACACTGAAGTCCACTCCTTTGGGCACGTTGTTGGCCAAGGGAAGCGACGCCCTTCCGAATTAAAACTTGAGGCCACCACTAGCTTTCCTTTGCCAAAATCAAAGACTAACTTGCTTTCCTTTTTGGGTTTAGCTGACTATTACAGAAGCTACATTCCAAACTTCGCACATATCGCTAGTCCTCTTACAGATGCTCTGCGCAAGACCGAGCCTACTATTGTGCGTTGGAATACGGCGCGTAAAGACTCATTTGCTGCGATTAAAAAGATTCTTGTCAGCGCACCAGTTCTCGCGGCACCAGATTACTCTCTCTCTCTTTCTTAGTTCAGTGTGACGCCAGTGACCACGGAATGGGCGTTGTTTTAAGTCAGGTGAACGAAAAAGGCGAGGAGCACCCTGTTGTCTACGCCAGTCGAAAGCTAACGTCACGCGAGCAAGCCTACAGCACAACAGAAAAAGAATGCGCTTGCTTAGTGTGGGCTCTCGAAAAGCTCTCATGTTACTTGAAAGGTACTTCCTTTATTTTTGAAACTGATCATTCCCCCTTAGTGTGGTTAAACCAAATGTCAAACAAAAATGGTCGCTTGATGAGGTGGAGTCTAGCGCTTCAAAAGTTGGATTTTCTAGTGCGGCACTAGAAAGGCGAACACCATGCCAATGCTGACTGCCTTAGCCGCATTCCCTAGTTTCCTTTTTCTGTATTTGTTTTTTCTCGTGTGCATGCCAGTAAATGCAAGTCTTGTCATTCTCGTGTTCAGTTTTCGCGTGTTCTGCTCCCAGTGAATTCAACTGCCGGGCTTTCCTAAACTTGGGCGCGAGGTTACTTCAGACGTTGTTACTGCGTTTCTTTCACTCGTTCCCTATGCCACTTCAGATCCTATCGTGCCGGCTGACGGATGAACCCTACGCCAGAGGTCTGCGGCCCGCTCCCTGTCGCTACGTGCTCGGCAGCCTTCTGGCACTCGGCGAGCAGTGCTAAATATGAGCGTCATCTCCTCCTGGACGTCTGAACCCCTCTCCACGGGCCTGTTGTTTGAGCCTGAAGACACTTGGTGCCTTCTCCATTATTACTCCGATGTCCAGCTCAACTTGCCCGCCTGTGCCACCGAGCACCTCAACGTCTTTTCCAAGCGCAAGGACAATATGATCTTGCAAACGCTTCAGTGCTCTGGTTGGAGAATCTAGTTGCCCTCCTGTCCCCGCCTTCAGTTGTTCAAGAAGCGTCATCCTCTTGAACGCCTTCCGAAAACGGTAGCTTTGGCCGAGCTGTAACATTCGCGGTGCTAGTCGCACTCTCCGTTGTAATCTACAGATAAGATTGCCCCGCTTGCCACGATATATTCATTTCTTTTGCCACTCCCTGATTGGCTGCTTAGCGCTCAAAAAGCGCGTCGCCGAACGAATAAAGGTCATTGTCTTCCTGGCGCTGCGTGGGCCGTCTGTTCCTTGGGCCGGTCGTCCTGCCGCCCTCGGCGTGTGGCCGTCGAATACGTAACACTACTCCATTATCAACTGGAGTGTGTTCAGGCGGGCGGTCGACGAGGCGGCGGCCACTAGCGCAGATTTCTTTTCAGGCCTAGTCCGGAGCGCTCTCGCAGCCACCCAACGAGCAGAAGTAAGGGCAGGGCAGCCCACACCTGATACGAAGCTGCTCAATCTGCGCGAGAAGAGAGATCGCGCAGAGCGACTGGCGCGACGGACTGACAGAGCCGCCGACTGGACTGTCTACAACCGCTTGGACGCAGCAGCGCGCCGCCACGCCAACAAGCTATACCGCCGGCAGTGGGCTTCACTATGCCAAAGAATGGAGGAAGATGTCAGCTCGCGGAGGCTGTTTGACACCCTGCGGCCCATCACCTAACCACAGGCAAACCGTCAACCGCTGGCCGCCCTCGCAATCTCCAGCGGCCTCAGCTTTGTAGAGTTGGCAGAGTGGTTTTTCGATCGATTCGCGCCGCCCAGCCCCGCAAACGCCGCTAAAATAGCTTCTCCTGAGAGCCCCAGAAGCCACGCCAGTCCCTCGCCCGTCGCCTCGGAAGGTCCATGTGATGCGCCGTTCACCGCGGCGGAGCTGAACAATGCACTGCAGCGCTGTCGCCGCCGCTTGGAGCCCGGACCGGACGGGGTGACATACCAGATGCTGCGAAACCTGGATGCGCAGCAACGACAGATCCTCCTGCAGAAGATCAACCTGGTATGGGAACGCGGGGAGTCACCGGAGGATTGGCGAACCGGGGTCGTTTGTCCCATCCGAAAGGCAGGGCGCCCACCTACGGAGCTGAGCGGATACCGGCCAGTGGCATTAACATTGGCGGCAGGTAAGCTCATGGAGCATATGGCGTTGCAGCGTCTGAACGAGCGGGCTACGGAGGCTGATTTGTTTGACGAGCGGCAGACGGGTTTCCGTGGGATGCGGTGCACGGCTGATTCTATATCGGACGTTGTTAGAGCGCTGGAGCATGACATTGCGGCAGGCTAGGTTGTTCTGCTGCTACTACTGGACGTCTTGGGCGCTTTTGACAACGTTCACCGCGCACTAATTCTCGCGCTGCTTGAGGGGGCAGGTGTGCGGGCGCCTTTTGCGATACGTTCATGGCTTCCTGAGCGGGCGCACCATGCGCGTACGAGTAGGGGGTAAACTCTCCAATCCTCGCTCAGTGGACATGGGCGTGCCGCAGGGCTTTGTCTTATCACCATTTCTGTTTAATGTGGTCATGTCGGTGGTGCCGGCCTCCCTCCCACGAGCGGCCGGCAACATGTGTACATGTCCATATATGCAGACGACATAGCTCTGTGGTGTCGGGGACCACCGGGCGAAGCGTTCCGCGTGCGGGTGTGCCTTAAGGGAGCCCTGACCGCAATCGATGCCAGCTTGCGCGGCCTTGGTCTGTCGCTGAGCGCGGACAAATCGGTGGCCATGGCCTGCGTTTCGCGCTCGCGTGCGCACCTTGCGCCACTGTCACTGGACGGGACTCCGATTCCTTGGCGTAAATCGGTGCGGTACCTTGGCCTGGACATCGACTGGCGCATTACCTTCCGCCCCGCGGCGACCAAGGCCTGTCTGCAGATGAAGAGGATCACCGCCGCCGTGCACAAGCTCACCGCTCGAGGCCAGGGCATCTCCCAGCAAGCCGCGCTGCGTCTATACAATGCCGCAGCTTTGGGGGCGGTGCTCTATGCGCTGCCGCTCGTCACGGTGCACAAGCCGTGCTGGAAGAAACTCGAGCTTCAGCACCGCAAGTCCCTGCGCGTGTGCCTAGGCCTGCCCAAAAACTCACAGTGCGCCGCAACGTTGGCCGAGGAAGGAACGTGGCCACTTGAGCTCCAAGCAGCGCGCAGGGCATTGAATCACATCGACCGGCTTCACTGCATACCGGACGGCGGCTCGCTGCTGCAGCGTATGCGCTCGCATCCGCGCTCACGAATGGGCGCGGCGCTGCTCGAGTATGAGCAGTTGACACAAGGCCCACCGCCCTACGGCTCCTGCACGCCCTGGCCTGCTGCCTCGGAGGTACAGCGAGAGATCGTCGGCATTGCAGGAAAGCGGAGCACACCCCTCTGTGCTGTGCAGCAGCTGGCCAGAGCCGTCATACACGAGGAGCTCCAGGACCATCTCCTCGTGTACACCGACGGCTCAGTGGCCCGCGACAGCTGCTCCTTTGCTGCGGCGGCCACCATCCCCGCCCTGCGACTGCACAGCCAGCAACACGCAGCCTTCCTGGGCTCCTCCACCACGGCGAAGTTGATGCGGATCCGGCTCGGGCTGGACCTGCTGCTCACCCTCGGCCCTCCACCGCCCAGGAGTGCTCTGCTGTGCGACTCCCGCACCGCCCTCAGCCGCCTGCAATCTAACGGCCGTGGTACCCCACTAGTGCGGGAAATTCGCTCGCGCATCGAGCACCTCGCGCCGAGAGGTTGTGCCGTCCGTGCACAGTGGGTGCCCGGTCACTGCGGCATCGCCGGGAACGAAGAATCTGACGACCTCGCGACCGCTGAACACCATGCAACTACCTGCCAGCGATCTGCCCCTTGCGCTGTAGGACGTGCGTGCGGCCATCCACGACCATCTCCGAAAGCAGCACCCCGACCCACGCATCGCGGGAGGTGAGCGCATTGACAGTGTCACCGGCTGTCGCGCACTTACACGTTCACAACGTGCAATGATCCTCCGCGCGCGCATTGGCTGCGTGTGGCTCGGGGAACGACGGATGCGTCACGGAATCGCGACGAGTGATGTGTGTGATGGTTGCGGTGCAGTGGAAACACTAGAGCACCTGCTCCTTCACTGTGCCGCGTTCGCCGATGCTCGTCGCGATATGCTCGCGGCCTATAGGGCGCAAGGCATACTACCAGACTCCATCAAGACGCTATTGTGGCCGCAGGGCAGTGCGCGCACTCGTGAGCGAACTTTGGTGAGCCTTTGTGCATTCCTCGAACACACTCGAACTCGACGCCCCAATCCAGTTGTAACCATGACAGTGCTGTGCGCGTGTGTGTTTGAATTCCTCTAAAATGAACTAATCACGCGCACAACCTGGACACATTTCTTATTGAGTAATTAGTTTGTACATATTACTTCTCCCCCTATCCTCTCTTCCTGTTCCCTCACTTCTTTCATTTCATTTCTCCATTCTGCCTGCTATCCTTTATTTCCGCTGCCCCAGCTCAGGTGCTTCAGTATCGATGGCAGATGCTGGGGCTAGCAAAAATCTTTTCCTTCCTTTATACTATTATTTTTAATAAAACCACTACCACCACCACCAATTTAGCATTGTAAACTGCGAAATAATGTGCGAAAGCAGTTTTTTTTTGCACGTGGACACCACCGTCACGTACCTCGAAGCGCGGTTGAGGTAGTGTCCTCTGACACAGGAAGCCAGATATATGCCTTTACTTTCCTCAGAATTGGAGAGTCTAAACCTTCCGCTGGTTTTCAGAAAGGGAATTGCGCATACCTGTGTTTGTAGTTCGATGCCACTACTACACAAGCGCGAAGAACGTCTACTTTAGTCCCCGCCACACACATCACTGATAAAACAACAACAGACCACCTGGCGAACACTACAGGCTCGCACCTTTACCTCCCCAGCTCTACTTGTGCTTTTCTTCCTTTCTACCCACACCCCCGAATGTTCCCTCTGGGGGGCCGCGAGAGCGAGATTCGATCACTTTAAGTTCATCTGCCGACAACTCCAACCCACGGCCGAATGGGCTCTTGCGGACTCGGAGGGGTGGGAGGACGTGGTCTCTAGCTCCTACCCGGCCTCGCAACTGAGGCTGGTTCAGTGGGCGAAGGTCCCCGTCAGACACGGGCTGCCGGCCGCCACCCATGGCCAGCGCACTTGTGCAATTTTAAAAATTAAGGGCTCCGCCAATAATAACGTTTCTGACCACCACCACTGCTCACAGCGCGTTTTGTTTCCACTGACCCAGTGAGCCAGTTGCACTTGATACCCAGAAGAACCCGACCGCCGCCCCGCTCTCTGCCCCGCGCCACGGCGTGGCGGTACTCCCCGAGAACAGACTCCCCTTCCACATACAATGAGATCAGGAAGTATCTTCTTAATCGCAGGGTTTACGGTTTGCCGCATCCTAATCTAAACAGGGCTCAGGCATTTACATTACGCTTACTACAGACCGGTACTTATCCTAGCCTGTACTTATCCTTATCCTAGGTTGAAAACGTTATATCCTGAGGCGTATACAGAGCGTTATTGCCAGAATTGTGGTGCTTTAGCCAGGCTCGAACATATGTTCTGGTCTTGTGAAAGAATTGAAAACTCGGCAATCAAGGACGCGTCCAGGTGGGAGGCTGCACTTCGCAGCCTGGACCTGGATGAACAATTCTGGGCTGTCCAGCAGGCTCACGACGTGGCCGTGAGGCTTGGCCTTCCGGTCCCGAAGTGAGAGCGGCACCTTTAGTAGTTAATTATCACTGCTTGCAGGACCAAATGAAGTGTTCCATCCATCCATCTATCGCGACCGCGTCCGCGTCCGCGGCGTATCGATGGAGGCGAAACGTAAGGGCACCCATGTGCTGTGCGATATCAGTAAGATCCTCAGGAGGTCGAAATTATTCCGGAGTCCTCCACTACGCCATTGCTTTTTCTTTCTTTCTTTCTTCTTTTCTCCTTTCACTTCTTCCGTGATCTTTTCCCTCAAGGCATGGTTAGGAGTCCGAGATTGTTAGTGCACCATTTCCGGAGTTCCCGGGTTAGAACCCGACAGCGGCGGCTGCGTTTTTATCGACGCAAAACGCTAAGGCGCCGGTGTGCTGTGCGATGTCAGTGCACGTTAAATATCCCCAGGTGGTCAAAATTATTCCGAGCCCTCCACTACGGCACCTCTTTCTTCCTTTCTTCTCTCACTCCCTTCTTTATCTCTCTCCTTTTGGCGCGGTTCAGGTATTGAACGATATATGAGACAGCTACTGCACCATTTCCTTTCCCCCAAAACCGATTATTATTATTTATATTGTCATTACTGCGCCATTTCGTTTGAAAAAAAATGAAAATTGGTTTTCGGGAAAGGAGATGGCGCAGTATCAGTCACATATCGGCCGACACCTGAACCGCGCCTTAAGGGAAGGGATAAAGGAGGGACTAAGAGAAGAAAGGAAGAAAGACGTGGTGCCCTAGTGGAGGGCTCCGGAATAAAATCAACAATTTGGGATCTTTATTGTGCACTGACATCGCACAGCACAAGGGCGCCTTGACGCTTCGCCTCCATCAAATGCGTCCGCCGTGCTCGGGTTCGAACGCGGGTACTCCGGATCAATAGCCGAGCTCGATGGCCACTGAGCCACCATGGTGGGTAATTTCATTTGCCCCTCAAAACCAATTTTAATTTTAATTTCGCAAACATACACAGACACAAACCGCTGAAGCCTATTGGGAACGGTTATAAATGCTTTTCGGACTAAAAGAAAACTGGCTGTGGTTCAACTACTGTTGAACCCGATTAGAGCTAAAGCTGTGGAGTAGTTGGGCAAGTAGACGCGGCTTGGCCTCTGTAACGTTGAGGGCGATGCGCACACTGGATGGATGGAAACAACTTTTATTAGACGAAAAAAAAATCTTCCAGGGTGGAACCCTACTGGTCCAGGAGTCTCCGGGCTTGTGCTTCGCATAAAGCCCGATCCACCAGCCATTTCTGGTCTGGGTGCTTAGCGGTCCGTGTAATGCAGCCTCCCAGGAAAAATGATCGGTACTGGGAATAGGGGGTACAGCCTTTGGTGAAGGACATTCCCAAAAGTAGTGGAAAAATGTGAATCTGGGCACGCCACAGGTGTTACAATGAGGAGGAAAGGTATTGTGATTATTATTAAAGCAGGAGAGACGGTAGGGTGAAATAAAGCAGCTCGTCTGTAATTTTCACCTTGTGGCGTTGGATAAGTGCGACAAGGTACTGTGGGGCGGTGGTAATGTCATGCGGCTGAGTTTTTAGAATGTGGCGATTTCATGATATGTATGAAGGACTGATGGGGCCTCTTGTGCGGGGTGGGATGCCTGATCACCCGGGGTCTGGGAAGAGAGTTCTCGGGCCAGCGCATGAACGCGCTCATTACCGGGTATCGAGGCATGCCTAGGGATCCACGACAGAGTAACAGTTCGGTCGAGAGAGGTGGCTGTGGCAAGAATACGGTGTGTGGCCGGCGTAGCCACGCCCTTTAGCTTGTGGTGGTATGCGGTCCAGGGAATATGTGCAAATTTCGGTTATGTTTTTGTCAATGGTGGAGTGGGCCAGCGCAAGTTCGATGGCGGCTCCTTCCTCCTCTGCAGGTGAATTAGTTCTGATAGTGGCGGCGGCCCCCGCAGTGCCGTCTTCATAGGCTGCGACCGCCGTCAGGAATCCTACTATAGAATTTTAAAGCGAAAGCTTTGCTAGCCGCGAACTTGCAATTTCGCCGTGGCGATGCTCCGAGCAGGCACATGACGTAACAACGCGCGCCTCGCCGCGGATATTTCTCTCGCTCGCTTTCTAGTCACTACTGCGCATGCGCCACTAGTAGCACTGAGACACAGGTGTTCCAACGCTGCGCAATCTGCACCTTTGCTCAAATATAATGATAATAATTGGTTTTTTGGGGGAAAGGAAATGGCGCAGTATCTGTCTCATATATCGTTGGTCACCTGAACCGCGCCGTAAGGGAAGGGATAAAGGAGGGAGTGAAAGAAGAAAGGAAGAAGAGGTGCCGTAGTGGAGGGCTACGGAATAATTTCGACCACCTGGGGATCTTTAACGAGCACTGACATCGCACAGCACACGGACGCATTAGCGTTTTTCTTCCATAAAAACGCAGCCGCCGCGGTCGGGTTCTTTTGCTCGAAATAATAATATTATTATTATTTGCTCGAAATCCAGGTTTGAATTTTCAGTGTTCTCTTTCTTCTTTCCCTCCCTCCTTTATCACTTCTTTTACGGCGAACTTCGGGTGTCCACGGAGATATGTGAGACGGTTACTGTGAAGTTTCCTTCTTCAAAAACCAAACAAAACAAGTCAGCCGACGGCGTTCATAGAGTTAATTGGCGTTCACAACTTTGCAAAGGGCGTTTATTTTCAAGGCGCGCAACCGGCTCCGTTGGCCAGTGGAGACCTCAATCGCGCTATCACTTACGTGGCTAGCGTTGGTGTCCAACTGCAAAAGCCTGCTTTGATTGCGTTCCGCACACTGCATGGGCCCCGCCGCGGTGGCTCAGTGGTTAGGGCGCTACTGATCCGGAGTTCCCGGGTTCGAACGCGACCGCGGCGGCTGCGTTTTTATGGAGGAAAAACGCTAAGGCGCCCGTGTGCTGTGCGATGTCAGTGCACATTAAAGATCCCCAGGTGGTCGAAATTATTCCGGAGCCCTCCACTATGTGCGGCACCTATTCTTCCTTTCTTCTTTCACTCCCTCCTATATCCCTTCCCTTACGGCGCGGTTCAGGTGTCCAAAGATATATGAGACAGATACATGCGCCATTTCCTTTCCCCAAAAACCAATTAAAAAAAAAATGGGCTGCGCGCCCTCCCTGCCACCCCGGGAGGTGGCATAAAGTTAATGGATGATCGCGTGAGATTGATCACATAAAGAACGCTGTGGCCTAGCTATTGCTGCAGTGCCGCATGTCAGCCACAACGTTGTCGGCGGTAATGCATTCAGGCCACATCTCTCTCTCACACCACCACCACATGTACAAAGCACAAATGCGTCCGCATATCCAGGGAGGCAGTTATGCGCCCTTCCTTTGCTCAAAGCCATCGCCGACTGGAACATTGTGAACAACGCCAATGAGCACAGTGAACGCCGACTTTTGCTTTGGATATCCTGAATTAGCTGAGCTAATCCACATTAATTTTTTCTGCCGCGTCGATATAAAGGATATCGGAGTGGTTGCTCTATCGTTTGCTGTAATAGCTCGCTAGAGCCTGCCGCCTACCCTGATGGAGACTAGCGCTCATATTGCGTGGAGGGGCTTCTGATATAAGTGATCCAGCGTGCGCAGAGAAATCTTATAAGGTATATGACTTGTTGGGGTTGGAATGGGTGGATTGAGACGAAGCTGCCGCAGTAGGCATTCTCCTGTTTCCGTGCGACTCAAGCGGACTAATTGGTTGGTGCGTTGATCCTCTATTAAATCTATTACGGTATTGTGTGTACCAGTGGCCAGGAGACGTTTCGTGCTCACCGTCCGTGGAAGACGTAGGTCGGAGGTGACAGCCCTGCGTATTACGATGTCTGCCTGTTGTGCTTGGCGCTGAGTGAGTATGTGATATGGGAGGTGGTATGTAATGCGGCTAATGATTAACGCATTCGCCATAATGAGGGTCTCGCGTTGAGACAGCCCATGATTGCGTGCTGCCACCAGATTGATTAATGCAGCCACCTGTTTGGTCTATCTTTTCAAGAGCTGAAGGGTGGCGGTTGCATCGATTGTGTTGTTTTTAAAGCTGCGAATCTTCACCTGAGACACAATGGGCACTGAAATCCTGTACATTTGCAGTTCAATGGGGGGGGGGGTCGCTGGGTGGGGGTTTCGGCTGCAAGAGTTACGATTTATTTGGAGAGCAACGGAGGCCTGTGTTTGCTAATTGCGGGGTGGGGATGTCTATGGCAGATTGCAGGATATCCTGGGCTGTTCTAATAGATGCTCCCGTTGTCCAGAGGGTTATATCATCTTATATGGCAGTGTGGAGCCCTGTGATAGCAGCAAGGGCGTTTGCCAGTGGCGCAAGGGCAATGTAAAAAAGTAACGGTGATAGGACCGCCCCTTGGGGCGTTCCCCGGTTAGGCAGAGGGAAAGCCAGGGAGGCGACATCCCCAAGGTTTAGTTCCGCAGTGCGTTCCTGAAGGAAGGCACGAATATTGCAATATGTGGGTGACGCAGCACGTGGTGGCTAATGTCGTCAGGATATGGTGATGGCTTATTGCGTCGAAAGCCTTACGAATATCCAGGGTCAAGATGGCTGGCGTAGCGGCTGTACGGCGCTTGTTGTAAAAGACAGACTCTTTCAAGGCGAGAAGTACGTCTTGCGCCGAGATGACTGGAGGGAAGCCAAACTGAACATTGGAAAGAAATCCTGTTGTTTCCAGGAACGGTTGCAAGCGATTGAGAATTACATCCTCGAAGAGCTTGCGGACACAGCTCGTTAAAGAAGTGGGGCGCACATTTTGAAGGGTGAGGGGTTTGCCCGGTTTGGGTATAAATCGCATGCTGGCATGGGTCCAGGCTGATGGGAGCGTCCCAGCGTGCCAGTGGTTATTAGAGCCGTAAGTTCCTGAAGCGACACTTTGTCCAGATTCAGTAGTGCCTTTCACGTTATGCCATCCGGCCCAGGCGCCGTAGAGCGGTGAATACTAAAGAGTGCTCGACAAACTTCGCTTAAGGTAATGTAGGCGTCAAATTCCAGGTTAGGTGGAGATAGATTGAGTGGATCTGCTGACTGAAGGGAGGTGGTTATATAAGTGTCCTGTAGTTGGCCAATTACGTCTGTGTGCTTTTGGAGCTCTAATTGTATTAGACGTTGTGTGCTTAGTTGTGAGTGAGATTTAGTGGTTTTTGGATCTACGAGAGCGCGTAGGAGAGACCACGTGCGTTTAGTGCTTAATGTCCCCTTGAGGTCATTAGAAAAGGTGGTCCAGTTTGCGCGGGCTAGTGTGTTCGTGTGTTCTGCCTCACGTGTGAGAGCGGCTATGCGGACTCTCAATTTACGATTGTTTTGCTGGTAACGCCAGCGCTTGGGAAGTCCCCGGCCTCCCATAGATGAGCCAGATGCGAATTAACCTGCGGTGCCGTAGGGGTGTTTTTAAAGCGTTCCGCACACTGGACTGGCAGCGCATTCACCCTGCCACCCTGGCAGTTAAATTAATGGTTTATCGCGAGAGGTTTGTCACCCATTGAACGCTGCGGCCTATTGCTGCAGTGCCGCGTGTCTGCCACAAAGCTGTCAGCGCTAATGAATACAGGCCACATCTCTCCCTCACCACCCCATGTATACCCTAAAGCGTGATTGAGGAGACCACTGACTCAGGGAGCCAGTTATAATTATAGAACACTGTTAACGCCAATGAACACAATGAACGCAGACGGCCTATGGCTTCGGTGCCGCGTTTCTGCCACAACGTTGTCAATGCGAACGCATGCAGCTCACAACTGTCACTAGCACAACGTGGCCAACAGCGCGACTGAGGTGTCCACTTTCCCAGGGGGCGTGTTATGCGCCTTTCTTTTGCTTTGGAAGCTCCCGAAAATGCAAATTGGGTTTTGGAGAAAGGAAATGGCGCAGTATCTGTCTCACATATCGGCTGACACCCGAACCGCGCCGTAAGGGAAGGGATAAAGGAGGGAATGAAAGAACAAAGGTAGAAATTAGCAGTGGCTTAGCTCGGCTATGCCAGGATATATGTAGCGAAAGCTAAGGCATAGCATGGTTAGCCTTGTTTAATCTTGATCGCAAGTCCAGGTTAGTCTGGTTGTCTAGCTATGTTGTTGTCGCATTAGAGACGACAAAACTGGTTGCGGCGCACGCGAGCTCTTCTCTGCAATCCTCTGGCACTTTATCAGGCATGCGACGCAGCTGGCGAAGCGAGCGGAGGCGAGCGCAATGAGGAACGTGGTGTGACGTTATACCAAACGGCGGCGGCGGCGAGCCGCGCGGTGTGACGTCATGCTAGATGGCGCGGCGAGCGCGCGAAGCACAGTAACCGTCACACATATCTCGGTGGACACCAGGACCGCGCCGTAAAGGAAGGGATAAAAGAGGGAGGGAAAGAAGAAAGATAAAAATGAAAATTGAAGATTGATTTTGAGGAAAGGCGCGGCGTTGCGCCGCGGCGGTTGGTTGGCTCAGTTTCTGTCGCAGTATCTGTAATTGGCGCAGTATCTGTCTCATATATCGGCGGCCACCTGAACAGCGTCGTAAGAGAAGGGATAAAGGAGGGAGTGAAAGAAGAAAGGAAGAAAGAGGTAGCCGTAGTGGAGTGCTCCGGAATAATTTCGACCAGTTGGCGATCTTTAACGTGCACTGACATAACACAGCAAACGGGCGCGTTAGCATTTCGCCTCCATCGAAACGCAGCCGCCGTGGTCGGGTTCGAACCCGGGAACTCCAACCCGACCGCGGCAGCTGCGTTTCGATGGAGGCGAAACGCCATGGCGAAACGGGACGACTTTAAAATTGGGAACAGATAGGGCACATGAAAATTGGTTTTGAGGAAAGGAAATGGCGCAGTAACTGTCTCACTTATCTTATAGTGGACACCCGAACTGCGCACTATAATTGGTTTGGTTTTTGGTGGAAAGGAAATGGCGCAGTATCTGTCTCATATATCGTTGGACACCTGAACCGCGCCGTAAAGGAAGGGATAAAGGAGGGAGTGAAAGAAGAGAGGAACAAATAGGTCCGTAGTGGAGGGCTCCGGAATAATTTCGACCACCTGGGGATCTTTAACGTGCACTGACATCGCACAGCACACGGGCGCCTGAGCGTTTTTCCTCCATAAAAACGCAGCCGCCGCGGTCGGGTTCGAACCCGGGAACTCCGGACCAGTAGTCGAGCGCCCTAACCACTGAGCCACCGCGGCGGGGTAACTGCGCACTAAGGGAAGGGAGAAAGGAGAGAGTGAAAGGAGAAACGAAGAAAGAGGTGCCGTAATGGAGGGCTCCGGAATAATAATAATAATAATAATAATAATAATAATAATAATAATAATAATAATAATAATAATAATAATAATAATAATAATAATAATAATAATAATAATAATAATAATAATAATAACAATTATTATTATTATTATTATTATTCCGGAGCCCTCCATTACGGCAGCTATTTCTTCCTTTCTTGGAGGGAGTGAAAGAAGAAAGGGGTTCAGTAGCGGAGCCCTCCACTACGGAACCCCTTTCTTCTTTCACTCCCTCCTTTACCCTTCCCTTACGGCGCGGTTCAGGTGTCCAACGATATATATGAGACAGATACTGCGCCATTTCCTTTCCCCCCCCCAAAAAAAACCAATTAGTAGTTCTCTCCCTCGATTCCCCCTTTCGCCATTCCCTTAGTGCGCGGATCGGGTGTCCACTCAAGATAAGTGAGACAGTTACTGCGCCATTTCCTTTCCTCAAAACCAATTTTCATGTGCCCTATTTGTTGCCAATTTTAAAATGGTGCCGTTTTAATTTCGACCACGTGAGTATCTTTAATGTGCACTGACATCGCACAGCACACGGGCGCCTTTGAGTTTCACCTCCATCGAATTGCAGCCGAGGTCGGTTTAGAGCTCCCGTACTCCGGCTCAGTAGCTGAGCGCCATATTCATTGAGCCACCGTGTTGGGCATAGGGTAAACGCCTTCTTGCTTTTTCAGCTTCATGCGCTTGCTGCAGGACAGAAAAAATTGGCTGTAGTTAAGCTCTGGTTAACCCTAGTTGATTTGCGAAAGCTTAGTTTCCTCGGCACGTCGTCTACGCAGTGTCTCATTCCTACGCTCTCGAGAACTCAAACTCTTCCCCAGTTAGAGAGTCACTCGGGACGTGGCACGACTTCTCGCCGCATCGTTGTTACAACGCTTCTCGAGTCGTGCAGCACGTTCTTCTCTGAGAGCGTTGTCTCTTCCTCGCTTCGTTTGGTCGTTGTTGTGTCTCTTTCGCGCTCTCCATAACGACTACAATACGCTGACTGATTCAAGCCTAGCGACGCTCGCTGCCGCGTGCTGAAAGTAGGAGGGGTTAAGTATAGGAGAGCAAAGAGTGACAGAAAAGACACGCCGAGTTAATAGTCCCCGGGCCGATACCGGAGGCAGTGCAATGCCGGGTCGACCCGTGCCAGAGTGCTGCAAGCCAAGCGCAGCGCCATATTTCAAAAATAAGTTGAATATCTTAGGTCCAAGGATCCGCTGCAGATAATAAATCAGGTGTCAGGTATGAGCCACAGCATAGCCATAACATAGCATATCGATGCTATGCTATGTTACTTCAATACACTGATAGATAGTTGCCAGGAAGAAAGAAAAGGAAAGTGCACAGGCCTGCTCACTGGCTCAAGACGAGCCACAATCGCTACCACGTGCAGATAGCAGGAGAGTTGAAAGATCGGATAGAAAGACAGGATAGTAAATACGCGCTAAAGACAAGGCCGATCCCGGAGGTAGTGCAATACCGGGCCAACCGGTGGCGGGAGTTGAGCATCCTGCAAACTCTCCGCCACATTTTCAAAAATAAGTCCAATTAGACCCGTAACAGATACTTCAGAAGCGTGAATTGTTGGGCGAGTTGGTACATGTTGACGTGAAAAAAAAACCAGCGAGAAAAGACGCAAGACCAGAGGAAGACACAGACTGTCATTCACGTCGACATGTAACAGATACTCTACGGGGTCTCTGGACATTTATTACAATACACTGAGGCGAAGCGCATGTATATATACCCCCCGCGAGGCAACACCTCCTCTCCCTCTACCCCAGTGGAGCACATCTGGTGGAGCGAGCGGTGACGGCAGCGGCGTCAACGGCGGCGCCATCTGTTGGAGCGCGGCTGCGGCATTGCTAGGCGAGGATGGCTCAAGGTCGGCCAGGGCACACGGCACACGGCATACGGCTGAAGTGCGCGACGAGCCGAAATGGCTCGCGGGCTGGCGTTGTAAATATTTTGGTTTAAAACACACACTCAACCCGCGTACAACACTACAGATTAAGTTCTCCAGAAATTTAACGTCGCAGGTGAAGCCGGGATGCCATGCAGACACGACGGACGCGGGTTGATGAACTGCGACGCGTCGCTGGCGTTGCGTCGAAGAAAGCGGCGGAAAAGAGCCAGGTGGTAGCAGGAGCAAAGAGGACCACAGCAACACGTCGGTTGACTCCCGTCAGCAGTCCTAGAAACTAAGCGCAGCAGGAAATGCGTTGCTATGGCCCGTCGACGGCGTCCTGTAACGCCGCAAGTTTAATAGAGACGATCCAAGGGAGCCTCTCGACAGCATGGACCCTCAGTTCATCGGCTGCCAGCTCCTCGCTTGAATGGAACGCTGCAGGCTTCCGTCGGTGATCCAAGTGAGGTCGCCGGCAGCACGGACCCAATGTCCGACGGCTGCCACCTTCAAGCTTGAATGGGACGCCGCAGGCTTGCGTCGTTGATCCAAGGGAGGTCCCTGCCAGCACGAACCCAACGTCCGACGGCTGCCACCTCCACGCTTGAACGACACGACGTCCGCTGCTCTGTCTGCCTTCACACCTCGGTTTTCTGACACGTCAGCTATCCGCTCTTTGTGTTCATCACGCTCTTCGTCATCGCCTCGCAAACACCATGCGCACGTGCACACGTGCAACGCTGGGCTGGCACGCGCAGCGCTCTAATGTTGACACACCACTGTCGGCGCACCGGATTCAAAAATCCCCCGACTATGTCGTGTTCACATCACATATGCCCCCCTTCTAGGTAGGTAGGTGAAAACTTTATTGATGACCCTTATGGATGAGTCACTGCCTAGGGTTGGTCTGGCTCTTGATCCCGGGTGCAGGCCAACAGTCCATGACGTGCGGCGACCTCTCTATCTAGCCCACTCTACCAGCCGCCTTTGTTAGGCTGGTTCGGAGCTGGAGACCGCGGTCTCCCAACCCTCTTGGTCCGTTGGGTTCCAGCGAGATGGTGGTTGGAATTCTCGACAGAGATACATCATCATCATCATCAGCCCTACTACACCCACTGCAGGGCAAAGGCCTCTCCCATGTCTCTCCAATTAACCCTATCCTTTGCCAGCTGCATCCACCCTTTGCCTGCAAACTTCTTAATCTCATCCGCCCATCTAACCTTCTGCCGCCCCCTGCTACGCTTACTTTCTCTTGGAACCCACTCTGTTACCCTTAAAGACCAGCGGTTATCTTGCCTTCGCATTACATGCCCTGCCCAAGCCCATTTCTTTTTCTTGATTTCGACTAGGATGTCATTAACCCGTGTTTGTTCCCTCACCCACTCTGCCCGCTTCCGATCTCTTAACGTTACACCTATCATTTTTCTTTCCATGGCTCGCTGCGTTGTCCTTAACTTAAGCTGAACTCTTTTCGTTAGCCTCCACGTTTCTGCCCCGTAGGTGAGTACCGGTAAGATTATGCTGTTGTACACTTTCCTCTTGAGGGAAATTGGCAAACTGCCACTCATGATCTGCGAGAATTTGCCATATGCGCTCCACCCCATTCTTATCCTTCTAGTTATCTCCCTCTCATGATCCGGATAAGCTGTCACTACCTGCCCTAAGTAGACGTATTCCGGCACAATTTCTAGGCTCTCGCTGCCAATTGTGAACTGTTGTTCCCTTGCTAGGCTGTTGAACATTACCTTGGTTTTCTGCATGTTAATTTTTAGACCCATCGATCTGCTCTGCCTGTCTAACTCGTTGATCATGATTTGCAGTTCACCTCCTGAGTGACTCAGCAAGGCAATGTCATCAGCAAATCTCAGATTATTTAGGTATTCTCCATTTATTCTTATTCCCAACTGTTCCCAATTCAGGCCTCGAAATACCTCCTGCAAACATGCGGTGAACAGCATTGGCGAGATCGTGTCTCCTTGCCTGACGCCCTTCCTTATTGGAATTTTATTGCTGACTTTATGGAGGACTATAGTAGCTGTGCAGTTGCTGTATATATCTTCCAGTATTTTGACATAAGGCTCTTCTACCCCCTGATTACGCAATGCCTGTATGACTGCTGAGGTTTCCACTGAGTCGAATGCTTTCTCGTAATCAATGAAAGCTATATATAGAGGTTGGTTATATTCTGCGCATTTCTCTATCACCTGATTGATGGTGTGAATATGATCTATTGTAGAATATCCTTTACGAAAGCCTGCCTGATCATTTGGTTGATTAAAGTCTAACGTTGCCCTGACTCTATTAGCGATTACCTTAGTAAATACTTTGTAGGCAACGGATAGTAAGCTGATCGGCCTGTAATTTTTCAAGTCCTTGGCGTCTCCCTTCTTATGAATTAAGATAATGTTTGCATTCTTCCAAGCTTCTGGTACAGTCGAGGTCATAAGGCATTGCGTATACAGGGTGGCTAGTTTTTCTAGCACGATGTCCCCTCCATCCTTCAACAGATCTGCTGTTACCTGATCCTCCCCAGCTGCTTTTCCACTTTTCATTGCTTCTAAGGCTTTCTTTACTTCATCTTTCGTTACTGGCGGGATGACGCATTGCTGTGCACTGCTGTCTTTCTCATTAGCGTTCTGATTACATTGGCTACTGTACAGGTCTGTGTAGAACTCTTCGGCTACTTTAACTATCTTATCCATATTGCTAATGACATTGCCCTGCTTGTCTCTTAATGCATACATCTGGTTTTTACCTATGCCTAGTTTCCTCTTCACTGTTTTTAGGCTACCTCCGTTCTTTAGAGCATGCTCGATTCTCTCCATATTAAACTTCCTTATGTCGGCTACCTTGCGCTTATTTATTAGCTTTGATAGCTCCGTTAGTTCTATTCTATCGGTAGTGTTAGATGCCTTCATGTTTTGGCGCTTCTTAATCAGATCTTTCGTCACCTGAGATAGCTTCCCGGTATCTTTTCGAACTGTCCTACCGCCTACTTCTACTGCGCACTCCGTAATTATTGATGTCAGGTTATCGTGCATTGAATTAACATCAAGATCATCTTCCTCAGTTAAAGCCGAGTATCTGTTTTGCAGCGCTATCCTAAACTCCTGTGCTTTCCCTCTTACGGCTAACTCGTTAATGGTCTTCTTCTTCGCTAGCTTCTTCCGTTCCCTCTTCAAGTCTAGGCAAATTCTAGATCTTACCATCCTATGGTCGCTGCAACGCACCCTTCCGAGGACGGCCACATCCTGAATGATGCCAGGTTTAGCGCATAGTATGAAGTCTATTTCATTTTTAATCTCACCATTGGGGCTCTTCCAGGTCCACTTCCTGTGTTCTCGTTTGCGGAAGAAGGTATTCATGATCCGTAAATTATTTCTATCCGCGAATTCGACTAATAACTCTCCCCTGCTATTTCTAGAGCCTATCCCATAGTCACCTACCGCGTGGTCGTCAGCCTGCTTCTTGCCCACCTTCGCATTGAAGTCGCCCATCAGTACAGTGTACTGCGATTTTACTCTATTCATTGCTGATTCTACGTCCTCATAGAAGCTTTCAACGGTCTGGTCATCATGGCTGGATGTGGGTGCGTAGGCCTGCACCACTTTCAGCTTGTACCTCCTATTCAGCCTAATTACTATAGCTGCTACCCTCTCGTTAATACTGTAGAGCTCCTCTACGTTGCCAGCTATATCCTTATTAATGAGGAAACCCACACCTAGTTCTCGTCTACCCTCTAACCCGCGATAGCACAGTATGTGTCCGTCCTTTAGTACTGCATACGCCTCACCTGTCCTCCTAACTTCGCTAAGCCCTATCACATCCCATTTAATTCCCGCTAGTTCCTCGAACAGCACTGCTAGGCTAGCCTCACTAGCTAAAGTTCTAGCGTTAAACGTTGCCAGGTTCAGATTCCAATGGCGGCCTGTCCGGAGCCAGAGATTCTTAGCACCCTCCGCTGCGTCACAGGTCTGACCGCCGCCGTGGTCAGTTGCTCTGCAGCCGCTGGGGACTGAGGGCCGAGGGTTAATTGGTTTGATCATAGAAGGTTGTGGCCAAGTACTACACCAGGGTGGCCAAATCCTGCTCTGGTGAGAGAGTGCGTTGTCGGTTCTGGTCACCGAGATAAGGCCGCACTCCAGGCCTGGTTATGCAATTCCATCGACACGCGGATTTTTTTTTTTTTTAAACCCGGTGGAGAATTGCGCGGCACCAGGATTTGAACCCCGGTCCTCTTGCACGCGAGGCGGATGTTCTACCTCTACGCCATCGCTGACAGAGATACAAAATGTGGCCAAAGTTGGCTCTCGGAGCCCCACAAAGAGAGCATTCGGGTCTGCAGTGGCCTGCCGTCCTTGTGAAAAGTTTTTTTCCGCAGAAAAAAAACCCGCACAGAACACTAATGGTCACGTGAGAAGCGAACGAGTTAGACGCAGGCACTTGTCACAGTGACACATAGAGGCACATGGAAACGCACACAGAGGGAACATGGGATCAAACATTATACATCTGGCGAAAAGAGAGATCAAAACCGCACAAAATATCGGACACAAACTTTACACGCGTCTGCACCTTAACGGTAAATGTTTAAACACTCAGAAACTCATAACTGTACAACGAAAGAAAAAATACCGCACAAACACTACCACGCTGCGTTTGCACAGGTAAAAATTGCAAACACTGGATAGTTCCTTCGGCAGTTTATAAACGATTCGTGGAATCAACGCGTACGTTTTCTGAGCCTGAGTCACCTTCTTCTATAGGGGACCCAAGGTCAAGTTTCCCCTCGCGACGACAGCGCCGCGCGGGCGGAGGCGGAACTACTGGGAATCGCTCGTGCTGGTGCTGCCTGCTTGAATGCGTGGGCGCGCGCGTGCGCACGTGATTCAGTCCGGCCGGTGCGCAGCGGAGTCTCCGCACGGCTAGTGTGCTTTGCTACTGCGACGAGGGTGTTGAAGCGGAATTTTCGCAATGGCAGAAACGGCCCAACGAAAACAGAAGCGGGGTCCGAAGTACTGCTGTGTCGTGGGCTGCCACAACAGCGCAGACAACAGCAGGGAACGCGATCCGCCTGTGAAACTGTATCGATTCCCTGGAAGATGGTACGAGAAAGAAAGGCGACAATCCTGGATCACCGCTGTAAGGAGAGTCAAGTAAGTCGTTACAGCCTTATCTCGCTTTTTGCTTTGACCGTTTTAGCTACTAGTTTTTGTTCCTTAACACGACGCGCGACGACTGCAGAAAGGTATCTCGAGCTCGCTGCCTTCTCGCAGCCTGTGTGTGTGTGAAAGCCAAGCTACGGTGGCATGATGAGAACATTAAACGTTTTGATTCGGCTTGTTCTTTTAGCCGTAGGCGTCGCCGTTTAAATTCACACTCGCAATTTGATTGTTGTGCTGTTGGTTAAACTCAGCTGAACTACGGACGTTGTCAAAGGTCTGCAAGTTACGCGTCGGGCAAGCAGCTTTCTCATGTCGGAACGAACTGCTTTTAATTTCAATATACTTTGCTTGTTTTGCTTGTTCGCTTTGTTGTGCCTCTTTATTACGGTAGAATATTAACTTGTGAATATCACTTGTCCAGTGCTTAGAAGCTCGGCGGTTCTCTCATTTGCCACCTTCGAAGTTCGTGCGATTTTCTTTTTTTTGTTCATGTCTTTGTTGTGTGCATATGTGTTCCTTCGTGTCTGTGTTTTCGTGTGCGCTCCTGTTAGAGTGCGTGCACTCGTTCGTGTTACTGTGCGTGTTCGTGCATTTACCTTCGTTTTGTGTTCGTGTATGTGTGTGAGTGCATGCATGTGTCTTCCTGTCTTTGCAGTGGATAAGAGGGAATATTGTTCTTTCTTGTGCAGTCCGGATGGAACTTTGTGACAGCCAAAAGAACATACGCGAATTTGCAGCCGACATTTTGTGGGCAACAGCAAGAGTGACGTCAGCCAAGATCCATCCTACATCCCAACCATTTTTCCACCTGTCTACAGAAAAAAGGCGCCTGATCAGGAAAGGGCGCAAAGGTATGAAAGAAAAATTGTGAGGCTGCCAGTAGAAATTACAGACTCATGTTTTGAACAATGTTTTGTTGACTTAACCTGGTTTATGAAATCGCAGAGTCAGCATAATATGAATAATAGATGCATGGGCAAGTATTTAGTGATTACATTTCATGGCAGGTTTTCTTGCAGCCTACCCGATTGGTATTAACCTTAGCTTTTGATTGTGCAATGCAGGTGGCAGGCACGTTTCAAGAAGGAAATCTCTTCGAGGCAGCTTGTAGGAGATGAGCATCCATCACAAAGTACAGCGGTTGGAGCAACAATGCAGGCCCCAGAAACCTCCCTTCTGGAAGATGTGCATCGTGACTTCAACACCATGGATTTCAGCAATGCATTTCTGGAAACAAGCACAGCTACCTCTTTGCTTAACATGAGTGACTCGCATTCTTTGGTGCTTGTGTGTAGTGCAAGACAAGAAAGTCATTCGACTGGAAGAAAGAGGGACGCTGTAAGGACATCTTTCAGTTTGGGGCTCCTGTGCAGTCAGTGTAAACAAAGCGCGCTACTAGGGAAGCATGCATTTGCTTTTAATAGTGTTCTTTTCCAGTGCCCTAGGCAGCACACTAAGTTTGTCTAAATACCACATAATATCCTTGTTTCATGTTTTTCAGGCATTCCAAACAGAGGAATGTGCTACTTCAGGGAAGCTGGCTCTACTTCTCTCAGCAACAAATGGCACTGAAGCATCTGCTCAAATCGCACACACAGATATGAGTCACAAGGTTAGACGATGATGCTGCTGTTCGTTACCTAATTTGTTGAATTGTGGTGTTGTCTTGCTGTTAGCACCGCACCTCTTGTTTCAATCCAATTAACTTGCATTATTGGGCAAGGTTCCTTTCTAATTGGTTGTTCCTGCATGACATTCCTGTTTATCATTTTTAATGCCTGTGTTAATTTGTTTTTTAGAATGAATTTGTTTAGACACCGTAGAGTACAAATGTCACTTTAATGTATTATTCCTTTTACCTAAGTGTATCTCCTTTTCATTTCATCATCCTGTATGTTTATTCTCTCCTGTAGGTTGCAAGTACAGATGAAAATTGGAAGCGAAACTGTGGATTTTTTGGCTTTGAATCACTAAAGGAAAAGGAAGAGGCACTGCAGGATTTGTGCGGTGTGACACTGCAAGTTTTTTGCCTCCTTCTGAACTTGCTGCCAGCACCACAGTACAGGCGCAATGCCATGTCAAGGGAAGACAAGTTATGCTTATTCCTTGCCAAGCTACGGCTTGGGATCACATACAGTGCCTTGGGAGCTATGTTTGGTGTCACAGCCACAACAGCGTCAACTGTAGTCAAGAGTTTGACGAAACGTCGTCTGGTCAGGTAGAGGCATAATAAAAACATAGGGTCACTGACCAAGTCAAAATGTTTACTTGGTCAGTGACCCTATGTTTTTATTATAACAGCGTCATCTGTGTTTAGAAAGACACTTGACATTCTAAGCATTGCCCTGAAAAATTGGGTCTTCATGCCTTCCTGAGAAATAATTAAGCTTTGTTTGCCTGCCCCGTTCAAAGACAACTATCCGAATTGCACCCTAATAATAGATTGCACCGAGGTCCGCAGAGAAACACCATCAAATCCAGATTGTCAACACATGTTGTATTCTCATTACAAAGGAGGATACACGTTGAAATTTTTGATAGGCATAATTCCTAATCGAATGATAAGTTTTATTTCTAGGGTTTATGGAGGAAGGCACACCGACTCTTTCATAACCCAGGACTCTGGCTTCCTGCAGCTTCTCAAACCAGGGGACTTAGTTTTAAGTGACAAAGGATTCCCAAGCATACGGACAACTGTAGAAGGGAAAGGCGCAGTGCTACTTATGCCTCCTTTTAATTCAGGGGTTGGACAGCTGTCTGAACAAGCCATGGAGCAGACATACAAGATTGCGTCTGTACGCATCCATGTAGAACGAGTAATCCAAAGGTTGAAGATATATCACGTTCTAAGCAACAGAATACCGCTAAGCCTGGTCCCACACATGAACAAAGTAGTGTCTGTGTGCGCTGCCCTTGTGAACATGCAAGCACCGATAATTAAGAAGTAGGCCTGCTTGGTTTGCTGTGGCATTCATAAATTGGTTTCCGTGCATGGATTACATTTGTAAAAGAGATGACATTTCAAAAGAAACAAAACAGCTCTGCAATTTCATTTGACAACCTGTGACTAGACAACCGCAATTATGTGCACTTTAACCAATAAATTTGTTCCGCAATCACAACAATGTTTTCCGTCTGGCTTTTATTTTGAAGTGAAAGTCCTGTGATGGTTCTGTAATGTGTCATTGTACTGCATGTGAATGTTTTTTTAATCAGTCGTAAAAAGCTAAAGAATGCAAAATTGATAGTAATGGACACAAGCCAATGCATTGACCTCATTTGAGAACACAGCATTTATTCTTGGTTTATTGAGTGTGAACTGTAACCTACTACAGCAATGGAGATCACTCAGACAACACAGACCAGTATCAAATAGACCAATGTGCAATGTAAAAGTATATGCTGCTCAATTATAATAATGAAACGTAATGAAGGATTCTGATTGTTGCCCTTATTTGTAACAATGCTGCCTGTAAAAAGCAAGCAAAGGCTTGATGATATATTTTATTGCTATAATAGACAAGCAGTTCTTTGCAAAAAAATTTACAGGATAGCATTTAAGTCTGCTTAAGAGCTGAAATGCGAAAGCCTTTCCTCTTTATCTGTCGACTGTTCTTTTTTACTTTTTATTTAAAATTTTATCTTGTAGTTTTATTTCTTTTTGTTATTTTTAAATTTTTGTTTCTTTATATTTTATTTTTTGATTTTTATTTTTATACTAAGTAAGCCTTCTCACGCATTTACATAATTTTTCATCGAATTCGTCACACAAAACCTGCTTCAAACACAGCATTTATTTTCATTACTTCAATTAAATTAATTACCTAATTTAAATTCAAGAACCAAACTTTTCCCAGTTTAAAATCTACTCACGCATTACCTAACACAATCAAACTTGTGCACATTGATCTCAACAGAACTACATAATTGTGTGGACAAATTTGCGGGCACTTTTTACTGACGCGACATAACCATGTAACGCTCTCGCATTATTAACCCTACCACACCAAATTAAAGCAGTATGACTACTGTTACGACCGGATAAGATATCATGAAGAATAAGCTGACATTTGGGACAACGAAAACACAAACAGGTTTACTGGCACTTTGAAGAAATTTATTTACCTATTTTACGAAAGAAAGAACAAACAGTCAAGAATTAAGAGTTCGTAGCATCGAACGACTGGATGAGCCTTATCGCCAAGGCCCAGAGCGTTCGTTCTGGCTCAGGATGCATGTTAAATAGGCTCCGCCCCTTTCAACACACGAGGCACAGATCGAAACAGTCACCACACATGGCACGCGGAGCCCCGTGAAAATGGGCGAGGAGGATTCGGAGGTCGGCTGCTACTTCGCTGGAAGTCAAACACAGGCACTTGTTAGTCATGGTTAATTTCGGGGATGCTGCAGTTTCCTTCTTCCCTTGTTGTCTGACCACTGTCGCTTCTTGGAAGAAACAGACAAAGGGAAGGCCATTTCCCCCTTCCTGAAGAGCATGGAAAGATTCCGCAGGCAGATTCGCAGCACATTTTTTTTTTCGTGGGGGCTTCGTGGGTCAACGACCTGTCGAAATTGCCGCTACCACGTGGTCGTCCTGGTCGATTGAATCTTCGCATTAATCTTCGGCGGGTGTGCATCCCGTTCATAACACTACACAGACGAACAACAACTATGCAATGCAATAAGCCCGACTAGATAAAACTACAATCACAACAAAAATTACTGCTTAAATAGGCTCGTCTACAGGGAAATTATAAAAGCAAAATATACAAAAGAGTTTAACTTGAACAAGGCCAAAATACAATGGCAGATATGCCAGCAAAAAGTTTTATTTCAGGAAATCATCGAAAATCAATGCAGAAAAATAGAGCATACAAGCCTAGAACAAACGCTGTATCAGAAATTTGAAATAAAAATGCTCCATCTTGGGGATAAGCTCCCACAGAAAAGCCTCGTCCCGAATTACTTTCACTATTACATAATGTTTGGGGCTGTACACATAAAAAATGGCCCATTGCAGGTTGAGGATATACAGCTGGACTTGCATTTGTGTGTAATAACAATGTGTGGGTCTCAGCACAATCACATCCCCATCAAACATTAAGTAGGGGAGCAAGCTCCTCCTTTCTTCATAGTCTATAAAAGGTTCTTCCTTGTACTTGAATGTACACTTGATTTCAATTAGCACAGTTTCACTGCCAATTGTTGCCAGTCCATCTGGGCTACAGCACAGCCATGGCTGCTGCGGAAGCACAACGAGTCCTGCCTAGAACATGAATAATTGAGATTAGTGCTTAAGCTGAAACATACAACAGGAAAGAGAGCATGCCTGGAGTAACTTGTAACGTAAACTCTTGAGTAACCTCACCTGTACAATACGGATGCCGAGCTTTCTTTGCAGATCTTCTCGTGCTGTGGCTTCAGTTTTGATGCCTAGTGAAACATATTTACACGTTATACTTCAGAGCAAAGAAACCATGAACATCACACTTTGAAATCAGGCTTGCTGTAGCAGAAGTGAAAGCAGAGATGTGACACCATAACTAAACACCTCAAATGCTTGTTTAAAAAACATCAAAGAAAAATAGAACACTGATGCCATTGAAGTTATCGACTTTGTGTTTAAAATTTCTTGCAGTGTTTTCTGTATTTCTGTTGCATAGTATTGCCCCTCCTATAAGGGCCCAGAGTGGCCTGCAGTATTCTGTAAATAAAAAATAAATAAATACCATAATGCATTGCAGCACTCGTGTACGATGACGTCTTGCAGAGGCTATCAGCAGCTTTCTGGAATCCTTCGTCACTTCGTTCTGTGCGTATGGCATGTGCTTTCGTGCTAGTGATTCGAAGGCGACGTTCTTCATGCCATCTGCAAATTGAAAAATTTGCAAAAATGAATCAACACAGTGTATATGAGATGTGTTGGCTATCCTTTACTAAAGTTTAGTTCCATACCGTGAGCAATTTGCTTGGCCTACGGTGTAGAAGCACATGTCGCATGGTGCTTCTTTCAGCACTACTTTTGTTTTTTAGATATTCGCCATTTCCTCATCCATTTCAACAAGAAAGTCTTTTGCCTGTGTTGTTTTGTCATTAAGGACATTAAGATACCGGTAAACAGGCCGGTGTGACATTGGTTGCAGTAAATCGTGAAATATTTCTTTTTCCACAGTTTCTGTGACTTTTTCAACAATGTCATTTAGGACGTTTGCACAAATAACATCATCAGCGCTTCGATCCTGCAGCTCCAATATTTCTCTCAGTGGACACATTATGTCCGGATAGCCGAAAATAATATTAGGGTCAGCAGGTTTGATGTCAGGAATGCTGCTGCCCTCTCCTGTTATGGAGAATAAGACAAGGGGTAAGGAGAGTAATTATTCACTCAAACTGAAAACTGCCAGTTAGAATTGTGTGACACGTCGGATGTCCAAAAATACTTGCGAGGGAAGAGGAAGAGCTCTAAGCTCCTCTTGGGATTTCCTTTCGGTTTGCCCCATTTCTGGGGCTCGCTGGTGCACGACTTCACTTCGTGTTGATCCACGTACAGGCACACCGCTGCTGCGTGCTTGCACTTAGCTGCAATTCCAGCCTTGCAGGTGCAGCGCCCCTCTCGAACAAGCAGCTCCTGCTTTTCGTGGCACGACCATGCCAGCTATGAAATGTGGAAATAAAATTGAGACAGCGTGGACGCCTGCCGACTTTTTAAGCGTGATTTCCTTCCCAAATTTCCCTGCTACAAATTTTCAGCAGCATGTCATTTGCCACAGTGTACATTTTTGCAGCTTCGTTTGCCTCTCTGTCACACTATTCCGGGCGCGCGTACAAAACTGAAAATAAGGCAAAAGATTTGGTTAAAGCTTTGACTATTTCAAAAACCGAGCACAATGTTAAGCGAGCGCGTCGCGCGAGCGATACCATAGCTACGACAGCGCGCCTCTAGCTCGGCACCCCTCACGCTGAACATCGCGTTCGTGAAGCATATTTTACATATTTACTTTAAATCCGACAGTCGCAAAACATAAAGTGCGTGCATGCCATCAGAATCGGAATAAAAACGTGAAACTAAAAAAAAAAGGCGAACAGTACGTGTAGCTTTTCAGCTCTTAAGTTCGGCTGCCTCCCGGCCAAGCCAGCGGGTGATGTTCTAACGGATGGTGCACAAGTGTCTCGTACCTTTCCAAGCTTTACAGTGTATAGTATGATATGGTCGTAAAAATTTTTTCCCCACGCCGGAAACGTCGTCCACGAAAGCACACGATTAATTCTTTTAATTCTGCAAAAATGTCATATCGAAACCCATGCATTACAACAACGGAGAACTTCAATCGAATGCACCGCTTCGTTTCGTACCTAGTGCTTATAAAACGTTCGATGATTTGAGCATATAACAAATGGACAGGCTTACCTCAAGGCACACGTCGTAGACGACACTGTCGCTGACTTGTGACACGCACTTGCCTTTCAATCTGGGTTCGTTGTTTTCAAATATTTGCTCCACGGAGTAAACATGATTGAGGAGCTTTTCACCTTTGATTAGGTTCGCCTTTCTGAAAAAGCTGTCGAGTTGGCATATCTTTTTGAACCCGCACTGCAGCCGGATCATTGTGACACGCGACAGAAGCAGCGCGAAACGTCTGCACGTGCGAGGAAGCGTGAGCGAAAGAAGGAAGCTTGCACGAGAGCCCCCCCCCGTCTATCCCCACTGTTTATTTTCCTGCCTGAGGTGGCGCTCCTTGTCCGGAGCAGCAGCGCCGCTCGGCGGTGCTTTGGTTTCCTATTAGGACAAAAGATGACGCCTGCTTGGTATCTTGGGACGCAAGCTCTTCGTGTCTTTTCAGAATATTGATGTGGAATAGCTTCTTAGTGTGGCCCAAGTCGATCCAATAATCCACGTTGTTATTTTCTCCGCAAACCACAAATGGACCTTTCCACTTGATGAGGACCTTTCCACGTCATAAGACTCTGGGCTCTATCTCCAACCCTTAAATGCCGCTTCATGCTGTTCCTGTCTTAATATATCTTCTAAGATTGTTGGACGCGCAAAAAATTTTGATGCGCCCCTCTCGCAGTTTGCTCGAGGCGTTCTTTTAGATAGAGAACGTAACTATATGTCGTCTTCGTGTCTTCTCTCAGCAGATCTTCCCTTGTCCAGAGCTCTCTGAGGGCTGCGAGCGGTCCTCGCACATGTCGTGGACGAGGACATATCGGAGGCGGAAGAGCAACATTGCTCCAGTTACGCTCCGCCTCGGCGCCTGGAGCAGGTAACGTAACCAAAAAAAAAAACGCTTAGAAACCCAGATGACAGGTCTGTAAAAGATCTTACAGACTTCTTCAATCAATGTTGGCTAGCGGAAGAAATCCCGGATACTTGGAAACACGCAAAGATAATAATGATAGCCAAACCTGCCAATGCCCTCTGCTTAAAAAACCTAGACAGATCTCTCACATCGTGTGTAGGAAAGCTTTTGGAACACCTACTACTAAACAGAATTCAGCATCACAAGGTCAAGGGGGACCTATACCCGGATTCTATGCTGGGCTTTAGGGCTTTCTTGTCAACACAGGACGCCACGATGCAGCTGGCCGAGGAGGTGATTAACCCGAAAAGCAGTAGGGATACCCGAGGAATACTAGTGCTAGATTTCATCAAGGCTTTTCAAAATGTCAAGCACGGATTCTATTCCAGAGGCGCTAGGGTCGCTGGGGGTAGGGAAGAATACCTACAATTATAACTCAGCGTTTCTACAAAACAGAACGGCTGAGACACATATTAACACATTTGATGCCAGAGAATTGTCTAGCCGGAGGAGGTGGCAGTTGCTTTGGCTGTGGTTTCCCGCAAGCTCTCTTGTGTAATTATGGACTAACTGCCCTCACTTCAGAACTATATCAGATTAGCATTGGTAAACATGCAAGAGGAATACTCCAAAAGTAGAGCAGACAAAGACCTTAGGTCCAGAGCGAAATGGATCTACGACACTCGGAAGATGTTGGAAACGAGGTCGCTCACGCCGCTGCTAATGCGCTATTACTTCGATTCACTCAACATTCGCAGGAACATAATTATTAATAGCCGTTGTTAAGCTATAGGGAATTACTCAAAAGCTTGGCATTAACTAGGAAAGTCAACGCCGAACCAGACAAAAATCTCAACATGGAGCAAGGCCGGGTCATCCTAAGGAAATTTCAATCAAAGACTTATATCAACCCAGTCAAACTAAGCAATATGTTTTCAAATTTGTCCGATCTGCATTCTGTCGTCTGCGAAGATGTGGATATCTTAACATAGTATTGGCATGCCAGAACGATCCAGATATTGAGAGAATGAGTAAATCAACATCTGTTGACTGGCAGGCGACTCTCCCAACTCACATCCGGAATGCCAGCTTTGGCTTGTGAACCGTGGACCCGCCGCGGTGCCTCTGTGGTTAGGGCGCTCGGCTACTGATCCGGAGTTCCCGGGTTCGAACCCGACTGCGGTGGCATCGTTTCGATGGAGGCAAAACGTAAAGGCGCCCATGTGCTGTGCGATGTCAGTGCACGTTAAAGATCCCTAGGTGGTAGAAATTATTCCGGAGCCCTCCACTACGGCACCTCTTTCTTCTTTCACTCCCTCCTTTACCCCTTCTCTTAGGGCGCGGTTCAGGTGTGAGACAGATACTGTGCCATTTGCTCCCCCCCCCCAAATTAATTAATTGATCATTGAATAATAACCGGACAAGAGCGGCGGAAAAAGCCAATGGGCTCCTGGATTGAGGGCCCACCCGACTAGCCTCGATTTATTCCGTACATTAAATCGTTTCTCGCTCTGTGTGCGGTCTAAACAAGAAGAAGCAGCAGTATAGAGTAGGCATGGATAAAGAAAGCCGACTTATCGTAAATTTGTTTATTAATTTCTCACTAACCACTCCTACTTTTAAGTTCACGTTTGTATTCTTGATATATTATTAACACTTCAGCAAGGCGTTTCTATTAGAGGCGTGTGATCGCGAAATTGAGTTGAAAGAAATATAACTAATCCGCCTTTAACGAATCTTTGATATTGGCTTCTATCCACAGCCACTAGGAGCAAAAAAAATGCAGACCGTCTAACTCGGTTAATCACGGAAGCAACAACATGTTAGGCATGGCTGAAGAAGCTGAGGTATGGTTTTTACATGGTCGTGCTTGTTGTGTTTCAATGATTAATCATTGGTGTCACAAAGCGCAAAAACCCAGAAATTCACGGGTTTTCCTGAAATGCACGAGTCAACATTTACCCCACTGAAGAATTTTCAGCCAGACATTCTTCCAATTCTCTCTTTCTGAAGGCCGTCATCGCAATCAGTCTCAACTGCCATTTTTCGTCGGTTTCATGCTAACGTCTTCTGTTCGCACACTGCTTGTGTGCATGCAATTCTTTTCATCTCTTAGCTACGACGTCACCCTCTGCAAATTCCCGCAGCCGCTGTCATCTTGCCCGTTGTTCCCGTCGTCGCAGACGGCGGTACCCTTCGACTCACAGCACGTACGGCCCCGGGCTAAGCTCCATGCTAACACGAGAAGAGCCATGGCAGAATGTGTTCTAACACGCCTAGCTGAGAATGCGAAGCGAGGCGAGATTCTTATTCCGTTGCTTTGGGATATTCCAGGGGTTCCCCTGTACCCCACGCGTGGCATTTGCGGCCGAGGAGCAGCCTGTGACATCTGCTGTGGGGCTAGCACGCCGCTCTGATTGGTGGCGCCACCTGCGACGTCACTTATGGCGCGCGCCTATTATTGGCTCCTCCGTGCCGCAGATGGGCTTCTCCTCCTCCTCAACACCGTGGGCGCGAGAAAAGGTCGACGTTAGGTATTGGGTTTTGCAAGAATGCGGGTACTAGCGATGTTATACGGATTCAAATACACCCATATGGAAGAACTAATATCATAATTACCTAGAAGACAACGTATTTAAAAAATTTGAAACAGGAACAACCACAATGTTCATGAATTAGAGACATTAACACAGACGCAAATGTAGAGTAATGAGCGTTGCGTAAAACCACCAGAAATCAACAGGCGCACTAAAAGGCAGTTATTTGGGGTTGTTTTTGCTCGAGCTCTCAACCGCTAGTGTTGGTACAATGATTGCCAGGATGTGTCGTCACGTAGGCAGATTTCCCAATGAAAACATCACAACGGCTAATGCAAATGCATTCTCATCCAAGCTTTGTTTCAGCAATTTTTTCAAAGCGCCAGACCACGCCTGCGTGCTTATGAAGGCAACACAAAACCAGGTGCTTTTATGCAACACAGACGGATTTATTGTTCATTTTGGGGGCGATGTCTTTGACGTTTAATGCGTTTGTTTTCTGATGTCTTTGACGTTTAATGCGTTTGTTTTCTTTCCAAGTCTTCTTCGAACTGGCTAGGACATCAGCGGTCATTACTAGGATTACCTAGCCGACGGTAATACACGGATAATGATAGGCGGTCTTTAAATTAGTACTCAGTGCAGTCTAGGTAAACTTTCTGTGGCTTTACTCTGCACAAAAGGGGCATGCCCAGTTGAAATTCTCACCTCCGTATGCATGGAAGCAGAATCAACCTTTTTGGTGGGTGCAACGTTGCATGTAAGGACCAGTGAGACTATGACCTGGGTTAAGACATGAAAATCAGTCTTATAGTTGTGCTATGCTCGTTCAGTTGTGTGAAAGGCCCTCAGATAGCTCCGAATACAACTCAATAGGAATATTTATTCATACTTGCATGTTCCTGCGAGTGCAGATATGAACCCAGTAATGCTCAGTTTAAATTGTTTAGAAGTAGTAGGAAGCGGAACTCTAAATTTGTAGCGACGTAAGGTTTATCTTTTCATGCATATATAATTGACAGAAAGTA
The DNA here is from genome assembly GCF_052857255.1 of Amblyomma americanum. NCBI lineage: Eukaryota > Metazoa > Arthropoda > Arachnida > Ixodida > Ixodidae > Amblyomma > Amblyomma americanum. The sequence continues at coordinate 124,388,854 of NC_135499.1, forward strand.
CCGCTGCAAAATGAGGGTCACTGACCGAGTCAAAGAATTTTTTCTCAGAGATGTTTCAGTGTGCAGACGACTTCTTTTTCCGTTGATGGAACCCAGAGTCTGTAATAATTTAAGTACGCCAGAGTATAGCCGTTGTGAAAATTCTAGAGCCCAGCGGGTTTCATTCTTCCTGAGTAGTGGTGCTCCTTTAGAAGCTGTGGCAGTCTTACCGATTGGAAGCCACAATAGATATTGCCGCGAATATTTGCAGTGTTTGTTCGTTTTTCAAATCTGCCGCGACACTACTTTATCGCTTTCTTTGCGACGCAAGACGCGACTAGATTTATCTCGATTGATCGCAGCCAGGCAAAGCTGATTCTACGTTGTTCCGGAATGTTCTAGTAACTTTGCGCCCTTTATCTCGAAGGTTCGCTATCAGCTTTAAATTGAGCACGGCCGACAGCGGCGGGCATTCTGTTCGACGACCGCCGAGCACGCTTGTTGCTTCGCCGCCGCCGCCGAGTGATTCAGTCAATTTTGGGTGCAAGTCAGCCCAATAAACAGTTCTTTTAGAAGATCCTTTCGTCCGTCTTCATCGCTGCTTCAACTGCCGTCACCACTACGCGACATCTGGTGGAGGTGCGGGGTAGCCTTCCATGTTCCCGACGCCCCCTTCAAGTCGTGAAGCCAGCCCTGAGCGCTTCGCACCCGAGGACGAGCCAGCAGCTCAGCGAGCCAGCCGACGTCTCCAGGGAGAGGAGCCTGAGTTCGGGAAACTGCCGGACCGCACAAGACAGCGAAAAGACGCGGCTACGAGCACCGCAATCTCGCCGAAGATGTCTACACCGATCATACTGCAGCAGCCGCGGGTGCCGCCAACTTTCAGTGGATCCCTAGTCGAAGACCCTGAAGAATGGTTGGACCAATTTGAGCGCGTGGCGTCATTCAACAAGTGGGATGATGCGGCAAAGATTGGACACGTTTTTTTCTCATTGGATGGCTCCGCACGCATGTGGTACGAAAACTACGAGTCGTCCCTTACGACATGGGAGCTATTCAAGAGAGAACTATTGAAGGTATTCACCAGTGTCGTGAGGAAAGAAAGAGCCGAACGACTCCTCGAGTCCAGGATCCAGCTTCCGAATGAGCCCGTCCGCAGTTACGTCGAGGAGATGAAGCGCCTATTTCGCCGCGCCGATCCCGGGATGACCGAGGAAAATAAAGTTCAGTTTTTAATGCGCGACGTAAAAGAACAACTATTTGCAAGCCTCGTCCGCCAGCCGCCAAAAACAGTCGAGGAGTTTATGCAAGAAGCCTGCACGATTGAGAATACTCTCGACGTTCGAGCTCGGCAGTACAATCGCCCTTCCTCTGCCTGTGCAATCCGTTCGGACACGCCGGCCACCACCAGCGACAGCTTGCGGGAAGTTATCCGCGGAATCGTCCGTGAGGAGCTACGCCGATTACTGCCATCTTCCCCACAGCCACAAGCAGCGACTCTGATGGATGTGGTACGGGAAGAAGTGCAACAGGCACTTGGCACCCCGACGGCCACAGAACCCCAGGCCATGACCTACGCCGCTGCAGTAAGTACTGCTCAGCCCCAGCGACAACCCCCACGTCCTCCCCGAAATGAGCCAATCGTTCCACAACGCCGCCTCCCAGCCCCCGCCCGCCCAGCCTATGACCGACGCTCAAGCCCCAGGAAATGCGACGCCTGGAGGACTTCCGACAACCGGCCGTTGTGCTTCCATTGCGGTGAGGCCGGCCATATTCTTCGTCACTGCCCGTACCGACGTATAGGTCTTCGAGGATTTGCCGTTAACGCCCCACGACCACGCTTCGGACAACGTCCGCACGAAATCGACGAGTACCTGCGTCGAGAAGAGTACACGCCGAACCGCTTTTCGCGCTCACCATCGCCGTCAACCTCGCGCTTTGCGTCGCCACGCCGCAGCTACGCAGCCGCGGTACGAGGAAGGTCCCCCAGCCCCCGTAGGGGAAACTAAAGGCAGCAACCTCTGGAGGTGAGGTTGCTCACGAGCTAAACGCCGAAGATCCTCCACCGACCACGCCCCATGAAGACGCTGCACCCGCGACGCCGCATGAAGAACCGACACTCGCTGCACCGACGCCGCACACAATGAGAACCTCGACCACGACGCAAGCTACCTTGAAATCGACGCCGCCACCCAGAGGAGCTTCGACCACACGCCCAACCCGTGACTCGCATACGCGACGAAGCCGTGACCCGACGCCGAGAGCGACATGCAATGCAAGAGCCAGGACCTCCGACCTAGAAGTGACTATCGACGGCCGGAAAGTTACCGCTCTAGTCGAAACAGGAGCCGATTACTCGGTGATGAATGGAACATTCGCTGCGCAGCTCAGAAAAGTCACAACGGCTTGGGACGGCCCACAAATTCGCACCGCTGGGGGCCACCTCATTACGCCATCAGGACGATGCACAGCGCGAGTGACTGTCAAAGGACATACCTATCCTGCGACCTTTGTTGTGCTACCGCAATGCTCCCGCGAAGTGATCTTGGGTATGGATTTCCTTAATGAGCATCAGGCGATCATCGACCTGCGATCCAAGCTGATCACGCTTTCGACGGACGAAGCCATCGCTTCGATGAAAACTCGGGAAAATCACGTTGCCCTAAGTGTCCTGGAGGAAGAAGTGAGCGTCCCACCCCGTTCAAGCGTTATCGTGACCGTAGGCGCCACGAAAGCCATAAACACTGAAGCCATCATCGAGGGGAACATGCAGTTGCTACTAGACCAAGGAATCAGCATCGCAAGAGGCATCGCACATTTCCGCAATGGCCAGGCTGAAGTACTGCTGACTAACTTTAGCGAAGAATACCGGCATATTAACAGAGGAACAACGATTGCTTTCTACGACGAAATATCTGACGTACGAGATTCCTTCGCCCTCTCCGACCCCTCCGCAGAAGAACCGCCTGACCAAGAGAACTCGCCCACTTTCGACATCAACCCAGCCCTGCACCGGAACAGACAAGACCAGATCCGCAATCTGCTTCAAAATTACAGTGAGTGCTTTTCGACATCGCCGAAGGTGCGGCAGACGCCAATTGCCAAGCATCGCATTATAACGGATCAACACGTCCGACCTCTCCGTCAAAGCCCCTACCGTGTGTCTCCGCGAGAACGACAAGCCATCCGGGACCAAGTCGAAGAAATGCTTCGCGACGACGTCATCCAGCCTTCAAACAGCCCATGGGCGGCACCGGTTGTTCTAGTGAGAAAGAAAGACGGCGCACTTCGATTCTGCGTGGATTACCGCCGCTTGAACAACATAACAAAGAAGGACGTCTACCCCCTCCCCCGCATCGACGACACACTGGACCGCCTCTGCAACGCCAAATATTTCTCATCGATGGACCTCAAGGGCGGCTACTGGCAAATTGAGGTCGACGAAAGAGATCGCGAGAAGACAGCATTCATAACTCCGGATGGGCTGTTTGAGTTCAAGGTGATGCCATTTGGTCCCTGTTCCGCACCAGCGACGTTTCAGCGAGTAATGGATACAGTGCTGGCAGGCCTGAAGTGGCAAATTTGTCTGGTATATTTAGATGACGTCGTTGTCTTCGCCTCGAACTTTGAAGAGCACCTCAAAAGACTTCGAACAGTACTAGACGCAATCAAGTCGTCTGGCCTAACCTTGAAAGCAGAGAAATGCCACCTTGCCTACGAAGAGCTGCTGTTTCTAGGCCACATCGTTAGCAAGGAAGGAGTACGCCCAGACCCGCAGAAAACAGCTGCTATTGAACAGTTTCAACTGCCGGCCGATAAGAAAGCAGTGCGCAGATTTCTCGGACTATGCGCATATTACCGACGATTTGTGAAAAACTTTTCGCGCAGCGCCGAGCCCCTGACCCAACTGACGAAGGCAGACGTGCCGTTTAAATGGGAAGCGCCACAAGCAGAAGCCTTCAAGGAACTTCAGCGTCGTTTACAATCCCCACCGATCCTTGCGCATTTTGATGAAAACGTCGATACTGAAGTTCATACCGACGCAAGCAGCGTGGGACTAGACGCCGTTCTCGTTCAAAAAAGTGACGGGCTGGAGAAGGTGATCGCATACGCTAGCCGTTCCCTTTCCAAGGCCGAGGCTAACTATTGACCACTGAGAAGGAGTGCCTTGCCATCATCTGGGCTACGTCGAAATTCCGCCCCTACGGACGGCCGTTCAAGGGGGTCAGCGACCACCACGCACTCTGCTGGCTTGCCAATTTGAAGGATCCCTCTGGCCGACTCGCTCGATGGAGTCTGCGTCTCCAGGAGTTTGACGTCACTATCGTTTACAAGTCCGGACGCAAGCACACTGACGCCGATTGCCTCTCACGAGCCCCTGTAGATGCACCGCCGCTGGACGACGATGAGGACGCCTTCCTGGGACCCATCAGCGCAAGCTCTTTTGCTCAGCAGCAACGCTCGGACCCCAAACTAAAAGGCCTCATCGAGTACCTGGAAGGCAAGGTTTCTTCACCCCCCGCTTCATTCAAGCGAGGACTGTCTTCCTTCTGTGTGCAGAATGAGGTTCTTGTGAAGAAGAACTTTACAGCGAACAAAACAGCCTACCTCCTTGTTGTACCTACTTGTCTCCGCGAAGAAGTTCTACAGGCTTCACACGACGAGCCGACAGCTGGACATCTCGGGTTTACTCGCACCCTCCGCCGCATTCAAGACAAGTATTACTGGCCCCGACTGTCTGCCGATGTCGCACACTATGTGAAAACATGCCGAGATTGTCAGCGACGAAAGACTCCTGCCACACGACCAGCAGGATTTCTGAACCCCATTGAACCTCCCTAAAGGCCCTTTCAGCAGATTGGCATGGACTTGCTTGGCCCTTTTCCAACGTCAACATCTGGAAATAAGTGGATCATCATAGCGACCGACTACCTGACCCGCTACGCCGAGGCGAAAGCCCTGCCGAACGGAACAGCAGCAGAAGTGGCCAAATTTTTCGTGGAGTGCATTCTTCTTCGACACGGCGCCCCCGATGTGCTCATCACGGACAGAGGAACAGCATTTACGGCGGAACTCACGCAAGCCATCCTGCGCTACAGCCAAACCAGCCACCGGAGGACAACTGCATACCATCCGCAGACCAACGGACTGACCGAGCGCCTGAACAAAACCATCGCCGATATGCTCGCTATGTATGTCGATGCCGAACATAAAACCTGGGATGTCATCCTGCCTTACGTGGTCTTCGCCTACAACACCGCAGTGCAGGAGACCACCCAGATGATGCCTTTTAGGCTCGTCCATGACAGGGATGCCACAACCACGCTAGACGCCATGCTGCCCAACGTTACAGAAGAAGAGAACGTCGACGTTGCCGCCTACCTTCAACGCGCAGAAGAAGCTCGAAGGCTTGCCCGATTACTGATCAAAGATCAGCAGCGGTCCGACGCCAGACGCTACAACCTACGAAGACGCAACGCGGAATACAAGCCAGGAGACCAAGTCTGGGTGTGGACGCCCATTCGCCGCCGTGGATTGAGTGAAAAGCTTTTGCGCCGTTATTTCGGCCCGTACAAGGTTCTTCGTCGGCTGGGTGAACTGGATTATGAAGTCATCCCTGACGCAATGACTGCATCCCAGCGACGCCGCGTACGACCAGAAGTTGTCCATGTAGTCCGTCTGAAGCCGTATTATGCGCGCTAAAGGCCGATGCATTTCTATGCTCTATTTTCGCAAGACCCGTTTTTTTCCTTACTAGTCGCATTAATTGTTTTAATGCAACGGGTCGATGCTTCGTCGAGAGGGGAGTAATGCCGCGAATATTTGCAGTGTTTGTTCGTTTTTCAAATCTGCCGCGACACTACTTTATCGCTTTCTTTGCGACACAAGACGCGACTAGATTTATCTCGATTGATCGCAGCCAGGCAAAGCTGATTCTACGTTGTTCCGGAATGTTCTAGTAACTTTGCGCCCTTTATCTCGAAGGTTCGCTATCAGCTTTAAATTGAGCACGGCCGACAGCGGCGGGCATTCTGTTCGACGACCGCCGAGCACGCTTATCGCTTCGCCGCCGCCGAGTGATTCAGTCCATTTTGGGTGCAAGTCAGCCCAATAAACAGTTCTTTTAGAAGATCCTTTCGTCCGTCTTCATCGCTGCTTCAACTGCCGTCACCACTACGTGACAATATTCTTACCTGAAAGAGGTTTGGAAACATGGGGATGCATAACGAGGCACAACGTGCGGCTAAAAAGCGAACTCCCTGGACTCTAAACTTTTGCCAAAGCCTGCACATTATGTAGAATTTGAGATATCAGTAACTCATGGAGAAAAAAGTCTTTGTATGCTTTCGCTTTCAAGGTCTCTTATTAATTTATATTCGGCAAGTATATATTTATATTGTCTCTGTGTAAAGGGATACAAAATTTAAACGGAGAAGGCAGCACCGAAAGTGTTAAAGAGACGGAAATAATGGCCAAGACCTTCGTGATCATCATACCCTGACTACTGTCCACTCCAAGAGAAAAGCCTCTTTACTCGACCCCAAATTACTCCTGTCTTGAGGAGGCTGCGGCCACCTTATTCCCGCTGAATTCTGTATCTTATTAGCCCAACTAACTCTGTCGCCGTCTACTAAATTTGCCTTCGTTTGGAAATCACTCTGTTACCCTAAGAGACCATCAGTTTTCCTCTTTGCATTATTAAGCCTTCCCATGCCCATTTCTTCTTGATTTAAGTGTTATGTGAGTATCGGAGAGTAACTTGTCCATGAAATTCACTCTTATTTATGAGGCCATAAGTAGCACTTGACTATCTATTTGAGGTTAACACTCCTTTCTTTCTCTCCCCTCTTTCTCAGCCCTCACTTTTTCCACTCACAGCGAGGGTAAAGGGTGGGGGGAGGGGGAACGTATGTCTGCCCGCCCAAAGTCAGGAAGTATCACCTCACATTGCCTTTCCCCGCAACCTCCACTCCTCTGAGCTTAAAGTGGTGGACGGGTTACGTGCCAAGTGGATTTTAATGCCTCTAGAGCCAAAGTGGCTAAGAGCTCGCGCAGCCTGATTTAGTAATCACGGTGAATGCAGCAGGGTAGAGCGTGTGCGATCAGCGCTATCTGATTGCGCCGGAGTCGGAGCGGGCTTCCATCCGCGGCAAATATCAGGGATACTTAGGAAAAGTCGATACGGTCGTTTCAAATCTGGGGCATTTCGAAACCTGAGTAATGTCGTCTAAAAGGTACTGTTACTGAGGACGACATATATACAGCATGCTTCAAAATCTAGCGCCTTTCTTTGTATGTCTCCTTTCATGCCATGGTCTGTCGCCGTGTTAACTCAGCCCAATTTCTGAGTTTTAGGTATACGAGCGGTGTCCCGAAACGTGGAGCACAAGCGCATGTATGCGGTACACGCAAGATTCAGTAGTTAAAAACGCTACAGAAAAAGGCATTCGAGCTAGTTTAAGTAAACTGAAGGTGCCACTCAGGAACAGTGAAGTACTCAGCCGTGACAGAGTTCTGCTTTTCAAGAAAGTTCCTACCTCATGCTTTCCGAGGGGTCCCTAGAACGCGAGGTCGAACTAGCGAAAATGCGCAGACTGCATCCTAAAATAACTTGAAAACAAAAACTTTTTCCAGGCGTGGAGTTTCCCCCGCGTAGTACATGAAAAAGAAAAACCAAGATCCCGAATAGACAACCTTTGAGGTTTTATCTGAGGGAGTACTTTTCCATTTATTTAACTCAGAGCTCCTTCATGCCAATCTGGCTTCGTCGCAGATAACAGAAGTGGAAAGGAGCTCTCAGAACGAGGAATTTTATTTCACGTCTCTCCAGAGCATTCTGCCACGTGGTGTTGTTCTCTGTGCGTGCTGCAGTGATGCTCTACAAGCCATTGCTGTTGCTCGTGCCCACGCTCGGAAAGCGCCACTGTAAACAACTAAATAGTAGTCAAGAACTGATCGCTTACCGACAAGGTCTCTTTTCTCGCGAATATGATGGAATTAGAAAAGCCATTCGGGTCGCACCCCTGCCCAGGAACAAGGATCCGAACCTGCACGAAGGAAGACGGAAAGCAAGAGCCGAGTATATCGAGCGAGGCTTAGCCAATCTGGAAAACACGGTCTTCACGGACGTGGCGCTGTACCTGATGGATAGGAAGCGACGGCCGCGGCTGTAGTAGTCGACCACCAGGGAGAACTGATCACCTGTGCAGCGGCAGAGGCTGCGGACGCAACAGAAGCCGAGGAGGTTGCCATTGCTCTAGCTGTCGCTTGCGGCTCCCAGGCAAACAAATCTCTAAACATACTTACAGACTCGAAAGCGGCATGTAGGAACTACACTAGGGGAAGGATAGGTGCCGCAGCCATGAACATACTCAGAAAAGCGCGTGTCTCAGACACAAAACACATACACAGCCTGGTTTGGATACCCGGACATGCAGGTATTAAGGGAAATGAAAGAGCGGACGGCCATGCTCGAGCGATGAGTTTTCGAGCGGGATTACCGGACGACATTTACACTCGAGCCTGTGACGGGGGGTATGCAGAGCACCTGGCCCTATACAGGGGCTTAAGGTATAAATATCCTCCGCCACACAAGGCACTAACAAAGGAAGAGGCTACCGGGTGGCGCAGACTGCAGACGGGTATTTTTCCAAATTTACACATACTAAACAAGATGTTTCCGACACAATACAGAGCCACATGCCCGTGGTGTGGGGCGGTACCAACGCTGTACCACATCACATGGGAGTGTGAGCGAAACATAAAATTCCACCAATGGGAGAGCCGGCTCGTCAGCAGCGAGCTCACGGTCCAAAGGACCCTGGTGTAGCACGCTTACGAGGCAGCGCGGCTCAGCGGAGCCCTGGAATGAGGGCCCGACCTTGCGAAGACGGGATCCGGGATCGCCTGATATGAAGACGACGCGGATCCTGCTGCCGCCGAACTACGCAAATGTTCAATAAAAGTTTTTCACTCACTCACTCGCGAATATAACCACAGACATGTCTTGCTCTTTCCTAATTCACTCCTAACACTGCTTTTTTCTCTATATATGCATTCTGGAGCTGTTTTAACTGCAACTGACGTAAAACTGCTTAGTCGGAAACCTTTGTGTTGAAGTTAGCAAGTTAAGAAAAAATTGAATTTTGAAACGTTTGCCATTATTTTTTACATGCTTGACGTTATGTGTAGCCTCACTTGAAGAATACTGTGTTTGTGGCGCGTAGCAGCACCGGCTACAACTATTCAGAAGGCACTGCCATTGAATTCTATGTAACCTGTAAGAGTTAGTAATGACCCCTGCTTTCCATATTCTAGACTTACTGTTGAATCGAGGCAATAATTACAGTTTCAAGGAAGTGTCGCGTGTCTAAATAATAAGCATAAAGTTCTGCTGCTAATTATATGCTGCCCACTGCTGTATCTTTTTTGGGATCGACAGCGTGATGCTTTTCTGGTTTCTTTCGCGGGTATTAACAAACAAGCAAACGTACTCAATACGAAGATTGAGGCCTGTTTCGGCAAGCTGATGCAATTTCAATTTGCTGAAAATTAGTGCATTTTAGCAAACAATTAATTTTACTTCAAAAGAATCAAAACTAGGCGCATTAAACGCTTTCTTGAGGTTATATTACACACGTACTGAGGTAAAACAAGCAACCAGGCTGACAAGCTTCGTGTACGGTGTTGCCCGAGAAAACTATTACGTAATGCTCCTTAATTTGTGAGTATGACTGGCAAAACTGTTTTCTTATTTTAGTGTGTTTAAAAAATGACAAAACGCCGTCACCATCGAAGAGCTTAACTCAAGCAATGCATGGGTACTAGAACAGAAAAGAAATGGATGTAATAAAGGACCTTTGGAAGTTTGCAAGCCCTGTCTGTATGGACTCAATGCGGCACCCAAGAGCAGTGTTTTGAAGGAAACCTTACCCATTTTGTCAGCGCTTAGAAGAATGGTGGATGTGCTGATAATGGTTAGAAGCAGAGCAGTCCTGCGCCCCTACCTGTCAACGTAGATGCAACCTTGAAATCGATAGTTTCGTTCATATCGTACTAATAGGAGAGATATGTCCAAAGAATATAGTGAAACAAACACGGTGTCTCGTAGAGACAAATACCCTTCAAAGGCCGGTAATCTACGATTACAGAAGCGGTTCTGACGGGAAGATAAAAGGAGTACATACATGATGGTTTATAATTCTGTCTTTTACTGCTGTTGTTCGCCGTACTTGACGGCTGGCTCGTTATAAACCCTTCTTATTCTGCCTTGAACTCTCACGCACCATTTCATGCTGTAGTGTTCATCTATCGTTGTACAGCTGTGACAATCCGCATTATAAAAAAGGTTTCCTGTGTCTTATTTTCGTCGTTACGCAAAAGAAGCTATACTTGCTCTGCGTTAGTCTCCTTTCGTTGAAACCCGCCAGGCGACTTTTTTTTTTTAGCGCACGCGGGTTGACAAAGCCAACAATAAAAAACTCATAACTTCATGTTCCTGCCACTTTCAACCCCGGGAAAGACAAAGTACAAGACATAAGAACAGAAAAATAGGGATGGTAAATAGGTTCACGAGTAGTGCAATGAATGCAATCATTGCAGCATACCATTGACATAAATTAAAAAGTCAAGCGATAAGCACAAATCTGAAAAACTATTCTGACACTCAATTCGATCTATTGCGTAATGATAATTTTATAACATATTCAAATTTTAGAAATTCATTCTACCAGAAAAGCCTTTTATAATACCGTTCACAGAACATAAGTATATGTTGGAATGTATTTCCACACGTTAGGAAGAAACCTGTATCTTTGGTGCCCTGCCCGGAACGACTCTTAGAAGCGGCAATGTTACGGCCCGTACGTAGCGCATTGTAGAGGTGCAACACACCCTTGATGACGAGGACTCTGAAAGACGGACAAACGGTGAGCTTAATTGCAAGCGAATGATCCCCGCGAGGAAACGATATAAAGGCTTTTGGTGCTGCCTTGAGCGTGGTTGCAGTGCTTCTTCAGTGAGCATTGAGCGGTCATTCTCTTTAATGTGATAGCATTAAAGGCCTTGCTCACCGGAAAATCCGCGGTCGGCTTTGTCGGCGTCGGTGCGGTGAGCAAAATATCGCGGGCCCTGCTCTGGCAGGTCGTTTTCATAGGGCAACCTGGGCGACAGCTGGGCAATATAGGTCACGTGACATTTCGGCATTATCACAACCTGCACACCGAATAGTGAGTAAACTGCCCACCGTGACAGGTGGCAGTTCGATTAAAGATTGGCCTCTCGGGAAGAGCAACCTGAAGTCGCACAAGGCCCACCGCAGGGAGCCCCTGCCATCGCTTAATCGCGGCGCATCGCTTAACCACTGCACCACTGCGCCAGGAGGGGTACGAGGATTCTCAGGGATCTATGAGCGTAAATAAGAGAATGACCTTCGGCATATAAAGGAATATATGCAGAAGGCCTCGCGTAATACCCCTAAGGCAGAGCTGAGGTGTCCCCTCTAATTTGTTTTGTTTCATCGAGAAACCACTGACCGCAATGAATGAGGTCATTTCTTTTACAGGGCTATCTGTTAAGGCGAAGTTTCTCGGGGAAAGCGGCGTTGTAGTCGTCGTCAGAAAGCTTCTATGGAGCCAAGCAGGACTGAAATAAAAGCGGCAGGGGGCAATAAATGCACTTCGCATGGGGTGCCCACCCTCGGAGGCCCGATTACGTGGCCAATCCGAGCACATAGCCAGTGCCTTGCGTCCTGTGTTATCTTTAAGAAAGCAGGCACATCTATGTTTTCCAGGAAAAAAAAACTTCATTGCTTTATTTGTCATTCTGCGTGCATGCAGACGGCTGTTACATGGTAGGGGGGGGGGGGGGAAAGCAATGGATTATACACTGAAACTACCGTGTGCTAAAGAGCTCTGATATACTGAATTACGACTTATGTAGCCGCCATTTGGTTTTTTGTGTGTGGTAAGGAGGTAGTATTTAAGGAGTACTCAAGGGATGTTGGATGAAATGAGTACCGCGTAGAAAACAGCAAAAAATGGAACTGGAGTTCTTAGAATTTTAGAGTTCTTAGAACGCCCGCCACCCTACGATTTATAGATATGGGGTAGTTTTCAGGACTAAGTATCAGATTTCACAAGACATTTTCGCTGCTTTGGAAATAGCGCGCCGGGCCCGTAAATGCCTAAATGGGCTTCCACAGTTTCTTCCAAAAAATAAACAGACATATTTTTGTCCAGATAAGCGGGCGCTCTATAAAAGAAAACGAAAGGAAAATATTCTTTTTTCACCGCTCATTTTCATTGGAGAACCATTGTAAGCATGCGCTAGCATGTAAGCAAGTTTTGTTGTCTACCTGCATGTTTCCTCCTGTTTTTGCACCTTTAAAATCAAGAGAGAGAGAGAGAGAGAGAAATAACATTTATTAGCACCCGTCGAAAGGATGATGGGTATCCGAGGCGCCGCTCGGTCCCAGCCATGTCCTCCCCCTCAGCCGTCGACCGGGATCTCTTGGATCTCAGCAGCGGCAAGGGCGAGACGGATGACTTCACGTTGTTTAGTTTCGTCCTCGTTGTGAAGCAGTGCCTCCCAGGACTCATCTGTTCGGTCAAGTTGTCCAAAGCTCGGACATGTCCATACCATATGGATCATGTCCGCTATGCCGTCGCGACGTTTGCACCTGAGGCTGAAAATCTCAGGGTGCCACTTGCCATAAAGCTGAGGGTTAGGGAATACTACGGTTTGGAGCTTGCGTCATGCAACCTTTTCGTTTTTGCTTAGCTGCTTACTTGCTTTTGGAAGTACCGCTCGGCCTAATTTGTAATGGTTTAGGATTTCCTGATACGTGTTAAGGTCGTCTTCGAACTGTAGGAGCTCCTCATCGCGCGAGGGGAAGGGGTTGTGCACAAGACGCCACTGGGATCCCGGAAAGTAGCTAATCCTCGGGCCAGTGCATGCGCTTTCTCGTTTCCTCTCAACCCTTGGTCCGCGGATGTCCAGATGAGCGCTACCAGTTCTGCCGGTGGTGGACTGCCGGCCAACACTCATTCTGCTGTAGTTGAAATGCAGCCGACGTCAAAGTTTCTAATCGCTGATTTTGAGTCACTCACGATAATTTTAACCGGTTGTTGAGTTAGAGCCAGCGCAATGGCCAACTCTTCCGCCTCCGCTACTGTCGAGTGTCTGGTGCTGCAGCACGCTACCGGGCCTCTGTTTTCCCTAGTGGCTACCGAAATGTGCCCCGAACTGTTTGTGCATTGTGCAGCATCCGTATTCAAGACATCCTGTCTGCCCTGAAAGCGGGCTTGCAACGCTACTGCTCTTTCCTTCCTCCGGCTCTCATGGTAGATGGGATGCATGTTTTTGGGGAGTGGGGGAATCTTTAATTTGTCCCTAACCTGGCTAGGAACCGGGTCCGTACGTCTCGAGCACGCTCGAGGCTCGTGCCCCAGCTTCTCCAGAATGCTGCGACCAGTACGACTGCGTAAAAGTCTCTGATACTGGGGGGTCCTTGCAGCCTCAATGAGCTCTTCGAGGGTATTCGAAACCCCTAGATTCAAAATCTTGTTTGTTGGCGCACAGGGTGGTAAACCTAGTGCTGTTTTTATCCCTTTACGGATTAAAACATCCAGTTTGTCCTTTTCCGCCTGGTAAAGCCGCAAATAAGGTGCCACGTAGACTATCCTGCTGATTATAAAAGATTGCACTAGCCTAAGGAGGTTAGCTTCTTTCATACCCGCATGTTTTTAGCGATTCGTTTTAGGAGTCGGCAAGTTTGACTGGTGCTAGCCTCTAGTCTCTGAATCGTTTCCGAGTTCCTGCCGTTCGCCTGAATTCGTAACCCTAGAACCCTAATGCTTTCCACCGCTGGAATTACATTACCGTTGACCCTGAGTGTGATTCCCGCGTTATACGGTCTGTCCTGCTTTATGCGCCGACGCTGTGGTGACCGCATGGGCGCGAGAAATAGCACTTCCGATTTCTCGGCCGAGCACCTGAGATTGATTGGTTCTAAGTATTTTTCTGTTACATCTATAGCTCTGTGAAGCGTCAGTTCAATTTGGCTATCACTGCAACTGCACATCCACAGAGTCAGGTCATCTGCGCACAACGTATGGTTCAGCCCCGGAATTTTGTCCAGTTGTGCGGGGAGGCCAAGCATGGCGATATTAAACAGGGTCGGGGACAACACCGATCCCTGCGATGTGCCCTTGTTGCCCAGTTCAATACCCGTCAGTGTGTTACCCCCCATGCTTATAGATGCCGTTCTGTTTGTAAGGAAATCGCGTATGTAGTTGTAGGTACGAACACCCACGTCTAACGCAGCCAGACCCCCCAGAATGGCCGAGTGCTTTACGTTGTCGAAAGCTTTCGACACGTCTAGACCAACGATCACCCTGGTGTCTAGCGTTGGATTTTCTATTATCTGTTCTTTTAGCTGCAGCATGACATCACATGCCGACAAATGCGGTCTAAATCCAATCATGGTATTTGGATATAAACACTTGTCCTCAAAAAATCGGTTCAGCCGGGTCTGAATCGCTGCCTTTAAAATCAAGAATCAAGCAAGAGAGTCAACGCCATTTCCTTGTATGCATAAGATCTGTAAGAACTAAGCGCCCCGCGGGTCTGTCTTCCTGCGTCTTCGTAGCTTCAAGCGGTTTTTCACCCTTTAATGGCTTTAGAAAGGAATACTTGCCATGAGCATGGCCTACAGTTTCTGACACAATATCCTTTTTAGAGACGCTACTTTTATAATTAGAAAGTTGGACCCATAGCTCAGAGTGTCTCGGTGTATACGCAGTTTTTAAACAATTGTGGCATTTCTCTAGATTTATAGTGCAACGTTATGTACCAACTTTTGTTGATATCGCGGGCTGATAGTCACGAAAAGATTGTAAAATTTATTATCGTCCGCAAGCAAGCCGTTCAATAGCTTCCCTTAAACGACCGCTCACTTCCTTAGCGTCTATTCCACTGGAGTATGCTTGAAGCTGGGAACAATTCAACAGGGGGCAGAGTAACTTAGGGCCAGCAGTGGCTAACCAGACAAACAAGAGCTAAATGATGTAGAAAAAGTTTACCGCATTTCAGTCAATAACTCACATAAGTAGGCCAACTTTATTCTTTCCTTATAAGAGAACCGCCAGGGTGGCTCAGTAGTTATGGTGCTAGGCTGCCGAACATTAAGACGCAGGTTCAGTTTCGGCAACGTCGGTCGCATATAGCTGGACGCGAAATGTTTGATTTACCTGTGTTCTATCTTGGAAAGGGTCGTCCGATGATAAGGTGAAATAAAATGAGCTGCCATGTGAACGAAATGTTGCATTTCTAGGAAGTTAAGCACTGGGACTATTTAGCGTGAGTCGGCTGTCGGTATTCAGCGTGTATGGTTCTCTTTGTATAAGCTTTCTTCTCCGAATAAAATCCAGGAGTTTGCTGGTAGACCGGCAAGAGCGACATGTGGCATCTCTCGGCTTTGAAGCTTATTTGGTAGCTTTCGATGCAACGGAGGAAAATTTCAGACTCATCATAATATTGTCACCGATAAACGGTCGAAGCACTCAAAACCAGGTTTTAATAAGACGTGCTAGGCGTGCAACACAGCAGGGAGCTCGTGCGAGGATTAGGACGAAAACCTCTAGCCCCGCGAGTGCGCAAGGCATGGCAAGTCCCATCTAAAACAGTTTGGCCGCGGTATGGCGCCACTCGATTGATTGGGACTGTGGCATTACTCCCCCTCTCTGAAGGGCAACGACTCGGTGCCGCAACAATGAGAAGCACGAAGGCAAGGGACGGCGCATGTGTCCGGCGGCTGGTGTGGACAGGCCTGAAGCGCTAGCGGGCGTGGTACGGCTTCATCTGTGCGACATGGACGGCCGTCTAGAGGAGCGGACTGTACCCTGGGGTATGGGGGGGAAATCCGACTGTGCGGCCTGCCCGTGGCCCCCCCTGCCACCGGATACGGGCCGGTGTAGTTTCGGCTACTAGGCTTTGTTCCGGTGCAACGCACAGCGGTGGGGATGGGCTGGCCGGGGCCCGTCCTCTGGGGATGCAAAACCCCATGGGAGTGGCAGCGACTCCCAAGCGACTGAGTGGGCCAGTCGCGCACGTGAGGTCCGATGCCTGTGCGGAGGCAGGCCTGGTTTCATAATCAGGTTGGACTCACGGAATTGGACTCAAAAACTGCTCGAAAATCAAAAAGCCTCTGCACGCGGGGGCGTGCGTGGCTACCGGCCGGCGCGTCGGTTTCTGGCCACGGAGAGGCCAGGTCCGCGCGGGGGTTTCCAGCAGAAGGGCTCCTTGGGAGCGATGTCCTCGGGGAAGCAGCCAGGGATGGCTGACCGCGGGGCCGTGAGGCTCGAGCGCGGGACGTCGAGGTAAGGGGGACCTTAGTAGGACCGATGCAAAAACCGTCGATGTTGCGGAGTAGCGGTGGAGTAGGCCCGGGTTATCTCACCCTCGGCCAGGTTCTTGGTTTGTGGCCCGGTCAGCCCGGCCCTGAACACTCCCTCCTCAGTAGGTGTGGAGCAAGCCAGGGGAGGAAGTAAGTGCATGGTTGGTTCGTTGGAAGCACTGGTGGGTCCCTGGGATCCACCACACATACTTCCGGAGTCTGAAAAGCCGCGAAAAACACTCGACGGTTAGTAGCTGGGAGCGTAATGCAAGTCCGAACCGCAGCCCTGAAAGTCGTGGAGGAGCCCGAGGCAGCTGCCCCGGGTTAGGATTCCCTGTCTCCGAGTCGGAGCTATTGCGTCGTTGGGTGGTCGGGCATCCCGTGAGTGGAGCCGCACCATTGGAGAACATCGACGCCCTCCCTGTCCTGGCCAGACAGGAGTCGAGCGATGATAAAATGAGGGTCAATATCTCGCTGTCCCCATTCCCATCACATTACCCATAACCCTTCCCTCAGTCCCATTCCCACAACCTATGTCCCACCCCCTCCGCTACGTCCCAGGGGAGATCAGGGGAGTCTCCCCGGGCCCGCTCCCCCGGCTGTGGGTCGCTTAGTAGCATTACCCCATTTTTTTATTTTCCCACCTTCGGGTGGCAAAAGCACAACATTGCCTTCGGGCCTTTTCATTTATATTACGATTAGATTAAGCCTGTGATACTTTAGTGGTACAGGCAGGAGCTCATTGGTTTACGTTTTTTTATGGCAGCTCCACCATACTCTTTGTCCCTTTGTACCCTGGGGTAGAACTTCATAGTTTACCTCACTGACTTGGCGGAGTACCTTGTAGGGGCCAAAATATCGGCGCAGAAGCTTTTCGGAGCGCCCACGCATGCATATTGGGCTCCAAAGCCAGACTTGTTCGTCGGGCTGGTAACAGCTCGGTGGCGGAGGCTTTAGCGGCGAGTGTCGAGGAATTGCTGGTGCTGGATGCGCTGTCGGGCGAGTTGGCGGGCGGCCTCGGCGTGACGAACAAATTGGGCAGCACCCATAACAGATGAGGTACTACTAGTCGGGAGCAGCATGGCATCCAGCATGGTTGTGGCTTCGCGACCATGCACTAAACGAAATAGAGTGAAGCGTGTCGTTTCTTGTAGAGCAGTGTTATAGGCAAAAGTGACGTAAGGGAGTATGGCATCCCAGTTGCGGTGGCTTGCGTCCACATACATGGAAATCATGTCGGCGATCGTCTTGTTGAGCCGTTCGATGAGGCCGTTCGTTTGAGAGTGGTAAGCGGTTGTCTTGCGTTGACTGGTGCCGCTCAGGCGCATAACCTCCTGCTAAGGGCCGAGGTAAACGCCGTTCCCCTGTCAGTTAAAACGATGGTGGGCGCACCGTGATGAAGCAGAATATTTTGAACGAAAAAGTTCGCAATTTCGTCAGCGGTACAACGAGGGAGAGCTTTAGTTTCAAAGTACCGGCTGAGGTAGTCGGTGGCGACCACAATGTAGCGGTTACCCAGCGAGGACTCCGCAAATGGGCCGAGTAAGTCCATGCGGACTTGGTGGAAAC
Organism: Amblyomma americanum; assembly: GCF_052857255.1. NCBI lineage: Eukaryota > Metazoa > Arthropoda > Arachnida > Ixodida > Ixodidae > Amblyomma > Amblyomma americanum. The sequence goes on from NC_135499.1 coordinate 124,406,798, forward strand.
GACTTGTGGCGGATTAATAGGCTGCAGTAGTCTGGCTGGCTTAGTCGGCGGCGTCTTGCGACGTTGGCACTCGCGGCAAGTTCTGACGTAACGCTGGACAATTCAAGCAACGCTGGGCCAGTAGTAATTTTGGCGTATCCGCACCAAAGTGCGGGAAAAACCCAGGTGTCCAGAAGATGGGTCATCATGGCACGCCTGCAGAACTTCGTCGCGCAAGGCCGCAGGTACGACGAGCAGATAGGCAGCCTCCGTCGGGTTGTAGTTTTTCTTATAGAGAACGCCATCGCGCAAACATAATGACGACAGTCCACGTGAGAAGAAGATTCGCGGGGGCGACGCAGCGCTTCCCTCAAGATACTCAATGAGAGGCCGTTGTTCACTGTCGTCCCTTTGCTTTTGAGTGAGGCCGGACGTGGAGATGGCGCCTAGAAAAATAGAATCGTCGTCGGGATCAGCTCGGTTGTCCTCGATAGGAGCAGGAGACAGACAGTCGGCATCACTGTGCTTCCTTCTGGACTTATAAACGATGGTGACATCGAACTCTTGAAGGCGAAGGCTCCAGCGTGCAAGCCGTCCTGAGGGATATTTGAGGTTCGCCAGCCAACACAGCGAGTGGTGGTAACTGACGACACTGAAAGGGCGGCCATATAAGTACGGGCGAAATTTGTTCACTGCCCACACAATGGCCAGGCATTATTTTACGTTGGTGGAATAGTTTATCTCAGATCGTGACAAGGTGCGGCTCGCGTATGCGATTACGCGTTCGAGACCATCCTGCCACTGCACAAGGACCGCACTGAGGCCGATGTTGCTGGCCTCTGTGTGCAGTTCAGTGGCGGCTGACTCGTCGGAGTGTCCAAGGATGGGCGTACTTTGGAGACGAGTTCGGAGGTCTTCAATGGCCTTCTGTTGTTCCAGGCCCCAGGAGAACGGTTCAGAATCTTTCGTGAGGCGGGTGAGGGGCTCAGCGATCTGAGAGGTCTGCACAAAACGCCAATAATAGGCGCAGAGACTCAGATGCGGCGCACGCTTCGCTTATCAGTGGGCACAGGAAAAGCAGCCATGGCGGCTGTCTTATCGGGGTCGGGGCTAAACCCTTTAGCACTCACGATGTGACCCAAAAACTTCAACTCTTCGAAAGCGAAGTGACACTTTCGGGCTTCAGGGAAAGACCGGCCGACCGAATTGCTTCGGACACAGCGCGCAGGCGTTTCAGGTGCTCTTCAAACGTATCAGAGAAGATGACAACGACATCCAAGTACACGAGACAGGACTGCCATTTCAGATCGGCAAGAACGGTATCCATCATCCGCTGGAAGGTTGCAGGAGCCGAGTACAGGCCGAACAGGAGCACCCGGAATTCGTACAGACCGTCCGGTGTAATAAAGGCGGTCTTTTCCCGGTCGCGTTCGTCCACCTCGATTTGCCAATAGCCGCTGCGTAAATCTAGCAATGAGAAGTACTTGGAGTGGCGCAGCCGATCCAGGGAGTCATCAATGTGCTGCAGAGGATAAACATCTTTTTTGGTGACTTTGTTTAAACGTCGGTAATCAACGCAGAACCGTAGGGTTCCACCTTTCTTTGCTACTAGAACAACAGGCGACGCCCACGGGCTTGTCGACGGCTGTATCACGTCGTCCTGGAGCATTTCTTGAACTTGGCGGCGAATGACATCACGCTCCTTTGAAGAGATACGGTAAGGCGGCTGACATAACGGCCGCTGGTTGGCGTCGACTACAATTCGGTGCTTTGTGAGCGGCGTCTGCCTAACCTTAGAGGTCGAGGCGAAGCAGTCACTGAAAGATTGGATAACGCTTTCGAGGCAGCGTTTCTGATTAGACGAGAGATTCAGGTTCACGTCAGTTTTTATGGAAGTGGTCGGTACTTCCACTGATGCCGAGGTTTCGGACAAAGCGTGCTGTCTCGCGAATTCGCAGAGTTCTTCGATATACGCAATAACTGTTCTGCCAGGCATACACCGATGTTCACAGCCAAAATTGGTTACCAAGAGCTCGGTTCGGCCATTGTTCAGCTCGACAATTCCGCGAGCAACACAGACTTGCCGATCAAGGAGCAGCGACATGTTGGTTTCAGCGATGCCACGAGTACCAGTGATGTCGCAATCTATGGTAACAAACATGCTAGCTCTTGATGGGATTAATACGTGGTCGTCAAAGGCGCGTAACTTTGTTCCGCGTGGCTCGGGATCGCCGTCAACGGGGGGTTGAGTGGAAAATTGCATGACCAGCTCCTGAAGGTTGATGACAGCACCGTACTCCCGCAGGAAATCCAAACCAAGTATCAGGTCTTTGGAGCACTCGGGTAGCACAGCAAAGCAACCAGGGAAAGTAGCACCGCGGATCTGGATTCGTGACGTGCAGACGCCAATTGGCGTAACCAGATGGCCGCCGGCGGTGCGGATCTGGGGACCAGACAAAGGGGTCAGAACCTTTCTGAGAGCCGTAGCTAGCCGACTGCTCATTACAGAAAAGTCAGTGCCGGTATCCACAAGTGCGGTCACATCGTGATTATCAGCGATTACTGGGATTTCGGCCGACACCAGTCGGTCACAGCCCGTCGTTGTCGTTGAGGTCGTCGGGTGAGGTCGTCGTCGGTCAGATCGTAGTCGCGAATCGTCGGGTGGAGGCTCTTGACTTGATCCAATAGCGGCGGCCCTACCCCCGGGGGACGCCGTCTTCAGTTTTCCCGATGTGGGGACGCGCCTCTGAACTGGCTAGAAAAAGACGGGCGGCTTGGCGAAGAAAACCGCCTTGGGGATGGCGACCGGGACTGGCGTCGCCGCGAGGTCGATGGCTGCACGTTATCGGACAGATACTGCTCGATGTCCCGCAGCCGTTCTCCGTAGCGTCGTCGAGGTGCGTCAGGTGGAAACCCCCTTAAGCCAATTCTGCGGTAGGGCAATGGCGGAGGATGTGGCCGGGCTCCCCACAGTGGTAGCAGAGCGGCCTATTGTTTGGCGTACGCGAAACGCGCGCTTTGCTCATGGTGGACAGGGGCTCCTGCGGTACGACGGGTACAACTGCAGTTGGGTACGGCAGTGAAGGCACAGGAGTAACGGGAGAAAAGGCTTGTCTCACTGGCCCAGGACGACTTTGTAGTGCTTGACCGTATGTCATCACATAGGGCGCAGGTGGCGACTGAACAGCTCGCCGGACTTCATCTCGGACCACGTCCGGTATTGCAGCGACGCTTGCCTGTGGAGCTTCGAAGCGAAATTTGTCGAGTTCTTCGCGCACCAGGCTCCTCACAAGCTCTCGAAGCTCCTCAATGGGTAGCGACGTGGGCGTGCAGTGGTGAGCGGCTGCTACAATAGCCTGACGGCCGTAGTGTGCGCCCCGTTCTTGCAGAGAACGCTCCATGCTTGTTGCTTCCCTGGCAAAGTCGGCCACCGTTCTTGTCGGGTCACGTACCAGACCGGCAAACAATTGCGTTTTGACGCCGCGCATTAGGGGGCGTACCTTCTTGCCCTCGGGCATAGCAGGGTCGGCGCGATTGAAGAGTCGCGTCATGTCCTCGATGAACATGGTAACGCTCTCGTTCGGCTGCTGCGACCTCGATTGCAAGACTTTCAGCCTTCTCCTTTCGTTCACTGGTGTTGAACGTGGCTAAGAGCTCTGGGCGAAATATCTTCCAGTTAGTGAAGGAACCTTCGTGGTTCTCATACCACGTCTTGGCCGAGTCCTGTAGTGCGAAGTACACGTTCCGCAATTTGCGCTCGCCGTCCCACTCGTTGAAGCCTGACACACGGTCAAAGCTGGCCAACCGGTCTTCGACGTCTTCAAACCTCTCACCGTGGAATGATGGGGCCGACCGAGGCGTGTGAAGGACGAACGGAGGGGCGTTCCCGGAATGCTGACTTGTCTGGCTAGCCGTAGCGGACGTCATGGCCCTTGCTGGTCTTGCGAGTTGGCCGAGCTCTGGCTGTAGGCCTCGCAGGCGGCGGCTCGCCTTGTGGACTGGTGTTGTAGCCACGCGCTGAGAACTGACGTCAAGAGTGTCCTCGAGGTCAGCGTACGTGGACCGTTACCCAGCGGCTCTACAAAATGTCACCGATAAACGGTGGAAGTCTGCCTGTCTGTTGTTGCCTGGAAGAAAGAAAAGGAAAGTGCACAGGCCTGCTCACTGGCTCAAGCCAAGCCACAATCGCTGCCACGTGCAGATAGTAGGAGAGTTGAAAGATGGGATAGAAAGGCAGGATAGTGCAGACGCGCTAAAGACAAGGCCGATTACGGAGGTAGTGCAATACCGGGCCAACCGGTGGCGGGAGTGAAGCATTCTTCAAACTCTCCGCCACATTTCCAAAAATAAGTCCATTAGACCGGTAACAGATACTCTACGGGGTCCGGACATTCGCCTTCAAACGGTCGAAGCACTCAAAATCAGGTCTTAATAAGACGTGCTAGGCGTGCAACACAGCAGGGAGCTCGTTCGAGGATTAAGACGAAAACCTCTAGCCCCGCGAGTGCGCAAGGCATGGCAAGTCCCATCTAAAACAGTTTGGCCACGGTATGGCGCCACTGGATTGATTGGGACTGTGGCAATATATGGGACAAGATGGTGTCTTTTATGTTATCATGGTGCTGAAATAAATCAAACATAATGTGATTTTGCAACGGTGGAGCAGCGTTCTCTGGAACGAGAACGATGCCAACAGAGAAGTGTCGGAAGCGAAAACGTCACCAAAAACGGCCACTGAACTGGGCTATCCAAAGTGTAAGTCGAAAATCACAAGGGCGTGTGCCCACTAATAAACATCCACTAGCCCACGATGCAAGCGACGATATGTTAGATTCTGGAAGGTAGGAGGTCCGTTTTCTTTGTTTGCATCATTTATAGTATATAAAGTATAGTAAAGTATATAGTATATAGTATAGTAAAGTACGGAAAGCAATTTGGTCAAATGTTTTTGGCCTGTTGTACTTAAGAAACAATAGATAAGTGCCGAAATCTTTGATTTTAAGTTCAAGAAAACACTCACAAACGTTTAATCACTGCGTTCATTGCTGCGATTCCTTCATTTGTTCCTTTACTTAGTACGCATATAATAATTGGATGGCAGTCGCATATTTTGATGGCACCAAATATGTGCCTTTTGTCAACGTCCCTTAAACATTAATCGACATAGCTTAAATTCGTTTGTCAACATCTCTTACTGCACGGTTAATTATCCAAATTTTCACTGGTTGTTTTCTATTTTTCCATATTTAGTTGTCCACGTGTTTAATAAGGTGAAAACGTTTTTACGTGCCTCTGGCATTTTTATAGGCAAGAATTGATGATAATACTGATAAGTGCAAAGCATAACGTTATTGCGAGAACTTGTAAAGCCCTGAAAGGTTTATAATTCAAGCCACCGCCACGTGCGGACTAAGTGCATTTTTTCGCAGGTTGTTTGCGTTTAGAGAACAAACTTAATTTCTCGTCATGTACAGCTTAAAAGTAAGGCTCGAAGTATTCATGTTCAGAATTGCGAACAAATACATCGGTTTGTGCTCAGTAAATATAAAAGCTGCTTTAAGCTTGTTGCTGTTTCTCTCATTTTACCTTCTTTGAGTATGCACACGAGGCAGATGTTACCAATGCTGATTTCGCTCATGCATATATTTGCAACTACTCTTTGGGTAAAACTCAGCATGCTGACCCAAACTCCCATCGTTGAAAGCATTAATCGGATAATATTTCCTGAAACAAGAGGAAATGTACTTGAATCAATAAAATTATGCTATCTGCGCCATACGTTCACAGGAAAACCATGACATGCGCCGAGAACGAGGCCTCTTTGAAAAACTACCAACGCTCGTTCGGAGTGGTTTCTCTTAGAGCAAGCCGCCTTTCGTATCATGGGATGAAGGCTTACGCAGAGAACTACTAATGGCGCGCCCATTTGCAGGTCCGAACGCTTAACGCGACGCGATCAGCGCACGCTCAAAATGAGACTGCAATCACAAAAATGAAATTGCTCTTCTAGAACCTGTGCCGAAATCATGTGCATTCTGAAAAACCTTCTGCATGCTTATTCTGATAATTTCATTATTTTGAAGGAATTATCAAAGTGTTTGTTGCCTTTCTTGAGGTCCTGTCATGCATGTTTTCACCAGTTTAAAACTTCAGAGTCAGATCTCAATCAAAAAGAGAAAGACTTAGATAGTACGCGAAGTACTCAAGATGGCATTACTGCAGACAAAAAGGCCGACCAAATATTTATTTCTGCCCGCCGCTAGTCTAAGGTGTTCAGGCGGGATTTGTGTAAACTAGAAAATGGCAGTAATCCTGGCAAACGATTTAGGCGCATTCGCATCAACAACTCTATGTGCGTCCTTAACTCAAAATTGACCGAAGTTCAAAGTCCAAATTTAGTCCCAAACAAAATTAATGGTTTCTTCAGACTGACGACGTGATCACACTGAGCAAGAAATTCTAAGAGATAATGGACACGTTCAATGTCTTGTGCTAGCACATTTCTGCTCCATTCTGAGGATCCAGTCCGGCAGAAGACCGCCACGGACCGGGCTGCCGACGTCGTGGACCGCAGGAACATCAACGTTTGAATGCAGTGGGGCATGCTGGGGCCCAGGGCCTTCGTACCCCAAATTTGTTAGTTTTTGATTCGATACTCGTTTCGGCGAAGCGTATGTGGTTCTGCTGAAGAAGATCACCTGAAGAACACCAGCGCGTGCCTCAAGATAAATTTCTCATATCTACGTCGGATATGGCTAATTACAGGCATATTTCCATTCTTTCGATATTATCCAAAGGTCTGGAAAAGATTATTTATGTGAGAATTCATAATTTTATCGTTAAACAATCAGTCTTCTCAGACAGTCAATTCGGTTTCAGAAAACAAAGGTCCACGGAAATTGCACTAATTAAGCAAAAAAAAGATAATAATAAATGCGATTGAGGAAAAGCTCATTGTACTCGGAATATTTGCTGATTTTTCAAAGGCATTTGACATTCTTAATCTTGATTTACTGGTACATAAACTCAATTACTGTGGCATTAGAGGAACGAGCTTACCTTTAATTCAGTCGTAGATGAAATATCGTAAACAAATGGTCTCCCTTAATCACGCAAAATCAAACTCGCAACCTATCCCCTCTGGTGTACCCCAAGGCAGAATTCTGGGGCCGCTATTATTTAATATCTACATTAATGATATATTTTCTGCTCCTCTTCCTGTACACATAATAGCGTATGCAGACGACCTCACAATGATTGCCTCAGGTAATACAGAAACTGACCTACTAGCACTCGGCAATCAGTTCTTAGAATTCCTGCGTCAATGGTCCTTTAAGAACTTTCTGAAAATAAACATTACCAAGACGAAAGCAATATTATTCCGAACTAAAAACAGAATGGTGCGTGCAAATCTGGACCTTTGGTTAGCAAACAAAAACATTTATGCCGTGCCAACTGTGCAACTGTGTGTTGTTTTGATCGAGTCTCATAATTGGGATAATCATATTGAGAAAATGTGTACGAAAATAAACAGAATTAATGCCATCCTATGTCTCGAGAGGCACACACTTCCCACTAAACTGAAAATAATAATTTACAATGCATTATATTGCCATATATAACTTATTGTCTCATGGTCTAGGGGGAAACCACCAAGCAAAATCAAATGGAAATTGTTATTGCTGAAAAACGAGCAATTCGATTAATAGCTAATGTACCGTAGTGTACTCATACGGGTACCTACTTTGCAAGGTTTAATATCATGACAATCTTACAGTTATTCCCATTCAAGTTAATCTCTATGTACAAAAACGCTGTTTCCACTAATAATGAGTTCCTTTTATCAAGTCGCAATCTAACTCTTTCGATTCCATCCTACAATACACGGAAGAAAATGTCATGGTGCGTACCTTTCTGCCGCAGCACATACGGTAAGCAGTCACTGACATATAGTTTATCCCATTACCTGAATATTCTGCAAAAGAACAACATAATATTTGAAGAGACTTCACGGCGTAAATTAGTCGCACTTATTCCCATCTTTTAATGTACATAGCTCGTGATCAGAACATATATATATAGTTTCCTGTACCTTCATTTTACTTGCATTTTATCTTGGGCGATTGTAAATGTTCCCTGTACATAGAAATGTGTACTGTGTAGTGTGTAGTGTTGAAATGTGGAGTAGTTTTTTGTGAAATAACGTCCAATGATATTAGAGGCGTAACTTCATGCAAATGTCAGATGTAGATAGTTTGTGGCTGTATTTCTTTTTTGTTTGTGAGTGCGCTCTTCCACTGTTGTTGTGATAAGCTGCTGGGCTATACACGCCCGGCAGAGGGCGCAAGGTGGCTTTCAAGCTGCAACAATGCAGCTTTTTGCCTTGCGTCTTCTCTCCTTTGTAGCTGATGTTACGTTGAGAGAATTATATATATATATATATATATATATATATATATATATATATATATATATATATATATATATATATATATATATATATATATATATATATATATATATATATATATATATATATATATATATATATATATATATATATATATATATATATTGCAGTGCGCGCCCACTCTTGACCACGTGACAATGCGTAGCTCTTCCCCCCAATCGGATGACCGCCCTGCGCACGCGGGTCACGCCTTAAGCGTCCTGCCAGCTCCGTTGTCATCGAGTGGGATGCAGTGTCGTGAGACCTTGCCAAACCGCTTCGAGACATCTCACGTAAATTAAAATTGGTTTGGTGTATATGGAAGGCAGAGTAAAACACATCTGGATGGACATCAAGCATGCGCTCGCATCTAATGGAGAGCGATGCTCTGTGCGCCAGAAGCTCTACATTCTCTCTTGTGACGCATAAAACTCTGTGAACCACATAAAAGCACTTGTGCTAGAGCTCAATAAAGTTATCCTATCCTATCCTTATTCGCCGCGCTGTAAGGATCTATTTTTGCAGCATATTAGGCTCCTCTATTTCAATTCTTCCTTACTGCTATACAATAGAGTGTGAGGCGGACTTACACAAAATTTATATAAATTCCAGTAGTAACTGCTGTAGTACATGCGCGTAATATTTTCGGCCAAGATCATCTGTGAAACTGAAAGCAAAATGAAGAAAACAAAAAAATTATAGAGTCCCTTGAATTTCGGCTTACTGAATTTTAACGCCAATGGGGTGGTTTTTCTGATCAAAGATCACAAGTAGTCAACTACCCCCCGACGAGCTGTTTGGTAGCCCTACTTTTAGTTTCATCAGACATGCGGATGCCCACAATGTTTTAGGGCGTCGGTAATCATATTAAATCTCGCTTCTTGCGCATAATATCCACATGTCTACCGGCACAATATATTTAACTAAAAAAACGATTTCAAAATGCAGCGAAGAGCCGCCCTTTTAGCTGCTCTTGTTTTCGTTGCTTGTTGCAACATATTCTCGGAGGCGTAAGGGTTTGGGCGAATAAATTCCTACGTTGCAAGTTGGCGCCTGCCCTGTTGTGTTCTTGTGACTCTCTTTTCCTTGTTCCTTTCGCGTCGTACTAACATCAACTACAGTTATGAACCAGCTAGCCCAAACCAAAGTGTTTCTTAAAGGACTTCCTTTTCGGAGAGGAAATGGGAAATTTCTGAAATCATCGGAACTTAGAATGTGATCGTGCAACAGTTTTATACACGTCTGTTTTTGTTTAGTTATGACAGGCTGGAGATTCTGCTTTCATGCTTTTGGCAGTTGCTGCATTAACCTTGTTGCATTTTTAATAGGCAGTGATTATTGCATCTATGAGAGGTTTGAGAACCGTATAGTAGCCGACGCGTAACCTAAAGTGGTCCCCAAATCATCAATTCCGTGGAATTTAATATTCTTCAAGCATTGCGGCAGATTGCACCATCCCTACAAACTTCCTACTCTCATCCGCGAAGCTGACTCTCTGCTGCTTCCTCCTCCACATGCCTTCGCTTGCAATCCATCCCGTTCCTCTAAGAGACTAAGAGGTATTTTCCTTTCGCACTACGTGCTCTGCCCATACCCTATTATGTTTCTTACTAGGATGTCATTAAGTCGCGTCAGTTCCCTGGCCCGCTTCCTATCTCTTAATGTTACACCTATAATTTTCTTTTCCGTAGCTCACTGCGCTGTCCTCAATTTAATTTCAAGCGCTTTCTTTAACCATAATGTTTCTACGCTGATGTTAGTACTTCCAAGACACAACTGTTCCACACTTTCTTTTTGAAGGATACTAGTAAGCTGCGATTCAAGACCTTGTTCCAAATGCATTCCGCCCCACTCCTAATGTTCTAATCATGTCAAATTCATGGCCGGAACCTTTCAGTACTCAATGATTTTAGATGTACTGCCTTACAAGTTCCGATGCTTCGCTACCTGCCGTAATTTTTTCTATCCTCCTGACACGATTTTGCTTAACTTCTTATGAATAATATTCTTGGACCAACTGTGCTGCTTTGCCTGTATTGGTATTTTATCATGCTCTGCAGTGAGGCCTTTGAGTTTATTTGATAGGCGGTGTCACAAAAAATGGAAGAATACTAAGGTATTCTCAGTAATTTTCATCCTGAACTCTTCCCAAGTTAGTTCTGTGAGAACCTGTAGCACATGGTGACAACCACTGTATAGAACAACTTTCTATTCTTAACACATTCTCATTACTTTGGGTTTTATCGCTGTCCATATGGAGAGCTATGCTCGCTGGGACTTGCTATATGTATTTTTCAGTGCCTTTATATACACCTCTCATATAGCGCGATTGTGAAATGCGCACATCATTACTAAAGCTTGTACTGAATGAAGTGCTTTATCGTAATTTTCAAATACGATATATAAAGGTTAGCTGCTTCCTAAGCATTTATCCGGCATCGACTGATAGTCTGAGTATAGTCTAATCCAGAGTAACTTTTCAGAAAATCGGCCTGTTTACTTTGGTTGACTGAAGTGCTATAGCTTTAAATCTACTAGTCAGTAGTGCAGTCAATGAATTGCAGGCAAGACTCAGTAGGCTGATCGGCTAGTAAATTATGAAGTAAAGTAAGTAGCAACGGCGTAGAGGAAAAACTTCCGCCTCGAGTTCAACAGCAGCGCGGTTTTAATCTCGTGTCATCGCAATTACCCAAGAGATAAAAAAAATCTGAGTGCCTATGAAATTTAATAAACAGGAATGAGACACGGCCTAATCCTAACGACCAGGGTCTACAACGCACCCTATCCTCCTGATAGGTTTGCGAATCCTTGTGTATTTCGCTCTCTATGACACACATATCACATATCGAATACATGAATACATATATTGGTCTTGGTCTTACCGAAACGTAACTCTTGCTGCACAGAGTGCCACGGCATTTTTACACACCTTTAGAAGTATTTTGAAATTCAATCAGAAAAGAGTCCTTCTTGTGGTACAGGTGCGGCAATGTGGAGTATGTAAACCAGGTGATGAATTGATGCACGACCGCAGAGAAGCTCACTGCGCCTCAGAGTGTTTGCAAAGCATATTAGTGTGCAAGCGCATTACGACGGCATAGGTAATCTCTTGCTTCCTGCCACTTGGTTATAACATGCATGTGGCATACGATGTTTTCGTCACTGGATAGCACACTGCGTGACCACTTCTGTATCTGTCTGTGCCACCCTGTTGTAGAGAGAGAGAGAGAGAGAAACGTTTAATGGATAGCATGTTGGGCGGGACTCTGTTGTGCATCTGGGCTTGTACTAGTAGTCCATTACCTGTCTGTCTATTGCGCCAAAATAAAGTTCTATGTCGTCTCTCTCTATCAGTATCAGAAAAGCATAAAAGGACGCTAAAGAACAATTTTTAGGTGAGATGGTTTGAGAGAGAAAAGAAACACAAAACCACATTTTCTATAGTCAATTCAGTGACTCAGCACTAGGGAGAAAAAGACAAAGTGCACACGGGAAAAGACTGATAACCCAGTAAGTAGCAGTGCACTAATATTTACGCGGGAGAGACCTGCCGTTGTGAAGTGTACAAAGCACTCTGGCAGCCAAGTCAGGCCTTCTTGAGCTAGCACGTGACTGGAAAGAGATCTGAGATATAAGCATAGTGTCGACGCCATGCATGAAGTATGTATTCTCGGTAGGAGACGAGAATGGCGATTTGTTCATTTGTTCACGTATTCTAAAGGTATGCTTGAGTTCTACACGTGATGCAACACAAAGCTTCAACACTTGCCATTTACGCAGACGTGTAGCAGGATATGCCTTTTTTATTCATGCAAAACGCTTCTTCATGCACTCGCGATACATCACTCTAAGTTTGCTGCCACTTTTCTTTCTGCATGAAGTCATCGAAGATGGTGGAATAGTGGAGCTAAAAGAGGTCCCAATCACAACCTCCCTTTTACAGAAAAAGTTCCGAAAATATCCAAACACTCAGATAATGCGTGGCTAATGTATGTTACCTGGTCGTATTTCTGATTTGTCTATATTTGTGGTTCTTCTATTCTGCTTTCTCGGGCTATCATTTTTTCTTTTAACGTTTGCCATGCTTCTGTGAATGTTGTTAGGAATGGCAAGATGGCATTCGTTTTTGGAAGAACTGAAATTTGTACTTTAAATCTTGGATCGAACATAATTTACTCGCTTTTCAACTGATGAGCTCAGCAAACAGGGCCTAAGATTTGGTTCAAGACTAAAAAATTTGAGAGTGGATTTGCTACCAAAGCGAAACCGCTCCCGTACCTTACGTACCATTTCTTCCGGTATATTCTTCTACTTCTATTATCCTCAGTCACATTCCGACACAAAATGAAAGGCGATGCAATCCAGCCCAGTTTCTTTACTTTCTTCAGATTGGCCTTTCGGAGGAATAGCGAATGCCGGGCACGTATCTACTGCATCTTCCGCATTCAAAACATCCCCCGGCCAGTACAACAAACTCTTTAGTCCAGCAGAGGTACGACCAAACCTTCATGGCTTCGCGCAGTAGTCCTGGACAAAGACTGTACGTCCAACAAAGACATGACGGCGGCCCTGGTTTACCGCACACAATGTGGTACAATGCATGCAGGGCACCCGGAGAGGTCTGCAGTTTCATTTGGTATGCTACTCGCATGGTGCGCTCCGCTTGCCTATTTTTCTCCTTTTGTGTGTTTTTTTATTTATTTGCGGCTTTGTCGCGTTTTTTGTACGCACTTTACAAAGGACGGAAATTTGGTGCAAAGACCAATACTGCATGCTCTTTTTTGCTTTTTCTGTTCTGATACACTTTGAGTGAATTTGCAGCACTGAGGGGTCTCGCTTGAAAAAAACGACGAAATGTTGAATGTTCGTCATAGACGCAATGCGCTCTTTTTCTTCTTTTGTGTTATTTTATTTTATCACGAGACATGTCGTCTAGCATTGATTGCGTTTTACTACCGGCTCTTCTGAAATTAAGAGGGAATGCAGGTGAGTACCCCATGGTTTTTGTTGCGCTAGATCGACGATTTCACAGCTTCAAGTGCTATGACGTTGCATGTTGAAAGAATGGGAGCGCGGCGTTAGGCCGGACGTGGGGAAAAAAACGTAAACGAGACTAGTCCGACTAGCAAATGTGAAGTTCAATGGGAAGAACACGCCACAGCTTAAACGTGGACGTGTTCTTGCGTCGTGCTCCGCTTCAAGATGCGGGACAAACATACCCAAAATTTTACCCTCTTAAATGAAGCTACATAGTTGCTCTCGAAATTGATATAACTACCTCTGACAGTTATTTTAAGGGGAAAGTAAAGCTTGGGGTAAAACAGAATTCACTGCTAGTACCAGAAGGAAGAGTTAATATCAAAGCATGTGCAGCCCTCCGCTGTTTTAACAATAGCCGGCGAGCGCCGGTCGCTCGGCGGAGAAGTGCCGTAATTGAAGGAGAGCGGAAATAGGCCGATGTTTACGGCATGCTCACAAATGTGGCTGCTCTGCTTGGTGCGAACCAACGCCTGGTGTTTATCGGCTACAGCGCCGCGGAGTGCAAAAGACCCGCAGTCGCTTCCTTTCAACCACGGCATAGACCGGCGGTTTTAACAAACTTGATAGAAATAGACCGTTGCGATTAGTAGCACTCCAGATAAAAAAAAAGGTGATTGTAACGAACAAAACTAAGTTTCAAGCACGCTCTCAAATCGCGGTACCAAATGGAGACTAACCGCTAAATGCCGAGTTCTACGCTGTGATCAATGCGAACACGAACGACACAGTGGCGCCAGTCGTTTTGAGTGGTTTCATCACAAAAAAAAAGTAAGTGAATCATGAGAGGGGATTTAATTTGCATTTCTTGAAACTAGGTAGAGAACTAATCATTTACATAGTGCGTATACGCTAAGCAGAGTTAGCGACATTTGTCGCACTCCTCATTTTCAAACTTCAATGATAATTTGCTTAGCACCAAAACTTTAAACTCGCTTTCATGGTTAGTTTGCTTTACTTGCCGATAGTACTCCCTGCCATCCTGGATTCGACCAGTTCGTCCAGTGCTTGCGCATCGAAGGTATCCGCTAGCTGCAGAAAAAGTCTTATGGGTTTTGTTTTAATTCCAGCACTATAGTTCTGAAGGCCCTATGACACCATTTTGTAATGAACTCTGCCCTGTTCGTCTTTCTAAATTCGCCTACTGTACTTCTCTTTGCGTTTTATCATGAAAAGGTCAGTATATCATCACCCAGGGAACTGAGAAGATTGTCGAGACTACTCTGCTGGTTTCACATCTAGATCCTAGTATACTCCCATTAAAATTCAAGTATTGCCCAGTACCTGTCCCCATCGCAATGTTCGCCCTCCGCCTTGTAAAGTCCTTGCGAATTCAATGAAGCCTCATGAGAGCAAAGTCGCAAGTTGTGATTCCAGATATTAACCGAGACCAAAGCATGTCTGCAGAGAGCCTCATTGCCAGGAGAATGGTCAGCTCTGTACACTCCATCGAGTCTAATGTTCTTCTTGGTAACCAGAGGCAATACGCCCAGTCTTTAAAGGGACACTGGGGAAAGCTTTATCAAATTTGTTTTTGTTAGCAAAATCTGATAGTTCAGCATTATATGGCTTTGTTGCCGCTTGTCCGGGAGGGAAAGATGCATTTATTTCAAAGAAATTTGGATTCGAACTTAAAAAAGTTTTTCCCGGCGCTCTGATTCAAACTCAAGAACTCTTATGACGTCACAGAACGGAGTGACGTGACTCGTGACGTAAACGCAGACTCCGTGATTTCTGGTTTCTAGCGGTGCGGTCTACCAACTGCCGAAATGAAAGCTACCGCCGCCGCACGCTGAAGGCACCTATCGGGGGTCGCTACCGTCGCTTCGTTTACAATTGCACCAGCGTCTTACGATGGATCCCGTTCCCGAACCCGACGACGTAGTTCTCGCAAAAACTCCGGCCTGCATTTCAGCGACCTCAGCCCCACAGAGCGAGCGATGCTTTTAAGGGAGCACGGTTAGGTTAGGCGCCGGCGGGTCGTTTCCCCCTTCCGCCGTGAGCAGCCGTTGCAAACTAAATATCATAACCCCAGTACATGTCGTCGCGAGGGGACAGGACAAGGTCGGTGCGTTGCGCCCATCGGAGGTTGGCTGGTGCGTTGGGGCCAACGGATTGTGATTCCTTGAACGGCACGGTTGCACGGTGCAGCAGGCGGCGTTGAGGTCTCCCACGGTTGCAAGGGCCACGTTATTTATTTATTCTTTGCCATAAAAAAACGGATGGGTGCTCAAGGGCGGTCGCTTTTAAAGTGGGCGGCTTGAAACTAAAGCCGACGCTCGACGCTCCAACGGCTTCCGCTAGATCCAACGAGTGCACTGGATCGGGCTCTCTTGCCCAGTTGCATGTACGTTCAGATGTGTACTGTGAATGGATTGTATTAGCCGAGAGCTCGAAAAGAGCAGCTCCACCCAACTGCCGAAGCTATTGAATTACGTCCCAACGCGCATCTCGCAGCGGAGCCGAATCAGTCTGGCCGGGCCGGTGGCGGCTGGCGCACTCGGCGCGAAATGGAGACATACGCCAGTGCGGCCAGAGTGTGCCGAAGTAGCCGATCGCGTCGGCGGTCAAGCGCAGTTGGAGGGTTTCGCTTTGACCGACGTGACGTCGCCGTGCAGCGCGCGCGTTACGCCGGAGCATAAACGCGCCTTAACAGAGCCTGCGTTTAACCGCTAACCAACGTGTTCGGTGGCGGCATCTATGGGAGCCACTGAAAACCCCCGCCCACTCACTGAATAAAAAAAAATCCTGTGCCGAGGCTCGGAATGGAACCAGCGCCTTTGGCGTCTGAGGCGGAGACGCTGCCACTCCGCCACGACGGCTCAAGCTGTAATCATCAATTAAGGCACATCTAGTGAATGCACTATTCCGATGCAGAAATCTCCGCGCTTTCGCTACGTATATCCTGGCCTAACAAAGCTAGGCCATCAGCAATTTTTCTGAACTGCCTTGTACCTTGTGTCCCGTCCCTAGTAAACGAATAAAAGCCGGGAATGTTTCGCCGGGCGAGCGTGCGAAGGCACAAGTGCTCTTTATACTGCGAACTGCCTTGTACGATAACCGACCATCGTGCCATCATAGTTTTTCATCGACCGTGGCGATCATCTGACCAGCCATAACAGGCTCCTTCAAAGGTTAACTAGCTTTTGAAGCGGCACTTTGAGTTCCTCTGCTGTTCGCGCTTGTATATCGAGGCGCGTCAAAAACAATACCACGGGGCAACCAAAGCTCATAGAAGCGAAGCGCCATAAAAAATCGAAACTCTCCTGGCCGCCTGTGGCGCCGCCAAGCATTGGTTTTCTTTGATTCCTACATTCAGGTTGTCTTTTGTCTGCCTTCCTTGTGTGATAAAAGTGCACTATCGGTTTTAAAACAAATCTTACTTCAATATTGAACTGTGCAACCTTCCTTTGTCAGCCTCAGAAATTCGCGGTTAATGTAGGAAGGAAAATTCCTCCAAGGTGGCGTCTCTTGTCCTATGACGTTGCCACGCTTGCACTTGCGAGATTGGCTTGTGGCGGCGATACCTGTATTTAAGTTCTTGCTATTTTCTACCTTACAAGACCTGCGTTTTCAGTAAGAGCGGCGTTTTTGTTATCAGGAGCTGGTATTCTATCGATACAAGCCAACTTCAATTTCTCCTCAGTGTCTCTTTATGCTTCGGTCGTGATAGAAGACAGCATCAACATGCCCTTATGCCACCGAAGGCCAGATTTACAAAAATAAATGACTACTTGCCCCCACAATGTTCAGAACGTCAGATGCATTATGGAAATTGTGCGACGGTGGAGCTTATTGAAGAGCTGAAAATTTGACGTCGCCCGACAACGATTGGAGTCCTGCTTTCCCAGAGCCCAAGAGAGAGAAAAGAGCGCTGGTCATGGAAAAATTCTCATCCGCCTTTAAAGGTAGCAATGGAGGTTGCATTGTAAAGTCTGAGTCGTCTCTTCTGAAATGGTGTGCATATGTGGCCGAGAAGGCTTAAACGGACATGCTTCAGAGAAAAGGCTATTTTTTATATTTGTACTAGGTTGCTGAAACTTTCACAAATGAGATATTTTTGCAGTTTATTAGGTGTGTTTCCTTTTTTTTGCCTGTCTTGGTTTCCTTATTTCAGGGCGTGCATTTCAGATATAGGGATTTTTTTGCGCCCCTAATTATCGCTCTAAAATACCCCATTTTGCTCACTCTGATTTTTTTTTATGCATGAGAAGAAAATGGTGGATTATAACAATATGATGGCTTTTCAGGAATACCATTTGGAGTCTATTTTATAAGAGCACGAAAGTTGTAAGAAATATGAATTTTTTCACAACTATAAATTGCAATAAAAGGCATGGCTACTTTGTGTGTATAGTTAAGCACATCCACATCAAGTTTCATTGTGATACAGCAAGGTTAAGTGCAAGAATATTGTGCACAGCCACAGAGGTTAGATGAAAAATATAAAAGAAGAATGCGTTAGAAGTTATTCAAAGAGAGAGTAGTGATGCAGGTTCTGGGGATTTGAGAACGGCAGTTTCGAATCATTTTTTCCAGCTATGAACCTGCCTGAAAATGGGTTTGCACGAATAATGCCTTTTCTACCTGCAGGGCAAGAAATGTGAGAAATCCCACTATTCATATTTGTTACCGGTTTTAAAGTAGCACAATTCTGCCCATTTTCTGTTCATTTGGTGTGCTTACATCGCAGTTTTAATGCTTTCGCGTCTAGATTCGACGCTGGTATTGTAGGACACGTAACAAGAAGGCTCACACATAACGAAATAAGCAAAAACCAAAAATACAATCTTTAGCCAAAATCTCCAGTTTTTACGCGCATGTCCCGTTAACGTTCGATCAATTGGTAACGGCAACAAATAGCAGTCTTGCTGTAATCGGGGCCTGTCGCCGAAATGTAAATCCAACCAGGGGCTACATGGTGCACAGCGTTTCAAAACGTACGAAAGAAATTTTTTTCCTTTTTATGTGCGGGCAGCAGACCATAATCTAGACATTATGGTCTCTGGGAGACAATCAAGAGGCCTTTATGGCCAATTAAGTCTTGGTCAGCTACGCATGGTAGTGTGTGAAAATTTTGGAAGCATACACACCCGAGTTTGCGAGACGACACTCTGATATATAAAAGCCTTATTCACAACTGCCTAAAGTTCAACAAAGAGGAGATCATTTGTCTCTGGACATGATCACAATTTGGAGCGATGAAATTCTTCGATGAATTTTATTAAACATTTCCATCCGGCCATAGTATAAAAGCCTTCTAATGAGTCCAAGCAGTTTCGGGGGGTGGTCGCTTCGGCAGACGTGGTTGCTCCGACTCGAGTCTTTTCATTTTTTCTTCCCCCTGACATCTTTCAGCTCTTCTCTGTCTGCACGGAGCAGTGCTTATGGCTGCGTTCGAGCCTGTCGACAGGCCGCTGCACGTAACCCACCATACTTCCTTCAGTCGCCGCAACAACAACAAGCGCAGTCGTGGCAACAATAATACGCAAGACTAGCGTCCTAACAAGCCAGAAGTAGGTGGTAGCTTCCAGTCTCAAGATCGCGCTGTTAGTGCCCAGCGTAGTAATCAGTATTTCTTGATGGCCGAACCTCCCAGAACCAGATGTATCCAGAAATGTTCTTTCAATTAAACATTTCATCACATGCCTATACGACGGGAAAGGCTGATCAGATGAATGCTAAGGTTGGGTGGGTACAATGCGTATCACTAAAGTAGTCGGCTACGAGCTCGACGTTTCACCATTGCCACGGCGTGCAAGAGTGCAATAAATCATGGTTGATATTATTTGCGCGAGCATAGTAATTGATGCTTAAACAAGAAATGTTCGGCTGTAAAAGCTCACCTGTGTTTCGTATTTGTCGTACCAGTAATGTGCCACTGCTGTAATGAACACGCAATGCTCGTAATGTAGATCCGAGACCTCTACTCTTGAAAAAATTCACGAAAAAAAAATAAATTTCTTTTACGCCTTATGTTTGGTCTTCTAAAGAGATATCGATATTATTTTTTCTGTCTTTTGCTCTGGATGTAGAGCGGTGAACTGTACTAAAGCTCCTATCAAGGCTAACCGTGAAGGTCCGTGTTTCAGCACTACGCGCGCATAATTAAGAGCTTCGCCAAAACGTGTTCGACTTTAAATGTGCTCTTATTTTAAGTTTTTTTTTCAGGAATACCTAAATAATTTATAGCTAAGCTTCCCAGCTAGTGAAGGCCGTCGCATCTGGACCATGCTGCGAAAAGCAATTAGGCTTTGCCGGACCATGACACGGGAGAGTTCCGGTCGTTAATCTTTTCTCCTAATGACCGAAAGCTACGCAGCTCGTCGCATCGAGCCGAACAGTTCTTTGCCGGAATCGTTTCCGTTCAGAAGTCCAGGACTCGTCGTGGTAGCTACTTTTTGGAACACATTTTTGTGTGTCTTCTGTTACTGCATTTTTATACCAGTTTACTCAGTGCATCGAGAAATACACAGAAAAAACGATTGCACGACTCAGGAATTTATTTAATGACAGAGAATAAAAGCAAAGCATAATTACACACATATTCTCGAATATTCAAAAAAATTTTGCTGAAAAAATGTTAGACACACGAGGAGTCACTGCATCAGCAAAACAATTCGAAAATGCGTGGTACAAGAAGTCATGTAGAAACAACACTAAAGCTGGTGATTAAGAGGCTGACATTGTGTCGATTAATATATTTGCAAGTAAGTTTGTTGCAGTAATGTTTTGCATGGTATGATGCGCTTAGGTAAGATTTGGTATGACCACAAAAATATCACGTACTTTTGTCCCCATAATCTGCTGCGCAAAGAAGCCAGCTTGAAAAGGAAAGAGCCAAGGCTTCAAGGCTGTTACAGCATCAATAATCCACATGTTAGCATTGTTGTGACTACCTGAGCCGGTAGTTACACACGCAGGAGCCTCCTGAGGACGAGCAGGAGCTCTACTTCAGAGGCTGAGATCTGAGGACTTGCCAGTGACGAGGTGACACACCACGGAAAGTAAGGCCGGGCTGGACACACATGGCGTATGCCTAACAAAACGCTTGGCAGTGTGGTTGTAATGAAGCTTCCCAATATGAACTTGGCGGCGTGCCCTTAAAGGGCAACTGAAGGGGTTTTAGAATTCAACGTGTTCGGATAGCCCTGATAGATATGAAGTGTCTGCGCAAGGATCTATTCTTCGTTCGGAAAAACACTTGCGTAAACATTCAACGTAAAATGCAGTAAACATAGTAAAATAAGCACAGAGAGGTTTGTGGAAAGAAAGGAAAACAAGCATTTGTAAGAAACTACTGATTTACACAGAAGCCTAATTTTGGAAAAATATTCCACGTGCGGCTTCATGCACTCGATTTCACCATGCATCAATGTTACACCATTGTATTACGCTATGCATCAGTGTTTTCTCAAACATGACGTAACAAAGTTCGTATATTTGGGCCATATATAACAACGACATATATTCATGACAGATCTCAGAACAGGTGTCAACGAGAGATGTTCAGCCATAACGAAGGAGCGTAATCGCAGCAACACTGTTCACCGCTGGTGGTCGTCTTTTTAACGTGAAATGTAGTAGGTAAGCATGAAGTAACACCGCAAGCGACTTCTTACAGTCTCCTTAGAGACTTAAATGGTTAAATGGTTATATCATCAATAACGTCTACGATTTACAAGTCTGCTTACAAGAGAGAATTTTTGCTCATAACTTACAAAAATCTTAAGTAAAATAAGAGTGCGCGCGCGGAAGCATGGGCGGAATATTTTTTTCAGCACGAAAACGTTTAGCTCATGGGTGCGGTGTATTTTGGTCCCATTATATCATACTCACATAAAAAAATAACTTTGTAGAGGTAGAAAAAATCATCTAAGTTAAAGGTAGTTCTGTTCTCCGCTTCATTTCCATGAGGTTCAGGGGATTTTATGCTAGATACCGTAGCAGAGAGCATGTTCGGAGAGGCTATCAAAGGACAAAACTCACAGTCGAGAACGGAGAAATTATATTTCTATAAAATTTCAACAAGGTTCAAACATCACATGCATAACAAAGTATAAAATACGCAAGACCTCCGCGACCAAACCTGAATCAGCGCGCAAGTCAGGCATATTGGCTTTGCAAAAGCCAAGACTCACCTTCGTGACGTCACCAAGCCAAACCAAAAACCGAATACATTTCAAGAACAAATGGGTTCATTCACACGCGCGTCTGTTCATCGTGTGCGCAGGAATGCTGACTCTCCGCGTGCTGAACTGTGCTTCCGTCGTGTCGCCAGCCGACGGCCGAGGAAGTAAGCCCACACAGTGCATCGAAAAGGCGAATAGCACGCGCTAAACAGCTCCATCAAAGTACGTAGTGCCGTTGAGGCCGGTGGGAGAAAGCCACCACTGCGGCCCGCGTGAAGTTCCGTCTCTCGCCTCAAGGTGCCTCGAGATCTTACTGGCGATTTCTGTCCCTATTCTCGACGCGTCGCCAATGCCGCCAAGGAAGGCGGACCTTTGCTCTACACCAGGAAGGCCGCGCGCGGCCTTCGGTAGGGTTCGAATGCATCCTTTTATTTTCTGGCAGGCGCACCGGAAATGCTTAGTGCTAACCACAGCGGCATAATATTCAGGATTAAAAAATTAATTTCGACGCCTTTATAAAAAAATTAGGCTGTACTGAAAGGGATCCTCTTAGCAAGAATTTAATCGTTAGCTTTCATGTTTTAGGGATACATCGCCAAGCTTTGAAGTATAACAGATTTCGATCTCCAGAAACCGCTATGCTTAGGCTAAGTTGTCACATTGAAGTATAATGGCAGTATTCGAGAATGCTGCTTGGCAGCTGAATGTGTAAGATTATCTTAAATGGCAGTACTCGGCTTGCTGTGTGCATCATACGGTCGCTTGATGACGTCGCCCTATTTTTCTCGCCATCGGTGGGATTTTCTGCACCATCTACGAGTACACACACACACTAGCGGCCGGCTTTTCTCGTAATAGTAATAATAATGCTTTCGCACTAAAAGGTAGATTTTAAGAAGGGCGTTGGTGCAAGGTCTATATCGAACCACGATACATTTGTTAATGACAGACCGTGTGAGCTATCAATAGAGAAAGGAGCCGTCGCACACATTTCTAAGCTCTGTCAGAGCTGTAAAGATTGTGAGCCAGTGCTAAGAGACAAAATGGTGCAGATAAGCTCCTTGGACCACTCTTCACCTGATGGAGGGCAAGTGAATGTATCTGTGATGCACGAGTGTTCTTGAAACACAATTAAATGTTCCTGACTACACGTGTCTGATTGTTTTTTCTGATTAAAAATGTTAATAATGTATGTAAGCACGCCTGCTCTAAGTGCTACGAGGTAATCTGTGTTTAAGCATGCATGGGCCAACTAGCCTCAAAACAATGTACTACAAGATTCAGATGATGACTTCATTTTTAAAGATCTTGGCGGTAAATAGTAGGCAAGTGGTTTATGGTGTATGGGGGTTTAACCTCCCTCAGCGACTGAGCCCCGGTAGCCGAAAGTCGGCTACGAAGTGGGGCCCCCTGTGGGTTCGACGTGGGCAGCGCAGACGAGCCCCTATAGGCTAAAGTTGGTCTTGCAACGGGGGCCCCACATGGGCTTCGAGTGGGCTGCCCACAAAAATCCTGATCAGTCCCTTTGGGGACCGATTCAGGCAGCCTATGTGGGGCTGACCTCATTTAGCTTATATTGTGCCATACGAGCAGCCCTCCCAGTTCCCCCATGGGTCGTACTTTGGGCAAATGTGGGCACCCCCTGATGATGAAGAATTGGTTACCCCCTCAAATACTTCAATGGGACCGATGTCAGTTGAACAGGAGCAAGTCCAACTTGGGCTTATCCATGCTTTCCCCACGGGGAGCTGATGTGGGTAGTTTGGGGGTAGCCGCAGACCGAGTTGCTCCTATCCGACCCTCAGGCCCGAACATCAAACATTAATTTTTTTAAATTTTTATATGCTAGCCAGATCCAAGAAGCTCAAAATAATAGGGAATGCGGGCATTGTGAGCCGCCCGCACTGACTCCATGTTGGGGATGCTGCATGAAGCCCACGTGTGTGTGTTGCGAAATATGAAGCTGTTGTGTCTTTTGTTATTGCGGCTGGAGGAAGAAGATTGAAAAGCAAAGTGCACTGGCCTGCACACTGGCCCAAGCTCAGCCACAATCGCTGCCACGAGAGATTGAAAGAAAGGATGCGCGTCGCAACAACCACGTCATCTGAAACGACGACAACGGTTTATCAAAAGTACCCCCGGTGACAAACAACCCTCGCCACACTAGCGACATCTGTTAGATGCCAGCCCCAAAGGGCCAGGAAGTTTGACGAGTCGCAGGTAGCTCAGCACAACCTGGTAAAGTGGCACAATTATTGTCGAGTTCGTTCCGGTCATTCAAAGCCCGGATTTCTTGGGCAAAACTTTTGAAAATTGAAAAACTGTAAGACACTGTAATAGATATATTGAGGATAATGCTCCATTATTCTCATATGTATAAAAATCTTTCTTATAAAATATCTCCAGTGATCGCATCGAACAGCTAAGACTGCCATAGGAAACCATTGGGGAACACTTTTGACGATAGCAAAAATGTGAATAAAAAATACAAGACTGCCGTCGGGTGACCTGGGGATATATTGAACATTATAGTGAAATCTTAAGATATATGAATAATTTGCGTTCATAAAAGTTTTCCCGCTCAAAGGTGCTTTTGTCCAAAATTGCTGGGTATTTTTCACAATTTACGTGAGTGTAATAGCGGAACCTAGTAATTTTGATGATCGAGTAAAAATGCTCAGAATTTTTTAACAAATCATATAAAAGGGCAGGTCATAAACATGTATAAAGTCAATTTGCGAAATGAAAGGAGGCATGCGCGATAGGATGTAAGCACGTTGATGTGTGCTGCCCCGCTACGGCCAATGTGAGACCGACTGCGACATTGCATCGGCAGTCTCATTTGAGCTTACGAGTTTTTCAACTGCACAAAGCCCGCATTTATGTTTCATGAGCCCTCAAACCCCCAACAAGACCGATGGAGCCGGCATGCGGGTACGCGCCTTTTGCTGCCCCGCCCCGGCCATTGTGAGACCCACAGCGATTTTGTGTGGGTAGCATGTATTGCGGTTGCGCCTACCTTCAAATAACTGACAAGGTACCGACGTAGGCAGCAGGCCGGCACGTATTTTTTACAGCCCCTCCACATCCGATGCGGGACACCCTGAAGTTTAGTGTGGGCAGCTGCATTTTGGCTTGAAGAGGCTTTTCTGACATAGAGACTCCATTCATGCTGCTCCTGCCCATCACGTTCCCTACAAGAACCCTAGCCTCCCGTCTGCCTTTGTGGAGGCATATGCATATGACTCTAGACGCCAGCGTCTAGAGTCAGATCACAAAGCAGTCTATGTAGACGTGGCGGCGTACAATGAACCGAGCATCTTTGTTGCAGTCGCCCTTGACCACAATTTTCAACTCCTGACGAGTGTTTCACTCCGGGCTGAGGATCCTGCCGCGGCGGTAGCCTCCGCCATCGCCCTTGCCATAAGGCATTGTGATCTGGCGGACAAATCAGCTCACATAAGAACTGACTCGAAGCGAGCCTGACAATATTACATTACAGGGAGAGTCCCAAAAATGACAGCGGCTCTACTCATACCGTCGGGCCTCTTACCTACACTTCAACGCCCCCATAACATTACTTGGACCCCGGGCCATTCAGGTCTTGAAGGCAACGACGCGGCAAACGATCTAGCTCGTGAGCTAACAAACCGAGCGGATCCTTGCCCGTACCTCACCCCTCTACCATCAAACTATAGGGAACGGCTGGAGATGCTTAGATTAGATCGTAGAATATATCCCCCTCCCCATATTAAACTCACCACAGAAGAAGCCACATTTTGGAGGCGAATACAAACGAATACCTTCCCTCACCTATACTTGTACAGCTTCATTCACCCTTCCAAATACCGCCCCGCCCCTTCTGTCCATGGTGAGGCGATAAGCCTACGCTGTTTCACATTTCCTGGAATTGTCCCCAAAAACTACCTCATCTAAAAACATTACAGACATCATACGAGCAGTGGGAGGCAGCCATGACCAGCAATGGTCTGGATGACCAGTGTCGCATTATCAGACTGGTCCAGGCATCCGCCCAAGCCACCGGAGTCCTGAACTGAGGAGTCCGCCTACCTGACTCGTAGAACACTTCAATGAAATAATAAATGTTTTATCTCTCTCTCTCTCCCTACAAGGAACCGATGTGGGCTAGAACCAGGCAAGTGGTCTGAGTTAACCCTAGCAACACCGGTATGGGACCGATGTAGAATCAACAGGGGCAGGTCCAATTTATCCTTGTCCACCTATTTCCCACCCGGGGCCGACGTTGGTATTAGAGGGGATGCCGCAGCCCCATTGCCCCAAGTGGCACCCACACGGGCCCATAATCGCGTGCTACTGGGGATGCTATGAGTAACGCCATTGTGAAGGGCTCCGGAAATTTCGACCACCTGGGGTTCTTTAACGTGCACTGACACCGCACAGTGCACGCAAAAGCAGAGAACTGATTCAATGGTGTCACAATAACGTTTTATAAATAATAGCCATGTCTTTTCGCTTATTGCTGTGCATTCCTGTTTTGATTATAGCTTTGAAAGCATAACCATCGCTAACCTGTGTGGCCCTGGGGTGTCGGAAATGAAAACAAGTGCAGCTGCTTCCTTACGCTTGAAAACAACAGTTAATATTTCTCGTTAAGTTTGTATTCGTTATCTACCGTAAACATCCGAGCCAGTAAATATACTTTTAAATAGTAACTACGGGCCATCAAGCCTTCGATTAAGCTATTAAAGTAAATGTATTCAATAAAGTAGCCACTTAGATACACGCAAGTAGAGCCGGTTGTGCTATAAGTTACGCTTTAAACATTATGCCCATATCTTTATATCCTATCTACAACAAGTAGGTTTAGTTTATGGGGTTTAATACCCCAAAGTAACTCAGGGTATGAGAGACGCCGTAGTCGTGAGCTGCGCTTAATTTCGGCCACATATGGCTTTTTATCGCACATCACACATCGCACAGCACACGGGCCTTTAGAATTTCACCTCCGCCGAATTGCGACAACCGGGGCCAGCAATGAACCTGTGTCTTTCGGATCAGCAGCCGAGCACCATTACCACTCAACGGTCACGGCATCTCATCCACTGCGCAGTACCCACTCATAGCGAATGCATCAGAAATACGCTTTCCCCTAAATCTATACTGACCTCATAGCACTGCAGTTAGTGCTTGATTAAAGCTGTTTTATCGCCCTCCTCTAGCTCGTGCAAACGCACCAACAAATGGAAACAATTTTCGGATATCAAGTAGGGGAAACCTGTATAAAAGCCATCTGACGATCACTGCACTTGCAAATGAGACCAGGCGAGGAACCGTCTTCTAGAAAGGAGCAGATGCACGGATTTCACGCCGGTGCAGAAAAGGGCTTCACGGTGTCACAGATAGTGGTATACGTCATTGTACACTGATAGGGAAGGTTGTGACCGTCTACGGAAGCGTCTCTAGTGGCGCTGAAAATCAGCCGCAGCCTTCACCAAGACAACCATTGAAACACTGTGACGTACTAGAGCAAGTATAAGTCATCTGCACGCACCCGGCACTGAATTCAACATCCTTAGACTTAAATCGACTAAATGATCAGGCAGGCTTTCCTAAAGGATATTTCATAAGAGACCATACTCACACTATCAACCAGGTGAAAGACAGAAATGCACACAATACAACCAACCCCTATATATAGCGTTCGTTGATTTCGAAAAAAAGCATTAACTCACTGGTAACCTCAGCCCTCATGCAGGCATTGCGAAATCAGGGTGTAGAGGTGTGTTATGTCAAAATATTGGATGAAATATATAACGACTGCACAGCTACCATAGTCCTCCATAAAGTCAGCAATAAAATTTTATTAAGGAAGGGTGTCAGGCAAGGAGACACGATCTCGCCAATGATATTCAGCGCCTGTTTACAGGAGGTAATCCGAGGCCTGAATTAGGAAAAGTAGAGGATAAGAGTTAAGGGCACAGGGTAAGCCTTATACTTCCCATGCATTTTAGGCCATTTTGAGGTACATGTTTCTCACTAACTAATAGCAGTAGCCTAATAATACATATATCATTGTTTGCCAAATTTTGTGCTCTTTTTACTGAATTAGAATATTTAAAATGTGTTGAAAATTCAATTTTTATTAAAATGTTTTCCGGTAGTACACAAATCTGGCCTTTCTTTGCGCATTTCAAAGTTCATAACAGAATAACTGCTCAGTGAAATTGCTTAATTCTAGTTCAGTAGTTGGCAACACTTATGTAGATGATTGCAAAAAAAAAATCTGCCGTCTGTCTTGAAAGGCATTGGAAATAATGGTACATTTGTAAGAAAAAACACTGTTTGGAGATAATAGAGCGTAAAGACAAAAAAGATGTGAAAAACCATTTTTTATTCGCAGAAACGCCTCCATAGTAATTGGTTTAATAGCCCCCTGCTTCGTAGTCACTGTCGCCGTCATTTTTTCGCTTTTCGGCTTGTCGTTTTGACTGTCGGGCCTCTTTTGTAAGCTGTCGTGTTGCTCGGTCCGCAAAGTACATGCGCTTATGGTCAGCTTCCCTCAGCCACTTGATGGTGTTGCTCCCTGGGTTCAATCCACACGCCTTCAAAACGTTGGCCCGTGCGATGCTACCATCATTAAATGAAAGAACAGCATCCAGTGTTGCCATCCGTAGGGTCCGAAGCCTAACAAACACATTCTTTGGCGCGCGTTCCCAAACAACATGGTTGAACGACTCATTTGCATTTTGAGTTCGCCCATGCAGGCACTTCTCTAGGAGCTCAGCCTTCGATAGCCCCCTATAAATGGGTTTGATAGCCTCCAAGACAGACGCAGGCAAACTCTCCTTGTGGAAAAATGGCTTGCCCTCTGACTGACTTCTGTTGAAGGCACACCACGTATCAGGTCCCTTTGGGCAAAGTCCATGGCATGGGTCATCGTCTGTGGCCGATAAGTGGAAGAAGGTTGCCCAAACGGCCTTTCGCATTTCATCCAGGTTTCCTGCATTTCTTCTGATGGCCAAACCATAGTACGTCTGGAGCTTGTCTATTACTGCATCAGTCAGTCGGCCTCGGCCCGAGAGGCTCTTTCCATCAAAGAGTTTTCCTGCTTTGTTTCCTTTTTTTAGCCTTCGTAACCTTGTGCCCATCCTTTTTTGCACGTGCCCTATGCACTCAACCTTGGATATTTCAACGGAATCACCATATGGCATTTGTGCCTTCACAGCCATAAAAGCCTTGCTGTCACCATCCCCAAGGTATTTGACGTATCGAACGCCGTGAAGCTCCTCACTCCTGCCGAAAATTTTCAGTGCTCCTGCGACTTCCATTCCACCGCTGGTGCCTTGGTAGTTGCTTTGGCACACCTCTCTATGAAGGGGATCACTGGTTGCACCCTTGATGCTGCACTTTGGACAACGTTTAGACAAAACCTCCACATCCAGCACTTTCCCAGAGTCTACACTGGTCGCAGAGACTATGCCGTTATTGGAAGTATGGCCTCGCTTCTGCCAGCTTCCATCAAGAGCAACTGCGATGTCTTTATCCCCCTCATTCAGCTGCACAGCTTCGTCAGCTGCCCTTTTCATCGACTCCTGAGCAGCAGCTTCGATGTGACCTAGAAGCTCTTGATTGTATTTCGCAAACTTTGTCGGCGGCTTAGGAAGGTTTAGCATAGCACAGAGTATATTTCCTGCAGCCATTCCCTTACCAATGAACCTCAAGGCATACACTAACCTGAGGTTGGCTTCATAGAGGCCAGAAGTAGTTTTCTTCGACGTCTCAAATCGTTGTGCGGCACTACACACTTCACAGTTCAAACTGTAAACGCTTGCAACACCTACCCGTTTTGTCACAATTTCGATGAACTCAACACTTCCACCGCACTCTCTCCACACACAAATCTGTGTAATTGCGGCACAAATGCCGTCAATGTCCATTAAGGCATATTGGCTGCTGCTCTGTAGCACATCCTCTTCCTGGAAGCACAGAGAAAATCTTGAAAGCTTCGATGTCGAGGAGCTGGCGCGTTCGGCGTTCGGGATCTCATTCGGTCGTGGACATCCTTTTGCTTTTTCACGATGAGCGTAGTGGTTGCCGTGAAATTCACGCCTGACGAAGGCCTTTTTTGCCCTGGGCATCTCAACTTATCAGCAGCAACCAACACCGGCACAATTTACAATACTGATCGAAAGGGATAGCACTCGGACGCAGCTGCATGAAGGTTGCAGAAACATGGAAAAAACGTGCATAGCGTCTCAGGATTGTCTTGGCTAAAAAAGAGGAGATGTACAATAGTTGCCAGACAATTTTTTATATGTAGCTGATTTTAGACAAGTTTTGAAATCAGGTGGTGGACTTTTTGGTTGAAAAAATTGACGTTAATCCTGAAAGGGGGCATGGCCGCTCACTACTTGGTTTCGGAAAAAGCGTTGTTCAGCCGTAAATATGGCTTTCTGAGGAAAGTGCGATCATGGAACATGTGTAGAAAGAATTGAACTTCTAAAATTCCAAAAGAAAAAAAAACGATTTTTTTCTAATTTTACCTTACCCTGTGCCCTTAATGGAGAATACCTATGTAATCTCGGATTCGCTGATGACATTGCCTTGCTAAGTCATCAAGAACATATACTGCAAAGCATGATCAATGAGTTAGACAGAGAGAGGAGTACGGCGGGTCTAAAAATTAACACGCAGAAAATCAATAATGTTCAACAGTTTAGCTAGGGAACAGCGGTTCACAATTGGCAGCGAGGTGCTGGGAGTGGTAAAAGAACACGTCTGTTTGGTGCCGGTAGTGACAGCTGATCAGAATCAGGAGAGGGAAATAAATAGAAGGATAAGAATAGTGTGGAGCGCATATGGCAGGTTCTTTCGGATTATGAATGGCAGCTTGCCAATACCCCTCATGAGAAAAGTATACAACACCTGTATCTTACCGGTACTCATATATGGGGCAGATACGTGGAGGCTAACGAAAAGGGTTCAGCTTATGTTAAGGACCATGCAACGAGCTATGGAAAGAAAAATCAGAGGTTTAAAGTTGAAAAAACCGAAGCGGGTTTAGTGGGTGAGGGAAAAAACGCGGGTTTATGATATCCTAGTCGAAATCAAGGGGAAGAAATTGGCAGGGCTGGTGAAACAATGCGAAGGCAAGATGACCGCAGGTCCTTAAGTTTAAAGGAGTGGATTTCAAGAGAAGGCTAGCGTAGCAGGGGGCTGCAGAAAGTTTGGTTGGCGGATGAAATTAAGACGTTTACAGGCATAGGGGGCGCAGCTGCCAATAGACAGGGTTAATTAGAGAGACATGGGAGATGTCTTTGCCCTACAGTAGGCGTAGTCAGGCTGCTGGAGATGATAATATAACGGAGGGCTAACACCGTCTGCATTATGTTCCTCCTTCTTTAGTCTCTTATGGTTGCATACATCTTTACATTATGAATGATCCATGAAATGGCGCTGAGCGGCGTGCTCTGCTGACTTCTCTGCGATGAACACGCTTTCTACACGAATGAGTAGAAGACATCATTTCTCGCGCCGGACCACATTTCTTGAAGAAAGGGTACTAAGGTTCTTCTCTGACATATGCCTGATAGAGCATTGTGGACAAGTGTAAACGCCGACAGAAATATTATTTCCTATCGCGGTACATGTAGAACATTTAACACTGCCACGAATGGCGACTTTTTAAATATGTAAATTGTAGCTTCAGAGGAAGTTGCCGGCAGTGATCACAAAGTTTCTCGTTCCAGTTCCCAGCTTTCACCTCATCAAAACACTTAGTCTTTTCCAATCGGCTGAGCGTGGCAGGTTGAAAAATCCCAAAACCGGCAATATACGGTGCATGCGCTGCGAGGCTTTAAAAGATAATGTGGCTGATGGCAGCGACTCGAACAGAAAGAGGTAAAAGTGGCGGCATGTCCAGCAGCCAAGAGACCTGGCAGACTGCCTTCAAAAGTGCCCGACTGGAGCCATCTATCCGCATTCCCATAATCTGCTAATGCAAGCCCGCAATGAAATTCACACTAAATTCTCCAACACCAGATCGGCTGCACATCTATTCACATCTCAACTAAATTGCCAGCTTGCTACAAGAGCAGCAGGAACATTCTTACTGCGCAAGAATAAAGCAATCTCAAGGGTCGAAGGGTAAACAGGAAGACCACAAAAAATAAGTAGCCGCACGGGTTGAAGTCTTAAGCGCCTATACTTACGGCCGACAGCACGCTTGACATTAACGCTGCAGTGCGTAGCCTGCACTGAGTCACTGATATTAAAGCCGCTGAGCGTTGGGCGCTCGGTCTGAGACCATGATGCACGGTCTGTTTGCGGCAGTTGGAGACAGCTGGCTCCCTGCTTTCACCCTAACATTGTCTCGGACCCAGCGGCTGATGCCCAGAGGCGCTAATGTCAGTAGAAAACACGCGCTCGAGCGTTCGTGCTAAGCGTGCTGCCGGTAGTACATAGGTCACTACCGGTGTCGAGTCACTTGGTTGTACTAGGCAACTCAAAGCTAAGAATGAGAAAAAGAAAGCAAAAGCAGGGGTGCAATAATAATACGTCGACGGCACAACCTCACTTCTTGCTACAAGAAATAGCTGAAATATTAAGGCACAAAAGCTCTGTGCGAGAAATATATTTTTATTGCATGTCCTCAACACGCTTTACGACCTTCGCTGTGTTACAGCTGGCTATCATTAACACTCCTCAGCTCTTCAGTGAAATCGCAAACGCAGTGCCTGCTCATAAGCTTCCGTTGAAGCCCATAAATGCATACAATGGGACAAAAGTGCCTCTTAACAAAATAATGTATGATGGCGGCAGACAGAATAATTACGGTTTAATTCCTCTTCCTAAAGGCACATTTGGGCCCGAGATACGACGTGGCAGGATCACCACCTTATTTTAGGTCTTGTGATATTGCCTGCTAAGGCCTAAAGCACGTGAGACATTGTTAGAATAGGTGACACCGGGCTGCTGTAACGCAATATAAGTCATTGTGTTCAAACAAACCACCGAATTTGCCATGCTTTGTTCTCGTATTTTTCCTGAGCATAGATGAAGCCATGTAAGTGAAACTGATTTTTTAAACAAGTACTGCCAACTCAGAATGTGTGCAAAGGTTTCCCGGGTAATGACAGTAGAAAAAAACGACATCGGCAAATCACATATGGCCAATCTACCGTTAGCAGTGGTCTTTATTTGCTGCATTAGTTTCTCCATCTTTCTTCTTCTGTTGTAGCTTATGGTTGCGGTAATATAAAATAAAACCTAATTATATTCTAAATTGTAGTGTACAGCGGTGTTAATAACACACACGCGGAATAAAACAAACGATAACCAGACACCAGCCATGATATGAGATAGTAGTGAATGGGGGGGGGGGGGGGGGATCAGCTTGCTGCGTTCTTTATAACTTTTTCGAAAAAATCATGTGGACAAAATTAAAAATAAGGCATAGCGCAACCTATGCAGCTCTTCACAATATTTCTGTCTATTGAGTACCTCTACGTCCTCATTAAGGATACTTTGTCCATACAAAGACTGCCAACAGCTTTCCGAGGAGGACCAGCTGAAAGCTGTGCAAATATAATGGCGCTACTTCGGACGGGCCTCTCCCCGAGAAAGTGAAATGGTGCGGCTTTCTGCATCTCTATCAATGTTTATATATACTATGCGCATAATCAGCTTCATCATCTCCGAGCGTGATGCCTATGAGCTTCACATTCCTTCAGCTAACAGCATGCATGAGAGTGAATGTTTCCGACCTTTTTCTGAGAAAACATAAACAGAGAAGAGTAATCGAAAGAATAAAAAAAAATTATCAACGGTAACTAAACTCACCAAACCCTGGAGCTGATGCTGGAAAATATGGGATGGGGAATGGTAATACAAAAGACCGCCGTAAATGTCGCTGAGTGATGCGCTATATTTTTCGCTCACGCAATGATGGCAGCAGCTGCTGCCTGTTCAGTGCCTGCCATTATTACCTTACTCTATAAAAGCAATGGAAATATATATTGCCTTTTGTCAACCATGTGCTTGATACACTGAGACAAAAACTTGGCGTTCGTTGCCTGGTTGCATAAAAAGGCGCGTATACAGGCACGTTTCAACAATTGCTGCTTCTTCATAAAGAAAACTTATTTTTACAGCGAACATCCCACGAACATGCCGTGATAATAATCGTATTGGCCTAATTTTCACCTCTTCATTGTTTACAGCAGGAGAAATAAAGCAAAGTACGCTCTGATAAAGATAGCTGGTGTAATCATGTTCTGTGGTCAGTTTTGCAAAACTTATTTTAGAGCTCAGAAAAAGTAGCTTTGAAGTAGTTACTAGCACGTTTATACAAATACCCGTGACAATGTCAAAAGGACCATTCGACAATCAATAAATCAGCTCAGGCTGGCTTTACATCTTGATTTCTCTGCAATTCTCGGGGAGTTGTGCCTCGAAAATAACATGCAAGAATAAATTTTTCTCGAGCCTGCTGCATGTCTTTGTGCTTGAATTCTAGATAGCGTAGCTTCGGTATGGCGCTCGAAATTCTTGACGATATTTACTCTTCTCGAATATATAAACACTGATTTTCAGCAATGAAAAATGCTGACCTTAGAAATCTAAAACATGTGTTCGTAGAAAACTACCATCTTATTAGAGGAATAAGTCAACCCTCCATGGAACATGTAGCTTTTACGTAGTGGCTGAAAGTTTCCCATAAAATGTACGAAGGGACCAATTACTCTAACATGAGGCACAAGTCTCCGCAAATACGTAGTGGCTTCGTGAAATTTTTCGCGACGCGAAAAGTACATTCATTTCTTGTTTTCAAATCCTAATGGTTGAGAACTTCCGTTTAACACCGGCGGGAGCCCCTCAAACACGGTAAATATAGTCGTGCAACTTAAGTAAATGTCACTGCCCCTTGGCTAGCCAAGGCTGTAATACTCGACGACTCTATGGAGACTACTCTCGCATATGCAAAATATGTTGTTTCTTGCGATTTATGACATCATTATTTCTCTTATCACCTGGTGCAGTCCTGCATCACTCACAAAATCCTAGGTCGGTTAGAAAACCTTTACACTAACCCTCCTCACAACCACACCTCAAACCTCTGCCAATTCTCTTTGTTCACTTATTTATTTCTTTATCAGTTCATTGATTTATTTATACCTTGATCTCCTGGGTGAGCCAACTTTGCGGTAGCAGACATTTCTGCCTCTAGGGTGTTTAATGTGACAAATTGTGTTCATAGTTATGAAAGTTTCAGGCTGTTCACTGCTTTATGTTTTTTGCTCGTCTTCACTGTTGAAGAGTAGTTTTGCAAGGCGCTGAATTACTGTTGCAGTGACTTGTCAATGCTTTTCCACGTTTATGACATTGAGAATAGTTTCTTGAGCCAAGAATTATTTCTGTCTGTATTGTCAAAGTTTTAAAGAGCTATTATAGAATTTTATGAGAAAGGCAAGACATTTAGAATTACTTTGTGTCCCAAGATCGATGAAGAGGTCGCTTTCTTTACCAGAGTGCTCGCGAAAAGCCTTAAGACCATTTTCGGAAGCCCATAAGTCTCACTCATTTGCCTCATGTAATCGATGTCTGAAGGACGATTAATGACTCACCACTTAGGATCTCGTATACATTGTGAGTGAAGCCAAGCGAGAATAATTTATTACTCTAATGACGACACAGCTGGAAGTGTGATTGCTCTGACTTAACGGCTTTTTCGTGGAACAGCATCTTTGGACAAACAAACGGGACAAGATTTATTGGCGGTGGTTAGTAGAAGCCGACAGTTGCGAGCCTGACCACATCCCTTCGTCGGACTGCTCGAACAAGCTTTGTCTGAGTCATTGCTTTTCTTCCTACCATGAATAATGGTTCTAATGTAGCAAAAGCCGGGTGTCGCAACTGCCTCCTCCTTTAGGCCTAGACAGATAAGAAAGAACGAATGAGGCCTGATGCTTCTTGAGAATTATGCTTGGAGATGAGCGCATGCTTTCTGCGAGGATTAGGACTGAGCCGAAATTTTCTTTGTGGGAGCTTAAATTAGCAAGCAGCAAAGTCCAAGCAGCAAACAAGCCCGCGCAGGTCAATGTGCATAGTGGGACAGTTGGAGCTCAGCAATCCTGCAGCCGGCAACGGCAAGGACATAATTCAAAGGTTGAAATATTTATAACCTCTGTAACACGTGGGCAAGCGCCTAACTCTGTCCGAAATGATTCGTATAGGCCGCTGTCAAAAGCAGATAATTCTTGTAGGGCAATGCCTGTCCTTGAGGGGGCCGTAAGCATTTGCGTAATCCTGCAATTCTCGGACATTGTGACAACACCTATGACACCAAGGCGGAGCGTATATGTGAGCTTTCTTTGCCGGGCGCTTAGTCATAGCCTTGTGTATTGCCCCCAGATCTGCGCGAAAATCTGATGCTCTGGTCTCGTGTCGTCCTCGTGCACCAGAAGGAATACATTGCCGTGAATGCATTATCAATATCCTCATATATTTTTCACGAAGCTAGACTAGTAGTTTGAGAACACGTTGGATACAAACGCTCTCCAAATATTAAGAAGTTTAAGATTAGCGCTTTTACTATTGCTTTATCCTCAGGCCTTCGCGCAGTCCCTGTATAATAGAGGTTTGCTCAACTGCTCCCCAATACAGAATACACGTGGCTTTGGGTCACGTGTTTCATTACCTCTTTTTAGGTGAGTGCAAGCTTCCTTCTCTTAATGCGGAATTCGGGACATAAAAAGCAGTTTCGATGAAGACATTTTTCTTTGAATGTGCAGGCATAGAGGAAGAACAGATGAGAGAGGACAATGCCATAGAACCCAGTTGCCCCATCGATTCGGGCTCACCTAGCGGCTGGTGATAGCAACTGGCCCACACTTCCTGTTTCGGGTTCACTGGTGCGAGTTTTGGAGTGCTCGCGTGCCGCTGAAATTAATTTTAAGGCACCTGGCGGTTTGTGAAAGTGCTGGCCCACACTTCTTGGTTCGGTTTCACTGAATGGAATTTCAGATTGCTTACGCGCCGCACATTAGATTTTAGAGCACACAGCGGCTGGTGAAAGCAACTGGCTCTCGCTTCTTGTTTCTCTTTTACTGGCGCGAATTTTGAATTGCTTGCGCGTTACCCATGTTAGGCTGTGGCCGGAGATGGACAGAATGTCTCTTTTTATTCCTCCTGCGCATTTCGTCGTACCGAAATTATTTCACTGCACGTTCTACAGAAAAGCGTACTTATTATACAGGATGGTATGGGTTAATATTTCATCAAGGGCGCTATCTGGTGCGCTTGCCTTCTGTTTGGAGCAAGTGGTCATTAAGCATGCAGTATTTAATGAAAAGATGGAGCGGAAAGGAAACTGTTTATTCCAGGGCAAGATAAAGAATGAGCCCATAAAGGCTAGAGCATGCTGGTGTTTCTGGGAAAGTTGCTTTGACAACCTGAACACTGTGTGTCCGACACTGTGTGTCTCGTCCTCTCCTCGTCCTTCGTCTGCCAGCACTACAATGTTCAGGACATAAAGGCTAGACACAAACCAAGACCAGCATAGTAGAGAAAGGCTTGATGCAAAAATAACTGAATTTCTTAATGCAAGCAAATCTGAAAATACTAGCAGCGAGAACACACAATATGTAGTCAACACGTCGCAAGTGCTTACAGAAAAAAAAAGCTGAGTGTTCTTAAATAGTTATGTTCTTTTGCTGGCAATAAGTCACAGAGCAATGAGTGCATGCTGTATTGATTCGTACCCTGGCCTCCCATGTCCACCCATTCCAACCAGTTACTGTTGTAAACAAAGCGCTCACACGAACACCGCGCGTCATAAGCCGTATACGAACAGCCCACTGCGAAGTATATACACAACAATAGCCTGTGCTGAGTCTTTATGTCGGTGTTTTCAAGAGCATTGTTGTAAAAAGTGTCGAACCTGTAGTTTCTTTTCACACTTGCGTCCTCTGGCGTTTGGTTAGAATACTAGACACTTTCGTAGTCGCGGCATACTTCCTGAGGCCAGCCTCACAAGAGTGTCCTCTGTTTATGTTTTCTTTCTCTATGATGCATAATATGTTATTTTTGCCTGTTCACATTTGTGTGATTTAATTCAGAAAGCAGATAGCATTCATTGCAGATTTCGTACAAAACTGGAGACTTAATCGCTACGCGAATTGATAGCAGCTTTCCGCCCAAGTATACACGTGTATCTTGTACACCTTTACTCAAACAAATCCAGCGCCTGGACTGTTCCTCATTAGCGATTATTCAAGGCCATGCCGGTTAGGTTCGTGGATTCTTCAATAAAATCGACAAAGCTTGTGTCTTTCTGGGGGGGGGGGGGGAGGGGGGGTTTGGAAGGCGGGGAGGTTATATGCAAGTCAATTATCGGTGATGGTGGATTTTGAGAGCGCTAGGGCTTGTGTGGCCAAAGAGCGCCATGGCACAAGGTGTTTTCGACTACTGAAGGTGTTTCCGACTGCCCCTTTCCCAAGCATTTCATCCTAAACAAGCCGAGCACGAGACCAAGGAAAAGCTTGTATTCATTGTGTCACCGGTGGGTACCCGGCGGCACTGGGGATCGAACCCCGCACATTTCGCATGTGATGCGGATTTAATTCAATGTTTATTTCTTCCAGAAAGTTCTGAAGGGTTTCCTTGGCTAAAAGCTGCTCATGCATTTTGACTATGGCTAAGTAGACCATTACATAGCAGTATCAGTAACATCATCATATATTTAAAACAGACATGTTACCTATAATTTGCAATATAAATAGAAGTTTTATACAGGATTCTGAGCACTGAAGTTAAAGCAGGTAAACAAGATAAGAAAAACATCATACATCAGAAAATATTTCATAAACAAGGCAATAACACTGTACAATCAATTTGCAGAAAGTGAAGTATAAGAAAAGAGAGAAAGAACAAAAACATAATAAAGTGTAACAAAAAAGTATTACTAAAACATAGCAATTAAAATAAAAGAGACCTCAAACCTTTTCTATTCAATCCCAAAGTGTGTATATTTTAGTTTACTATAAGTGGGAGGTTATGTAACAGAACTTGATATTTGTAAAATGTTCGAAACCATGAGATTTCTCACAAATCTCTATTTCTTGTGAGCACGTTAGTGCCACGATACTGCAGAAAAGCTAATGACATTTCTTGGTTTATTGTTATAAGAGAGGAAAAGTAAAATTATTTCAATAGGTAAAATTAATAAATACCCTCAACACGAAGTATTCAAAATAATCGTAAGGTACTTGTGGCCACAGGTTTGGTTTGTAGGGGTTTAACGTCCCAAAGCGGCTCAGGCTATGAGAGACGCCGTAGTGAAGGGCTCCGGAGATTTCGACTATCTGGGGTTCATTAACGTGCACTGAAATCGCACAGCACACGAGCCTCTAGAATTTCGCCTCCATCGAAATTCAACCGCCGTGGCCGGGATCGAACCCGCGTCTTCCGGGCCAGCAGCCGAGCGCCATAACCACTCAGCCACCGCGGCGGCTGGCCATAGGTTTCATGTTGGCAATAATATTCGCTTTTGTATTGCTAGAGGCCTGTCTAACTTTCTCTGTTAACATCTTTTAACATGTTTAACATAGAAACGCTAACCAAATGTTGTTAAAGCCGGTTCTAGACAGCTTCCGCTGACAGCCTTCACATTCACGTTTCTCAAGGGGTTACAAGCATTGCTATCAAACATAATCTGAAGACGTTGTTCAGACTCTAGAGCTGAAAGTTTCTGTTCTTTGTTTAAATAAGTGCTGAGCATGCTGCGCTGGACAATAATTCAAGAATCTCACTTGGCTTTCACCCAGCAGCGCCCCAATGGCACTGCTAGGTTTCTACGCGCATTGTCCAGAAATAGAGTTTATAATAAGTTTTC
This sequence comes from Amblyomma americanum, assembly GCF_052857255.1. NCBI lineage: Eukaryota > Metazoa > Arthropoda > Arachnida > Ixodida > Ixodidae > Amblyomma > Amblyomma americanum. The sequence continues at coordinate 124,446,270 of NC_135499.1, forward strand.
ATTGTGCGTGAGGCTCCAAGTTCTGAAGGTTAACCGCGGCGACAACCGGTTTGGTGGTGAAATGCTCTTACGAACTGTCTTTGGCCACTTGGGGACTTTTATATGCTCAATCGTCGCTGAGCTACACGGCTGGTTTGAAGTTTCACACAACTACAATGCGACTGCTATGGCTGCACTGAAATCAAGAACACGCCCATATGGGAACAAAAATGAAGTAATCTCTTCTCTACAGCACTACTCACTTATATAAAAGGTGGTGCGCTAGAGGATAGCTTACTCAATTTTACTACTTCATATATAAAGTGTGGGGTCATATTAGCAGCTCCTGTGTTCCAGCCTAGTGTTCTGGCGTGTGTGGCACCACGGGGAGTAAGTAAGCTTGAAATCCTCTAAATTTAAAAATCTTTCGGGCCTTATACAATGGACTGGCTATACAATGGACGGGCCCTATACAATGGACAGTCAAAAACGAAAGTCTGTGTGACGCAGGAGGTACAAACTGCTGATACCGGACCAAGACCATGCTTGTAGAGGTGAAGGTCAAAACAAGTTCGTTAGTCTGTGATAGTGAAATATTATAATTACTAAAAGCGTGGCGCTCTTGATCTAAAGCGCTTTCCATGCACCCTAAAAACTTTTCAATTCTAAAGTATATACTTTCTCAAAGAATATACAGAGACGACAGCTAATGATGAACATATTCAATCGAACTATATTTTCAGAGAATTTTGAGCTGTGCATAGATTCCATCCTCTGCTAACGGTATTTACTGACGGACAGTAAATGTCAGCAGTGCTTCCTTTAAGCGTCCTTTGGTTGTGTTAATCGGCAAAGAGGGCCTGATTAAATGGCATGAATAAATGCACAGCATCAAAGTGCTGGTCTGCATTACGTTTGACGTTCGCAGTGCTGAAAGAATCAATATAACGCTCGAAGAAAACCAGTGGGATACATTTGGCGAAACTGACTTTGCAGGCCTGTGAACACGAAAAGAAAGGTTGCGCGTTTACAACAGATTGCACGTCGGTCGCAGGTTTGTTCCGCTAATAAAGAAATGAAGCCTGACGAGTGTTATTCTTGGGCATTCCTCGTCTCATGAACCTGCGAAAACGACATAAGTATTTCATGGGTGCACTGTACATTAAGATTTTATCTGAAAATATACATCACACATCGTAGGCGGGATCTGGCAGCAGCGTGCAATTTTTGCTCGAATTTCTTATCATTACTATTTAAGGTGAGTAGGAGAACTAACTGTTGGCTTGAAAAGAGAAGTTTAAGCTATATGGCTGCCAATGACGGAGGAACGTGGTATGCAAGCGCGCTTAAGGCAAGCGACGTCACCTTCTCTGTATCCAGGCTCTCACGCGGGATCGAAACTTTGGATACCACGCTTGTACTCTACTGTGTTAGAAAAACAGAAAAGAAAGAGAAATAATCAGTTCAAAGAGTGTTCAAACAAGCAAGAAAACCAAAAGGAGTACTAATAGCACAGTGAAGAGGCCAGCAGAGAGAGTTTCATAGATACGGGAAATGAACAATCAAACATATAACTACTAATTGCTCAGGAGGAGGCGCCGTAGCAACCTATTTAACTTGTGATTTTTAGCCAGGATATGTTGCTGGTGCCATGCACTAATTCTGGTACCGGAGTGACGAGAGTACTCGAGTAGGCGCAACTGCTGAAAAACCACAATGTTTAATAACGATCAGTTCACGCAGCTCAGTACCACGACCAACACAATTTTTTTTTTCATTTTGGCAGCATGGTCCTGCCTACAGCCGTCGTACGAAGTCGCGGGCACGCTGAAGCTTTTATTCCTGATTTAAGTGGCCATCGACCCCCGCAGGAGGCACCAAAAAACTGGAGACAACAGGAACGGGAAGCGAAGATCAGCTTATGTCACTGCGTACGTTTATCGCAAAAAGTGTTACCGAGTGAGAGGATAATCGAATTTTGGTGCATTGCTTGGTCATAACTTTCACTTTGTCCTGTTCTTTACCTCTCTGCAACAATAGTATAAGGCTTTGATCTCTCGGGTTCTCGATTATTCCTGCTGAAGAGGAAGATGATGCTGTGCATCATTTTGATTCTATGCATCAAAATATATAAATTAATCTCTAACTCTTATTTACCCTCTCTTAAAGCGGTGATTTTCTATACAAGCTTGGACATCTCGGTAATTTTTTTCGCAGGTGCAAGACTACATTTCCGCCAAACTGTAAGCGCCAAAAGCGAGACTATTTTTTGGCGCCTTAGTATTATCTTTGAATCCACCAAGCAAGAACTGTTGCCATGACCGCTTTCATTGATTAGATGCGTAAATAGAGGTTGCTTGTTTCGGCTGCAGTGAAGTGCATCTGCGACACTACACCTCTGTAAAAGACGCTGCCCCTCCCACCTCCCTTTCCCGTAATCTTCGATGTTTGCCCATATTATACTTGCCTGTTCTTGAGAACTACCATCTGTATCTTACTTCTTGTTCTTCATAACATCCTGCATCGTGACAAAAAACGCAGCATAACAACTACCAACCGCACGATGACCAAACGCCGGACACTCTTCTGCAGCATCTTCCGCACTCAATGCACTAACCGGAAAAGGCAAGTTTATTAGTTAGGTGAGAGAAGACTCACGGCTGCTCGCATTGGTCATGAACAAAATCTTCTTTAAAGAAAAAAGTGCTTCGGCAGTTGTTTGTCACATGCGCCACAAGGCTGGCCTGTGCTATCGCTTGATGTGCCGCTCACATCCTGGGCCAATTTTATTCGGTCGCCTTTATCTGTGGCCCTTTGAGATAACGGGGGTTTGCGCCGATTTCTTTTCCTCATAGACCGCATGCAAATCGGGAGCATCGCAACTGAACTACTTTCGCTTTCATCTTTTTTCAATTTTGAGGAAATTGCAGTGAAGTTGAACATTTGGGCCCGTTTGCTTGAGAGGAGTGTAGAAACTCTGTCGTATTCTCGCGGCCATTCTCGTCATTTTTCGTTTCGTTCGTTTTTTTAACTAAGAATAAAGTCGCCCAGCCTACAAGGCCCTTTATTCAGAGCCGTGTTGGTGCCGGAATTGGTTGTAAAGAGAAAATTTATCAGGAATTGTTTTGTATAATACGATATACTCAGAGCTTGAGCCTCTGCCCCGCTGCACAGTTGCATTGAAAATTAATATCATTATTTTGTTCAGCTTATCTATTGAATAAAACATCGTATCAAATATATCCACGCGATAACCCAAAAGTAGCGTCAGACATCGCCCGACAAGGCCTTCATCAGGGCTTACACATTTCAGAGCCCGCAGACTGACACCTAATGTAGTTGTGTCTTAAAAAACATGGAGTCTACATGCATGCACACGCAAGAAGAAACATAATTACTAAAGTTGGAACAAGACCATAATTTATCATTCTATCAACTGAGCTCTGCCTCATATTGTCACCGAAAGCCGACAGAAAGGGCAGAAGGACACACCGGGACTAGCCAGGCAGACACACTCAGCGAACGAACGCACGAGCCAGGGACGACTAAAAAGACCAGCGGGTGATGTCCCACCGCATGGCAGCGCCAATAAATGGCTAACACTGTGGCAATATGAGCAAGTACCGAAAGGATATGCACGTATGTTGCATAACACCACATAGTAGCTAACTTCGTCCGAACTTACTAAAAGTACTAGCTGTAAATTTCCTTAAATTTTTTTTGTCGAAGTATTTTGAATAATCTTAATGCTACTCTGCTTCCCGGCGTAGGCATTTTTTATTCTGTTACGCATTTCGCCAAATAGACACATGCTTGCGCTCTTGAAAAATAATTGCCTATTGAGTATTTCATTTAGTTTTCAGAATAGCCTCTGTCTTAGTCCCTCATTCCTTAGTAGTTAAATGTTGGCATCGCACATGGTAAATTGTTCGGCTATTGTATGGAATGCACAATATTCAGGTTCAAGATGCCATACGGTGGTTTTAAATTAAACTCATTCCAATTTAGTGGATGCATCCTCGGCCGAACTACATCGGCTGGTACTGCGACTGCTCCTTTTTTTATTTATATAACCCGCATTTTTTGCAGGATTTATTAAAAAGCATCTATTTGCAGCAAACTCCCTTTTTATACAGGCATTTAGGTCGAGATGCGGCTCTACTGCTATGCACAAGGATTTGACGTTGATTTTTGACTGGTGTAGTACATAGCGCATGGAGATTAATGTAAAAAAAAAACGTGCATATGTTTCGAAAGGAAAAACAGCTGTCATAACTTCCATGCAGGATTGACGTAACAAAACTATCATCGCTTCTCGAAAATCAATTTCCTGTTTCTTTATATAATCTTCAGTTATTCTGGCGTCGTCATATATGTTATATGGCAAACAGCGCTTCCCCTTGTGGGGAATTGTCTCAGCAGAAAAGCAATCATTTAGCCGCTTAGTGGTAATGAACACTTGTCTGACTCGAACTTTAGCCCTCTAAATGAATATGCTTTTCCTATATGGTATCCTTATCTGCAGGAAAATAATAAGTTTGAAAGGATCGAGAATTTGAGAGTTCCATTCGTTGAAGCTAATTATTACAAGCACTTCAGCGTTTCCAGCGCAAAGAAAAAGCGTGCATGAGAACCACATTAGTAGCGTAATAAATCACTGGGTCCGAAATTTCTTAAAAATGTATTTCACAATCCGACTGGTGAAAATAAAAAGCATTAGCTATACAGTCCCGGGAATGTCTGGAATCACCTTGATCATGAATATAAATTGAAGAAATGAATAAAAACTATTTAAGGATGAATTTCTCTAGGAGTAATTATCAAATGAATAAGTTGCCGCAGGAGTCCTGTAAAATTCCTTAAAATTAGGTTTTTCTTTGTCTCTTAGGAATGTGCATTTTATATAAGCCCAATCTGTTTTCGTTTAGTTGACCAATTATTTCTTGTTCTATATTAGTTGCATTGAAGCCTTCTACTGTAATGCCACATTGCACTTTGGATGCTGTAATAAGTACGTAACAAATAAATATAAATAATTTTACTGTGATTTCCCAATCCTTTCATGTAATTTGTCCGCACAGTCTCCGCAATCTACCCTGCACGGCACAATGTGAACGGGCTATGAGCTTTGTCATGAAGAACAATAATATTCATTACATAGTGGAACGCGGCCCCCTTCATAAACTTTCTGACACTGAGAGAACCTCTCCCTTGAAGTGGTTTTGCGAGCATGGGTATCGACCGACGGGTGACAAACCACAAGCAGCAGCAAACGTTCGGACACTGATGTTCAAGGTGGCGACGGGCGAAAAAGGCATGGTTCTGCAGGTACCTAATTAAGTCTTTGCACTCCAGCATTCTGGCTTGAGACAACTGCCGTTCTGCTCTTGACACCACGCTATGACCGAAGGGCGTATCGGCCGGTCGTAGCAAGCGGAGGGATCGCGGGGTTAGGTTCCTGGCTTAGCATATGAGGTTGAATTGAAGATGAGCCTTGGACGCAGAAAGCCGGACAGTTAGCGACACGTACTGGCGCACTTGAGTGATGACATTCTGGCCATACGAACGTTCTAGCATGATGAAATCTAAGGGTTGACGAAATCTCGTACGGTCGGGAGAAAATAAAGAAGCGCCGACCAAAAAGGTGTAGTCAAAATGAGAGAGACGTTTCGACTTCCACACGGAAGCCTTCTTCACCGAAGGAAAAAAATTCGCACACAAAGCTCACGTACGTTGTATTAATCGTAGCAGGCATCTAGCGTACGAGGGCGGTAGATTGCCGATGTTACGGTTGAGCATGTGATCTGTTGTTTGGATAATCAAGGGCTCCAGATATTGGAGTGACATCCAATTTTTCTCACGGCCGATTATTGCCGCTTCTTCCCAAGCGATATCGTGCTTCGCGTTTTCAACGAGTTCAGCAAGTGCGTTGGAAGCTGCCTTCTTGTTTCTGAGATCTTTTTTTTTTTTTGCTCTTTCAGCCATCTTTCGAGGTTTCTGCTTGCCCCTATGTAGGAGTGATTGCAGTCTGAGCACGGGATTTTATAAATTACGCCGGAAATTTTTTCCTCTTTCACTTGTCCTTTACGGCCACCAACTCGGGACGAAGCTTGCTCGCAGGAACATCAGCTATATGCACATCGTAGGTGCGAAAAACGCGAGCCAGTGTCTCGCTCGCGCCTGGCATATAAGGTATTGCAGCACGGGCACGACAAGGCAGGTCAACGGGCTGAGATGAGTGCGCAGTGTGATGTGTGCTAGGCCTACACAGCCTGTTGCGTCAAACAATACAATAGACCTTTTGTAGCTATAGCTACAGTACGTTAGCACTTCGAGCCTTCAGCGTGGCATCTCTTTAGCTGCGTGGCCGCCCTTGAGCTTCGTGGCGGCGCCGTGGCTGGTCACGTGGTTGGCCACGTGGTGCGGAGCAGCTGCCGGCTGCGCGGCGCGCCGGCGAAACCGAGTTGGGGGGGGGGGAGTGCATCCACTTCCAGGGACGAAGATGATGGAATGCGCAGCGAAACGGAGCGGCGAAATACTGACTTTGCGATTCTACTGAGCGAATTTCGCTCGGCCAGCTGTAGCTATCGCGTCACTCCAGGCTTAACCAGAGCTAAACCAGTCATTTTTTCTAGTAACGTTCTGTGCATGCTCGTACCCTCCTTGCCGCTGTTTTCGCAGGGAATATTATGTGCGAAAATGGCCGACGACTTCACTGCAACTGGTCTTCCATGACGGGCGTTCCTCTGCGGAGATGCAGCAAACTCCGAGACTATATTTAGGCTAAGAACTAGCCTCTTAAAAACAAGTAGATCCGCATTTGGTGACCGCATCACCCGCCCGCTCGGGGATGTGGGCCCCGAGCGAGCAAACGCCTGATACGCCAGCGTTTGTGAGTCGAGGATTAGAGGAATAATTCCAGCGCTAAACGACGTACTGCTTAGCAGATGTGTACACAAGATGGCTCACACAGATTTTGTGAGGCTAGAATAACCCAGCACTCCTTTAAGTAAAGCCCTAAGTAAAGCCCCAGCGGCTATTGTAAAGGCTTTTATAATGGCTCCACTGACTCGCATCCATTTTCTGCCTCGCAAATCCGTACCTGTCGCTGGAGGCAGCTTCGGAGCTTGTTAATATATAGAATAGGTCCATTTCTTACGCTATCTTCAGAATTCGCGTGATTAAAACCTTGATAGTCGGCATAGTTTGTGGGAGCGCGCTCTTCTCGAGACCAATCGCAAATTGTGTGGGCCATTAGGGAAGGTCAGGAGGGTAACTGTGGCCACTTAGGGTTTGTACACGCACCATCGTTATGCCAGTGTGATCTTGAGTGGAGAGCTATGGTAGCACGTCCTGTGTGGAGGAGGGAGGTTGGGGCTATGTTAGCGGGATGCCTTTCTTGAACTTTTTTTGCCGTGAAAACGGAGACTAAATTGCTTTTTCCACTGATAATTTTTCAGAAGGGCTGAACTTGATCCCCATCCCCCACGTCTCCTTTTAATCTTCCTCTGGGGTGCAGATCGATATTCTGAGTTAGCGAACTCGCCTTTATGATTGAGAGTGACTTATAACAGGGTGAAAACAAGTTCGCCTGTCCAACTAACTCAATCTCATGCCCCACACAAAAGGCCTTAAAGAAAAAGAAGTGGTGGACATCAAGCAAATTTCGCTTAGGCGAGCGCAAGAAAAACGTAATAAATATATACCTCGCGTTGCAACGCACATTTTTGGAAATTCTTAGAAGTGCTAAGGTGCAACTTGAAGCAGCATCTTTTCGGCTACGCAGTTTAAACCGTGGGAAACGTCTATTCTTGGAAATTATGCTGGTTAGATACACATTATTTAAAATATTCTTGCTGAAACAAAAAGTTCAGCCATCGGCAACTACGTAACAGTCACTTTTGAGGGCGACGTAGTAAAGGAAAGCGCCTGACGGGGTACAATAACGCCGCAGTTTGAATTGAGCCCTTTAGGCTTTCTAATACGTCGTCAGTGGACGTTTCTTTTTACTGAACTTTCTGCGCGACACGCACACTCAGTTTCTGTCTTTTGCGAAAAAAACACCATGGGTTCTGACGTTTCACGCCTTTAGAGAGCGATGATTCTTCGTTTCAAAAAGTGGTGTGGTATTGTCTTCTATGTGGCTGCAAACTCGGCATGGGCACTAACTACCATACTGTGCCAATTGGAATGTTGTTGAGCATGTTTATCTAATTTTATAATTAATTAGCATGCATGCTCAACAAGACATGCTCGCCTTAAATGACAGCTGCTTCTGTAAAAGATGTATTTTCCCTTCTAATCAAGTCTTTTGTTTGAATTTTCAAAATTCCTCTTTGAAAGAGCTGGTATTTTTGCCACGCATGAAATTTGAAATAAAACACGAAGTTCTAAAGAGCTAGTTCTGAGGAGTGATTCGGCTACAGTTGAAGGTAGCTGAGCAATATATATTTTATATCCGATAAATCGCACTTGCGGATGCTTTCTATCAATCAAAGCTTTTTGTTGAGAAGTAACTGCATTAGATTATTCAAATAAAATGTATGGAGTAAAGTTCTTTGAATGGTAATCGCAGAAAGACAGGCTCAGAAACCAATAAACACTGCACTGCATTTTTTTTGCATTATTATATATTCACCTGGAATGACGGCTTTAGCTCCATTTTAAGGCGAGGGAATGTGCCTTTCTCACTTCCTGTTGCGGAGCCCTGAATTTAGGCAGAACGAATGCAACTATGAGGCGTTCAGCATGTTGTACTGATAAACGAGAAGGCATGGACGACTGCGCTGATTAATCAAGCTTGAAATTCGAAAAGTCACAAGCAGCGAGAGCTAAGGAATCTTGGTCAGAACGACTCATGGGTTGTCAAAAAAAAAGCTCAGATTTGGTGGCACCATTCTTCGAGTGTTGAGAACAGTGGTTTAAACATGGACGCCACCTAGAGGGTCATCGGTGGAGCTCCAGGTAGGAGAGCTCTAGGTTGCTTCAACTTTGCTTAGTTGTGGCAATGGCATAAATTTATTATATACATTCTGGCTAATTGAGATTGTAATTTTTTCAATTATACCAGGAAAACAAGAAAATTATTCTGTAGCATGCTGCAAAATACGCGTTTAAGCTTCAAGTGACCTCCGATGAAAGCATTCTCTGATTTATCGAAGAAGGCAATAAATAATATGTACTGCCACACTACCCAAGGGTTTCACTAACACTATTTTCTTGTCCATAAGCCACATCTTATTTCAAGCTATATGATTTACAGGAAGGAACTGCACTGCATATCAGTTCTTCAAGAATTCTCATGTATATATGCAAGTGGTCTGTCATTGCCAAATGTGCGTTTCAGTTGCGGTGCGGTTAATGACGCACGGTTTGAAAGTAGAAGCTGGCACAGTCTCGGGAGTGACACGCTGCCACGCTTAGGCACATTATAATTACATTCGTATGAGCCGCGGTGCAGGCGCCGCAAACAACCCACTAATGCGGGCCGTAACTCACTACCACAGACAAATATAGCAGTCAGGGAAAAATCCGGTGGCAGTGGCCGGCGGGCTGCCACTGTCTTCAGAGCGTGGGGTGAGTGTGATAATGAACCGGCCAGTCTGGACTGCTGCACGGAATTACTGGTACTGTTTTTGCTCGTCAGCAGCAGCGATAAACATGACCGACACCATGAACGGCCTCGGGTGGTGTGCAGCAACACAAAACAGCCAAAACGAGAGGACATCACGAGCCGCAAAGGGCCGACACCATGTACGGTTGAGATTCCTGCTATTTGGGCAAACAGTCTACGTTCCTCGTGTGGTATTCATAGAAGCAATCGCGGATTTCTTATTTTTGGCCACAAACAGACGCTCGTACACAGTGCCAAAGCGACAGTTAACTTTGCATCTCAGAGCCTGCTTAGAGGATTTCGCGCCCTTTCAAGCATCATTTGGGCACCCACCGCCAACATCTGCAAAAGACGTGTGCAATTTTTGTTAGGGATGTGTTTTATTTAGGCACTTGGTGAACTGGCATTGTTTGTATTCAGAGTGAATAGACAATGTCTAGTGATATCGTTGCCGCTGGCTTGAGGGTGGTCTTTATGAAGTGTCACCTCTGCTTTCTGGTTGCCAGAAAGGAGAGTCAGAACACGAACACTTACCGGAAAGCCGACAAGAGTCATCATTCTGATCACGGAATAGGTAAAACTTGCAACGCTTCTTCAATTCTGTGGCATGAGGTAAAGCGAAACATTGCGTTGCCCTCTTTCACACTTCCTGCATATTTAGTAAGCCTTCTATTCTACTCAAGTACTTATCGAAGGGTCCGCAAATCTGAAAATATGAACAATACAGCTCCATTCCCGCTAAACTAATAAAGCTTCAGGAAATTGGCTTCTCATCCCCATCAAATGTGGGCCAAAACAGTATGACTTCGCATGGTCGCCTGTGGAGCATTTTTGCTAAAAAAAGCCTTTCCGTACCGTGGAAGCTAAAAACTTCCCTCAATTGAAGGAGCATAGCAGATTATTTTCAAGCTGTCGTGGGCCCAAAGCTACGATTCCTGAAAGAAGCAGCTAGGGAAGGGTGCCTAACTAGAAGAGGGAAAGACAAACGGTAGCATGGAGACACCCACTCTTAAAAAAAACAAAAACGACTCCCCACAATGCCTAACATCTCTACAGGGAATATTTCAGTGGTGCGCTTCAGTTTAGTTAAGCGTGAGGAAACAAGACAAGTTTTGTCTGAGTCCCTTGGCTTTCCTTTCGGGGTCACATACAGCTGCGCAAGCGAACATTCTGGTGTGCAGGAGGGGAATGCGACGGCACCGTTTCAGGGCACCGCTTCCGAGAATAGCAGTGCTTTTATGAACGTCGCTGTCCGAATGACCGTCACAAACACGGCTGCGCGTGCATTGTTTGTCGGACACTCACTGATTTATCCGCACGCTGGAGACCTCAATGCTACTAGACGCAGAGACGATTTGGAGGACCACGAAATGTGGCCGCTTTTATGTGAACTAATCGCGAAGAAAAAATACAGCAGCGATGTGGCCCCGAATATGTAAGAAGTATAAATTAGAAGCATCGAACGGCGTTTAGCTTCCGTTAGCTGCCGCAATTGGACCTTGGTGCGGGTGGCGTCGGCTTCAATCAATAGCCTTCATTCAAAACCCTTTATTCAATACTCCAGAGCCTAGCCACCAAGAGATGTGCCTCGGACACACTGTTGTGCGCCTCCGATGAATTGCTCCAGGAGCGCTGGGGCAAAACCGCGTTGAACTTTTCTCTATTCTCTTGCAAATCAATAATACGCAAACGAAATCTCATATTTTAGCCAGCGCTTCCTTATGAGATTCAGTGTGACCTTGTGACCTGTAAGGAAGGTTCTAGACAAATATTTGCGCGTAAAAGTTGAAAACGAACTCATTCTGTCAATTCCAGTTCGTCGCTAAAGGTAGAGTACGGAGTGTTACGGAGTGTTACTCATCAGTACCCCGGACCCCCAAACAGGGCTGCGCAAGATATATGCGGAAATGTTCGGCTTTTGCAGGTCTTGCCATCATCAAGTAAATTGAAAACTTCTTGTCAGAAAGCACATGCGAACGCTTTGAAGAAAAGGTAACAGTCACTATTTTCCAAGCAATACAACTAACTGAGACATTAATGAACCACACGCGCACTTATTCAGTTTCTTCAATGCTTATTGCTTTCTTACTGCACAATCGTTGTGAGCCATTATACGGGCAATGTTTATTCGCACTAATTACACAGATTTTTCTATTCGGGAGTATTGATTCCTCATATACATAATTCTTACGGTAAATTTCTGGCAATCCTAGCGAGGATATATGACTTTTCCACCGAATAGTTTGCGGCTTTGGTGGGTCGTCAAATTTTTTCAGCGTGTACCCGGTAATGACATTTACATCATTTTAATATCAGCGGAGGGGTTTGGAACATGTTTTCATTAATTTCTCTCTCTTTATTTGACACAAATTTTGAATATTAGACTACTGCACGGTACAGTTGTGGAAATATTTAAGGTAATGCGCCAATCGTCCGATGTGCAGGAAATTCGCTCTTTTAAATTTTGTACGTCGCTCCCGTCGAGCCGTTACGACCTCCATAAAAAACAGACAACGCTTTTGAGCATAGCAAGAACGTTAATTGAAAAAAAAGGCAAGCCTTCTGATTTGAGTTCCGCGCATATATGGATTGATATCATGAAATAATAGAATATATAAAAAATTACGCTCATAAACTTTTCGCGTTCAAACATGCCTCTGTCCAGAATTGTTGGGAACGGCCATAGACTCAGTGCTTTAACTCTGCCCACCACCCGCTATTTTCTGCAGTGCTTGCCTCGCCTCGGACCAGCCGCAAAAGCAGCAGGCCATCGAGCGGAAAGTCCGTTAAAACCTTAGCAGCAAAGACTCAAACTGCCAAATAAAGTGTAACCTCACTTTCTCGCTTTTTACCCCTCTTCAAAAACAATTTCAACCGGATGTCCCGGCGCCGACAGACTCGTCTGAACGAGTGGCGAATCTCGTGAATGGAGACCATTTTTGATCACGTGATTTTACTGGAGTTCACAGCGGGTCTTCTCGCAGGAACTGCTAGGAAGCTCATATGGCCACATCTGCTTCCGGTAGACGCAAAAATGTGCACCTGTGACTCACCTGTCCGCTTCTCTATCTCCCAATCCTTTAAGTAATGCAATTTATATGCTAAAAGGCGAAATTGAACATATTTTTTCTTTGTCCTTTTTTTCCTGGTTAATATTGATGTTCTGCCGCATGTAGTCTCCACATCAAATGTTTAACCATGACTCCTTGTAATGTGGTTTAAGCAGCTAGCCAGATTTCTCGCTGAACTATATGACAGTTTGGTTTTTAATGGGTACAGTCGCGAAAGAAACAAACGCGAACACCGCGGCGCCAACGCGTTCCGCTGCATGAATTTCATTTGATCGCGCTTTTACGTGGGCGGTAAGAAAAACACGTTACATTCGTTCTAGAATGCATCACCGACGCCTCTATTGTCCTTTTGCTGTCACCGAAGTAATAGCGTGATGAAAAGAAATTCGAACAGCGGAGCGCCTAGACACCACTGTGTTTGAGATTCTTTCCATCGCACCTGTAATTACGAATTCGTTTACAGTAAGTGCCCTGCCAAGCAATACTATCGATGACGATGATTTTATTTATTTGACGCCAGCTCCGTTCGCTGAAAGAGCTGTTTGACTAACGCGTCTGAGATCTACGAGACGCGGTCAAAAACTAATATGCAGAAGCAATTAGCCGCGCAGAAGCCGCGCATTAATCCAGGGCAAGCGTTAAACCATTGGGAAACCGGCGAATATCTTGCGGCACCGCGAAAAGCACTCCGGTACTTCTATATACAAGGCAGATGTTCAATCTTCTAGGGCATCACAGCAATCATCAGGACATCATTGCCGTCAACGTTTCCTCCGCTACTGAACCGCTTCTCTACGGTTTAATTCCGAGGGTTGTGATATAAGACCTATGGTTCAATGATGGGCATTTATTATTGTAAAAATCAAAACGATTTTCGTTTAAAGCACCATGTTCTCCTTTCAATTACCAGATAACAAGGGTACGGTTGCGGGCTAGTTTGTTCCACATGGCAGAAAGGAACAGTGCGGACACACCACGACACAGGACCGTGCCTGTGTCGCTCACATTCATCTCTCTGTGTACGCGCTGTGCCTTTCTGACAAGCTTTTAAAAGATGTGATTAAAAGAATCATGCCTTCGCATCTTTCGTTCACTGCTGACTTTCCAATGAGCCAGAAGCTGATAAACATTTCTTCGGAGCAGCAGCGCAAATAGGACAAGGGACGAAGAACTTCCACCAACAACATTATGGGGGACAAAAGGACAACAATTTATACATGCATTATTGCCATATCCTCCTGTTTGCGCTATCGCTCGGAAGTATGAACCAACAAGCCCGAATTTCAACGTTGCTGAAAAACATTATTTTTTGTTAAGCGCATACACGTCATACTGTCTTCTATAGTGCTGGAAATTAAGAACGAAAAAAAATTTAAGCTCATAGTTTCTCAGCGCAATGGCACACAGCCAAAGAAAAGAAGGAAGAGAAGAAGGACGAACACAGCGCTGTTTTTATTTGTTTTTGTTCTTTTTTTAAATTTTAAATTGGTTTTTAATATTTTAAAATGTGCGAAATCCGATAATAAATAAAGCGTGCATAAGCGAGATGATGTTGAATTTAAATATGTGTGCCACAATACTTTTTTCTTGTCTTAACCAATGCCACTTCTGAAAATTGTTTTAGCAATAAAAAATTCTACCGTTTTTACAGCGAAGATGCCACACGTGACTTCGTATACCATAAGTGCCATTTCAGTACTGGCTAAAAGCAGCTGGCTTCAACTTTAAAAATTGCCACGTCCTTCAGGGCTCGATACATCCGGGTACAAAAGTGCCTGGTGCAAAATAAAACTTAGCTGAGCCAAGGTCGAGCAGACCATGATTGGTTTACTTACAGCATTCTGCAACTTCCCCGACGGAGCAAGAGCACTAAAACCTAATTTGTCATCGGCCTTGAAGTTGCGCCCGCTTTAACAACGCGAACATTCTTCTAGTCTAATTATATAACGCCTGGGAACAAGCCCGTAACGACTCCTTCTTTAATTCTAAAGGAAGCCGAGCATAATTCTATCTCTCATTTTTTTTCTGCTACACGCTCACAAAAACATGATAGCGAACTCATCTTTCGAAAGAGGTCGAGCTTTGTGTGTGTTAAGTTCTCTTCCGGATTGAATAATCGCATATCTTTTGTAACTGACGTATTGGCTGCACGTGGTTTCAAAGCCGATGCTTGAAGATTGCCATAATGTTGGCACATTCCCCCCGCAGCAGCGAGCCAACTTTCGAGTAGATCTAGTGTGAGGGGCCAAGCGTGCCCATTTCTTTTGCAACCTCTTCCATCTGCCAAGGGAAAGATAGAAATTGAGCCAGATGGCAGGGCAGGCGCGAAGCGCGCAGCATAGAACGAGGCTGCCTCTACACAAAATCGCGTACTTAACGTTTTTGAATTATGATGAAGTTCTAAATATTAAACCAGCAAAATTGGAAGAAAATTAGAACTACAAGTGAAAGCACACAAATAAGAGCAACAGAAAAAATAACCAGCTCGGGGTTGTTGGTTACAGCAAAACAAAAGGCAGCAACAGACGCCAGGTAATTGGCTATAGCATACTTTTCTTCTCATATTCCGCCTTTAACACGCATATCAGCAAAATTGAGAGTGCAGAAACTTTAAACGACAATGTACGAAATGTGAAACTAAGGCTGTGCCACGTACGAAAACAATTTTTTTTGTTTATTGCCGCAGAAAAGAAGGTAAGCAGCAGTGTGGCTTTTCGAATATGTAACAAACGTGGTTGCTTTAACATGCACATGTGTGTAAAATAGAGCATTTGAATTCGTCCTGCATCAATGAGCGGATCCCGCTGCACAAACCGAAGCCGGAATGATGTTCTCAGCTGCTGAACGCCACTCCTACTCAGCCTTAGCCGCACGTAAGATGTATGAAAGGGTAGCTTCTTTATGTCCAGGTACACTGTCCTAGTTCCCTAGCTGTCTCTCTATTTTATGTTACGTTCTTGATCGAATTGCCGATATGAACCTGTGCCTCATTGTATAAAATAAATACAGAATGCACTACTAAACAGACTTCGTATATCTAGAAATTTATTACGGCTTTCTTTTCTCGTGGATTCCGTCGGAGAGTGGTATGAAGCAATTGGTTCTAGGTATACGAAGCCGGCCTAATGATACTGCGTCCTTTTAAACTGCATTTAAAGGCAGTATGCAGAAACGCGCAGTTTCAGCGCTGATAAAAGGGTTTGCGCAGTACCTGGTGGTTCCCATTGGAGTAGAGGCAGTGTTATTTGATTGCATCTCTAAATTTACTCGCTACGCGCTGACTGTTCTCAATATTTTGAAAGCCTAACACGACAAGCCTGCTAGTTCTGCTTGTTTTTTTGCAATTTTTCAAGCAATATTTAAAGATGACAAAAACAAGACGGCAGTCATTGCAGACTGAGACCTCTGCCAGTTAACTTAGTCAGTATGAGATAACTAAGCAAGTAATCAACAATTTTTTGTAATGTCAATCGATAGTATAGTTAACAACCAGCTGCATAGAAGGTGCGTATTTTAGACTGCTTCTGCCAGGCTCCTATCAAAAAAAGGCTTTAGATTTGGCTTTAGGCTCACTCCTAAAAAGTTATGTATTTTATATTTGCTGCATTTTGTAAAGACCTGCATTTTCTTGCATTCGTCCAGTGAATATCCAATCCACGAGCAAACCAATTGTTGGTTTAGTCTCCATGCGACAATTTGTTAATTGTGAGCGACAGACTGCGCGGTTTACTTGCCAGGCAAATCGCGTCATTTCATTTCAAATGCGAGCCGTCGATAATAGGAATAGCGTTATTAATTCGTTGGATGGCAGAACAGTGTATACTAAAACAACAAAGGCAGCAGCTGAGAAAAGGACTGGTGCTTAAATTACGGAGAAGCAGTTGTTCTATGACGGTTGTTTATAGATGGAGAAAATAAATGGAGTGAAAGGCGATGCCTCATTTGCGCTATCACACACGTACAAGGATAATTACGGGTTGCTGTTCGGACAGTAAAGTTGTTTGAATATCTTTCTCGAAACCTGGGTTCTCGCTGCAATGTGATGTTAGAAATAGCTTCTTGGCAGTTCAATTAACATAGCTGTATGTGGTCACGGGTCTGCAGAAGTTCTAAGTTTGCTTAGCAGAATAAACTATACGCACGAGAGTTTCTTCGTAACAAAAAAAAAGTTTTCGCACGTGAACACAGTGATGAAGTTCTAACGTGGCTACTTTGTGTAAAGGGAACGTACTGCATTTATTATTCGTCTGCGAACGCAAAAATGCGCACAGGTAACGACAACATGCGATAAACCAGAAGTATACAGTTTCGACAGATACGAACGAAACACTACGCTGCTTGGAAAGTAGCTTTTTCTGTACGCTTGCGAACATGAGAAACAGACGCAGATGCCCGCAAATACCTCTGCGCAGGTAGCTTTGCGTGACTCACGCAGCCACTACAAAGTTTTCTCAGGAAATGGCCGGTAGCCTTAACGGCTGAAATAGGACAGAAAAGTAATTTGTTGCAAACAGCATGTTACACTTCAGTGCTCCCTGGGAAATGCCATAACGGGCGACAGCCGTGAAAGGTAATAGCACAACCCAAAGTCAACGGACCTTTGACTGATCCCTTCATAATAAAAGTAACAAAATATCATTGTGTAGTGAGTGCGTTGGTGCTGAGTAGATCTCATAACAGACAACTAGCGTTTCCTTCTCTGGTTGCTGATAGCATAGGAGCATACTCAGTTTCAGGCGTCGTGCATTGCACGTGCTTCATACATCGTATTTAGGTGCCACACAAGCAGCTACAAAATATCACTGACCTTGATTAGCTTTGACAAGAGGCCGCTAAAATGCAACGCGCCCGCCTAATACTCTACAAGAACGCACAGCACAGCATCGATCATGCGGTCGGTTTACAAACGAGCCTTTCTAATTTACCTTCTTTTTTTATAGTGTCCGGAGGCGGACTTTAAAAAGAATTACCAGCATTTGTTTTCAGATCCTGGCTTTCGCAGAAGGCACATCTATTAGCGATGCCTGTTTCCGCTAACACGCCAGCCTTGTATTCATTCTACGCAGCACTGTGCAGCACAAAATTGGCTGCACTGTGCAGCCCGTCCCGCAGACCAGGCCGGGTGCTCCGAGAATGGCGTGCCTCCTCTGGTATATGTTTCAGGTGGCTCCTAGCGTTGAAGCCATACACCAAGGACCCAGCGCCAGGCCGATAAACGACATTGGAAACTAAAACATGCTGACCAATGAGCATGCTAAAAAAAATTTGGGATCACTGCGGTAACGAGCATTGGAGTAATGCGAAAGCATTGACGCCTCCTCGGCACTCGTCGCCTCTATTTGCTCCTCTTTGCTCTATTGCCCCTATTTGCCTGAGAATTTGTGCAATTCGTCTAATTCCCACCACGCTTCGTTTCAAACTTTCAAATTTGGCGCCGCGCGTTGGCTCCGCCCACACTTTCGGTCACGTGGTACTACACTTCCGGTGTTTTAAATTTGGCGTTACCTTTGTCTTACCCACGGCTACTTTTTGCGCATTTTTAGGTCTAATTAACTATTCATCAATCATCACCAAATTTTTTGCGCCTCATCCTCACATAATCTTCCTTCGATTATAACCTCTTTATAGACGTTTTTACTTTCTTGTTCCCCACAATGGCTGCGGACATGTTTTGATGACGAGAAACCACCGAGATAGCCTAATAAACCTTTCGCTTTAATAATAGAGGTAGCGCAAATGCAGTCGAGAGGAACGTATGCACAGCCAAAAATTGTATGCAAGCAAAGAGACATGAAGGACAATGTCATCCAGTATGGATGTAATACAACCTTTGTCATTAAAGTTTCGAGACTGATTTATTTTCTTCTCTAGAACTGATTAAAAATAGTAATAATTGGTTCTTGTGTGGAAAGGAAATGGCGCAGTATCTGTCTCCTATATCGGCGGACACCTGAACCGCAACGTAATGGAAGGGATAAAGGAGGGAGTGAAAGAAGAAATGAAGAATGAGGTGCCGTAGTGGAGGGCTCCGGAATAATTTCGACCACCTGGGATCTTTAACGTGCACTGACATCGCACAGCACACGGGCGCCTTAGCGTTTTTCCTCCATAAAAACGCAGCCGCCGCGGTCGGGTACGAACCTGGGTACTCCGGATCGGTAGTCGAGCGCCCTAACCACTGAGCCTCCGCGGGGGGTCCTAGAAATGATTAATAATAATAATAATTGGTTTTTGGTGGAATGGAAATGGCGCAGTATCTGTCTCATATATCGTTGGACACCTGAACCGCGCCGTAAGGGAAGGGATAAAGGAGGGAGTGAAAGAAGATAGGAACAAATAGGTCTGTAGTGGAGGGCTCCGGAATAATTTCGACCACCTGCGGATCTTTAACGTGCACTGACATCGCACAGCACACGGGCGCCTTAGCGTTTTTCCTCCATAAAAACGCAGCCGCTCAAAACAAATTTTGGTGCGTATGTGTAGCTTCATCTTTTCGGGCTAACCTGAGCTATTTATGTTAATTGCTGTGGCAGCCGCTAGATGACACTACATGTAGAAAAATGCGTTGTCACTAGTCGTCTGGCATTCTGCTGTGAGTGAATGTGGAGAGATGTACGTCCACCTCGAACAGCGCGTAAACATAAAATTCTGCGTGATGTTTGGCAAGACAGCCACACACACGTATGAGCCCCTTCGTGACGCTTGCAGCAACGAGACATTATCGCGGGCACGTGTTCTCGAGTGGCACAAGAGGTTCGTTTCGGGGAGAACGTGGATGAAGGACGACACCAGGCAGGGGCGCCCTTGAACTTCACGGAATGAAAAC
This sequence comes from Amblyomma americanum, assembly GCF_052857255.1. Taxonomy (NCBI): domain Eukaryota; kingdom Metazoa; phylum Arthropoda; class Arachnida; order Ixodida; family Ixodidae; genus Amblyomma; species Amblyomma americanum. Next base: position 124,465,759 of record NC_135499.1, read on the forward strand.
AACGGGGCTCGGATAAGGAAAATCGTACCGCAGGACCGCACCATTACAAACCGCATGCTATCCGATACTCTCGACATTAGTAAGAAAACATGCCACCAAATTTTGCTTGAGAACTTGGGGAATCGAAATCTCAATGCCAGACTTGTGCCGCACGCTGCCTCGCATGCGGGAGGTGAGGGGTTCGATCCCCAGTGCCCCCGGGTACCCACCGGTGATACAGTGGGTACAGACTTTACCCTGGTCTGGTGCTCGGTCAACGTAGCGTGAAATGCTTGGGAAATGGGTCTTTTACCCCACCTTGAGAAGTATAAAAAAGGGCCACAAATGGGCTTCTACCGCACGAGGCGGATTTAACGTTGTTGACGGCGGGACTGATCGCTGATCAGTCAGAGCAACTGTGGCATCAGTGAGCGCTGATTTTCTCTCCGAGGCAGAGAAAGTTACTGCATTTGTTGACAGCATCACTGGTGAAGACAAAACATGGTGTTTTCAATACGATCCTCAAACAAAGAGGCAGAGCGCCGAATGGCGGTCCACAAGCTCTCCGGCGTCGAGAAAGGTGCGGCGACAGTTTTTTTCGATGCCAGAGGTATCATACACCAAGAGTTTGTCGCACGTGGGCAGATGGTGAATCACGAGTTTTATATCCGTGTGCTCCAACGCATGCGTGAAACACTGGGACGCCATAGCTCTGACTTATGGGCATCTGAGCAATGGAGCCTTCTGCACGACAACGCAAGGCCGCACACTGCTCTAAGGGTGACAAACTTTCTTTCCAAGCACAGCATTACTGTACTTCAACATCCGAGATACTCGCCTGACCTCTCCTCGTGAAATTTTTTCCTGTTTCCTCGTGTGAAGAGAGCCCAAAAAGGTCGCTGGATGGGGAGCGAGGAGGTCATTCAATACGCCACGACAAAGGAGCTCGTAGCCCTGAAAAAAGAAGCGTTTTTTCAACTTTTTGCAGTTTTTGGCAGGTGGACACCATCACTAATTTCCTGAAAGCACAATTGAGGTGTCTACTGGTTTAGAGTGCCAGTTATGCGCGTCTTCAACTTATTATCGTCAACGCCAGTTTACCCAATGTGCCCCGCAGTGTACGTTCCAGTACCGCCTTTCTTTAGTAATGTTGTCAACATGAACGCTTATTGCTCTAGTGCCATATTTCTCCCATAACGCTGATCCTATGCACGCCTTCCCATGCAGCACATATCTCTCTGTCGCTACCGCCACATAGAGCGAAGCGCGAATATTAGTTTGATAGTTGTCTTCGTTGATAGAAAAGACGATGTCCAATGCACTGCTCAAGTGTGTGTTGCAGTTTAAGAGAAGCAGGTTTTGATCTGGCGATAGCCTATTACTTTCGCGCAGTGACCAGCGAAGCTTATCTGTTCGCGCAACCAGGGGTTCACATCTTAGTCAGAGATGTTTTTTATATCTCTTTTTATTTATTGCTGTTCGCACAGAACCTTAGACATTGCAAGATCTTTGAGGAGTTTACCCATCGGGATATAGTGCTTTCCCACTGATAAATAAAAAAATTGACCGTCTGTTATCCAAAATGCGACATAATGCTTAGTATACAACATTGCTCGAGCCCCTCAGCACCAGCGACAAGTAACAAATAGCGATCATATTGCGGTCGGGTCATGCTGCTTTTTCATCATGTGGACCGTGAACTGCGGTTACCGACAGCGTCGTACAAACGTTGTTAAACAAGACAAACTACACGGCGTATGGCAGGTAGTATATTGGGATGAAACGTGGTTATCACTTAGTTTATCATCCACTATTTGGCGGCAGAAAAGCAATAAACGATACGCCACGTCAGAAGGTTCCAGAGAAATTCATTAAGGTTATCGGCATCGCAAGCACCGGTAGTAAGTCCTGCAAGAGAGAACAAATCGCATGAGCACTAACTGCTCGTCCACTATTCATGGCCCATAACGTGCCTCACTGGAAGGCACGAAGACTGTGATGGACGATAATGGCACATAGTTTCCGTATGCTTCTCTTGTTCAACGCTCCTCTTACATGATGTATAGTGGCGTTCCACAGCGCTGTCGTCAGCGACAACAGTAGACTCCATTCCGATGATATTAAATAGGCATAAGATCACCCCGGGCTTCGTATCAACCAGCGGAAGCATCCGGTTCTTTGATGACTTGTGCGCGATAGGTGCTGCTGCTGTTGTCGGTTGATCGATGCCAGACAAGATGCAATATAAATATTGTTAACAGCAACAGAACCTGGGTGCATATAAGAGATTTTCTAAGCTGTTCAAAAGCAGAAATTATCAAAGAAGCCACCTGAAAACATATCATTCGTTCGTCGAGTGAGAGTAAAGCACGGGTTGTTTTAAATTAGGCGCTCACGAGCCATTGATGCGACCTAAAATTATGCAAACTGGTGTATATTAGTAAAGCTTGCCTCGCAACAGTCAAATGGCTTAATAGCCCTGCAAAAGCTTTCCACGAAACGAATATTATTGGTAACAAATTTTCAAGTGTGTCCAAGAAACGGAAGATTAATTTTTTCGTGAAAAATGACTTTTACGATTCAAATTTCACTTTCCGGTATCTTGTGTAGTGCCCCAGAAAGAACATCTGAAGCATGAATAAATAGTCAAGAAGAGAATAATTGCAGTGGCCTCTGAGATCGTGAACACGAAACGAGCAAATGAAAGCGTTTGTTCTGCCAGCGAGAATAGCGTTCACTACTTCACAACAAAATAAACGCATATATCCCCATAGCAACTTTTATTCCTTCGACTGATCGCTTTGGTAATAGCGAAATACTTGTAAAAGGCGCAACAACGGAACGCAGTGCACATGGTTGCATCTTCACTTGTCTTTAAATGCACTGCGCATTGCTCATCTGCCTCAAAGGCTTCTACCGCCCTCTTAATGCAGTGTAGACTAGACTCTAAGTGCTATTCTCTTTTTATTTCTCATAGAAAGAAAGAGGTTCTCACAATAGAAAACGTGCCAAGACAATCACCAGAAACGAAAACCAAAACCGCAATATGAGGAACAGACAAGTGGAGTAAAAGAAAAATAGATGAGAAATAATTTCTGTAACACACTATTCACTAAAGCATGCACTGGCTTATGCTCTAGAAAGTGTTGTGACAGCTCATCCTAAGCCTCGAAACTGCGGAGGCCCAAGGGGCGTTAATAAAGCATAAGCCTTTCTTGGCTCATCAGCACAGTGGACGCAAGTTGCAGTCGGAACTTGTCCGCACGACTGTAAGTCATAATTTGTAAAGCAGTTAAACTAAAATGTAAAAGTTGATCGAGCAGCAGTTGTTAAGCAACATATATGTAACGATAGTAGTGATAGTAAACAGATAGTAAAAAAAAATAGTGATAGATACTGATAATGATAGCTACTGACAGTGACAGTGCCAGAGATGGATAGTGGTAGTGGAGATAGTGATAAAGACAATGATAGCTTTATATGTTGGTAGTGCTAGAGATAGTGATTGTGGCAGTGATGATGACAGCGATAGTGATAGTGTGTGATAGCGATGACAGTGATGATATTGAAAGTGATGATGACAGTGGTGATTTAATAAGAATAAAATAAAAACAATAAGAATTACAAACAAGCAAACATTAAAAATAATAAATAAGAAAAGAAATAAAATAAACTAATAAAAATAGGATAAATATAAAATGGGGGCCAAACAGAAAAATCGAGGGCGAAATAAAGGCTTTCACATTTACTCCCTTAAGTAGAAGTAAGTGCAATCCTGTAATTTTTCTTATGCTCATTCATAGTTACTTAAGTTATTCTCCACAACAAGACACACTGTAAGGACGACGCGAACTTTCAACCAATTGGTTTAAAGTTCGCGCTTCGTCTGTTGTCCTTAAAGAGTGTCTTGTTTGTTTAAGTTCAGCGCGGTTCCCACACGGTTAAGTAGAGAACAACCAATTGTGCATATTTGTGCTGAAAGATGAAATATCAACACTCACTGGCGGATAACTGAGGTCTTGTGAATTTCGTCATGAAACAAACTCCCAACAGTATATGCCTTTACCCAGCACTTATAAGCTCTCTGAGTCTCTGCTCAATGTGAAGCAAAGTAAGAGACCCTGCTGGAGCAGCCTACCACTCGCAAATATTAGTAAGCGACCAAGTCTTGCGAGGACGATTGATGTCCGCATACATGACCAGATGGAGGGTGAAGCTCCACACTCACAAAAACAATAAGAACAAAGAGATGGCATATACTACCAGCACGGCTCTTTCGGACAGAGGAAAGCTTGCAGGCATTTGTTTCGTACCCCGTCGAAGCAGTTTGCAGAAGAGTAGCAGAGCCTTTCTTCCTTTCAAAAGAAGCGCGGTTGGATAGCACGTTTTTCGACGAAAGCAGCCAACACCTTAACAACGCCTTTTTTCTCCAAACGTTTATAGCGACCACCGTAGCCGTTGCCTACGTTCATCAAGCAGAAGTTGAAAAAGCGAAGTGTTGACGTGTTTTCGACTGGAAGCACACCTGACCAGAAGATAAATGGATGCCGTAACCAGTACCTGTCAGTGTAATGATAAACGAACTGTGGACAACCAATTGACACTTCAAACTTTTCTACAGATCTGCAGCAACTGTTGCCACACAGTGACGTTGCTGTGTGCTCAGCGAGTACTAAACGCTGTGTGTGTCCAAAGGCAATTAGACAGGTCATCTGTCATACGAATGCGCAGGTAAAATCTCAAATAAGTTAATTTTTACAAAGTATAAAATTTAAAGGCCGATTTATCAAAACGTTCTGTGACGTTAAGAAGAAAAAATGTTGTCAAGCATTGTAGCTGAGCACTCCATGGCAACTTCCATGCCTACAGTGAAGCGCAGGTACCTTGCCTATAAATCGTAATCGAACTTCGAGGCTTAATTTTAAGCTATTACCTATTGAAACAGCGCCCTGTACAATTTCATCCACGAATGCTGACTGAACAAGCACTTGGCCAATGGTTTTTAACTAAATGACTATGTTACATTCTGCACCGTTTTTGAACAAAACTAAAGCAAGCTGTGAAGAACATACTTCAAAGAAGCATAAAGCCGCCGCCATTTGGCTTTAAAATTTTCTTGGACAAGTCTATGAATACCAAATCATTATTTTCTTCTTCGCAACTGGCGCACACAGTGTGCACATAGTCGGACATTAATAATAATTAGAATAATTAGAGACCCGACAAAGATTGCTTCGTCGTCAGCTGCACGCGTAACCTCTGGAGACATGCTAGGTCCATATGCACCACTGAGACACACTAGCCGCCAGGCTGCGTGTGCGAGCCATCTACCTACGTCGGTATCTACTGACGCGCGAGTAACCCGATGTCTAGATCCGGGGGAACGCTCCCGAAATCTGCTCGTTAGTTTAATTAGGCGGGGATGTGAGACCACCCGCCCCCGCGGTGTCTAACGGGCTTTAGGCAAATCGCGAGCCTGTCTTCTTGTGAAGGGATTTTGCGCTGTTTCCGCTTCGTAGCGCAGTACTCAGATTTTGAAACACGGACCACATGTCAAAGTTTCCTCTGACAGAGCAAAGATATACAGCTCATGAAGAAACGTTCTGATATTTTCGAAACAGGGTTTCCAAACTTGCGGCTGAATTAAGAGCGGAAGTTTTAGGATGCTTTAACACTGTTTGCGAATAGATCTAGGTGACACTTTTGCTTCGCCCAAAAACTAACGAGGAGGTACTCTCGTTGAAATGGAGTACATTTTTTTTTTTACGCTGGAGCTCTCACTGAACGAATTTCGGCTGTTCCATACTAGCAGGACAATGTTTGTGTTGTTCAACGGAAACCAGAACTTTGTGCGTGCGAATACTTAGTTGTTCGAATTCTTGGAATAACGAATTCATTACCGAATAATAACCCCTACATCCGTTCATTCAGAACAGCATATTAATTTCCACAAGATGGAACCTTGTTTCTGAATAAAAATGTTTCATGCATAACCTTAACTAACATTTAAATTATGAACTGTAATGTTTCCATTGGTACTTAACAATTTCAAAAATAAAAACTTCATGAATTCAACACAAATTGTTAAGGATAAAACATCGTACGAATCCGAAATATTACAGAGCAAAAGCCATTTTAGTCTGAGCTGTTCTGAATCCGACTTGGATAGAAGTTTTGCTCCAATAAGATTGGTTAAATCACGACGTTTGCATGTAGCTACCGAAGACAAAAGTAGTGTAGTCGCATTCACATGCCCTGCTTATCTCTGTATTCAGCTGATTTCAGTTTTGCAATTCATAGGCGGTTCGAACCCGACCGCGGCGGCTGCGTTTTTATGGAGCAAAAACATTAAGGCGCCCGTGTGCTGTGCGATGTCAGTGCACGTTAAAGATCCCCAGGTGGTCGAAATTATTCCGGAGCCCTCCACTACGGCACCTCCTTCCTCCTTTCTTCTTTCACTCCCTCCTTTATTCCTTCCCTCAAGGCACGGTTCAGGTGTCCAACGATATATGAGACAGATACTGCGCCATTTCCTTTCCCCAAAAACCAATTATTATTCATAGGCGGGAAAAGCACCAAGGCTTGTGTGGAGTTCAATGACACAAGACAGCAAAGAGCTGCTGTTATAAGCTCTATATTTCCGTGCTGTTTACGCTATTTAGCTGTAGACATTGATCAACGAACTTCGATGAGCACGGTGGAAAAATACGTTGGTCCGGCCGTCGCACGTGCACTCATTCGAATGTGCGAATAAATTCTCATACTTTTTTATTCGCTTTAACTGTCGGCGAACGCTGGCCCAACTCTCACCACATAAAAGAGTTTTCTGTGACTATTCGGTTCACATACACTGCTCCGACGCAACCTAGCAACGCCGGCCAACAGCCTAGGCAAGGTGCCACAAAGAAGGGTTGCCGCTGCGTATAGGAATCGGGTCATAATAATAATTGATGTTTATAAGGAAATGAAGGCTCGATAACTGTTTCACCAGAGTAGGCACCCGAATCGCGCCGAGAGGGAAAGGAAAAAAGGAAGAACTCGAAGGAGACGGTTAGTGAGAGAGAGGTCGCTGTATGTGCTTGAGATGAAGTTCCACCCCTTAGGGTTCTATAAAAACCTCCTCTGATATAACGCCACACATTGCAAAATTTTCATTTCGCATTTATCGAAACACCACCGTGCAGTTTGAACACACCCAGGTACATGTTTTGAAATCGCTTATTATTCTGTGCAGGCACAAAAAGTTGACCCCGAACGCGAGCAATCACCCCTTGTAGCAGCACATGCCATTCTGTTACATTGGGCATGGTTGCCACGAGGAAAACAACGTGTCTGGGCATGTTGGGAGCTCTATTTTGAGCTGGATTGTCTTTGCCTGCAATTTATCTTTCCTAAGAAGCTGCGAAAGGAATATACTGGAGGCGTGCGCTTTCAAAATCTTCGAAGGTATGCCATTAAGGTATGCTTTACTGATTGCTAGAATGTGCGTTGGGGAAAACTGTTTTCTTGGGGGGGAAAGGAAATGGCGCAGTATCTTCCTCACATATCGGCGGACACCTGAACCGCGCCGTAAGGGAAGGGTTGAAGGAGAGAATGAAAGTAGAAAGGAAGAAAGGGGTACCGTAGTGGAGGACTCCGGAATAATTTCTAGCTTTGCTTTTGGACACTGCTGCTGTTTGTATGATCAGTGAAGCTGTCCGGCGTTCCATGCGACAATGGCGGGAACCTTGCGCCTCTCTAGGTCGAAACACGACATATTTATTACTATTTATTTACACATACTTCAGCCTCTGGCGACGCTAATGCGGGAATGAGTAGATTACAAAGAAACAATACAACAAAATAAAAAGAAATAAAGAAAGCAATCATAGAACATCAAGAACAAGCTTGTAAAAATTTAACTAATGATAATGAATGCACGTTTCCTGCTTAGGAATTCCAATCTTGACGGGAATCAGGGAAAAAGCTATACTTAAAGATGTTAGTGCGGGCATAAAAAGGCGAAATATTTAGGACGTAGTGCCTCCTTGTAGACTAAGGTTTTAAAAATTTCAGATAATTATCTGGTGAAGATAACCCTCAAGCAGCTCAAAAAGATACACAAGCAGCACTGTGAATTTTCCAGAATAATCCCTATGCAGAGATTGAAGTCCTCATTCAAAACAGCCATTCAAAATCACAATAAAAACCAAGCTTAATGAACTATAACGTTGTCATAGATTCGTCTTTTTGGTATAACCTCTCGCAACCTGTATGCTGATGTCTCATCGGAACGTGAGCCGCGGGCATTTTCTGCAAATGCTAGCCGCACATACAGATGAAAATATTCCTTGTGGCTACGCACGTGACACTTGTACGAAATATTATGCCGCAGGACACGATGTGCGACTGGATGTCGATACCGCTTTTTAGGCTGGAACAAAAGCCATCAAAACAAGAAGTAGTGGCCACTGACCAGACATCGCTTCTGCGCTATATCGTGCAAAAGCTACAGACCCTGGCTGCTACTCTCGCGGAACGCTTATCATGACGACTGTGACGAATTCCCTCTAAACTGCAACCATACGTAATTCAGTTGAATTGCCGGGGACTCGCTAACAATGTTGTTGAGCTCCGCGAACGAATTCACAACATCATCCATCCCACATCGCCGCACGTGCTTGTCAGATGAAAAAATGGCTGTGGTTTAGCTCTCTCTCTCTCTCTCTCTGGTTAAACCTGGAGTGACGCGATAGCTACAGCTGGCCGAGTGGCACTCGCTCAGTCAAAATGCAAATTCAGTCTTTTTCCACTCCGTTTCGCTGGGCCTTCCTTCTTCATCTTCGTCCCTGGGCGTGTTATTCACTATTGCCCCTGTCGCCCACTCCCCCCCACTTGGTTTCGCCGGCGCGCTGCGCTGCCGACAGCTGCTCCGCACCACGTGACCAGACAGCGCCGCCACGGTGGTCACGGGGTGGCCACGGGCCGTGGGGTGGCCACGCTGAATGCTCGAAATGCTAGCGTAATGTAGCTATCGCTACAGAATCAGTCAAGGCTGATCTTTATGTGCGCACCTCTCTTGTTCAGACGGCTCTATGGAGATATGGTGCACCGCGTGACAATAGGTGGTGGCCGTAAAGGTGCAACTTTCTCAGTGCGCGATTTTTCCTGTGTCGTGTTATGTGAGTCCCTACTCGGTGCGGGCACCTCGTTTCCGGCTGCAGTGGCTCACCTGGCTTTGTCATCATCCTGGCTGTATTCTCAATGCCGTAGATTTCAATGCCCGCCACCGTGAGTGAGATTACTCTGTGTTCAGTGAACGCGGCAGTCTCCTCCTCGATACGCTTACGCAGAGCCAATTTCTCTTGCTTAGTGATGTATCCATGCCTACATGACGCAGCACCCACCCACGCATGCCACCGCATTCACCGGACCTGGCCTGGTGGCTGGGCCATCAGACGGTTAGCTGGCATCGCGAACCAGACTGCTTGGGCAGTGATCATCATCCCATTCGGCTCGGCCTCGCTTCTCCAGCACCACACCACCTTCGTCTCCAGTACAGGATGATTCAGTGGGACGCGTTTAGCAGCTCGCTAGCAAGGAACGCGCTCGACCCTTTTCGCGGCCCCATCCCAATGCTGCAAGCCGCTGTAGACACAGAAAACTTTATCATCATCGGTTGAGGAATCTCGACGAGCACCCAATCTTCGACTTCTCCAGCTTTGTGCACAGCGACGCCAGGCAGAGGTTCAGGCCACCCGTCATAAAGAATCCATGGAGGCTCAGCTCCGCTACCGTCAGCTGACAGCTTCAGCCAGACGTCACGAACGCTGCCTTTCCCGCCAACGCTGGCTGGCGTGTTGCTCTGCGTAGGGCCCAACCACGAGCACGGCCTCTATCTAGAGAACCTTCCGAACAATGGGAGGCAGTAGACGTTCCCCTGAGCCGGCTTCCAGCGCGTGCCACATGGTAGGGAGTGCCTCCAGATGTATTTACGTTTGATATGGCGCAGGGATTATTTCCCAGCTATCATACGCAACCACTTGTGCCCTCAGCCCCATTCATGTTTCCGCTAAATGCAGGAGCAATTCCACCTGCTCATGTCATCTCTGGGATGCAGTCTCCGTTCACGTTGGCTGAAGTTATCGCTGCAAGGGATCAAGAAAACCTGAAGACTGCCCTTGGTTTTGACGGCGTGACATATGAGGGGTTTAAAAAATGGCTGTGGTTTAGCTCTGGTTAAACCTGGAGTCACGCGATAGCTACATATGGCCGAGTGAAACTCGCTAAGTCGGACTGCAAAGTCAATCTTTCGCCACTCCGTTTCGCTGGGCGTTCCTTCTTCATCTTCGTCCCATTTGACACGGAGCATGGGCACAGCTGTTGCAGCTGCTGCGTGCCGCGCCGCCGGGAGCGCGGCTGCTTCGCACCACGTGACCAACCACGTGATCAATGGCCGCACTACGTGATCAACACACGTGACCAACCACGCGACCAACGGCGCCTACACGGAGCTCAAGTGGTGCCACGAAGCTCAAGTGGTGCCACGGAGCATGAATGGTGCCACGCTGAAGGGCCGTAGAGGTAGCGTGGTGTAGCTATCGCTACAAAACCTAGAGGAAGCCACCTTGAAATCTCTCCTAGGTTCTTAAAACACTGCCTGGTAGTCAGGAGACGTACCCGAGCAATGGCTGCAAGCGGCTATCATAGCCATCCTAAAGCCTGGAAAACCTCATGACGACGTATCCAATCATCGCCCAATTTCTCTCACGTCTATGTACTCTGTGGAAATTATTGGAAAGTATGTTGGCGGACTATCTGCAGTGGTGGCTAGACGTGCATAACTGGTACCACCAATTACAGATTGAGTTTTGCCCTCAGCTTGGTGCAGAGGACGGCCTAGAACACTTAACCTCTGATTCTGGTCGGTGGTCGATCGTTCCGTATCCGACAGTCCTCAGCATGGATGTGCACGAGGCATATGACCATATCAGTAATGCTGCCCTCACTGAAGTACTACACTATACGCCACTTACCCGCAGACATCTGCACTTTTCTTCACACCTTTCTAACACCTCGAGAATTCGCCATCCGCCCCTACAAATAAAATGTGGTATCTGTCCGGCCAAATCGTGGTGTGCCACAAGGGTGAGTGCTAGCTCCACTACTTTTCAACATTTTTCTCCGACCCTTGGCATGGCGCTTGCGCAACATTACTGACCTGCATGCACTCATTTATGTGAATTACATTATAGTCTGGTCTTTTCATCCATCTCTACAAACTCAAGCCACATGTTTACAACTCGCACTGACAATTACAGATCAATGGCGTTCTTTTGCAGGACTAATGCGGTCGCCCCAAAAGGCGGCTTTTCCCTTCGCGAACGCACGCGACCGCCGTGCGTTTAGCAGCACCCCTATAAGCCTTTATCTGAGTGAAAATTGAATTCCAGTCGTCACCTATCTCCGAGTTCTCGGCCTAGACGTGCATGATTCCGGCTCGTCAAGCCCCTGGCTTGGCGCAGCACGCCATTAGGCGTCCCAAATGCTGCATCTTATCTGCCGTATTTCACAGAAGTCATGTGGTGCCACCTACATTATCGCCCACCTCCTGATACGTTCTGCGCTAAAGCGAGGATTGATTTACCAAGCTCAATTCCAGCACATGACACACGCAGAGTGGGATCGAGTGGAATCGATCAACCGAGCAGCAATGCGTGTTATTACGGGCCTCCTACAAATTACCGTAATGTACGCCCTCCAGGCCGAGGCACAAATAAACACACTTTGCGAACTGATGCACCCACGTCGCTAAGCACGGTGCACAAAATTCAGCAATATCCCTGAAGCCGCAGCTCTCACAGATTATATGGAAGGTGGCTCTGTGCTGCCTATTGTTTCCTGCCCGTCACGACCACCCCGGCTTTACCAGCAAATTAGAGACAATCGGCCTATGACTCGTACACACTCACGTTTCGATGTTCACCTGAGCAAGTGTGGTGCGGGGACGGATGGCATCTCGTCTACGATTAAGACTTCACCACGGCCACACGTGGCGAATGTTGAAGCTAGTGTGAGGGAAGATCATGTAAACACGCCTATCAGTTCCCGTGCATTATTACCACAAATTGCAAAGTGTTGCAACGCTTGTTCTTCTGTCTGACCATCGACACAGGCAGAGCTGTTGGCCATTCGGGACGCATTAAGCATCCTCTGTCCACTTTTGCCACCTAGAAGCCACCCTGACATCCTCACAGACTCCTCAGGTGCCGTCCGTAGGCTGCGACCTGCCCTGAACACCGACCTCTTGGCGCAGCTAGTTGAGGACATAATTGAAAAATTATCCCCCACGGTATGTGCACGATGGATTCTTCAAAATTCCCCTCCCAAACAGGATTTGGTGCATGGAGCAAGCCACGAATCAGGTCCTCCACATCCCCTTCAAGCGGGCCCAACCTCGCCGGTGATAACACTCCTTCAAGAAAGGAATACTCCTGCGCGCCAGAAGAGCACTTCTCCCACCGTGTGGCACCGACCTCCCAAGTGGCCTTGCAGGCTGGGAAAAGGTCTTGCTTCGAAGGTTACACCCCCGTGTCGCCCTCACCCCAGTGGTAACCTGGTCGTGGCCGGCACAGTACATGGTACTGTGGTACATGGTACATGGTACCCCCCTTCGGTGACTCCTGTCCCCTCTGTCCAGCTCCTGTCTGCGAGGCGGACATAAAACACTTGCCTGGGACCGGCCCCTCTTTGCGTGCTATCTGGCAAAATCACCCGCTCTGGTGCGGAGCGTCTGCAGGCCGTCCACCAGATGTTGAAGAATGAATTTTCGGGACGCACCACCGGATGCTACTGGACTTTCTTCGAGAGTTCAGTGTTTACCTTTATTTGCAAATACTAGATTATGCCAGCGGGCACACTGTCGTCACAAAAAAAAAACTAAAGGAATTGCTTTGATAGGTGGCTTTCGTGGTCCAAGTTCCACCTGTAGCCAGACGCTTAAAGAAGCAAACAAAGCATTCTGATGCAGTCTATTTTTTCCCCAAAAACTAGTGGCAAAAAATTGTGCCCGCGCCATGGTATGCTTTATCATCGAGTTTTAATTTGTTTTCGACTGTTGGGAACGCGATTTAAACCATGTAGCATACTTCACTTTCTTCGCTTTTTTGAGACTATATTTCTTCATATTGCGGAGCTATAAGTGAGAAAATACCTAAGCATCAATGCTTTTGTGCTTGTTTGGTTTTATATCACGATCAGCGTGCATTAAAGAGCATTAAGTTAATGAGCGCCAAAACCAAGCACTGAAAACTTCCCTGATTTGAACCGTACTATCGATGGCGGGCAAGAAACCTCCTTTCAATGCGTGTTAAAGCACCAGCCTATTACTGATAAGGCGTCGAAGACATGGCAGCCAGCTCCAGTCAGCGCCGAGTACTGCCGGCGTGACCACCCGAGGCATAAAAAAGATTTTTGCACACGGCGCTAGCACGTAGATGGGCCCGAAGCTCGGTTCTGAAACCTCCTAGAACTGCGAGCACGATGGTGAGGGGAACGAGCGTACAGTAAATTCGAGTCGCATTCCAAAGACACTGCGAGAGAGGCACACCTTCACGGGAGCTTCAGCGGTGGCCGCTTCCGGAACGTTGAATAAAAAGCTCGAACTACAGAAATACAGGCATGAAATACTAAGTAATAAAAGAAGTTCGGGAATTAAGCCTAGACATTACCATACAGGCGTAAAATACAAGCAGAAAAATAATAAAAGGAAAACATGATTTGGCTGTTCATCCCTGGAGTTTATAATATATGCATGAATCATGCTCAAACATAGAAGGCAGTTATCGGGTAAGTTGTTTCACTTCTTTAAAAATCGAATTGTTGCAAATCATAATTCTTGTGTATGTCCTTCTCAAAGCCGCGAGAACGTAGGCATTTCAAAACATTTTAGCGCAAAATTGACCTGGCGGAAGACAATGGGCGGAACCTACTAGAAATCTAGACTAGAAATCTGCAGTATAGATTTAAATGCTCAGTGAAATCTCTGCAGGCTATAGAATTTTGCAGGATAGAAAAAAAAAACTATGTATATTTGAAAAGAATAACAGGCGACTCAATAGATCTAGCAGTGGTGTGGTTTCTGTTCCTTGGGAAAATCAATGTGGGCAAAATGCGCTGGGAAGCCGAGGGCATTGTCACTCAGCGACCATATACCTATTTTCTTTATAGCTTATATCTCCGTTGACGTTCTCGTTCTTCGGACTCAAAGGGATTTCCGAATGCAGGTATTAGAATTGAAGACGAAATACTTTGATATATGATTAGTGCTGAATAAAACAGTTTTAAATTTTTAACCGCACTCGTGATCAAATATTCATGCCTCACAATAATTCAAACTAACACAAGGGCAAAAAGTTGATTCTATTAGGTCATTAAAGTCTGACCGGATGAAGAGGGAAAAAAACAATGAACCCGGTAATAAAACTTCGATTTCAACATGAATTGATTGCTTTCTGTTTGATTGTGATTTAGTCTAGAATTCTTGATTCGCAGTTCCAAACAGCTGTGTGTAATTCTTTCGGTCTGCTCAGAAGATTATTGGAAATAATAATTAGGGTGCATAAAGATAGCTTGACCAAGAAGAAAGTAGGCAAAAGGAAGTTTATTAAGGACCTATGGTAATTCCTTGAATGTAACGCACGACTGCCTACAGAAAATAGGTATGAAAGTCATGCTTCGCGTTGCAATCGAATATTCGTGCGAAAATCGAGTGTTACTCGAGACAAAAGCACACAATGCCGTATGCACTCGCATATTGGTTGATGCACCTCACAGGTCGACCCTCAGCTTCGGTAAAGCAAAAAAAAAACAACAGAATGCCGCATTTATTGCAGTAGTGTTGAAATCTGGGTCAGTTGGTACATGTTCAGGAGTAAAACCAGTCAAAAGACGGGACACAGCGAGGCATACAGCGTGTGTGTGTCTCGTCTCTTCGCTGTGTCCCGTCTTTTGACTGGTCTTACTCCTGAGCCGCATTTATTGGAAAAGGGTAGTGCGTGCACCAAATACCGATCAACATATATCGGTGCACCGGCCGAGCAGTCAGAAACTTTTCACCGGAGCCGATGAACTCGCCTAGCGAACAAGGATTCGAAGCAACATCCCGTGAACTGTGGTAGAATACGCGTGGCTTGAAACCATGGCAAAGGCCTTCACTTCATTATATGAAAGATTCTATGAAAGAAAGACTCCCTCTACTTTCGCAGTGCTGCTGATGCCACGCGCTAATAGCAGTAATCTCCTTCGGGGGAACTTAAAGCTTCGCGTTATTGTTTTCGAAAAGGCGCTCTTTCTACTTTCATTGCTATTGCTATCTGACGCACTTTTCCTCTATATCGAAAGCACGAAATTTTCAGGCGGCTCTTCCCAAGGCGACGGCTTCATTTTATTGTACCGATAGCTACATTACGGTAGCATTTCGAGCCTTCAGCATGGTCGCGCGGCCACGGTCACGCGGTTGGTCACGTGGTGCAGAGCAGCTGCCGGCGGCGCGGCGCGCCGGCGAAACCGAGCTGCAACAGCGGTGCGCATGCGCCGTGTCAAGTGAGAAGATGAAGAAGGAACGCCCAGCGAAACGGAGCGGCGGAAGACAGACTTTGCATTTCAACTGAGTAAGTCCCACCCCTCATCTTCATACATTATACGATCCGCCACCTTCCCCTCTTCCCCCAGATCCATTCCTGTCCCATATTTCCGATTCCGAAGTTCTGCGCCAGCGAACACGCGCTCTAATTCCTCCGTGTTCGCACCCTCTCCCCCGTAGTCTTACTCGGCAGGAGGAGGTATCCGTGCGCCGGATACGGGCAGGGGCGGCTCTGACACCATCTGTCCGTCATCGGTGGCGTGCCAAAGATCTGCCAACACCTGACAGGTGCCCTCACTGTAGCGCTGCACCGGACATTTGTGATGTGCGGCACATGTGGACGTACCCAGTGACGGCTGATATCAGAAAACGGCTCCTCAGGGAGGTGGGCCTGTGGTGGAACCGCGAAAGTGACTACGTGAAGTGGACTATGGACAACCGTTTCATTAGCAACCTGTGCGACTACCTCACCGCAACGGTTCTTCATTCCTTCTTTTAACTTTCAATCCAGTGCATTCCTTCCGCCCTTTCTTTTTCAACTTATGCCTCACGGCGCACTTCTCGAATAAAAAAAAAAGTCCCACCCGGCCAGCAGTAGCTATCGCGTCACTCCAGGTTTAACCAGAGCTAAACCACCGCCAATTTTTTTTTTCCTAGAATGGCCACTGATGTTCGAGAGGCATGACTCGCCACTCGGATCAGCGACTGGGCGAAGCTTCGTTCTTAAGGCGAGGCGCCTAAATCACGCGGTGGACGCGGTGTCAATGTGCGGGTCTCCGCATTCAAGTTCGTATCTGCAGTATATAATAACGTTTTGTACCGCTCTCTTTACAAACAAAAAAGGGCGCGTAAAAGCTATTTGTTGAGGTGCGTTTGTTAGTAAACTTCGACTGAATTTTCCATATACTGTGGCATCGTTCCTAGTGTTAAATTCGTGTTTTTTTCTTTTTCCTTTACTGGTAAACTCGATCCTTAGCTTTGCAAGCTTCTTTTTTTTTCGTTTCGAACTGTGAAGTATGCCCTCGGCATTACAGCCGTGTTCGCCTTACATTCGGGTGAATATAGTATCTCTCAAATTCCACTCCTAACCTCGACAGCATGAGTATCGCAGCACGATAACCGCTCAAAACTGGTGGCGAAGTAACTGTGCTCCAAAGGGGTGACGCGAAAGCTTACGCCCTTCGACGTGGAACTAAACCCGCAAAGCAAGACGACGTTCCTTAAAAATCAGCTGAATTAGTCCGGTACTACCAATATGAAAGGAAATGAAGTGACGCTGATGTGCGTATGCATGCGTGGGTAGGTTAAATATGTTTTCCATTTATTATTTCTAGCCTCTACTGGTCGGTGGCTTCTCGATGGCTGCTAGATGCTCTAAGGTACCGTCTTGTGGAGTGATGGCCTCTTAGGGTATAAAAATATTTGTTCGCTAGATCTTTCGCACGTTTATATTATACGTTGTCGCTGCGTTGCCTTGCTTTCAAGAGAACTTCTATAATTGACTTCAAACGGCCCACGGCCTAATTGTATAGCCCTGAAAGGGCAAACAAACGGTGCTGGTTCGAGAGCCATTTGCCAAGGCAAAAAATTGAGGCGACGCCGCCGGTGCTGAAGCTTGGGGAAGCGCCACATACGCCCCTCGCGGAAAAACTAGAAAGCTCGTCGGAGATAGCACTAAGAAATCATTACGCGTTAGCTTTGTCTCTTCGGCACGTCTTGGGCTTCTTTGAGAGAGCGATCGTCATGCAATATGCACCCTACACTTTATTGGCGCTTATACTTGCCCTACACATAAACTCACTTAAGTCTAAAACGGCTCTTTAGCTCCGAAATCCTTCGCTGATGGCTGTGCAGTGCAGGTGCTTCTGTTGACATTCTGGTAACACTTTTCTCGAATTTGCAGTAAAATTTATGAGCCTCAAAATAAATGTCGGCTCTATTAAATTTTATTGCGCAAACTTCTACATAATGCTCATAGTACCATACTGCGATGGGGGCGACAGGGGCGTGACTTGCACCGACGTCACACTGTGTGGCCTATCCCGCAGATGCCATATATAGGGGGCACGGAACCGTGTTTCGTAGAAGGCCCTATGTGTTGTTTGCAGGACTATCCTCTTGTCAACACTGATCAGTACTGCTTAGCATTAGCTTGACCAGTGTGTGGAGCAACATAACTAAGGTTTAACATCGATTTTAAGAATTTCACATGCCGGTGATATATAGCAGAGGATAGATCTACTCTGTAAAATACTGTATGAAATCTGGCGTTAACAGTGTAGTCGTGAACTTAGTCGATACTGCTATAGTTTGGACAGAGGAATGCGGTTCGTGTCGTGATTAAATAAATAATATGCTGCTTAGATCACCGATAAAGGCGCCGAAACGTATTACATGCAGCGTAGAGTGTAATTTCGTACCTTTGCCGTCGCCACTTAATATGTAAAATGGTAGCTTGACTACCGTGGGAGCCCATTTATAGAAAATATAACAGCACAAGAGACCCTATCATTGATCCAAGGCTTGCAGGTAGAGGGCAAAATAATTTTGCTTGGAGTGAAAACAAAAGTTGTATCTCTGACGCGTAGAGTTTCGCCGCGAATTTAAAATATTTTTTACCGATTGCTAAATTCTCACCAAAAATGTCCGCTTCTTCGTGTGTTGCTTTTTAGCGCAAACCAGCATTTTTCGCTCTCAGCTGACACTGAAGCGGCGGGACTCGCCGCTGTGTTCCACAGGTTGTTCGATTTTCATATACTTGCCACGTGTGAGCCCGCCTTTTGCTGCTTTCAAGTCACGCGACAGCGGTGAATGCATGCAGTTTTTTGCCTCAAAGTGGACAAGATGGTGCACACAGTGGTTCCCCACCAATAGCGAACTCGTTTTTACAATCTCATTTCTTTGACTTTCATTTTTTGCATTCCAGGCGCAAGATGCCGCACATCATTCAATTTCGCTTATCTCTATGCATACAGACGTCGTTCTTAGCCTTCTGGCGATATTTTCTTTTTGGGTCGTATAGTCGAGTACATACGGCACGCCTGACGCTTGAAAAGACGAGAGCTGGGAAGACAGCTGTCCTTTTCCTTCGGGAGATATGTAACTTCTTTACAGCTGTAACTTACAAACTACAAGGCTCCATAAAACTGCGTACGGGGTGAGTTGTTGGGTTTCCAACAAAATGACAGTGGGCGCTGAGTGAATACAGTCATTATACGTTAATTCTAACAACATATGTTTAATTTTGGATTAGAGCAGTTTATGCTTGCTTAAAACATATCTTCGTGCGCGTTATACGACGAACCCCAGAAAAAGTATGCATGCTAAACGGGCAAGTCTATCAGCCGGACAGTAAGGCAACATGTGACTTTATTAAAAAACGAGGGAAGCACATGGAGCATGTCTGCAGCCAGTGCATGTGCACCCCACGTTTTGCACAGCCTGGGATTCTCCTTAGGCACTCACTGCAAACTATTCAGAGCATTTCAGAGGCTTATCACCACAAGAAAATAATGAGGCCTACAGGGTGATCCCACATCTGATGTGACAATGCTGCGAAAGCAGTTGGATTTACGCTTGATGATTTCTTTCATGCATTTACTCTAAGCCGAGGCTTCACACAAGTGATGGAATTTATAGGGACGGTGAAGGTAGGCGGAATTGGGACGAGGTTGGCGGTGGGTAAGTGGACAATCCCCAGGGGGAGGTGGGTGGTTGGTGGTCCTTTTGGAAGTAAGCTGGTTTTTATACTTTTCTTTTACATCTATTTCGCCGTCGCTTTTCCGCTCCTCTGCTTCCCTTGCTTCCAGGGGGTGCAGTTCTTGTAGAGGGTTGAGGTAGATACGTTGGTATTGGGTGATACTTCTGAAGGGGAGAGCTGGTTGGCACGGTGCCGAATGGCGCTTTCGAATAGAGAAGGTGGTCAGGAGTGGCGTGGTCCAGTTGGTTAATGGTTGCGAAAGATGGGTCAACAACCCTCTAGATAGGGAAGTGCGGAAACGAGGAGGCTGGTCGGCGGTACTTCTGGAGGATGAGGGTTCACTGTCTAATGCTACAGCCAAACAGGCGCCAGTTTTTCCGCATTGCCACACTGGTGCTGCCTACGCAGTAAATTGGAGCGAACGTGTTACATAATAGTTATCATTGTTTCTGAGGGAACGCAAATGGTGCAGTATCGGTCTCGTATATCGTTGGACACCTGAACCGCGCCGTAAGAGAAGAGATAAAGGAGGGAGTGAGAGAAGAAAAGAAGAAAGAGGTGCCATAGTGGAGGGCTCCAGAATATTTTCGACCACCTGGGGGTCTTTAACGTGCAATGACATCGCACAGCACACGGGCGCCTTAGCGTTTCGCCTCCATAAAAACGCAGCTGGCGCGGTCGGGTTCGAACCCGGGAACTCCGGATCAGTAGCCGAGCGCGCTAACCACTGAGCCACCGTGGCAGGTACGCGTGACATCTAAACTTCGTTGTGCAGCACAATGCAGAAATCTCGTTCTTAAAGCGAGAAGATAAAGGAAACAAAGGGCAATTGCAGCGCGAAATATTGCAGTCTTTCTTTTGCCCGTTTTTGATTGTTTGCCATGCATTTTTTCATCTCTTCTTTTTCAAGCCTATATAAATTGCTTTGCCTGAAAATTAAATTTCATTCGATCAATATTTACCGCAATTTACCAACAAGGAATATATTTGTAATAAGAAAGTAATTATACTACTGGTATCCACGAAAACTCTGCCAACGGGTCAAAGGAAAGCTATAAAGCTTCTACAAAAACTTCGTAGTTAATAGAAAAGAACCCCAGACCAGGACGAAGTTTTATTTACCTACGAAGTTTCTGTGGGAGATGTAAAGCTTTTTTTGTGATTGCGAGAGCATGCCTTGTTGTATAGATTGTTACTCGCACATGTATACACGCTACTCGACCAACACCATTCCCACTCCGAGTTAATGATCAATTCGCTCTCGCTCTTCCATGCGCTAGCCGTACCGGCTAGCCCCGTTAGTAGAGCGACCGCTTCGCTGAAGCGGTGTTCCCGGCCTCAAACCCCGCACCGGAACGAGTTTTTCATCAACTACGAAATTTCTTTGGAAGCTTTGTAGCTTAGCTTTGTAGCCGTATTCGGTGCGTTTGTGTGGATGCCAATGATAATTACACCAGAATTTTAAGCTTCACTTGTTAGTACGAGTGTGTCCTGTTCGTCTTTTTCTCTGTTCCTCTCCTTTTCGGCCGCCTTCCAACATATACAAAGATCAAGTGCGCACCTTCTGGCTTGTAGACCTGTAGGCAAGGTTTGTAAAGCTGTGTGTGAACAAGTGTTAGCAATTAGTTATTGGCAATGTATTGTGCTCATTAAGATATCGACATAAGAAATGTGTTACGAGCTCAGTTATAGATGCATTGAGATCCCAGAGTTCCTCAAAATTTTTGTACTTGGCTGCCGAAGCATGCAACAAAATGTACGTATTATCGTATAAGTTGTGTGCTCTTTTTGTGAAGGTGCATTTATTTACTCTAAAGCGGTAACACCAGTTGGTTCACTCTATCAGAGTTGCATTTTATATTGTATGCGATAGTACCTTCACAGAAAGCGTATATAATGCATTCTGTCACCTTCAGTCTATCCAAAGGTTCTCCGCTCACTGATAAGAGTACTATTTCTCTTGATGATAAATGTGATGCTCGTGCCAACAATTCGCTTTGCTCCATTTCTACTTTTCAACTCTGATCCTTGTGGTCACCTTCCGCAAGCATTTCTTTACGGCGCATGTGCATTTTTTGAAATTAAGCCATAATTTTATCAAGGACATGTCAATCCATGAAACTTTGTATCCCGCTGCATAGCCCCTATCAATATTTCAAGAAACCCTCGTGTCTGTGTCGTAAGACTCAATTTGTTCTTTTTTTAGGCTATTAATATTATCTTGCATGGGCCAATATTGGTTCTAAAGATAAGCTATATTCTCCTAATTTATATTAGGAAACTAGGGCCCGCCACTTCGAAATGGCTAGAAAGAGCACTCCCAACTGTATTTTTTTCCTACATATTTCCTCATGGAGATGCCTGTCAACCTGGATTCTTAGAGAAAAGGGCGCTGTCGCTTACTACATTTATTTCTCAGTACCTGTCGCCAGCAGTGACTGCTATTTCAGGCCTATGCACATTTTATGACTACCACTGTTTGCTCATAAACTCAGCACAAAGGAATCAATCCCACTCATTTCCTTACGCACTCAGAACGATTCCTTGCGGCAATGCTCGACCACTACATCGAAAACACTCCAGAAATTAGAACCGGCAGCTGGTCGACCGGAAAGGGAGTGCGTGCGCAATAAGCTGCAGACGCAAAAGCAATCAGAAACACAAAATAAGCTAACGCTAACTCTCTGCGTTTTACCGTGAATATTTGCGCCATAAATCACGAGCATAGCTGCTGTCGTCACTGTCTCCTTTAGCTCTTACGAGGACGGCTTCCTTCGCGGTTCTGATTACAGCGCGGCCTGTAGGGTATTGTGTACTCTGTGTAGGCTGTAAGCGCGACAAGCAACTTCTATTTCTGTCCCTGCGCGTCTAATAAACTTGCTTCCTCATGCACTTCCTATCTTTTTCTTAGTCGCGCTTTTTTTTTATCAACGTTGTAAGGAGGTGTTATACGAGATTTTTGCCTCCGACAACCACATCTCATGTCTGCCGCGTGCAAATGGGCCTTGGATCGATGCACCGACACCGAAGGAAGAATCGACCCACCGTTATTCAGAAACGCTTCCTGAGCGTGTACTAGAGGACGCGGAGGGAAGAGAGGCTTAGCGAGAAGGACGTAGTGCGAGCTGCGACCATCCTCGTATCATGAGATAGCGACTTCGTGAATGCAGCACTCGGACATGCCGAACGACGGACACAGAAGCAGAGAGCATCTTTGCTCCAGCGTGCTGGCATGAACGGTCTGTGCGCGAAAAAAAAAAGCGAATTGATTCCATGGACTTCTCGAGCCAAAGCAGTCTGCTGGTAATCTATTTTGCTCTCAGGGTTCTTGCGCGCGGTCCTTGCATAACTTGTTTGTAAATTTATCGCCGACTCTGCGACTTATCGCTGAAGTTGCAGCCTTTCTTAATGGGAGTGCAAAGAACAGGTTGTCACCACATTTTTGCATGCCATTGCTTTGTTATCCACAGCGACGGATTAGTTAACTTTTTGATGTCCAGTTTTCAGACAAAACGTCTGATGCACAACTAGGAGAGCTTGTTTTGAAATGTCCATTGCATTTTTCTTCAAAGTAACTTGAGCATGGTTCATTTATGGAGTTTGGCATGAATCCCGCTCATCTGACGAAAATTTCCGCGATTATGAGCTCCCACTTTGCAATGTTAGCAAAATCAAACGCGCCCCAATAGAATGAACTTGCATTCCCACAGTCTCACGCACTAAACAGGCCAACGCTCAATGCCATGGTCTGTGGAGGAGCATGGATACTTATTTTTAATTTGAAGACCTTTTGCATTCGTTCTCGACTAGTAGAAAGAGACTGGATTGGATTGAAAAAGTTTTATTGTCCAATTGAAAGGCTAGTTTTTTACGCTCCCCGCCTATAGACGAGGGCCTAGAGGTTTTGACTCTTGGCGGCGGCTTCGGCCAGTCGGACGGCTTCTTGTATTTCTGAAGTAAAGCTGAGTAGTATAGCCTTCCTGGTTGAGCGCCTTTATTTTGCGACCCTCCGGAGGGGCAAGATGGCATTCCCAAAGGATATGATTAAGGCTAGTTTTATGTTTACAGAGCTTGCCGAGGTTCGAATATTCACCCGGGTAATAAAGACTGCGCATCGCCGGGTTCAGAAACGTATTCTTTTGCAGGGGACGCCATGGGGTGGTCTGGATTTTGGTTAGTGTTGTTAGTGAACAATAAAAAATATTCAGAGGGACCCCTAAGCCAGTTGTGTTGATGCCTTTACCGTAGAAGACGCCATTTCCAGCTTGTTGACGTCCCTTACCTCTAGCCAATGGTCTAGAAAATGAAAATGAAGGTGAAGCGAGAAATGCCCAAGGGCTTGTACATAAAACCTTTGTCCAAAATTTGCATCCGATACATCACGAGAACTGCAGGAAGGCAAGAGCCAGAGCTTTACATGCTAAGTACGGGAAGTACAACGGTGCAGTCTACGTAGATGTCGCCGAGTATAAGGACAAGGACGCAATTGCAGTTGCGGTGGTGGACGGGCGGGGACGCTTGGCCACCTCTGAATCAGTCAAAACCCGCTCCCCAGAAACAGCAGAGGAGGCGGCGATAGCGCTAGCTATAGCTAATACTAAAACCGACCTGATTTTCAGTGACTGTAAAACAGGCATCCGAAATTTGGCGAGGGGCAGAATATCTGTCACAGCGGTACGATTGCTAAATCAGGCCACGGAGCGAGGGACTACGGAGGTGGAAATTGTCTGGGTACCGGTACACTCTGGGAACCCTGGGGACGAGGTGGCTCACATGAATGCTCGAGGTTTCGTCAGCCGAGCAGGTGAGCCGGACGTTCCGGGGAGGTCCACGAGAGATGGGCTGATTTCATTTCTCGACATTACTAACCATTACAAACTTGAGCGTAGAATTTACCCACCCCCGGACAAGCAATTGTTGAAGACGCAGGAATGCGTCTGGCGAAGATTGCAGACGAGATCGTTCTTCAACCTATACGGGTTAAGCAAAATCTACCCGGACGTTCAGCCCGAGTGCAGATGGTGTCAGGAACTGGCAACCTATGACCACATATTATGGAGCTGTAGCATAGCGCCGCCACTGGCGGATATTATGCGTGATCCTTCTCTCGAGCAGTGGGAGTGTTGGCCAGCTATGACCGAGCTACACTATGGGCGCATGGAGCTTTTAATTCAGTCGCAGTAATACTTTCGCAACGGCCATTGATACGATGTGTAAAGTACACAGCTGACACGTATATTCTTCATGCTTAATAAAATCGCGTAACTTTCATTCTCTTGACACGTCTGTTGGCTCCAAACCCAACAACACAATCTTTTTGTCTTAAATGTGTATAGAGGCGTGCAATAAACTCCGATAAAAACTTGATCTAAAAATATTTGGTTCATGAGGAATAATATATTCATCAGACGAATCAGAGTGTCGCAGCGGGTGTTTGACTTCTATGTGTAGCTCTTGCGGAAGATAAGCTATCATTCAGTATCAGTGTCGCAGCGGGTGTTTGACTTCTATGTGTAGCTCTTGCGGAAGATAAGCTATCATTCAGTATCAGTGATTGGCGATCACACAGAGATCGCGAAGGAACGGCATTATTTCACCCGACCACACTGAATTAAATAAAGTAAAAAACAAAAGAAAGAAGCGTTAACGAAAGAACCCCACATGAGATAAGACCAATAGGCGGACAATAGCCGCAAAGCTAGCCGCTTGTAGTTTAGAATTTTGCCTGTTTGATTAATAGTGAGGAGCTTCTAAGGCCTGTTTTTTTTTAACTTCTTCGCTTTTTAGACAACTTGGAGGCAGGAGACTGCCGCAGCATTCCCAACATGCGGGATGGGAACTTTAGAAAGCAAGATGTCCACTCAACCGATACCGCCTACATACAATGAAATAGACTGCTCGGATTGGGCCAAAACTGAAGATATTAAGTTCAGTGGTTCCCACTATATCTGCTAGCTACCTCCGACAATAGTATGATGTTTGTAAACCACCGCGTAGACTATTCCTTCTCACGTTACTTTACCATGAGTAGCACAGTAGGTTAATAAATAGCGTCACAGTTTGTTCAAAGCGGTCAGTTCAGGTAGGATATGTATATTTAAAAATGTGACGAATCCTGCCAGAGAATTCTGTGCTGCACTTTGACTTCACATATTAACTACTTGACTACAGGTTGAGTGAAGTAGCAGCTGCTTGCAATAATCTCTCCGAAGAAAGAGAGAAAAAAACATGCGCTCTGTAGAAAATAAATTGCGCAAACGTGCTTTCTGAATGCAATACGAGCACGCCTCAAAAGTGCAACCGATGGTAAACGGCCAGGTATGCGTTAGCGCAAAAAATTGGCGAGGAAAGGTCCGATAACAAAATCGGGTCGATATCTTTCGACCAGCAGTTAAGAAACATGGGTATGCGGCGTACTTTGGCACGATCTAGAGTGGTTAGAGCGTGTAACCGGGTTTTTTATGAACGTAGCGGCGTGCACATTGAAAGAGCACGACATTCCATCAATCACTTTTTAGTTCGGCATTTTTTTTTCGGCCAGGTTTCCTGTACTACAAAGTCTTCTCTTTACCGCATACATAAACAACAAAACATCATGTAGGCTAGACATAAACACTCTCACACACATGTTGCAGAACGGTCAACGTGATTACAAGCTAGTTAGTTGAAATCCTCATTAAGCACAGGGGATTTGCAGACTACCGGGTAAGAACACTTTGTACGACGATTCCGCAGGAGGCCAACATGAAAGCGATGGCCCGCATGCAACATATCTCCCAATAACAACCGATCAAAAACTTTGCATGCCCTGTAAAGTTCACCACAGCAGAACTGAACACACCATTTTTGCAGGAGACAAGAGTTGCTACAGGTACTGTATCTGGCGGAACCGTGAAAGGAACATTTGAGCTCTAACCAACCACGCAGAAAGAATGTTTTTCGGACGGCCCCTATTTACGTGACCCGATTCGCGTAATTACGGGACGTCTTAGTCTGGTCTCGATCCGCTGTCGTTAAGGGCGCAAGAGATGAGCCTCTCAGTGGCCCGCTTACGAAACTAGCGCAAGCATAGCCCTTGCAGTACAGTCTACAGCAAGGAGCGTGAACCGATACCGGTGGCGCCAAATCACCACTGGGAAACTCCACGTGGATTAAAGGAGAGTAAACTAATCACAAAGTCTTGCCAGCCTCCCAATCACAGAATCCATTCGCGGAATGAACCGATGCATGCAAACAGCTAGTTCACTGCAGGATAGAAAAGAGACACGGCTGAGAGCATGAAAGGACGCGCACGCGCACTGCGATGTTTCGACGCCAGAAGTGCAACGTCACACGGCGGGACGATGCAGTTTTATCTGATTCTGGCGGCCTGTCACATGCCGCGACTTATTTTGCTGCCGGTTGTACATACAGTTCGAAAACCACATACACGTACTGTATATAGCCTTGTACACACTGATAAACAAAATAAAGTACAAAGATATTATACATACCTAATGAATAGAAGGACACAAATTGGGGACAA
Source organism: Amblyomma americanum (assembly GCF_052857255.1). Lineage (NCBI taxonomy): Eukaryota > Metazoa > Arthropoda > Arachnida > Ixodida > Ixodidae > Amblyomma > Amblyomma americanum. Next base: position 124,492,585 of record NC_135499.1, read on the forward strand.
TCTATATAATATAGTAAATAATGTAAGAGGTCATCAGTTAAAATCAAGAAAAATTCGGATGTGGCAACGATTAATTCGAAAAAAACCTTTAAATATAACCACAATCGAACAAAAGTATTTCGAGGGTATTTCTTCGACATACGGGTAATATCACTTTTGTTTGCTCAAAATAATTTAACAATGATAGAACAGTATTTGTTATCAATTGCAATGAGTAGATGGCGGGCAACAACTTGATAATAGTCGGGGCGGAATAATTGACGCTATACTTTAAATTAAGACTCTCCCGCAATGCTAGGCGCTCGAGGTTGCGCACTTATTTACGCGCGTGATTGTGCTTCGACACAGGACCTCGTTGGTATCCATATTGACAGGGGCAAGGCATTGACAGCCCAGCTTGTGCACGACATTTTTAAACTGAGCCAGACAGCCCATCTGCCGGTACCATTCCTAGAGAAATGGGCGTATAGAACGCCTGAATAAGACGCTGACGGATGTGATTTCCATATACTCTGATGTGGAACACAAAACGTGGGACCAGAGAGTCCCGCTTTATCCCGTTCCGTCTTCTTTACGGAAGAGAATTGCGGATGATGCTGAATAAGATGCTACTGTGTGCGGATGTTGACGTCATACCAGGCGTGGTCTTCTTGAAACAAGCCGACCAAGCCCGTAAGCTAGCTTGCTTGGACATAAGAAGCAGCAAAACACGGACTCCCGACATTACAATCTGCGCCACTTAGAATTGGCCTATAACCTAAGTGACCGCGCATGGGTGCAGACCCCTGCCGACCAAAAAGTGTTGTCTGAAAAGTTTCTGCGCCGGTATTAAAAAATAGTACAATGTTTATTCAACATCTCAGGGATGTTGGGAGCACGGGCAAAAGGACAGAAAAAGAAGTGACGAAGGCCCGTACCCCAATACATGGCAAGCACTGTGCAGCTGCATGCTGCAGTGGTAAAAAATAAATAAAAAAGGTGCGATAGGAGAATACAAACACAAGTCAAACATGAGCATACATGAAAATTAAGCGCGCTGTAATGAAATCATTAGTCAACATGGTGAAGCGTATACATGTTCACCCATACATACAATACGGTCCAAAGACATCAGCAGTAAAGAACACAGGAAAAAAAGTAAATGCGCAAACCGTTTCAAAAACTTCAAACGTGGTGACATTTCAGTCCTATACATATTTATTTCGCAGGCTCTTCAATGAAATAGTCAAAATCTGTATCCCTGTCCCTCGCGAAATCATTCAGCAATGTTGATGGTCTAAATTTGAACATTTGCCTTCTATATCCTGTACCGCATTTGATCAATTTTCATTCATCTGAGTTGCGCATTGGGTACTTAGGCGTGTATTTTTCAAGATTTTCCCGTAACCTCAAGGACCGTACTAATTCCTCCACCATGTCGCCAACGTGAATTATAAAGCCGTCCCTCAAGAAGCTGTGGCCGTCGGCCGTCGACGTGCACGAACTGATATTGTGCAAGTGGTCCGCTTGAAACCGGAGCTTTCGTGTCACTTCAGCGCTCTTCAAACTGTATTTCAAAGTGCCCCCTCGACTTCTGCGTGTTATTCTGACCTTTTTTTATTCTCGGTTTCCCGTCCCTCTGCGTCTGCGGCTGCCTTCCTTTTAGTTGGTGACATTATCTACGTGATGTGGCTTTTCCTAAGGCTGTGTGTTGATGAGCACTTGTGTATTTAGAGAGTACAACCAACCGCTATCGCAAGATGCCCTAAGGGGGAGCTAAATTTTCTCCTTAATTTTTCAAAACATCGCTGGCATTACCCCTCAGCTATATACAGAAGTCTGGCTGCTCCCCTTATTAGCAATGCCCTGAACTGTACACCAGTATTATAAACCAAGTTTAGGACCCCAAAAAGCCATGTATAATTATTTTCGCTTGTCTTGCTCCACAGCACAGAGTGAGCTTAAGAGATCTTCTCGCGTTGTTTGAAGTAGATTCAGCGGAAAAGATGAACTGAACCTTTAGGATTATTATGAGGCTATTTACTTTTTCTCTTTTTTTATGTTGTCTAAATAACGAAAGCAATATTTTGGATCAGGGGAAGATGAAGTGTTTCGTATTAAATAACAGAAAATAATCTGCCTGAACACCACAGTCGCCGCAGCCCTACTTGCATGATCCTGACATTAGGCAAGTGACTAAAAATTAGTGCTCTGCTGATGAATGGAAAACGGTCGATATTTACAGATCCCATGGCTAGACCGGGTTTGATCCTCCTACAGAATGGATACTGTTCCTTGTTTTGCTGCCGAAGAAGTTTACAAGGCGCGTACAAAAAAGTCAACAAACGGCAGCTCAGACGTGCGCTTACAGGCACAGTGAGGTTAAAAAAGATTCGTTGGAGGCACTTCACTGCGGGAAGGCGAAATCCGTTTGGGACTCATTGGACCGATTTGAATTAACAAAATTATAGATCACTTGACCTTAAATCTTAAGATCACGTGACCTACGTGGCGATGTAATGGATTTAAGCTCGAGTGACCTTAAGGGGACGTGATCTAGGTGGCGATGTAACTGACGGACGGTCATCGCGACTATGAGCCATTGAATTTGAAACTTGAAAATCCATTGTGGAAAAAATTTCGCAACACGTGGCATAGATGGTTGTTCTAGAGGCGACATCGCAAGTAGATGTGAGCTGCAATTTTCGACTCCATCATGAACAAAAAACTGGAAAAAAAGGGTATAAAGGTAAACTGGGAAAATCAGTCACAGGAATGTTAAACGTGTCTCGGCAAGCATACGGCGATGGGTAGTGGGTTGCACGCAATGTTTAAAAGAGCAGAGGCACTTCATAAGTGAAGGGAAGTCCCTAGAAATAGGCCAATGGTCTAGAAGATTTTGTGCGCAGAATGCCAATGGAAAAATGGAACGCGCCAGGGAATTCGTGCAAGAATTCCCGTGAATGACTACCCAGGGCACAAGAGAGGAGTTTGCATAGAGTGCTGTTGTGTCGTACGGGTCAGTGCGAACAACCCAAACATATAAATAAGCACCAGGAATGTTGCCGTCAAGTTTGGCGCAGACTGCTTCCCCCGAACACAAGCTACAATGTGTTGCAGTATGCACCCTCATGCTGCTTACTTTTCGTGCTTGAAATTCTCGCGAAGCACATGTTACAGCATCCATATTTGGCCTGCTCATCAAATTTAGCCCCTGCCCACTTTTTCTGTTCCCGGCGTTTGAATATGGGTTTTCAAAACATAGCCGATATTCAGGAGAAATCACAAAAGATTATGAACGCGCTTAGGGAAAATGACCTCCCGCTCTCGGCCCCTTTCCAGAAGAGGCAGGAACGCTGGAACGGGTGCATTGGTGCGCAAGGCGACTATTTCCAAGGGTAATCTGTTACAACTTAAGCACGTAAGGTACGTTTTTGTCAACGAAGTACGACCGGACACTTTTGTAGCGATCGCTACATTACGGTAGCCTTTCGAGCCTTCGGCGTGGCGGCGCCGCCACACTGTGGCTGCTCCGCCACGCTGTAACGTAGTTGGTCACGTGGTGCGGAGCAGCTGCCGGTGGCACGGCGCCGTGGCTGATCACGTGGTTCGTCACGTGGCTGGCCACGTGACCAAGTTTCACTCGGCCAGCTGTAGCTGTCGCGTCACTCCCCGTTTAACCAGAGCTAAACCACCGCAATTTTTTTTTAATATACCTTCGTATGAGGGGTGCGATGGCGTGAAGATAGCTATAGTTGAATTATTCATTCCTGGGGCTTACATGTCAGAGACAAATTGTTAGCTGTGGGACAAGCGGTATTAGAGAAGCCTGTGTTAATTTTCTGCTTTTCTTCTTTCTTAATGTGCTGCTGCTCGGACAAGTACTTATTCCGTCAATGGATTTCCGGCTATATTGCGAAGAACTTTGCGCAAGGATGCAACGTACCCATACCTTTTTGACAAGTGCATTTTTCAACAGGAAATTGTTTATGAACGCAATTGTTTTATACATCGTAAGAGTTTACTTATTACTACTGCAGATCTGCACTCGGTAGGCTTAGATTTTTTTTCTAATAAAGTTTTTGCTTTCGTCAAAAACGTTTCACAATGGTTTTGTACGACAGTCTTTAATACTTGATGCGAACGATGGACGATCTTAAAAACGAAGACATTGTTGCGCATCGATGAATAGATTATTACCTTCAATACTTATATGGCAGTAGCTACAATATTCCACAGTCGACTCATAAGACAGATGTCCAAGAATCCTGGACTTGTTTATTACGAAGTACATATATTGTCTGGCCACAAGCCGAAAAGAGAAAACTCAGGCGTTTTTTAAAAGCTGAAAGTGCGCTCTGGCAGTTTTAAACATGCGATGGCGAGTTTACCATATACAGGACATTTTACACTAAGTAACGCTCACAGATTTGTGGACGTTGAAAATGAAGCACAATTCAATGCATCCAAGTTCGTGAAAAGGGTTTGCTCAGCTTGAGCAAATGTGAATTGTTGGAAAACCCTTATATCTGGTCCTATGATCTTAAACCATTAGTTAAAACGCTTCTTTCACAGTCAACAGCACTGAACTGAGCAGATGTCTCCATCTAGGCAGAGGTAGCCGCCCCAGTCGGACATGCGGAGAATTCTAAGAACTAGTTAAAACGGACTGCAGTTATTAAGACCTGCAAGACAATATTCCCCTTCCCCCATGAAAACAACTTTTCAGATTTGATGCACTTCACACCTGCTGCTTTAGTTTAATAACTTGTTCTCTCTGTCGGCCTCTATCGACAGTATAATTTAAAACCTAGAGGAGCTGCTTACGTTGGCGATAATAGGCACGCAGGTACTCAAAATTCAAAACAGAAAGTGGAAATGCGTCATGAGCACAGCAGTAAACATCGTCAAAGCCAAGTGGCAGGATTGAAAGTCTTACACTTCATGAAATCGCCCTCCTGTATCGTTGTCCTGTCTCATCGCGTGTGTTTTGTGTAGCGCCCTATTTCTTGAAGTTTAACATGCATATTCAAATAGCCCAGCAACAAACGTTACGGAAGATTGGTAGTGCTCATCGTCATAATAAAATATTTAAGCCATGACATTTGAATGTGTGCTTAGAACTGATGTTGCTGCCTATAGCGCGAGTGTCACAAAGGCTGAAACCGCTGAAAAGCTGAAACCGCTTGATTAGTGGACACGAAGGCTTTGCAAGGAGCTTGGCTCTGCACTGATTCTTGATTTCTTCGTACGACGCCAGGAAAACTTGTCGGCATAACAAATTGGCAGCTTGTTTTCTTTCTTACGACTTTCTCTCGCTTACCTTCAGCCGGCTTGTAGATAGGAAACCTTTCATGTCTGCTTGAAGAGGCAACCAGAGAGGAAGGCGGAATGGCCGTCTACCCGCAGGATCTTTAGCTAAATGAAAACGTTTTAAGCAATTTTGCCTGGAACGTTAGGCTTGGGAACACTAGAAATAGATTGGAAACCGTTTAACTTCGCGCTTCCATTAACTGTCTCCGATTTTTTTGTATTTTTCTATGGAGAGGAAGCTGTATTCTGTTTTGTAGCAAAAGCTACATTGGCCACGAACTCGCAGTTTCGCCGTCCTCGCATTTCCACCACTCTCGCATTCCCAACGTGGTCCCACCGCACCACGTGACCAACCACGTGACTGGCCACGTGACCAACCATGTGACGAACCACGTGACAACTAGCGAGACAACCAGACTAACCTGGACTTGCAATCAAGATAAACCAAGGCTAACCAAGCTATGCCTTAGCTTTCGCTACGTATATCCTGGCATACCCGAGCTAAGCCACTGCCAATTTTTTCTCCTTATTTTTCACGAAGCAACGCACGTAGGTTACAGATTACCATTTCTTCACGTCAGACTTGCTCTTTCTTTTTGCAAGTGTATTTATATTTTTCTCTTCCGTACAGTTTCCCTGTTTTACCACTGGTTGAAACTACATCCGCGCTCACAGCAATCATAAAATAAAATGTCCTCGACTCGAAAGCTTCTGCCAGGAAAAAAGATAGTAAAAATTTTTGGTGAAAAAGCTTATTTTCTCTCTTCGTGCATCATGAGCAGGGGCTGAAATTGTTCCCAACAGAGAGGTCTTCTGGGCAGTCAAAAAAAAGCAGCGCATGGCTCGGTGACGAATTCTGAGAAGAAAATCTTGTCGTTGGCATGCGCCTTAACGTCCTATACGGGACGACTTCAGGTAAACAAGAGTTCAGGATTGACTCTTCGGGTCATTCCGCGTCATTCAGTTTTCCGGGAATAGTGGAAAAGAGTTAATGAGGGGCGGGGGAGGGGAGCTGTGACAGAGACTATAGAACTAAAGAGGTTCAGCTTGGTTACCATCTTGGTTAGCAGTTTGGTTTCCAGCTTGGTTAACCATGTCCGGTGTCGCAGCTCAGCTCAAAAGTATACACTGGGCGGGAATGTGAGTACATACAGGACAACGTTTTTTAGCATAAATAAGGCGCATGGACTATAAGAAACCGGATACATACTCGATACGAGAAACACTGGCTTTCTGGCACCATGAATGCACTAGGCTGATTTGAGTCCCGAGAAACGCGCGACAGAAAGCACTGTCGAGAAAAAAAAGATTGACGTCACAACCAGTTCGTTTAATTTATGTGCTATGGGTCGCCGGGACGCTGGAGTGATTCTTTTAGAAAGCCCTGGTTTATACGAAGAATTTTATCGTGACGAGCATGCTAAACGACAGCGTGTGCACATGTGACTTCCGTGGCAAAAATTTCTTCCGCCGCAGAGAAGAGTAGCGACAGTACTCAGCTCTACTTAGGGGGGCTTGTCTCCCTTTACTAGTTTTCGGAAATACAACATTTCTGAAAACCATTCTCGTGAAAAAAATAAACTTAGGACATTCACAATAATACTCCTTTTAAAAATTACGGTGGACACTTCAAGCTACATAGGTTCTGAGAATGAGAAAATATGCTCGTGGGGTGCTGCGCAGCGGCGATGGCGCGCTGCTCTAATGCAGTGGTCAGCGAAGCTGATATGTTCGCGCCGTCCGAACGGAAGTTCATGAAGACGATGCCCAAAGCCAGCTTGAGAGACTGGTAATTTACCGCATGAGGTGTTTCGCTGTGGCGGCTAGCAAAGCGGAGCTACTGGAGCCGGCCTGGGTTCGAAACCCTTTATAGAAAGATTTTATTGACAAAAATTCTATTTTTATTTCTTTCCTGATGAGGTCACGTGGGTTTTCGGACCGTCTGTCGTGGACAACGGCAACGCTGGATTTTCCGCCTCATGAGCCAGCTAATGCTTCCATTAAGAGAGCTTGCACCTGAAGCCACACTCTTCCTTTGCATCAAATACGCTAACGGCGTAGAAAAAAAAGAATATTCGTTGCCTTGAAGCTGCCAAGCACGCGCACGCCTTCTTCGATGTGTACTATCGGGGCCAAAGCCACCAAAACGGGGAAAGCGCTTTTGAGCTTAGGTTTGTGTTTTTCAGAGATCACCTTACCTCACTACCTCATATTACAGAGCTGTTCTACTTTCACATCCACATGTCTGGTCCCGATCCACTTCGGAATAAGAGAGCTATAGCTAACTTCGATTGCGCCTTATGTACACTGAATACTTATTTCCCTGATGGTGCACTTCTCTCGAGCTTCGCGTGCAAGCCCCCAAGCACCTCATTACTGGTGAGCAGTACGCTGAGACCAGACACTCTTGATAGTCTATCGATGCACTACATAGTCGAGTATGCCAGCGTACTACTAGCCACGCTGCGCACATAGCCACAGGTCACTAACATCGATCGTGCTCAATTACGCAGGCCTACTGAACGTTTTCAATAGACTGAATATAGTTTGCGAAGCATAGCTCTTATTTGTGTGTAAGCCCTTGGATAGAAAAGCAATCGCTGCACGCCGGCTGTTTCGTGTTGTCGCCTCGTCGCGTACGCGGCACCAAGGCCGACGTCCGTCTGTGATTTCATCAACGCCATCGCTATCGCTAGCTCAGTGGTCGTCGTCTCTCTATTAGCAAAGCGCTCGTTGCTGGCGTCTTTAAGGTATAAACTTGTTTTGAAGAACGTCTGCATTGACACCTGCTGTCCGAAAGCCATCCGGGACGTATGTCTACGATTGTAATGTCATTTATGTTGTTTGTGCCTGAGACCGCTTTTTTGATCACTTGATGCACTTCTTTTTGTGGTGTATTTGAGAACTGTGGCCGCCTTGCTTGACATGTTTCTTGATTTACAGAATGTTCATCTCAAGTGCCAAAATGTCTTGCGTTTTTTTTTCGCACGCAAATCTTTGCCGAGTTCTCTTTTTTTCTTCTTTATACACGTGTCCCCCCACGCTGCAAGCCATGTATACGAGGGGTTCAGGCTGTTTCAAGTGGAAGTTGCTTCCACTTTTTGCCTGAACCAACCCTCATCATTTTGTGATGAAAATAAAACGACTGATTGATTGATTGACCTCTTATCTGTTAGGAGAAAAACCGTGACATTTGCTCTTTCTATGAGCGTGATTCCTTGTTAGTTCGACTGCGGGCAATTCTGTCTTTTGTTTATTACGGCGAAAGCCTTACTCCGAAAGCATGAAATTCCGTATGCGACTGTCGTTGTTGAGACCGAGACATGGTCCCAAAAAGATGGCGTCGCAACAACCTTCGCCTAGCCAGCGAAGCGGCGAATCCGAGGACAGCATGAAGTTTAGAAAATTTTAATTTACATATGTACACATGCCAACGTGGACTATGATAGCTGTGCAGTTGCTTTAGATATCTTCCAGTATTTTCACATGTCTCTTCTACACCCTGATTCCACAATGCCTGTATGATTGCGGAGGTTTCCATTGAGTCGAATTCTTTCTCCTAATCAATGAAGTCTATATATAGGGGTTGGTTATATTCGGCGCATTTCTCCATCATTTGGTTGATAGTGTGAATATGATGCATTGTTGAATATTCTTTATGAAAGCCTGCCTGATCATTTGGTTGATTAAAGTCTGAGGTCGCCCTGACTCTATTAGCGTTTACCTTAGTAAATACCTTGTAGGCAACGAACAGTAAGCTGATCGGTCTGTAATTTTTCAAGTCCTTGGCGTCTCCTTTCTTATAAGGAGGGCGTCAATAACGAAGGCATCCAATAAGGAAGGGCGTCATGCAAGGAGATACGATCTCGCCAATGCGGTTCATCGCCTGTTTAGAGGAGGTATTCCGAGGCCTGAATTGGGAACAGTTGCGGATAACACGGGCAATTGGGATAGTTGGTACATCTTTGAAAACTTTCGAAAGCGCTGCGACAGGGAACACAAAGAGAAAGACATGAAATACAAGCGCCAAGAATTGCGGATAAGAGTTAATGGAGAATACCTAAACAATCTGCGATACACTGACGAAATTGTCTTGCTGAGTCACTCACGAGATGAATTGCAAAGCATGATAAAAGGTTCAGAAAGGCAGAGCAAACGGTGGGTCTAAAAAATAACATGCCGAAAACCAAAGTATTGATCAACAGCGTAGCAAGGGAACATCTGTTCACAATTGGAAGCGAGGTGCTGGTATTGGTAAATGAACAGGTCTAGTTAGGGCAGGTAGTGACAGCTGATCCGGATCATGAGGCGGAGATAACTAGAAGGGTAAGAATAGGGTGGAGCGCATATGGTAGGTTCTCTCAAATTATTATTAGCAGTTTACCAATATCCCTCAGGAGAAATGTGCACAACAGCTGTATCATTCCGGTACACACCTACGGGCCACAAACATGGAGGCTAACGAAAGGGTTCAGCTTAGGTTAAGGACAACACAGCGAGCCATGGAAAAAAAAATGATAGCTGTAACGTTAAGAGACCGGAAGCGGGCAGAGTGGGTGAGAGAACAAACGCCGGTTAACGATATCCTAGTCGAAATGAAGATGGAGAAATGGGCTCGGACAGGGCATGTGATGCGAAGGCAAGACAACCGCTGGTCCTTGAGGGTAACGGAGTGGATTCTAAGAGAAGGCAAGCCTAGCAGGGGGCGTCAGAAGGTTAGGTGAGCGGATGAGATTAAGAAGTTCGCAGGCATAGGGTGGGCGCAGCTGCAAAGGACCGTGTTAATTGTAGAGACATGGGAGAGGCGTTTGCCCTGCAGTGGGTGTAGTCAGGCTGATGATGATTATGATGAGGATGATGATATGCCAAGGTTACCGGATACAATGACAGCGGCCGCAGTGGCTCAGTGGTTAGGGCGCTCGACTACTGATCCGGAGTACCCGGGTTCGAACCCAACAGCGGAGGCCGAGAGAGAGAGAAACAACTTTATTGATTCGAGCTCGACGTCTGCTTAGACGCCGTCGATGGTAGTGGTTCCCTCTTCACGGGACCCATATGCTTCCCTAGCCGCCTGGCCCCTGGAGATCAGGACGAGCTGGTCTTCCACGGCGGGGCTGGTTAGCAACTTCTCCCATTGCTCGGTAAGGGAGGGTGAGGGATGGGGTGGGGTAGTGGGGCAGGTAAGAGTTGGGGGGATTTCCTTGTTGAAGTTGCATACTCCAATGACATGTTGGAGCGTGCCTAACTGCGCCTTGCAGAAATCACATTCCTTCTCGTACCTTTCCGGGTACATCTTGTTTTGAAGGTAAGGGTGCGGGATGGATCCTGCCTGTATCTGCCTGTAGATCGCTTGCTGTTCTCTGGTAAGCGATTTTTGAGGATCGGGGTAACGTCGCCTCTCCGTCTTGTAATAGTTCGTAATGTCCTTATAACTAATAATGGACTGTGGCTCACCTTCCTCTGCCCGGTATTCCATCTCTCGGGCGAACTGGTGGGCACGTTCGTTGCCCTCCAGCCCACAGTGAGCCGGTGTCCATATCAACTCAACTTTCCTTTCAGGAACGTCGCGTTTACTTTTGAGAATTCCTAGTGCCGCAAGGGTCACCCACCCCTTTCTGTAACTTTTATACGCCTTTTGCGAGTCAGTGACAGTTCTTCCCACTTTGGGCTGCGCGAGTGCTAGCGCTATCGCGGCCTCTTCTGCCACCTCTGGAAAAGACGTCTCAATAGATGCGCAGGTTACGAGCATATCCAGCGTCGTAACTGCCAGCGTGGCGTTCGATGAAAACTTGGGTAATGAAGCGTCTGTGAAGAGAGTGACGCCCTGTTCTTCTTCTTCTATTTGATCTAATGTCTCCGTCAAAGCCGCTATACGAGCCGCTCTGCGGCCGTCGTTACGACCCGGCCTCATGTTTCGAGGCAGCGGTTTACTGTAGATTTTATGCGCCCACAACCTGGGTAACGGTCCCGTTTCCTTCCGGTCTGCCTCTTCCCAGCCCAACTTGGCAAGAATGCGACGTCCCGCCGAAGTTTGAGTGAGCCGGACTCTTTGATTAGACAGATGAGCTTCTATTAACTCTTCAACGTTGTTGTACTTGGCCATGCCGAGAAGCTTGTCGGTCGAGGAATGCGTCGGTATGCCCAGCGCCATCTTGGTTGCCTTGCGTATAATAACGTTCAACTGGTCCTGGTCTTTCTTGAGTAACTTCAGGTACGGCGCCGCGTAAACGATGCGCGACGTCACGAAGGCCTGGACGAGCGTCAGTGCATCGTCCTCCTTGAATCCTTTTTTTCTATTCGTTACTCTTCTGATCATGTGCGAAATTTGTTCCGTTGAAACCTTGATCTTGTCTATCGACGCCCCCGCCTTGCCGTTGTTCTGGAAGATGACACCCAGAATACGTGCTTGCGTGATTGGCGTTATGTTCGCCCCATCGATGGTGATGCGGATGTTCTCTTGGCCTCCTTGCTTTCTTCTGGGCTCGACGACGAGTAACTCCGACTTCTGGGGCGAGCAACTGAGGCCTCACGATTGAGCGAACTCGTGCACGGTCTTTGCCACTCTCTGAAGGGTCTCCTCCATCCAACTCTCCGACCCTGCCCTCGACGTCCACACGGTGATATCGTCTGCGTAAAGAGCGTAATCTGTGCCCTCTATGTCTTGAAGCAAAGTCGGGAGAGGGAGGAGTGCCAGGTTGAAGAGAAGCGGCGAAAGAACGGACCCTTGCGGGGTGCCTCTGTCTCCCAGGGCTATTGGTTTCGACTTCTCCCTCCAATTTTGATTGTTGCCGTTCTGTTGGTTAAGAAATCCTGCACATACTTGAAGGTGCGCTTCCCGCACCCCTTTTGGCGCAGGTTACGGAGGATACTTTCGTGTGTGACGTTATCGAAAGCCCCCTTTAGATCGTTCGCCGGGATAGCTCTTGGCGTATGAGGCTTCGCTTGCTTGATAACTAGCTCGTGTAGTTGCACCAAGACGTCTTGTGTGCTCAGGTGCCTCCGGAATCCGTACATAGTCGGTGGTAGCTGATCAGTGGCGTCCAAATGTCTCTGTAGTCTCTTGAAAACCATACGCTCGACCACCTTCCCCACACACGACGTGAGGGAGATGGGGCGCAGGTTGTCGACGTGGGGTGGTGTCCCCGGCTTGGGAATGAAACGCACCTCCGCTTCTTTCCATTCTTTTGGGAACGAACCCTTCTACCAGGACGCGTTGGCGAGGTTTAGCAGTTCAGCTCGGCTTTTGTCGCTCATATTTTTTACAATCTTGTATGTAATGCCGTCAATGCCCGGCGCGCTGCCTTGACTACTTTCATCGATGGCCGCAACCAGCTCCAGCTCGGTGAAGGGTTCGTCCATCTCAACGTTGCTTTCCCCTTCATACTCGTGAGTCGGGTTACCGCTCTTCTCGGTCTTGAGATATTTACTTGTGAGTTCACTAATGAGCTTCTCCCCGTCCCCGTCGTAACTGTTGATCGTTATCGTGAGGTCTCGAGCGCATGCGCTCTTGCTTTTTAACGGATCTATGAGGTGCCCCAACAGCTTCCAAGTCTTTTTTGTAGACAGTATGCCTTGCAGGTCGTCACACATCTTCATCCAATTCTCCCTGCATAGCTGCTCCGCATGCTCGGCCGCCTGCTTGTTGAGCGTATGTATACGTCTGCGAAGTTTCTGGTTATGTCTTTGCCTCTTCCACCTTCGAGTAAGACCGTGCCTGGCCGCTCACGTCTTGGTGTCTTGGTCCTCGTCTGCGCCTTCACTAGCTGCGCTTCTACGTAACCGGTCCCAGTCTGTGATGTTGGCTTGACCCAGTTTCGTCTTGATGTCGGTCCCCCCGAGGGTTACACAAATGACGTCGTGATCTGAGCCGAGATTTTCCCCCGTGGTACGCCAAGTAACGTCGAGGTTCCCCCGAATTAACGTCAGATCAGGAGTGGTGTCTCTGACCGTGATAGTGCCTGTCCTGGTCGCTACGCCCGGTTCATTAAGCACCTCCAAGTCGTGATCATCTATAGCTTTTACCAATTTGTTTCCTCTTTTGGACGAATATTTGTAACCCCACATCGTGTGGGCAGCGTTGAAATCTCCTAGCACTAAAAGCGGTCTTGTTCTTGCTTCTTTAATGCAGTCTAATATGGTGCCTTCAAAGTCAATGACCCTGCTGGATGGTCGACAATACGCATTCAGGACGAAAATGTTCATGTCACCCCCCACTCTTCTGCTGTGTATTTCGATAAGCGTATGTTCGCAGCCTCGCTGAGTGGTCACGTGCTGTGTAGCTGCCACGTTGCTGCGGACCAAGATCACAGTGCCCTTTTTGCTGGGGTCGGTATACGTAATGTATCCCGCGAGCTTGGTTCGGCCGTTGATCTCTTGTAACGCTATGATTTCCGGTTTCTGGTCCAATTTATCTACGTAAAGTTGTAACTCCCCTATCTTGTTTCTAATACTCCTGCAATTCCATTGAAGTTACGTCGCAGTCTCTTTCTGCTTTCCTTTAGTCTTCGTCATTTTGTACTTTTTGAGCGGTAGAATTGCACACGGAACCAACTTCTCGTGGCCTGACCCTTGGATTAAGTCGTGGTGACTTCATCTTGGCAACCATGAGATGCTTATTTTTCGCATCTAACGTCATGACTCTAACGGTGAGTTGGCTGCATTTGGCCTCCACATTATCCATTCTGTTAGGCTGTTCACTTGCGCAGACATTTGAGAAACTTGGCTGGAGATTTGCGTAAGCATGCTCATGACTGACTCCAATGTCGGAGGAACAGCAGCCTCGACCTTCTCTTCCCCCATGGCAACAGCTGCCGTTTCTGTCAGTGGAGCTTTCGTCACGGACTGCGTCAACGCCGGTGGCGTGGTCGGCTTCGTCGCCGCCGGAGCAGCGCTGGTGGTGTCTCTCTTGGGTACTTTCCTTTTAAGCGCACTGACATCATTATCACTCTTCGATGTTCTACTGAGCGTCTCGATGCGCTCCATCATAGCCTGAATCTGATCGTTTTGTCTCTTGATTTGATTATTCTGCCTCTCTATCATCTGTTTGTGTTCCAGACAGTGTCTACACTCGTTGTCTTTGGAAGGGTGGGAGGAGCGGAGGGGAGAGAAATTGCTATTGTCGAGAGCGACGGGAGACGCCGCTGCCCAGCCCACCTGTTTCTCGGCGCCGTTGCTCCGCCGGGACTTCGACTTGGACCGCGAACGAGATTTGCGCCTGCGAGCCCCAGCTGCCGATGGCGACCTGGTATCGCTCTTGCTTCTCCCTCGTCTTGTCTGGGAGCGGCTGCGACGCCCGTCCGGCGCCTGCCACGCTGGCCCCCTCGGCTGCTGCTGCTGCTGCTGCACCTCTTCTCGTTGCTGGCCTTCCCAACGCCGTTTTCGAACTACGTATGGTGTCTTGAATCTCGCTTTACACACCTTGTCCGCGGTGATGTGGTTGCCCCCGCAGAGGCTGCACTTGGGGTTAGTGCAAACGTGGCTTTCTTCGGGATTCTTCATGCCGCAACCACGGCATATCTTGTCTTCGGGGTTAGGACAAACGTCCATCCGGTGACCGAAGCGACCACACAAGTAGCACATATCGATCTTCTTGCGATAGAGCGAACACTCGACCAGCAGGTTGCCGTATCGGATGTAGTTCGGGACCTTGTCGCTGTCGAATGCGATGACCACCGTCGTCGTCTTGCCGTTGCGGTTGGCTTGCAGAGCAGTGGGATTATAGTCTTGAACGATGTAGTCGTTGATTTCTTGAATAGTGTCCGTCATCGAAACACCCCTGATGACGCCCTTAACGGTGCCGTGGGGGGGCGGTCTCGTAGGAGCTTACGTCGTGTGCCGTGCCGATGATAGTGGGGATTCTGACTGCCGAGTAGCGGTCGGCGTTCTCTCGGTTAGGCGTACTGATAACGACTATGTTTTGCTGTTTGTTCGGGTAGATAACATCTTGCGTCACCTCCTCGCCACTCACGTTCGCAGCTGCGATTATGGCTCGGCTGATCTCGAATCTAGATACTTCCCCAAGGTTCAGCCCTTCCCTGGGACGCATGACGATCTTGGTATCTTGCCTCGGCAGCTCAGGCATTCTTGCTGCCTTGAGTAGCTTGCTCATAAAATTTTTCCGCCCGGCAGCCGCCGGCCCCCAGTTCAACGGCGTTAGACTTAGCTTGCTCTCTTGCTCCTGGGTCTTCTCTCCGGCGACACGCCAGCCAAACTTCTCGGAAACTTCCTCCGGTGTGATATCTTCACCCTCCACTTCGGCACGCATAGCGGATGCCATTTTCTTGAAACACTGCGCCTCTAGGGCCTGGGTGAGGTCGATGACCCCGCCGGAGCACGCCTAAGCACGGGCGCTAGGCCCTGCTATCTTTAGGCTTAGCTCGCAGCGACGCGGTGCTCGTAGAAGGACCCTTCAA
This sequence comes from Amblyomma americanum, assembly GCF_052857255.1. Lineage (NCBI taxonomy): Eukaryota > Metazoa > Arthropoda > Arachnida > Ixodida > Ixodidae > Amblyomma > Amblyomma americanum. The sequence continues at coordinate 124,508,289 of NC_135499.1, forward strand.
AATTGAAAAAAAAATGATTTCCCACCTCAAATTTGGTATCCACATGGTCCTTGTAACGCCACGGATACTTTTGTGTGAGAACTTGCATGAGTTGGGGTGAATGACTATGCCTTTTGCCGAGAAATCGAGGAGCACATGTGAGACACGTCCAGAGACGCTTCCGCGACGCGCGCCTCTCGCGACCCGGGTGTCCAGCCAGAAATGTGACAGGTGCCATTTCCTTTCCTTAAATGCTATTGTTCATTTTCCTTCTCTTACGGCCCGGTTCGGGTGTCCGCCGTGATATGTGAGACAGGCGTCCTTTCCTTCAATTGTCCAATGGGCCACACATCGCGCCAAACGGGCGATAGCGTTGCGTGTACACCTCGGCAATGCTGCGACACGCTGTCGCGTCTCGCTCTTAAAGACGAAGCTTAAGCATCCTCCAGTTTTTTTTGGATCTCATTCAAACACAAAGAAAAACACAATGAAGGGTGTGACTAAACAAACCTTTGCGCACTGGTTTTGTTAAATCATTTGAGAGCTCCCAGCGATGAAGAAACGTGTATGGCAGATGTGCATGTATTCTTCGGCTTTTATCGGCCGATTGGCACGATAGTTTCTCTTTCTATTTCATTAATTTCTCATTATGTCAAGCGTTCCAGATGTGGTCGGTGCTGCGAACGAAAGGAGCGAGGACGCTAGCGCTGACACACAATATTTAGACATTTTATGCACTGCGACGAACCAACCAAGCACACGAATTATCATAATCGCAGAAGGAATCGCGCACACTTTGGACACTACAAGCACGAGCAATCGCGAACAAGAGGAAGGGTGATAGAAAGATGGATGGAATAACGTTTTTGTTCAAGAGATACAGGGAGGGGTTTGGCCAAATAGTGCTTGGATTCCGGCGGCGTCTTCGACCAGTCGGACGGTCCATAGTTAAGTCACAGGGTCAGATCTCATTAGTATATGATCTCCCATCGTTGTATATTCCTATTATGACGATCTTCAGGTGGCGCCTGTGTACATCCTAATATGATTTGATTGAGATTATCTCTGTCATTACATGACTGATTTGTTTACTGCTCCGGATAGTAATGTCTGCCAACAAATATGATTGATACCTGATACCTGATTAAATATCTGCCGCGGGCCCTTCAACCCGAGATATTAAACTTATTTTTGGAATATGGCGGTGTGCTTGGATTGAAGCACTCTGGCACGGGACGGCCCGGTATTGCATTGCCTCGGGGATCGGCACGGGGCATATTAGCGTGCGCCTTTTCTTTCTTTATTTGCTCTCCTATCCTTAAACTCTCCTACTTTCAGCACGCGGAAGCGAGCGTGGTTCTGCTTGTGCCAGTAAGCAGGCCCGTGCACTTTCTTTTTCTTTCTTCCTGTCAGCAACAGCAGCAGCAGCAGCACGTTCGCATACGAGTTCATTTGCAGGCGATGCCATGTTGCCGCCTGATCTTTTCCTAAGGAGGGTCTGCGAGTGGGAATTTGACCAAACCCATAATGTCATCATCGTCATCATAATGTGGTGTTGGGAAATCTCCCTGTAGCTGACTAAGCGGTCGCGCCCCATGAAAAGGCCGGGCGGCGCACCGGCTCGGGAGGTCAGACCTCGCGCCAGTTCGTGAGCGGCTTCGTTTCAGCTGAGGGAGGTTTCTCCGGCAGTCCAGATAATTTATATCGGCTTGTCCTCTCGGCTGGTCTGCAGAATCCTTAATGCTTAAGGAGACATCCTCCCTTTAGAGAAATTCTTCACCAATGACTTTGAGTCGCGCACTACAGCTTTGGCTGTTGTGCCGCTATGTTGGATACTTACGCCGTTTTTTCTGACGGTTGTAACCGATCCGCTGGCTTTGAGTGTCTTATCCGCGTTCACCGCGGCTACGACCATCCCGCGGACGTCCCCGTTGTCGACGGCGTCCACATAAACCAGGTCCTCTGAGTTTTGGAAGCGTTTCTTCGGAGCCTATGCCCTAATCTCTCTCCACTCTTTGTGGTGTTCTGGATGCATGTTCCTTTGGCAGTGGGAGGATCGTAGCCTTCGTAGCCGATCGACAGCTTCAATTGAACGTGTCCGTCGGTGAGGTTGCTGGCAGGTCTTGCCTATTGCGACACCAAGAAGGCTTCGATGAATTCCTCCAATGAATTATCAATTCCCTGGTTGGCTAGTTTTTCATTCGCCATGCCAATTGGTAGCCGCAGCACTTACTTGACACCCTCCCGTATGATACCCTTGGTCTCCTTCCTCTCGCAGGGCTTGAGGCTGAAGGAGCCAGAGACGTAGGCGATACTACTGATGACGAAGCCTTGTAAAGTCCTTTTTACCTTGGCTTTTCTCACTCCTGATTTTCTATTGGCGCTCCTCTTGATGATAATGGCCTCGATCGTCATCCTGGGGGACTTTAATTCTGCCATAAAAGCTGCGGCTACGTTCGGGAAACACAGAAAGTCAGGGATCTAGACAGAGAAGCTGATCGTAGAAGGCTCCCCCTCATCACAGACCACATCCAACACACGCGAGTGGGAAAGAGCCTCGTACGACATTCGTCACCTTAGCATTCGTCAGAGGAGTAAGGCAGGCAAGATGGAAAAATGACGCGGAAACTCTAGGCAGTGACCACTGCATTTTGTGCATCCTTAAAGAAACCCTCTCGATTAGGAAAGAACTTCGCAAGGCGGGACTGGCAAACTGGGAAGCTTACAGGGAATCCAGGGCACAGTCCGATAAGGCTGAGATCACCGACATTGAAAGCTGGGCTGCAAGGATCAAGGTAGACTGGCAAAAAGTAACCCGAGCGGTCTCCTTCACTACCAAAATGCCCGAGATGAATAAACATCTGTTACATTTTTGGGACGCCAGACGAGGGCTGCTAAGAAGATGGAAAAGGAAAAAGCATTACTGGCAGCTAAAGCTTATGATCGCCGAGGTCACCGGAAAAGCTGAGGAATATACGACGGAGCTCTCGAAGCGCGACTGGCACCAACAGTGCAACGAGCTGCAGAGGACACTAGGTTATGCCAAGACATGGGACTTGCTAACGGCTCTCATAGACCCAAACAAAAAGAAATCCGAAACTCGTAGGACAACCAAAAAGATCACGCGCCAGTTCCAAGGCACTGACCAGGTAATGCTGGAGAACATCAAGCAGCGCTACATCGGTAATGCGACACACTCCGAGAGCAGCTTGGCACATACGGACGAAACAAATCCAGCTGTGGCCGAACCCCTTACCATCGAAGTCAGATACACTGTGATGTCCGACACAAAGAACACAACACCAGAGAAGGATGGCATCACCAATCAGTAATAAGGAACCCAGATGACAATTCAATCAAAAGATTCCCTTAATTTGTCAACAAAGACAAGGAACAGGGGACCATCCCGAACTACTGGAGACATGCGGAAATAGCAATGATTCCGGAGTGGGAACGACTCTGACTCTAAACCTGAAAAATCTTAAACCGATATCGTTAAAACATATGAGAGATTTGTGCACCAGAGGTTTCAGACCCACCTTGAGGACAACGAACTCATGCCGCACACTATGTTTGCATTACGAAAATACCTATCAGCACAAGAAGTTCTCCTGCAGATCAAGGAGGAGGTGCTGAATACTGCCCCAAAATATGAGGAAGACGTCTTGCTCGCTCTCGATCTTAAAGCGGCCTTCGACAGCGTCAGTCACACAGCTGTGCTGGACGGGCTCAGCAACCTGGGTTGCGGCAGAGAAGATACAACTATGTAAAGCCTTTCTCAGCTACAAAACCGCTACCAGTGGAATAAGAGGCATCAGGATTAACAACTTCATCACCCCCAAAAAACGAACACGGCAAGGCTGTGATGTCCCCTATGATTTTAACTTAACATTGTTATGTTTGGCTTAGCAAGGAAGCTCGAAGAAAAGGAAGGAATCAGGCATGCTATCTACGCAGACGATATCACAGTCAGGGTTACAAAAGATCCTTAGAAAAAAAAAATGGTTGAGGTTTATCTCTGGAGTGGCGGGAGCGCTACGACTGGGCGAGCGGAACTCGCTCAGTTGAATTGCAAAGCCAGTCTTTCGCCGATCCGTATCGCTGGGCGTTCCTTCTTCATATTCGTCCCTGGACGTGGATTCACTCTCTCCCTCTCTCCACTCTTCCCTCATTGAGTTTCGTCGGCGGGCCGCGCCGCCGGCAGCTGCTCCGCACCACGTGACCAACCACTTGACCTGCCACGGCGCCGCCCAAGACTTCAAGGGCGGCCACGCAGCTCAAGGGGTGCCAAGTTGAAGGCTCGAAGTGTTAGCGTAATGTAGCTATCGCAACAAAACAAGGCCTTCTTCAGCGCGCGGCCGACATGGCAAACGCATACGCCCATACGCCCAACACTTTGCATGCTCTTCTGAAAATCCAAGGGACTTAGAGTCTACAGAAAATGGTATGATTTTCAAAATTCTATTGACATCTTAACAATAGAAAGGAAGATTCCACAAGTATCGAAAGTTAAGATCCTTACCATCTGCATACTGACTAACCGACGTATAGATCACACAATCACACTGCTAGTAAATACCCCGACACAGATCACAAGTATTATTGCATGAATTTTGAACAGCAGAAGAGGTGTGAAGGCGGACACATGTAGGCTAGTACATGCCCTCATGGTCAGTAAGAAATTATACAGTGTCCCCTAACAAACACCGCTCGATCAAGAAAGGGAACAATTTGAGGCAATTCTTAGGAAAGCATAGAAATACGCTCTCGGACTGCCGGTCAACACTTTAACGAAGAAATTCTTTAAACTTGGCATAAACAGCACATTACCAAACATATTGAGGCTCATTTTCTCGCGCAGAAAACCACTCATGCTGTCTCGAACGGGCATAAACAGGCTGCGTTTATTGGGCATAAGAGGTGCTTAGAGAGAAATCAACAGCACAGCGAACGTACCGAATGGAATCAGGGGGATCATTGAGGTCAGCCCCATTCCGAGCAACATGCATCGAGATATACACAAGGCGAGAAGAAAGGGAAGACGGCAAGCCGATGAAGGAAGCCTCGCCGGGAAAAGAGACATTTTTTACATCTACCTAGTGTAGGAAGTGACAGCTGATCCGGATCATTAGAGGGAAATAGCTAGAAGCGTAAGAATGGGGTGGAGCGCATATGGCAGGTTTTCTCAGATCATGAAGAGTACGTTTGCAATATCTCTCAAGAAAAAAGCGTACAACAGCCTGTACCCTACCGGGACTCACCTACGGGGCAGAAACGTGGAGGTTAACGAAAAGGTTTCAGTTTATGTTAAGCACAACGCAGTGAACCATGGAAAGGAAAATGATAGCTGTAACATTAAGCGGCCGGAAGCATACAGGATTGGCTGAGTGTGGCCCGGAGACCGACGGGAGCCTCACGGAATAGCGACGAGTGATGTGTGTGACGGATGCAGTGCAGTGGAAACACTAGAGCACCTGCTCCTTCACTGTGCCGCGTACGGCGATGCTCGTCGCGATATGCTTACGGCCTATAGGGCGCTGGGCATACTACCAGACTCGCTCAAGACGCTATTGTGGCCGCAGGGAAGTGCGCGCACTCGTGAGCGAAATTTGGTGAGCCTCTGTGCATTCCTCGAACTCACGGGCTTGACGTCCCGTCTGTTCTCCGTCAGGTAGTTACACGCAGTGGCCGAACGCTCCGCGAGTTCTACCTTGAACGATTAATAACTTGACGCCCCACTCCAGTTGTAGCCAACACAGTGCTGTGCGCATGTGTTTTTAATTCCTCTAAAATGAACTAATCACGCGCACAACCTGGGCACATTTCTTATTGTGTAAATAGTTTGTACATATTACTCCTCCCCTATCCTCTCTTCATGTCCCCTCAACTCTTTCATTTCATTTCTCCATTCTGCCTGCTATCCTTTATTTCCGCTGCCCCAGCTCAGGTGCTTCAGTATCGATGGCAGATGTCGGGGCTAGCAAAAATCTTTTCCTTCCCTTTTATCATTATTTTAATAAAAACCAATTACTACTCGAACCCGACCGCGGCGGTTCCGTTTTTATGGAGGCAAAACGCTAAGGCGACCGTGTGCTGTGCGATGTCAGTACACGTTAAAGATCCCCAGGTGGCCGCAACTTACGGCAGAGTCGGTCACAAAGCACTCCGCATACACCATTCTGTAGACTGCAAGACACAACAGACAGATGCAGAACCGATCATCAGACATAAGATCATCTGGGTACCGCGGCACACGGGGTTGGCAGGAAACCAAGAGGCGGTCAGAATAGCTCGAGGATGTACTAACTGCCGAGCACCCAACGTCAACGACCTTGAGGAGTCCCTGCCAGTACCCCAGGGATACTCGGCCATACTAAACAACTATAAAGGCTGCAGGATGCGGTACCCACCACCGCACAAATCTTTGAACAAAGAAGAGGCTGTCACATGGATACAACTTCAAACGGGGTCGTATCCAAACCCAAACACACTAAGTAAAATCCCCACCACACTTTACAAAAACAAGTGTCCGTGGTGCCATGAAAAACCTACACTGTATCACATAACATGGACATGTCAAAACGTCGATGTCGTTCCAATTATACCAAACCCAAGTGCGGAGAAATGGGAGGGTATGCTCTCCAGCGACTGCCGCGATGACCAGATCGGTGTGATACGGCGAGCTCAGCTGACGGCAGCATCCAGCAGAGTCCTGGAATAGGGGAACCGACCATTGCGGAGATGAACCCATCTGAATCGCATAAAAGCACTCGCGCTAGAGCTCAATAAAGTTATCCTATCCTATCCCCTCAGACAGTACCAGTAGTCAGGGGGCGAGAGCCCTGAAGACATGCGACGGGTACAACATACGTTGCGTGCCCTTGAGACTATGCAAAAGAACGTACAGCCCGATAACATTCGTAAATCTGCGGAAACGCATTTTATGAATGGAAAAGGACAGGGTTCACACTAGCCGACGTAATGTGGGAGGCTGTAAGAAAGGGGTATCGCCTGTGAATGATTTTGCTACTGCTAAATGCCGATGTTCCAAATAAGAAACATTTTTCCGAAAACTCATTGCAAGTGAAATACACACAGGCTGTGTGCTTTTATTTTTATTTTACAAAAATTACAAACCATCTGCCGTTACGATTGCTCAGTTTGGCTTATTTCAGACCCTTCTTGGTGGCTTAATTGTTAAGGCGCATGTTTACTGAGCTGGAGTACTCGGGCTCGAACCCGACCGTGGTGACCGCGTTTTGATGGAGGTGAACGCAAAAGTTGCCCGCGAGCTGTGCGATGTCAGGGATAGGATAGGATAGGAAAACTTTTATTGAATCATAAGTATTTAGGCGATCAGAAGTCTTCTTGCTTGCTTCGCGTGTCGCTGTCTTCACGCTGCGCTGCAGGGAAGGCTTCTTCAGCAAAGGGTGGTCCCTCAGGCCAGGGCTCCACTGAGTTTGGCTGCATCCCGTGCGTGCTCTACCATCCTCTTTTGGACGGCGAGCTCGCAGCTGACGAGCCGGCTCTCCCAGTGCTCCGCACTCGGGGGTTTGTGTTCTCGGAATGCGTTGTTTCGTTCGCATTCCCATGTTATGTGAAATAGTGTGGGTGTGGCCCCGCACCACGGGCATGTGCCCCTATATTCCGTTGGGAACATCTTGTTGTATATAAAGAGGTTGGGGAAGGAACCTGTTTGTAATCTACGCCAATCTGTTGCCTCCTCCTTGGTTAGTGCTTTATGCGGGGGCGGATATTTATATCTCACCCCTCTGTGATGTTGGAGTAGTTCTGAATAGCTCTCCCCGAGGATCATGGCGCTCAGACCACGGCTCTCCTGCTGCTGTCCGACTCGGAAACAAAAAGCTCGAGCTAGACCATCCGCCGCCTCATTGCCCCTTATGCCCTCGTGCGCAGGTATCCAGATTAAATTATGTTGGACTGTTATGCTCTCTGAGAGGTTGCACTCTCTGAGCACCTTAAGAGCAGCTTTGCTAATTCTGCCCTTCGTATAATTTCGACAGGTCTCTTTTGAGTCCGTGAGAATATTCAATGATTTGTTCTCCCTATATCCTTTTGCTGCCGCCAGCGCCACGGCTAACTCCTCGGCGTCCGTTATACTCCAGATTTCCGTGGATGCCCCGGAGGTTAGTTCCCCATCTTTGTTTACTACCACTGCCGTACCTATGTATTTGCTTCTGCCGCTCGCTACTTCCATAGCGCTTGCGTCCGTGTAGAAGGTGTTATCCTTCCCCGCTAGTGTTCTTTCAATGTGTTCTGCCCTGGCCTTCCTTCTGCCTTCGTGGAGCCTGGGGTCCATGTTCTTTGGAATGGGTCTGACATAAAATGTTTTCCTTATTTCGGTAGGCATGTCTTCGTACCGCTTTGTGTCGATGTATTCGCAGCCTATTCTGTCGAGCAGTGCTCTCCCAGTGTAGGTCCCTCCTAGTCTTTTAATTTGCGATTTTCGTTGCGCTTCCACCAGTTCTAGGAAGGTGTTGTTGACGCCGAGCTGCATGAGCTTTTCGTTGGGTGTGTTTCTTGACAGGTGTAATGCTGTCTTGTATGCTTTCCTTAGAATGGTTTCGATTTCTTCATTAGACGTTTTGGTCCTTACGTGGAAGGGAAGCGAGTACGTAACTCTGCTTACAATGAGGCTGTTGACCAATCTTAGGGTGTCTTCTTCTTTCATCCCATGTCTTCTTTGAGAGACTCTGCTTATCATTCTGCTGACACTTTCTGTTGATTTCTTGAGTAGGGAAATCGTGTGGTCGCATTTCCTACTACCCTGCAGCCACATGCCGAGGATGCGGATCATTTTGCATTCCGGTATGAGTTGTCCTTCGAGAGAGACTTCCAGTTTCGCCTTAGTCTGGTGTCGGCCCACTCTCAGGAGTTCAGACTTTTCTGTAGAACAGTTGAGGCCTCTAGCTGTCACGTAGTCTTCTACGCATCTTGCCGCTTCTTGCAGTGCGGCTTGCTTTTCTTCTAAGGTCCCTCCGGTAGCCCAGACCGTGATATCGTCCGCGTACATCGCGTGTCGGACTCCCTGGATTTGCTCGAGTTTTCTTGCTAGGCCAATCATCGCCAGGTTGAATAATACGGGCGAGATTACGGAGCCTTGGGGCGTACCTCTGCTAGGCGTTGCAAAGATATCGCTCCTTAGTTCTCCTAGGCCTACTGTTGCCGTTCTGTTTGAAAGGAAGTCCTTCACGTAATCGTGTGTTCTCTTCCCGCAGTTCGCGTTGATGAGACCTTCCATGATGGCCTCGTGGCTTACGTTGTCGAAGGCTCCTTTGACATCGAGCGCCATGACCACGTTTTCGCCTTTTCTTGGCATAGTTTCTAAGACCTCCTTCTCGAGCTGTAGCAGGACATCTTGCGTCGAGAGGTTGGCTCTGAACCCGAACATTGAGTTTGGGTAGTACTTTTCGCTCTCCAGGTGTTGTTGGATGCGTTTGGTGACTATCTTCTCGTAGAGTTTGCCCAGGCACGATGTGAGAGAGATCGGCCTCAGGTTATCGATTTGGATTTTCTTGCCGTGTTTTGGGATCATCACTACGACGGCGTGTTTCCATTCCGCCGGGACTCTCCCTTCTTGCCATAATTTGTTTAAGTAGCGGACTAGCTGGTCTATCGCTTCGTCGCTGAGGTTTCTAATGAGGGAGTTCCGTACTCGATCTGCTCCCGCTGCTGTGTTCTTGGTGGCTGATCTAATTGCCTCAATGACCTCTTCCCTAGAGATGGGTCGATCCATGTTCGGGTTTTCTTCGCCTCGGTATTCACCGTGGTATCCCTCCGGTTCTCCCGTTCCGTAGCATTTCTTGCGAACCTCTTCGAGCATCTGCTCGTCCGTTCCTTGATACTGGTGTATGAATCTTTGGATAGAATTGCTGCTTTCCCGTTTGCTCTTGCTGGGATCCATCAGGCTTCTGAGTATTTGCCACGTTCTGGCTGTACTGAGGGTGCCCTTCAGCGAGTCTGTGAATTGTTGCCACCCCTGTCTAGCCAGTTGTGTAGCGTACTCTTCCGCCTTCTTACTGATCTCCGCAATCTTCCTCTTGAGTTTCTTATTGAGTTTCTGTTTTTTCCATCGTTTGGTGAGACCGCGCCTTGCTTCCCATAGCCTAAGCAGCCGCCTATCTACCTCCGGTGCTTCCTCGGTCCTGTCCACTTCTCGGGTGTACATCTCTTGGATCTGTTTTAGCTGGAGGCTCCATTCCTCCGGGGAGGTTATGTCGCTGGTCATCCCTCTGCAGTGTTCTCGAAAAGCGTCCCAGTCCGTTAGCTTGGCTGTGCCGATCTTCCTTTTCGTATGTTCTGCCTCCAGTTGCAGGCGTAGAATGTAGTGATCGCTCCCAAGATTCTCGAGCGTATTTTCCCATTCCACGTTTCTGGCATTCTTTACGAAGGTTAGGTCAGGGCAGGTGTCTACACTGACGCTGTTTCCTATTCTGGTTGGTTGGGCTTCATCGGTTAGGAGCTCGCATCCTACGTTTTCTGCCGCAGTGCTAATCTCTCTACCCTTTTTGTCGTCTTTCGCGTAACCCCACTGTGGACTCTTGGCATTGAAGTCTCCTGCTACGACTAGCGTGTTTTGTCCCACTAGTTTTTTAGCTTCGGCGAAGAGCTTTATAAACTCTCCGTTCCTCTGTTTTGGTGAACTATATACGTTAATTACGAAAGTGCTTTTCGCTTTCCTCTTCTTCTTCGGAATGATCTCCGTTATCGTGTGTTCGATGTTTGTGTCCTTAATCTCGTCGTGTGCTATGGTGACTATCTTGTTGCTTATGAGGGTTGCGACCTTGCCTCTCTCCAAACACGTGTAGCCCCTAAGTGTCGGAGTGGTGAAGGTTTCTTGTAATAGTATTAGGTCTGGCATCGTACCTTTGTGATTGATGAATTGTTGCAGGAGCCCCTGTTTACGCCTGTAGCCCCTGCAGTTCCATTGCCAAATTTCTAATTTGTTGCCTCCGGCCATATTGGGGCGTTGGTATTATTGTGAATATTAGCGTTAGCTATTCCTGGGGATTCTGCGTTCCCGCCGAAGCGGCGCTCGTTGTATAGTCTATCTCTAGAGTCATGGATCTTTTGCACGTTCTGGTTCTTTATGTAATTGCGGAATCCCTGTTCTTGTAGGGCTACTTTTTGTTGTGTGGTTTGCATTTCCTTCTGTATGTTCTGAAATTGTGACTGCAGATTTAGTAGCATGTTCTTGATTTCGCTAATCCCTTCCGCTGCCTGTGGCTCGGGGCTAGGGGACTTAGGCGGCGGAGTGGCCACCCTTATGGGTGCTGAGTATGGTGTTGCCGGTATTAGACCCTGTCGCCTGATCTCTTGTAGTTCCTTGATTATGTCATTTAGCTGTTTCCTCAGCTGTTGATTTTCCGTTCTTAACTCGTTTATAATGTGTTTATCATTGTTTGTGTGGTCATTTGGGTTTGAGTGCGGAGTATCTGGGTGAATTGTAATGGGAGGGCCGGCTCCCCAGCTCACCTTCGTGCCGCCGCTTTTCTTCTGTTGCTGTTTCTCTGCCTGCTGCTGCTGCCCCTTGGGTGGCGGTGTCCATGATCCGTCCCGGGCTCGGCTGCGGCTGCGGCTACGGCTGCTGCTCCACCCGCTCTGGTCCCCTTCCTCCCTCGAGAACCACCTCTGACGTCTGGCTCCGCCGCCTCGGCTTTTGCTCCGGCTGCGACTTTGCCTCTGCTGCTGCTTTTGGGGTCTCCCCCATCTGAGCTCGCTCGCTGTCTTCAGTCTTTGCTTGCAGTCCCTGGTTCCTGCCACGTGGCCACCGCCGCACAGCAGACAGTTGGGTATGCACTCGTGCTCCTCGATTAGATTCCGTCCTCCGCATTGTCGGCAGGTTCTGGAATCTGGACTTGGGCAGACGTCCGTTCGATGTCCTTGCTGTCCGCAGGTGTAGCAGACTTGCCTCGTGGGTCGGTATGGGTAGCACCACATCTCCCCGCCGTAATAGATGACTTGCTTGGGGAGACGCGGGCCGTCAAAAGTTATGACTGCGGTACTCGAACGCCCGAGCATTCTCGCCGCCAGGATTTTGACTCCCTGGGTGCGTACTCGCAGGTGTGCCTTTAGTTCTTCTGCCGGGGTTCCCGGGTCTACGCCGTGGATGACCCCGCGCAGCGTTCCCTCCGGTGCCGCCATATGGCAGTTGACTGCGAAGGCTTTCCCGCCAAAATTCAGCTCGGTGATCCGTCTGATATTTCGGGCAACCTCTTCGTTGTTAGTGCTGATAATTATGATGTTCGATCCGTTTCGTAGCCGTACTATAAAGTCTTCGGTCTTGCAAGTCTGGCCGGTGGCAGTGATTACCGCTCGCGCCACTTGGTGCGTGTGTAATTCCTTGAATGGCAGTCCCCTCGGTCTCAGGACGACCTTTAAGTCTTCGCGTGGAAGCGGCGGCAGTCTTCGCCTTGGCGGCGTCTGCAGCTGCGCTCCTTCTTTTCCTCCTTCCCCGGGTGCGGGTGGCGTGTTGCCTGACGTCACGCTCGAGCTCTGTGGTTGGCTGTTGCCATGCGCCGGTCCCGCCGAGGCCGGCCCGCCGCGCTGGCGTCTCTTTTGTCTCTTCGACATCGCGATTTCCCAGTCTGCGTCCGTGTCTTGAACCGACTGGTGCGCCTGCGTGCTTGGCGCCGGCCCAGAGGCCGGCGCTGAGGCTGGGGTGCCGCTCAATAAAGCCTGAGGTGGTCTATGGCCCAGGCCTAGCGTGGCCGTCGCCGTCGACGTGGCAGCGTCGGCGGTGTCGGCGGTCGCTTCTTGCAGGTCTTGATCCATAATATCCTGGGTTTCCATGCCGGAATCCCTTGAACGTGATGGGGGGTGGGGGTCGTAACTCAGGTTGTCGCGTCGGGCCTTCGCTCGGGTCCGCTTCCCCGGCCGACCGTCGCCGGGGGTAGGCCTCCGGGCCCCGTACTCGTGTTAACCCTCGTTAGGCTTAACGCCTCGCCGGCCACGTGGGAAATTCAGAGGTCGGTAGATTCCAAAAATCTGGACGTACCGGCTTGAATTTGGTGTCCTCGTGGTCCTCTTCCTCTTATGCGTCGGATCCAGCACGAATTAGGTGGATCCAATAGGGTTGACCGGGTCAAAACACCCGAAAATTGCGGAGCGCATGTAACACGCGTCCGCTCGCCTCGGCTGCTCGCAGCGCCCCCGTGCGATGTCAGGGAACGTTAAAGATCCCCAGGTGGTCGAAATTATTCCGGAGCCCTCCAATACGGCACCTCTTTCTTCCTTTCTTCTTTCGTTCCCACCTTCTTTCCTTCCGTTACGACGCGGTTCCAGTGTCCACCGACGTCTGTGCGAAATTACTATGCCATTTCCTTGCCACACAAAAAAACAAGCAAAAATAACACCATGTGGCCGAAATTAATCCGGAACTCTCCACCACAGCGCCATAACCTGTGCGCAGCTTTGGAACCTTAAACTCTATACACTCCACCTCCTGTGGGAATTCAAGAAGCGCACGCCGCCTTCATCTTTCATTAGCAAGTCAGGCTGATATCGGTGCCGAAAGTCACGATCGGCTCTGCAAATGCCTCGAAGTAATCGCTAATTCATGACAGATGCGCCGCGTGAGTGCGTGGACAGCACGCGCAAGATCGTCGTTGCGATAGGCAAGTAGAATGAGACACGAAGGGCGCATTAATTATGCGCTTTACTGGAAGAAATGCATGTTTCCAAAGACCTCAGTTTTCAGACGTACGCAACATGCACAGAGAACTTGCGTAGGACCTATTTCCGCAGTACCATGCCAGGTATTTGAATACATTTTTTGAGCAAGCAGTTGTTGTCACTGGGGAAACGTGGGCGGACGCATTTGACCGGGTCCCAGCAGGCTGCTTATGCAGCCATACTTACCTGGTGCTGGGACTTCGGTGATCATCCAGGCCGAGTCCCCGGTTGGAGGCTGGCCACTGCACTGCGATCGGCTGAAGACCGCCACTTCCCCAAACTGGGGAGGCTGGAGCATGTAATTTTTGGTAGTGGGGTTCGGCGTACGCGCCAGCCCCTTCTATGAACTAACCAAAAGAAAGATTAATATTATAAGTCTCATGAAATCGAACCCCTAAGTTCCTTGACACACATGCTACCACGACTTGAGCTCTTACGAGTTAGGATCACGCTACCCATTGGACACGAAGGAGCGAACAGGATGTAGTGTTTTACTCTTAAAGCGAACACTTAATCGTTCCATAATTTTGTAGCGGAAACTACGCTACCCACAGTCTCGCCGTGCGTCTGGAAGGCCAGTTGTGCGCATGCGCGAGGAGCCGAGTGGCGTCAGAGCACGCAGCTGCGTGACCGCGGAGCAGACGCCACTCGCATTGCCAGTAGTGTGCAAGTGCGAGGAGCCGGGTGACGAGAGAGCTGGTGTGCCTTACTGCGCATGCGCAAAGGGACAGGTGTGCTGCAGTAGCGGAGAGCCATTGCCATGGACAAGGCAGCCGTTGAGCGGCTTCGCAAACATAAGAAGCTCTACTCGTCAGGCCCTGAGGTTGTGGCCTGGGAGCTGGCGGTCGGGAAAAGGAAGAACGATCGGTGCAACGCCAAGAGAGCAGTGGAAACGCCTGAGGAGTGAGAAGAGCGTCTAGACAAAAGGCGACGTCAGGACCCGGAGCGGTTGCAGCGTCGCGCTTTGGCCCAACTCTGTGAGCCCTCTTTCGAGGACGTGAAGGCTCGCCACATGACCGACCACGTGACCAGACTGACTGAATGTTCCAATGTGACCAGCATGCGTAACCAGGGGGGAATTGCACCGCTCGCTACGTATATCCTGGCATAGCTTAGCTAAGCCACTGCCAATTTTTGTAGCGAGAGCTACACTGGGCTACCTGTCGAGCATTTCGCGGCGCGTGGGAGAGGCCAGTTGTGCGCATGTGCCGTTACCGTGGCAATCGGAGGAGCAAGGTGCGGCGTGCGCTTCGCCGCGGCCACGCGCCCGTTCCACCGTAAAAGGCGAGCATGACTTCACGCGAATTATTAGTTGTGCGCATGCGCCGATGCCATGGTAACCACAGAGACCCTACAGCTGCGCTACGTTCTTCGTCGCCGCCTCGCCGCACGCCGCTATATAACCCGAACAGCCCGTCGCATACGCAGCATTCCGTATAAATTGCGGACATGTAATGGGCGTCTGTATCACAACGTTTGACGTGCATGCACAGAAGGAGAGTCCAGCCGCTGCTAAACAACGGTATAGACAAGAGAAGATTAACTCTTCTGATCCTGAGGATGTCGCCTGGCAGTCGGCTACTTAAGAAACAGAGAATGAGCGTAAGAAGGCGAAGAGAGCAGCGAAGACGCCCGAACAGAGAGAGGAACGGCTTGCCAAACGGAGATGCCAGACGGCCGAGCGTAATAGACGGCGCATAGCCGCCGAGATGGAGCCTATGGAAGGCGTCAGTCAACGGGAACCAACCGAAGAGGATGTGAAGGCCCATCGTGTGACTGATCACAAGACTCGAGTTTCCGAAAAACAAGCTCAACCAGCGAAATATAGATCTCACTACGTAAATTCTGGCATAGCCTAGCTAAGCCACTGCTATTTTTTTTTAGTGCCTTCGAGGGCGCTCCTTTTCCCAGTCGCACTCCATGGCGACGACGGTTGTCGCGCTCCAGTCAGCGGTGTCATTGCTGCGCGCCCCTTATTTTATCTTGCAGGCAGAGGAAGCTCTCCGGTGCACATTACAAGTCGAAACTGCCAAAATTTGTTGGGCCGCGGCGCTGGGGGAATCCGTGTTTTCGAAGTTCCAGAAGCCTGATATGCATTTTACTTACGGTGGGCTACACGCCTCTCAATAATAAAGGAGGCTAACTGTAATTGTTAACAAGTTAGCTATTCAATATTAGTGAACCAGCCTGCTAGTTAGCGCGTCTTAGGTGTATTATGATATATTACACCCTTGACAAAGCAATGTCGAAAAACCCGCTCTTCTAAAAATATCGTTTTCAAAAAAGAAAATCACGGAGTAACTGTCTCACTTATCTCGGCGGTCGCCCAGACCGCGGCGCAAGGGAAGGGATAAAAGAGGGAGTTAA
Organism: Amblyomma americanum; assembly: GCF_052857255.1. NCBI lineage: Eukaryota > Metazoa > Arthropoda > Arachnida > Ixodida > Ixodidae > Amblyomma > Amblyomma americanum. The sequence goes on from NC_135499.1 coordinate 124,524,330, forward strand.
AGAAGGAATGAAGAAAGAGGTACCGTAGTGGAGGGCTATGGAATAGTTTCGACCACCTGGGGATCTTTAACGTGTACTGACATCGCACAGCACACGGTCGCCTTAGCGTTTTGCCTCCATAAAAACGGAGCCGCCGCGGTCGGGTTCGAGTAGTAATTGGTTTTATTAAAATAATAATAAAAGGGAAGGAAAAGATTTTTGCTAGCCCCGACATCTGCCATCGATACTGAAGCACCTGAGCTGGGGCAGCGGAAATAAAGGATAGCAGGCAGAATGGAGAAATGAAATGAAAGAGTTGAGGGGACATGAAGAGAGGATAGGGGAGGAGTAATATGTACAAACTATTTACACAATAAGAAATGTGCCCAGGTTGTGCGCGTGATTAGTTCATTTTAGAGGAATTAAAAACACACACGCACAGCACTGTGTTGGCTACAACTGGAGTGGGGCGTCCAGTTATTAATCGTTCAAGGTAGAACTCGCGGAGCGTTCGGCCACTGCGTGTAACTACCTGACGGAGAACAGACGGGACGTCAAGCCCGTGTGTTCGAGGAATGCACAGAGGCTCACCAAATTTCACTCACGAGTGCGCGCACTTCCCTGTGGCCACAATAGCGTCTTGAGCGAGTCTGGAAGTATGCCCAGCGCCCTATAGGCCGTGAGCATATCGCGACAAGCATCGCCGTACGCGGCACAGTGAAGGAGCAGGTGCTCTAGTGTTTCCACTGCACCGCATCCGTCACACACATCACTCGTCGCTATTCTGTGAGGCTCCCGTCAGTCCCCGGGCCACACTCAGCCAATGCTGTATGCTTCCGGCCGCTTAATGTTACAGCTATCATTTTCCTTTCCATGGTTCACTGCGTTGTGCTTAACTTAATCTGAAACCTTTTCGTTAACCTCCACGTTTCTGCCCCGTAGGTGAGTCCCGGTAGGGTACAGGCTGTTGTACACTTTTTTCTTGAGAGATATTGAAAAACTACTCTTCATGATCTGAGAAAGCCTGCCATATGCGCTCCACCCCATTCTTACGCTTCTAGCTATTTCCCTCTAATGATCCGGATCAGCTGTCACTTCCTACCCTAGGTAGATGTATAAAATGTCTCTTTTCCGGGCGAGGCTACTTTCGTGGGATTGCCGTCTTCCCTTTCTTCTCGCCTTGTGTATATCTCGATGCATGTTGCTCGGAATGGGGCTGACCTCAATGATCCCCCTGATTCCATTCGGTACGTTCGCTGTTCTGTTGATTTCTCTCTAAGCACCCCTTATGCCCAATAAACGCAGCCTGTATGCCCGTTCGAGACAGCATGAGTGGTTTTCTGGGCGAGAAGATGAGCCTCGATATGTTTTGTACTGTGTTGTTTATGCCAAGTTTAAAGAATTTCTCCGTTAAGTGTTGACCGGCAGTCCGAGAGCGTATTTGTATGCTTTCCTAAGAATTGCCTCAAATTGTTCCCTTTCTTGATCGAGCGGTGTTTGTTAGGGGACACTGTATAATTTCCTACTGACCATGAGTGCATGTACTAGCCTACATGTGTCCTCCGTCACACCTCTTCTGCTGTTCAATATTCGTGCAATAATCCTTGTGATCTGTGTCGGGGTATTTACTAGCAGTGTGATTGTGTGATCTATACGTCGGTTAGTCAGTATGCAGATGGAAAGGATCTTAACTTTCGATACTTGTGGAATCTTCCTTTCTTCTGCTAAGATGTCAATAGAATTTTGAAAATCATACCATTTTCTGTAGACTCTAAGTCCCTTGGATTTTCAGGAGAGCATGCAAAGTGTTGGCCGTATGGGCGTATGCGTTGGCCATGTCGGCCGCGCGCTGAGGAGGAGGAGGAAAAACATTTATTCAGAGCACAAAAACTGGGTGGGTTCAGTACGAGAACCCATTGGTCGCCATCATAATCCGGCCCCTCTCAACCAGCAATTTCTGGTCGAGTGGGCTGTGTCTATGAAGGGTTGCCTCCCAGCGCTCATGAGTCGGATCAGGATTGCTGTCCAAGTCTGGGTTTTCTTGACATTCCCAAACCGCGTGAAAGAGTGTGCCAACTGCTCCACAGAAGGGGCAGGACGAATTGTAGGTTTCTGGGTACCATTTACTCATTAGGTAAGGATTGGGCAGAGTATTAGTTTGTAGTCGCCTGATTATGTGCTCTTCATATTTACTTAGGGTTGTGTGAGGAAGAGGATATTCCCTTCTTGTGATCTTATAGTACTCCGTAATTTCTGCGTAGCTTAGTAAGGGTGAGGGGTTGTCAACTATGTCAGAGAGAGGCTGCGTGCCAGATGCTCGGAGGAGGAGAGCTCGAGCAGCTGTGTTGGCCGCCTCATTGCCCGTCGTTGAGAGGTGCCCTGGCGTCCAGAAGATCTGGATGTTGGAAGGATTAGACCTTTCCAAAATTTCCCAACACGGAGCGCCAACGCGGCCTCTGAGGTAATTGCGTACCGCTGCTTGTGAGTCGGACATAACCGTTGCCTCGCTGTTCTTTGATATCGCTAGTGCGATAGCTGCTTCTTCAGCCGATGTAGTATCCACCGCTTGGATAAGGCTGCTTGCAATGATATCTCCCCGGGGTGAAACTGCTGCAATTGCCGCGACTCCGTTAGCGGGTCCAGCCGCATCGACGTAGATCGTGTCCTTGTTCCCATCCCAGCGCTTAGAGAGGTGTCTAGCTCTGGCTAGTCTCCGTCCTCTGTTATATTCCTCATCCATGCGTTTTGGTATGGGGTGAGTCGTAATGTGTGATCTCATCTGCATGGGTATGTCGATCTTGTCAGCGACTTCCCGGGGTGGACTGATTCTCAGCTTCTGTAATATTTTCCTGCCAGGCTTAGATGTTGAGAGCCTGACAATTTGATTTACACGGTGGGCCTCTATTAGTTCGTCGATGGGGTTATGGATCCCCAGCTGTAGTAAGCGCTTAGTGGATGTGCATAAAGGGAGTCCCAGCGCCGTCCTAACTGCCTTTCGAATAATAACATCTAGTTGGTCTTTTTCTTTTTTGCTAAGCCGTAAGTACGGGGTGGCGTATGTTAGTTTAGAGAGAATGAAAGCCTGAACTAATCTTAGGGCCTCCTTCTCTCTTAGCCCATTTCTTTCTTGATTACCCGGCGTAGCATTCTAGAGACTTGTTCGGAATAGGTTTGGAGCTGTCTGATTGTAGTGGTGTTAGTGTTGCCGCTGGGTATGATGGCTCCCAGGATCTTGATCTCTTTCTTGATCGGAATGCTCATACCCTGGACCGTAATGGCGACAGAGGGAGTGGACGGCAAAAGCCCCGTATTCTGCCACGGTCGATCAGGAGTAACTCTGATTTCTCGGGAGAGCACGTTAACCCATACCTCGCCGCATGCTGGCACACGACATTCGCTGCTTCCTGAAGCCGGCCTTGAATTTCCCCTTCATTACCGCTGCAACACCAGATCGTAATGTCGTCGGCGTATATAGCGTGCTCAATGCCTTCGATGCGGTCTAGCTTCTCTGGTAGCCCACGCATGGCCAGGTTGAAGAGAAGCGGAGACAAGACCGCTCCCTGCGGAGTGCCCTTGGAACCTAGATTGAACGGAGAGGAGGTCCGATCACCAATACTTATTGACGCTTTTCTATTGGAGAGTAAGTCCCTCACGTAATTATATGTGCGGTCACCACAGTTGACGCTGTTAAGCTCATCCAGTATTCCCTGGTGGTTGACATTGTCAAATGCCCCTTTTAAATCGAGCGCAAGGATGGCCTTGACCTGACATCTACCGGGGTTGTCCAGAATATCCTCTCTGATACGGAGGAGAATATCCTGCGTAGACAGCTTTTGTCTAAACCCGTACAGCGTGTCAGGGAGGATATCAGTCTTCCTCAGGAGTCGCTTCAGTCGGGCGTTCACGACCCTCTCGAACAGTTTACCCAGACACGACGTCAGGGAGATCGGTCGTAAATGATCAATATCGCATGGCTTATTGGGCTTGGGAATAAATCGCACTAAAGCCAATTTCCAGGAGTCGGGGATCTGGCCCTTTTGCCAGCACTGCGTGTTGAAGTATTTCACTAATTTTCTTAAAGAGATGTCATCCATATTAAAGAGCATCTTGGTGTTTATCTGGTCCGGTCAAGGAGCGGTGTTCTTGCGCATGACGTCAAGCTCCGCCCTCAGTTCCTCAACCGTTACGTCTTGGTCCATCTCTTCATTGGGTGCACCGGTGTACGCAGGGAGAGGGTACGAGGATCCCAGATCGAGGAATTTCCGTGCAAGTTCTGCAATGAGGGCTTCGTTGTCCCCTTTATAGCTGTGCAAGGCGTTACAGAGCGTGTCTGTTTGCTCTTTCCGGCTTGAGTTCGGCTCGATAAGGGATCTGAGGAGTCCCCATGCTTTAGCCGTGCCCATTTTACCGTTGAGCTCATCACACAGCTTGAGCCAGTTTTGGTTAGCGAGGTTATGTGCGTAGTCATCCGCTTCTTTGGTGAGTTCTGCAATCTTGGTCTTCAGCTTGCGATTTAACTTTTGCCTTTTCCACCTCCTTGTCAGAGATCTCCTGGCTTCCCACAGGTGTAACAGGTGCGGATCAACTGCCGGAGTTTCCTCCGTGGTGTTCACTGTCGCAGAATGCCTGGCGACGGTTTTCATCTGCAGCGCTGTCCATGCCTCAATATCTGTGATATCTTCGTCCGGGAGACGTGCGAGTTCCTCTCTCCACTTGTCCCAGTTCACAATCTTAGCCTTGCCAAATGGTTTCCGACATTTAACTCCCTGAACAGTGCAGGATATGATGAAGTGATCACTGCCCAGGGACTCGCCAGTGTTAGACCAGGTGGACTGCAGGCAGTTTTTCACAAGCGTGAGATCAGGACAGGTGTCTCTGCTGACGCTATTACCCGCTCTGGTGGGATGCAGGGGATCCGTTAAGATTGTGAGCCCTTCTCTGTTAGCGATCTCAAGGATCCTCCTGCCTTTCGGGCTGTTAAAGTGATATCCCCATGCTTGGTGGGGCGCATTGAAATCACCGGCTATGACGAGGGGGTCCTTACCTGCCCTCTTGATAAAATTATTAAATAGCGTAGCTATCTGACGACTTGAGTCCCTGGGGCGACTGTACACGTTCAGTATGTGCAAGCTGCGTTTTCCCCTGTGTTTGGGAAGAATTTCAATGTAAGCATGTTCGATATTTTCGGTTCGCGGTTCTTGCAGCGTTGCGGTAAACTCCTTGTGAACAAGTATTCCTAGGCTATGCTCGTCTTGGAAAGTTTTGTACCCCTTCATGCTGATGACCGTATTTGCTTCTTGAAGTACTATTACAGCAGGTGGCGCCTCCGACGTGTCGATGAAAAATTCAAGGCTTGCTTTTTTCTTTTTAAAGCCCCGACAATTCCATTGCCAAATAATTGTTTCCTGTCCCCTATGTGCCATGGTCCTTATTCGTCCTCTTCTGGAAGGGGGTGCCTGTCGGCATATTTGGATTTCCTATTTCTGAAGTTGCACTCGTTGAGTTTCGATTTGAATTCGTCTCGGACTGTGGCAATGGCAGAGTTTATGTATTTCCTAGTGTTGGCGGACTCGTTTGCGAGCTCGTTTTTGACCATCTGAATAACTTGTAGGAACTTTTTATTCTGCTCCTCTCTGTCAGCCCTCAGCTCTGCAATGACGCGCTCATAAACTGACTGTGAGTTTGGCAGGGCTTCGGGTGTTTTGTCGTGAGTTGTTTGTGACTGCAGCCTGACCAATTTAAGTTCAGCTCGCAACGCCTCGTTCTGTTTTTTTTTAGCTGAATAATTTCTGCTTTCAGGTCGTTAAACTCCTTAGATATCGCGTTTCCGGGGAGGGATGGAGGCAACTCAGCATAGCCCACCTTTACGATGTGTCTTGAGTCTTCTTGCTTCTCAGAAGACGGTCCGCGTTCTCGGGTGCGTGGCGTCTCCTGTGCCGGTGGATCCGCCTTAGGTGCAAAGGAGACCGACCTGGTGGTCCCCTGCTCCTTATGATGTCTTGACTCTTCCGTTCCGGATCGGCCTGACGAGTTGCGACGTTGACTAGACTTAGATCTTGACCTGGACCTGGACGTAGAATTGGAGGCCGCTCTTCTGGATTCCTTCTTGTCGAACTGCTCTTTTCGGCTGGTGCGTACAGCTGCCGCGTAGCTCTTGCTGGTGCCACTGGTTGTCGGTTTCTCTTCCTGATCATCGAAATGTTGATGTTTCCTAGGCTTATTGATGGGATCCAGAAACTTTGCTTTGCATTCCCTTGAGTAGGTGTGGTGATTCCCCTGGCATGCCGCACAAGTTTAAGTGCAATCGTGAGCTTCCCCGGGATTCAGCTTGCCGCACGAGTCACATTTCGATTCAGCTGGGCTGGGGCAGACGTCCGGTCTATGTCCTTCCCTGCCGCACAGTACGCAAAACGGTCTAGTTTTCCTATAAAGAAAACATTTTCGCTCGATCCACCCCTACGTATCAAAGAAAGGGACTTTGTATCCACTGAACAGTATCACCGCTGAGTTGGATCTGCCGAGCCTTCGGACGCCTAATATTTCGTGGGTTTCTGAGGGAAATTAGACAGTTTTAGCTGTGCGTACGCAAAGAGTTAGCGTACGCGAGGAGTTTGCGGGGACGGTAGTGCGCATGCGCAGAACGCAAGCGCAGGCCTTGCGTCTTGCGTACGGTAGCCTTGCGTACGGTAGCCAGCGGAGTTTGCGTTGCGGCGCTTGCGTGGCTTGCGTACGCTAACTTTGACAAGATGGCGGCGCCCTGCTCGCCCGCTTCGGAATAAATACATGTCGCCGCTGGATTCTTCGACGCAATAGCTCGCTCAAATGGTAGCGGTTCGCTTTTATTTCGCCTAATCTTGCCCACACGTAGTGGTATAAGCGATAACTAGCCCCTGTTTTTCAGATAATTTGGCGATCTTCAAGCTCCTAGGCCTAACTATATTCAGTTTGTTTTCCTCGTAGCAACGACACCTGGCGAAGCAGTTTTCTAACTTTTAGCCAGATCTTGCATTTTCTTCGGTTTGCATAGTTTTTCTTCTTGGAACAAAAAAGGCTCCCAATGCACTCACAGTAGTTATCAGTAATCACGGATGAAATTTTCTTCAACCGAGCGTTGATGTGGTTTGACTTCTTGTCACTAGATGGCGCCACGTGCGCCTGAGGGACGCTACGGCATGGTCAGCTAAAACTATACTTCGGAGCGGACAGCGTAACGCACGCAGCGCCGTAGCTCTTTGGGTACGCAAGCACTTGCGTACGCACAGCTAAAACTGTCTATTCTTTCTCTAGGTCTCTGTCTGATGCGTTGGGGTCAATCCCGTGCACCACCCCTTTGCATGAGTCTTGCGGTGTTCTCACGTAGGCATTGAGGTGGTACTTTTTCCCGTCTAGGTTGATGTGATCGATCTTCGCAAGTACTGTGGCGTCTTCGACATGGGAATGCGACGTTAAGTGGGTGTACACTCCCACCCCACATTTTTAGGTCCAAACGGTCTTTCGGCTTGATAATCACTTTAAATTCATACTTGTCGAGGTCAGGCAGTCTCGGGGGCCTTTTGCGGCTCGTGGGATCCGCTGCTGGTGACTTCGGGTCGTCATCGTATGTCTTCGGAGCCCAGTGCCCTTGTGCACGCTGTCCTGCCCTGAGGTATATCGTCTTCCATCCAGGTTCTGGCTGTGAATTATCAAAGTTCCCCTCGCCTTGTTTGCTGCTGCTCGGAACACTTCCGAATCCTCCAGACTCGGGGTCGTAGCCATGGGTGTGGTCCACTTCCATCGTCGAAGCCGTAGCGGAGTAGCTGCTCGCTGGTCAGGCCGAACGCGGCAACGGACGCCGGGCCCGGTGCCGAAGTGCTTGCGAGGCTTAGCGATCCCACGTTTTCGCTTGGGCTTTAAAGTCCCGCATAATGCCAAGAAAGTCACTTCTTGGGATCAAAGCGTATCCACGAGTAGTCCTCGACGTTATACGTCTGATCCGTACAAAAATGTGGAACTGCAAATGGATCTTGCGCGCACAGGACGAGAAATCCACGGAGCGCAGACAAGCTGCGTCCGCTCAATCCTATCTCCAGCGTTCAACTCCTCCGGCCGCGCGCTGAAGGAGGCCTTGTTTTGTAGCGATAGCTACATTACGCTAACACTTCGACCCTTCAATTTGGCACCCCTTGAGCTGCGTGGCCGCCCTTGAACTCTGGGGCGGCGCCGTGGCAGGTCAAGTGGTTGGTCACGTGGTGCGGAGCAGCTGCCGGCGGCGCGGCCCGCCGGCGAAACTCAGTGAGGGAAGAGTGTAGAGGGGGAGAGAGTGAATCCACGTCCAGGGACGAATATGAAGAAGGAACGCCCAGTGAAACGGATCGGCGAAAGACTGGCTTTGCAATTCGACTGAGCGAGTTCCACTCGCCCAGTCGTAGCGCTCGCGCCACTCCAGAGCTAAACCACAACCATTTTTTTTTTCTAAGGTTCTTTTGTAACCCTGACTGTGATATCGTCTGCGTAGATGGCATGCCTGATTCCTTCAATTTCTTCGAGCTTCCTTGCTAAGCCAAACATAACAATGTTAAATTAAAATCATAGGGGACATCACAGCCTTGCCGTGCTCGTTTTTTGGGGGTGATGAAGGTGTAAATCCTGATGCCTCTTATTCCACTGGTAGCGGTTTTGTAGCTGAGAAAGGCTTTACATAGTTGTATCTTCTGTGCCGCAACCCAGGTTGCTCAGCCCGTCCAGCACAGCCCTGTGACTGACGCTGTCGAAGGCCGCTTTAAGATCGAGAGCGAGCAAGATGTCTTCTTCATATTTTGGGGCAGTATTCAGCACCTCCTCCTTGATCTGCAGGAGAACTTCTTGTTCTGATAGGTATTTTCGTAATGCAAACATAGTGTGCGGTATGAGTTCCTTGTCTTCAAGGTGGGTCTGAAACCTCTGGTGCACAAATCTTTCATATATATTTTAACGAAATCGGTTTAAGATTTTTCAGGTTTGGAGTCAGAGTCTTTCCCACTCCGGAATCATTACTATTTGCGCATGTCTCCAGTATTTCGGGATGGCCCCATGTTCCTAGTGTTTGTTGACAAATTAAGGGAACCTTTTGATTGAATTTTCATCTGGGTTCCTTATCACTGATTGCTGATACCATCCTTCCCTGTTGTTGTGTTCTTTGTGTCGGACATCACAATGAATCTGACTTCCATAATAAGGGGTTCGGCCACAGCTGGATTTGCTTCGTCCGTATGTGCCAAGCTGCTCTCGGAGTGTGTCGCATTACCGATGTAGCGCTGCTTGATGTTCTCCAGCATTACCTGGTCAGTGCCTTGGAATTGGCGCGTGATCCTTTTGGTTGTCCTACGAGTTTCGGATTTCATTTTGGTTGGGTCTATGAGAGCCGTTAGCAAGTCCCATGTCTTGGCATAACCTAGTGTCCTCTGCAGCTCGTTGCACTGTTGGTCCCAGTCGCGCCTCGAGAGCTCCGTCGTATATTCCTCGGCTTTTCCGGTGACTTCGGCGATCATAAGCTTTAGCTGGCAGTAATGCTTTTTCCTTTTCCATCTTCTTAGCAGCCCGCGTCTGGCGTTACAAAAATGTAACAGATGTTTATTCATCTCGGGCATTTTGGTAGTGAGGGAGACCGCTCGGGTTAGTTTTTGCCAGTCTGCCTTGATCCTTGCAGCCCAGCTTTCAATTTCGGTGATCTCAGCCTTATCGGACTGTGCCCTGGATTCCCTGTAAGCTTCCCAGTTTGCCAGTCCTGCCTTGCAATGTTTTTTCCTAATCGAGAGGGTTTCTTTAAGGATGCACAAAATGCAGTGGTCACTGCCTAGAGTTTCCGCGTCATTTTTCCATCTTGCCTGCCTTACTACTCTGACGAATGCTAAGCTGACGAATGTCGTACGAGGCTGTTTCCCACTAGCGTGTGTTGGATGTGGTCTGTGATGAGGGTGAGCCTTCTACGATCAGCTTCTCTGTCTAGATCCCTGACTTCCCGTGTTTCCCGAACGTAGCCGCAGCTTTTATGGCAGAATTAAAGTCCCCCAGGATGACGAGGCCATTCTCATCAAGAGGAGCGCCAACAGAAAATCGGAAGTGAGAAAAGCCAAGGTAAAAAGGCCTGTACAAGGCTTCGTCATAAGTAGGATCGCCTACGTCTCTGGCTCCTTGAGCCTCAAGCTCTGCGAGAGGAAGGAGACCAAGGGTATCATACGGGAGAGTGTCAAGTAAGTGCTGCGGCTACCAATTGGCATGGCGAATGAAAAACTAGCCAACCTGGGAATTGATAATTCATTGGAGAAATTCGTCGAAGCCTTCCTGGTGTCGCAATAGGCAAGGCTTGCCAGCAACCTCACCGACAGACACGTTCAAGCGAAGCTGTCGATCGGCTACGAAGGCTACGATCCTCCCACTGCCAAAGGAACATGCATCCAGAACACCACAAAGAGTGGAGAGAGATTAGCGCCTAGGATCCGAAGAAACGCTTCCAAAACTCACAGGACCTGGTTTATGTGGTCGCCGTCGACAACGGGGACGTCCGCGGGATGGTCGTAGCCGTGGTGAACGCGGATAAGACACTCAAAGCCAGCGGATCGGTTACAACCGTCAGAAAAAACGGCGTAAGTATCCAACATAGCGGCACAACAGCAAAACCCGTAGTGCGCGACTCAAAGTCGTTGGTGAAGAATTACTCTAAAGGGAGGATTTCTCCTGAAGAATTAAGGATTCTGCAGACCAGCCGAGAGGACAAGCCGATACAAATTATGTGGACTGCCGGAGAAACCTCCCTCAGCTGAAACGAAGCCGCTCACGAACTGGCGCGAGGTCTGACATTCCGAGCCGGTGCGCCGCCCGGCCTTTTCATGGGGCGCGACCGCTTGGTCAGCTACAGGGAGATTTCCCAACACCACATTATGATGACGATGATGACATTATGGGTTTGGCCAAATTCCCACTCGCAGACCCTCGTTAGGAAAAGATCAGGCGGCAACATGGCATCGCCTGCAAATTAACTCGTATGCGAACGTGCTGCTGCTGCTGCTGTTTCTGACAGGAAGAAAGAAAAGGAAAGTGCACGGGCCTGCCTACTGGCACAAGCAGAACCACGCTCGCTTCAGCGTCCTGAAATTAGGAGAGTTTAAGGATAGGAGAGCAAATAAAGAAAGAAGAGGCGCACGTACGCTAATATGCCCCGTGCCGATCCCCGAGGCAATGCAATACCGGGCCGTCCCGTGCCAAAGTGCTTCAATCCAAGCACACCGCCATATTCCAAAAATAAGTTTAATATCTAGGGTTGAAGGGCCCACGGCAGATACTTAAGCAGGTATCAATCATATTTGTTTGCAGGCATTACTATCCGGAGCAGTACAGAAATCAGTCATGTAATGACAGAGATAATCTCAATCAAATCATATTAGGATGTACACAGGCGCCGCCTGAAGATCGTCATAATAGGATTATACAACGATGGGAGATCATATACTAATGAGATCTGACCCTGAGACTTAACTATGAACCGTCCGACTGGTCGAAGACGCCGCCGGAATCGAAGCACTCTTGGGCCAAACCCCTCCCTGTATCTCTTGAACGAAAACGTTATTCCATCTATCTTTCTATCACCCTTCCTCTTGTTCGCGCTTGCTCGTGCTTGTAGTGTCCAAAGTGTACGCGATTCCCCCTTCGATTATGATACTTCGTGTGCTTGGTTGGTTCGTCGCAGTGTATAAAATGTCTAAATATTGTGTGTCAGCGATATCGTCCACGCTCCTTTCGTTCGCAGCACCGACCTCATCTGGAACGCTTAACATAATGAGAAAATAATGAAATAGAAAGAGGAACAATCGTGCCAATCGGCCGATAAAAGCCGAAGAATACATGCACACCTGCCATACGCGTTTCTTCATCGCTGGGAGCTCTCAAATGATTTAACAAAACCAGTGCGCAAAGGTTTGTTTAGTCACACCCTTCATTGTGTTTTTCTTTGTGTATGAATGGGATCCAAGAAAAAATTGGAGGATGCTTAAGCTTCGTCTTTAAGAGTGAGACGCGACAGCGTGTCGCAGCATTGCCGAGGTGTACACGCAACGCCATCGCCCGTTTGGCGCGACGTGTGGCCCATTGGACAATTGAAGGAAAGGACGCCTGTCTCACATATCACGGCGGACACCCGTACCGGGCCGTAAGAGAAGGAAAATGAACAATTGCGTTTAAGGAAAGGAAATGACACCTGTCACATTTCTGGCTGGACACCCGGGTCGCGACAGGTGCGCGTCACGGAAGCGTCTCTGGACGTGTCTCACATGTGCTCCTCGATTTCTCGGTAAAAGGCATAGCCATTCACCCCAACTCATGCAAGTTCTCACACAACAGCATCCGTGACGTTACAAGGACCGTGTGGATACCAAATTTGAGGTGGGAAACCATTTTTTTCCAATTTTGAAGGGTCCTTCTACGAGCACCGTGTCGCTGCGAGCTAAGCCTAAAGATAGCAGGGCCTAGCGCCCGTGCTTAGGCGTGCTCCGGCGGGGTCATCGACCTCACCCAGGCCCTAGAGGCGCAGTGTTTCAAGAAAATGGCATCCGCTATCCATTTTGAAACAGCGCAACAAAGACGGGACGTGGAAACTGAGGTTTAAAGACAAACATGCGCTGATTAACAACTGGGTTTATTGAAAAAAACACACAAAATATATACAGAGTTAGGAAAGATTAATCGCCACCATAGTCAACTCATGCCACATGTGACGCCAGATATCCAATCTCCCCTTCGGAGATTGCGTGTCGAAGTGGAGGGTGAAGATATCACGCCGGAGGAAGTTTTCGAGAAGTTTGGCTGGCGTGTCGCCGGAGAGAAGACCCAGAAGCAAGAGAGCAAGCTAAGTCCAACGCCGCTGAACGGGGGGCCGGCGGCTGCCGGGCATTGTCGCCCGCAGCGGAAAAATTTCAAGAGCAAGCTACTCAAGGCAGCGAGAATGCCTGAGCTACCGAGGCAAGATATCAAGATCGTCATGCGTCCCAGGGGAGGCCTGAACCTGGGGAAGTATCTAGATTCGCGATGAGCCGAGCCATCATCGCAGGTGCGAACGTGAGTGGCGAGGAGAAGACCCAAGATGTTATCTGCCCGAACAAACAGCAAAACATAGTCGTTATCTGTACGCCTAACCGAGAGAACGTCGACCGCTACTCGGCAGTCAGAAACCTCACTATCAGCGGCACGGCACACGACGTAAGCGCCTACGAGACAGCCCCCCACGGCACCGTTAAGGGCGTCATCAGGGGTGTTCCGATGACGGACACTATTCAAGAAATCAACGACTACATCGTTCAAGACTATAATCCCACTGCTCTGCAAGCCAACCGCATCGGCAAGATGACGACGGTGGTCATCGCATTCGACGGCGACAAGGTCCCGAACTACATCCGATACGGCAACCTGCTGGTCGAGTGTTCGCTGTATCGCAAGCAGATCGATGTGTGCTACCTGTGTGGTCGCCTCGGTCTCCGGATGGCCGTTTGTCCTAACCCCGAAGACAGGATATGCCGTGGTTGCGGCATGAAGAATCAAGAAGAAAGCCACGTTTGCACTAACCCCAAGTGCAGCCTCTGCGGGGGCAACCACCTCACCGCGGACAAGGAGTTTAAAGCGAGATTCAAGACTCCATACGTCGTTCGAAAACGGCGTTGGGAACGCCAACGCCAGCAACGAGAAGAGGTGCAGCAGCAGCAGCAGCCGAGGGGGCCAGCGTGGCAGGCGCCGGACGGGCGTCGCAGCCGCTCCCAGACAAGACGAGGGAGAAGCAAGAGCGATACCAGGTCACCATCGGCAGCTGGGGCTCGCAGGCGCGAATCTCGTTCGCGGTCCAAGTCGAAGACCCGGCGGAGCAACGGCGCCGAGAAACCGGTGGGCTGGGCAGTGGCGTCTCCCGTCGCTCTCGACAATAGCAATTTCTCTCCCCTCCGCTCCTCACACCCTTCCAAAGACCACGAGTGTAGACACTGTCTGGAACTCAAACACATGATAGAGAGGCAGAATAATCAAATGAAGAGCCAAAACGATCAGATTCAGGCAATGATGGAGCGCATCGAGACGCTCAGTAGAACAACGAACAGTGATAATGATGTCAGTGTGCTTAAAAGGGAAGTACCCAAGAGAGACACCACCAGCGCTGCTCCGGCGGTGACGAAGCCGACCATGCCACCGGCGTTGACGCAGTCCGTGACGAAAGCTCCACCGACAGAAACGGCAGCTGTTGCCATGGAGGAAGAGAAGGTCGAGGCTGCTGTTGCTCCGACAATGGAGTCAGTCATGAGCATGCTTACGCAAATCTCCAGCCAAGTTTCTCAAATGTCTGCGCAAGTGAACAGCCTAACAGTTAGAATGGATAATGTGGAGGCCAAATGCAGCCAACTCACCGTTATAGTCATGACGTTAGATGCGAAAAATAAGCATCTCACGGTTGCCAAGATGAAGTCACCACGACTTAATCTACGGGTCAGGCCGCGAAAAGTTGGTTCCGTGCGCAATTCTACCGCTCAAAAAGTACAAAATGACGAAGACTAAAGGAAAGCAGAAAGAGACTGCGACGTTACTTCAATGGAATTGCAGGAGTATTAGAAACAAGATAGGGGAGTTACAACTTTACGTAGATAAATTGGACCAGAAACCGGTAATCATAGCGTTACAAGAGACCAACGGCCGGGCCAAGCTCGCGGGATACATTACGTATACCGACCCCAGCGAAAAGGGTACTGCGATCTTTGTCCGCAGAAACGTGGCAGCTACACAGCACGTGACCACTCAGCGAGGCTGCGAACATACGCTTATCGAAATACACAGCAGAAGAGTGGGGGGTGACAAGAACATTTTCGTCCTGAATGCGTATTGTCGACCGTCCAGCAGGGTCATTGACTTTGAAGGCACCATATTAGACTGCATTAAAGAAGCAAGAACAAGACCGCTTTTAGTGCTAGGAGATTTCAACGCTGCCCACACGATGTGGGGTTACAAATATTCGTCCAAAAGAGGAAACCAATTGGTAAAAGCTATAGAGGATCACGACATGGATGTGCTTAATGGACCGGGCGTAGCGACCAGGACAGGCACTAGCACGGTCAGAGACACCACTCCTGATCTGACGGTAATTCGGGGGAACCTCGACGTTACTTGGCGTACCAGGGGGGAAAATCTTGGCTCAGATCACGACATCATTTGTGTAACCCTCGGGGGGACCGACATCAAGACGAAACAGGGTCAAGCCAACATCACAGACTGGGACCGGTTACGTAGAAGCGCAGCTAGTGAAGGCGCGGACGAGGACCAAGACACCAAGACGTATGAGGCGTGGGCGAAAAAGCAACGCGAGTTTGTAAAGAAATTTACGAAGAAGATTACTACGACTACGAAAGTTCCCTTCGCAGACAGCAGGCTTAGCCACATGTGGGCGGCCAGGCACGGTCTTACTCGAAGGTGGAAGAGGCAAAGACATAACAAGAAGCTTCGCAGACGTATACATACGCTCAACAAGCAGGCGGCCGAGTATGCGGAGCAGCTATGCAAGGAGAATTGGATGAAGATGTGTGACGACCTGCAAGGCACACTGTCTACAAAAAAGACTTGGAAGCTCTTGCGGCACCTCATAGATCCGTTAAAAAGCAAGAGAGCATGCGCTCGGGACCTCACGAGAACGATCAACAGTTACGACGGGGACGGGGAGAAGCTCATTAGTGAACTCACAAGTAAATACCTCAAGACCGAGAGGAGCGGTAACCCGACTCACGAGTATGAAGGGGAAAGCAACGTCGACAAGAAGGAACCCTTCACCGAGCTGGAGCTGGTTGTGGCCATCGATGAAAGTAATCAAGGCAGCGCACCGGGCATTGACGGCATTACATAAGGATGCTAAAAAATATCAGCACAAAAGCCGAGCTGAACTGCTAAACCTCGCCAACGCGTCCTGGGAGAAGGGTTCGTTACCAAAAGAATGGAAAGAAGCAGAGGTGCGTTTCATTCCCAAGCCAGGGAAACCACCCCACGTCGACAACCTGCGCCCCATCTCCCTCACGTCGTGTGTGGGGAAGGTGGTCGAGCGTATGGTTTTCAAGAGACTACAGAGACATTTGGACGTCACTGATCAGCTACCACCGACTATGTACGGATTCCGGAGGCACCTGAGCACGCAAGACGTCTTGGTGCAACTACACGAGCTAGTTATCAAGCAAGCGAAGCCTCATACGCCAAGAGCTATCCTGGCGATCGATCTAAAGGGGGCCTTCGATAACGTCACACACGAATGTATCCTCCGCAACCTGCGGAGGTCGCGTTTCGATGGAGGCAGAACGCAAAGGTGCCTGTGGGCTGTACGATGTCAGTGCACGTCGAAATTATTCCGGAGCCATGCAGCACCTCTTTCTTCCTTTCTTCTCTCACCCCCTCCTTTATTTCTTCCCTGACGGCGCGGTTCGGGTGTCCACCGAGATATGTGAGACAGTTACTGCGCCATTTCCTTTCCTCAAAAACCAATTTTTATTTTTTTTATATGGGACTAAAAGTGAGTAAGCTCTCCTCTAGTGCACTGTTTTTTGTCCGTTGCCAACCGTAGGTATTCCGTATTTTAAACCATGCCCCTAAAAGTGAGTGCGCTAGAGGTCATCTTAGATCCTTTTTACACCCATTAGTGGTAAATCGTGTTAACAGTGTGTATTCCAGCCCTATAATTGCTGAGTCTAAGTTTTAAGTTTAACAGCTCAATCACCGTATAAATGGGCCTCAGTACGTATACCATCACGGTGGTCATTGTCAAAACGTAAGCTTTCCATTATGGAGCCCAAAAATTCAAAGAGTCTTCATGACCTTTCGCCGTATGCTATAGACCAGATCCTTTTACCTTCGCACGCAGGCACCGGGAGCGCTCCTACTATGACACCAGTCGCCATTTGTCGGCGCGCGCGGCACGTTGGACTGCAACAGGGTCGCGCCGGCGGCGCGTAGAATGCGTGTTTACGTGTTCTTCGCTTCCGTCGTTGATGCGCTTTATCACCTAACGTATGTGAGTGTGTGCTGCGCATCACTACTCACATTTTCCTAATCCGTTCTACGGTTATCTGACACACACTGTTACACAGCTGTTACACATTGTTACACACATATGCGAGGGTAGTCGACCATTTACGGTGTGGATGAAAACCGGTACTTGCAAACACATTTATGCGCTGGCGTGTCGTTTGTTGCCGTTTTTTACGTACGCTACCATCTTTGATAATTTTATGCATCAGAATGTATATTTATTTATTTGAGCGGATGGTGCAGTGATGTGCAAGCGGTAACCGGATCAGCCAGCTGCTGATCGAAGGTTGTCCAGGCGAAGCGCGTGTTTTCAATCGCCAATACGTCTTAGACATCCGTGCGCTGAGCTGGCTATTGTTCGCGTTTAACACATTTCGGGCATGGGGATGTAAGCACGACCGCCACCAATTTATGTTTATATTTCCGTATGTATCTCTGAGGTGTCCACGGGGTAAAAGGCTGACCGTAGTATCTCTCTGCTGTTGGCACCTACCTGAACCACAGCAATATATACACAATTTTATTACATTCTATGACACGTGACCAAACGGCTACGCGACGCTGTCACACGCGCCGAGAGGTTCAAAAAAAAAACGCAACTTCGGTCCGCAGAATTTGTGAAAGCTGGCCTCTCTGCTGATATTGATTCAATCATGGATAAATTAAGCGAGAATGCGTTTTTGCGCGCCAGACAGCATAAATCATGAGAAAATTTGTTTTCTGTTAGCCCTGTGACTGAGTTGTGCTCACAACGATAATTTGTTGTGACCGGCGCACCACGTAGCTGGCGAGAAAAAAGTCCTAATTGTGGTGAGTGCTTTACGGCCGGCAGGCACCATTAAGAGCGCATTGGATTTCAAATTGCATGCTAGCCGTGCACGTAATGCTTGATACTGACCAAAAAAGTTTTCTCTGTGATGGAGCTCCAAGACGATAGCGATATAAGCGCGAGCGCTTCTTAATCGCCGGCACAATTAACCTGAATGCCGAACTATATGTCATGATTAACACATCAGCTTTATCCCTTTGATAAAGCAAAGACCTCCTGCAACACAACCACGCTGTGGAAGTATGCCGGACAACGTTTTTTGAACGCCTGAAGGGAAGTAAATCGCGGCTATAGGCAGGCGCGGCCGCGGAGCTGTCGCTGCCCCGCAGTCCCCTAAGAAACGCCCGCACCACGGCGCGCCAGTCGGCAGAAAATGGCCGCGCCCGACAGTGGCTCTGCATTCTGTTCTATAGGAGCCACCTGACTGGAAAACTTGTCTATTAAGGATCACCAAATTTATACTTGATCTTTAGCTAACATGCTTAGTATATGGATTAGCTGCCTAATGTTCGCGAGCAACTTTTTACTCTTGATTTATTTCAATATTTTTGACGCTGCGTTGTGTTTAACACTTGTTCTCTGTAAAATTTTTGCCCCTGAGGAGTCAAATGAATAAATAAACATTACTGTGCATGATAAATCAACGACACTTTTTTGACAGCTTCAAGTGAAATCATGCGGACAAAATGAAGATCGAGCAAGCTTTACACATTAAAAATATACGAACGTAATGTTTCAATACCGAGCAACCAGCATTACGAATTGCTCTTGATCTGAGAGTGAAGGAGGTTAGTGTAGCCGTATTACCAGACACATCTGATAAAGCTTTCGATCCTTAACCGCTTTCTATAGTAAACTCTTGCAAGAAGTGCCATAAAGTGTTACGAATTCTCACCATTCTCTCCTTCCAAGTCATCAATAGAGAGCATGAATCAAAAGTGCACCAGAAAAGTTGTTGGTTTCTGTTTCATCACTAGGAAATGTGCATCTTTAAATTTATATTATATCACTATTGTCAACACTGTAACTTCCTGGTCTTCCTCGTGGTTAAAATAAATGGCGTGCTGGCTAGGTATTTAGGTATCTTTACTTTGTGGAAGAAAAAAATAATGACTCATCCATCCAACCTGAAAAGGGTTAGTAAGCTATATCTGAATCATTCGGAATGTTAGTATCGCAGTGCTTTTATAAAGTCTTGCGCTTCCAGTTACTGCACATTGATGCTTCATAAACGTCAAACAGACAAAAAAAGACGGTTTATTTGCGTAGATACGTCAAGTGTAAATTAGGTGGGCTAGAACTCTGGTTTTCAATTCTGTTCCGGTGTTCGACTCCACTGAGCCGGATGGCAGTTGTTCGGATAGCGATAACGGGTTATTGCTAATACATACGGAAGTGGTGATTTTCTACTTTAGGTTCATAGATCCCTGGGAGTCCTCAATCCATTCCTGGCGCAGTGATGCAGCGGTTAAGCGATGCGCCACTGCACTGCGATGCGATGGCAGGTGCTGCCATCGGTGGGGCTTGTGAGACCCAGGTTGCACTTCCCTAGCTACCGATTGCAACTACTCGTTAGTTAAACTGCCACCGGCCACGGCGGACAGTTTGCCCAGTACCCGGTGAGCAGGTGGGCCGCCAACCACAAAGCAGCCTTCAGAGAAGCAAACAACTCTAACAAAAATTTCTTTGGGCTGTCTATAGACTGTCCATAGACTTCTGCCTAGAAAGGCTATAGACGTCTGCCTAGAAAGTCTATATACTCTTTATAGACAAATCCCATAGAACAGTCTATAGGCAATAAAATCATATAGACAGTCTACAGGCAATCATTGATTTATGGCCACACATTTTTAGTAGGCTTTTGTTTCTAGGCAGTCTGTAGACTATGAAGAAAAAACATCTATAGAAAGGGAATTAAGGGTATGATAAGTCTGTAGAATGTCTTTAAATAGATCATTTCTGTAAAAAAAACAAACTCAGAAACAAACAAAAAACAATAAAACAAACACATAACGGCCAAATGCAGCGAATGGTCACTATGAGTGCTAACGCACTTAAAAATCCGGAAATGCATCTTTATCTTCTCTGGTACGGAACCCTGTAGCTCACAATAAAAAGACCGACTCCAGTGCCTTGCACAACTGTTTCGAACTCATCGTCTCAGCAATAAGATGAATTTAACACTGGTCGTTTATGGATAGCAGCTTGTAATAGGTGGCCCGCCGCCAGGCATTGCTACACATCCATCTGAGAGAATAAAGACTGCTTGAAGCTGGTACAATGGTTTTTGATGTGGAAACTTGCCTCGTTGGTCAAACGTTGTACGCAAATGAAAGGGAATGCTAATAATAATGATAATGATTGTTTTTTTTTTGGGGGGGGGGAGGAAATGGCGCAGTATCTGTCTCATATATCGCTGGACGCCTCAACCGCGCCGTAAGGGAAGGGATGAAGGAGGGAGTGAAAGAGGAAAGGAAGAGAGAGGTGCCGTAGTGGAGGGCTCTGTAATAATTTCGACCACCTGGGGATCTTCAACGTGCACTGACATCGCACAGCATACGGGCGCCTTAGCGTTTTGCCTCCATAAAAACGCAGCCGCCACGGTCGGGTTCGAACCCGGGAACTCCGGATCAGTAGCCGAGCGCCATAACCACTGAGCCACCGCGGCGGGTGAAAGGAAAGGTTGCGAACACTCTTTTTGTTTCAGGAGGTGATCGCTTTCTTCGCAGGTCGCCTGAAAGGAAATAATAATAATAATAATTGGTTTTTGGCGAAAGGAAATGGCGCAGTATCTGTCTCATATATCTTTGGACACCTGAACCGCGCCGTAAGGGAAGGGATAAAGGAGGGAGTGAAAGAAAGGAAGAATAGGTGCCGTAGAGGAGGGCTCCGGAATAATTTCGACCACCGGGGGATCTTTAACGTGCACTGACATCGCACAGCACACGGGCGCCTTAGCGTTTTTCCTCCATAAAAACGCAGCCGCCGCGGTCGGGTTCGAACCCGGGAACTCCGGATCAGTAGTCGAGCGCCCTGAAAGGAAAGGCTGCGAACACTCTTTTCAGGCGACCTGCGATGAAAGCGATCACCTCCTGAAAAAAAAAAATGCCCTCCCCGAGTAGGTACACAATACGCGGTATTAAAGAGAAAAAAATAAATTTAATGCAATATCCACCACCCGTAACAAAAAAGGAGTATATAAAATGCTGAAACCACGGTAACACTGTTCCACACTCGTATCTCTACGCCGGAGCAGACACCTCTCGTGCTTCACTTTTGGACAATTCAATTGAACAATCGGTATGTAATTGTGCCTCAGAGCAGTGCCAATACCTCACCCAGTCCATGCCAAGAAAAACTGAATTCAGCCTGTGACAAAAAAAAAAATCAAAAGGAAACAGTGAGCAGAGCATCGCCAAAAAATGTCGTTCGGAACCGATCGCAGACAGCTCGTTGTTGGGCCCAGAACTCGATCTCTCACGGAACTGCGAGTTGCGAACCAAGCAGCTCGCATGGCTGCCGAAAACGGAAATAAAAAAGCGTCGCTGCATTTCGACGTTCACCGTAGCCGTACGACTTCCTAGGTACTGGCGCATACGCTCACAAACAGTGCAGGTGAATTCTTGTTGCCGCCGCGTTTCAGCCGGTAGCATCGTCTCCCTCCCGATTTGGCAGGCGCTGTGTAGATCTCAGCAGATTTCGGATTGCATACGAAAGGCTCCTGCTCGCATCCCACGAGTGTCCGGAATGGTTCTCATTGCCTACTCCGCAGAATTTTTGCAGCATACGCACGAGTTACGCAATTTTACATCAAAGCGAGGCTTGCAGAACAAGCTAATATAAAAGAGTAACCATTACGGACAATGCGCTACGTATTCCGACAAGGCAGAAAGCTGTGCTAGTTGGTTGTTTATTATTAAATAAAAAGAGGAGCACTTAGGACGTGGACGAAGAAAGAGGAAAAATACAGCAGCTGAGTTGGCGGTCAGCGCTCGTCCGGCGTTTTTCCTATTTCGTCGTTCCGGTCGTAAGCGCTAGTCTTTATATTTAATATCGCTACGTATTCTATAGCCAAGAGCAGCAGCGACTCAGATGGTTAAGTCTTGGGTACGCCGTACTTCTGCAAGCAGGGGTTCCTGTTTTATATGCCGTCGAGATGATATGCACTGGACGCTCTTCACGCACCTCACCAACAGCGTGGAGCTCATTCTCGCAGCAATAGATTGAGCAGAAACTCCAAAAATCCGTCGATGTTTCAATTCAGTTAAATACAGTGGCGCAAAGAAAGACCAATAAAGTAAATTTGACTCCATCAACGTAGGTCGTCATAAGCTCACAGCGGTGATAATAGGCACTGTTGCTCTCATCATGATACGGCAGTAGTTTTCTGTTTCACCTAGACTCACTACAAAAAGCTAACTTCTGCACGCGAAAGAACTAAAATTAATGGTTGGTAATCCTTTTCACGTATTGCTAAGAGCCCAGGATCACCGTGAAGCGCGGAAGAGTTTTTGCGTTTTGAAGGATGCTCAAGTAAACTTCCTAGCTA
The DNA here is from genome assembly GCF_052857255.1 of Amblyomma americanum. Taxonomy (NCBI): domain Eukaryota; kingdom Metazoa; phylum Arthropoda; class Arachnida; order Ixodida; family Ixodidae; genus Amblyomma; species Amblyomma americanum. The sequence continues at coordinate 124,546,730 of NC_135499.1, forward strand.
CTTTGAAATCCAGTCCCCTTAGTATAAAAACACTGAATATAGAAATTTTCACATCATGCGCCTTTCTCTGCAGTCTCTACAGTCTACACAGCCTCTGCAAGCAGGTCGCCTATCTTTTGTTATTCTTGGGCTTTCTGCCATTTGTATCGTTCTCCGATCGCTTCTCCAAGGCTCTGATACCTGTCTGCATTAGGGAGCAAGCTCTACACCCACAAGACGCGCCGTAATTCGCAGTCTCAACATCGGCACGCCCGTTTAACCAGTGCGCAAGAGACGAAGTCAATCACCTCGCAAGGACGTTTTGCATTCCTCGCACGTACGGAAAATGAGTCGAGACCTCTTAGAGCCGACGGTCGAGAAGACAGCGAGCGAGCATCACTGTTCACATGAGTCCATGGAACACGCTTGATGAGTTGGAAGCAACCCACGGCTCATTGCATGTGCTTTCACTTGTGTCACAGAATCATTTAGTCGAGCATGGCCATTGCTTCTGGTACTGGCCCTGCCTAGTCACGCGCCATCACAAAATTGAAAGTTCCTGCGTCTGTTGCCTGAAGCTGCACATAGACAATGCAGAATAAGCAATTTGCTCGTTTCGCTTGTTCTTGTGCATTGCGTTTTTTTTTTTGCAGTAGATGCTCTTTAGACCTATGTCTAGAAAGCTAAGAATCTCGGGAAATGCTTTTCTGTACTAGCATCAAATGAATTTCTGAAAGAGGATTTCCAACCTACGTGGGCGGAAAGATTGATGGAAAGCTTCCGTGCACTGACATGCCACCTAGTCCTATAGGAGTGCTTGATACGCACGCTGGTATCTGTGCGCGTTTCCTGTGAGAAGAGATAGGTGCCACATCTTTTAAATTTGAGAGCCTCGGCCCCTCCATCCACTTTCCATCCCAAAAAACATGATGCCTGTGGAAGGAAACTTCAGGCAAAACATTCGGCTCCTCTGAGCATGCTGCAGCAGCCGCGGCTTATATCAGCTGGTCTGATTCTGAGGTGTAAGCTGACAAAAGGATAAAACAAGATACACGTTACTCACGCAAGAGCATTGTAGTGAGATTTCTCGCCTACCAGGCAACAGTGCTTCATGTTAATATTTTAAAAAGGGGCAAAGGTGTAGTGTTGAGAGCGCTGGATTAAATAGTTGGAGGAGACATTTAAGCTCCGCCTTAAGAATATGATGCGAGGCGTTATCGGTTAATTCTTGTATATGGAGAAGGTCATTCTCTACTTAAAACTCATATATCTATGGCAGCCCTCATGCCCCTAGTGGCGCAGTGGTCAAGCGACGCGCCATTGCCCTGCGATGGCAGTTGCTTCCAGCGATGGGGCTTGTGCGGCCCAGATTGCCCTTCTCGAGGGAAAAAATCAATAATTCAATTGCCACCTACCATGGTGGGCCGTTTGCTCGCTATCCGGTGGACAGGTTGTGATGACGCCGCTAGTTCACATAGCGTACGTGGGCTACCTGCCTCCTGGGTTGCTCTCTGGGAACCACCTGCCAGATCCATGCTCATGTATTTTCGCTCACAACAGCTACACCGGATTTTCTGGTGAACGGGGCCTTTAACGCTATCCCTTTAAAATGAATGCAGCCCATACCTTGTTAACTGATCTTGGCTAACGGACGCGTCTTTACTTGGCCTGCAGTTAAACTCCGCTCTTCGGACAGCCGCAGTGCTGGCGATCTTCTTGAGCTCACCGTCAAAAAGCGCCGGAGCTCATTACCAACCACCGTGGCAAGTGGGCAATTTTTATACAACTAAACGGAGCTTCTCCAGAAATCTGCACCAGTAATATAAGGTAAAGATATATAAAAAATAGGGTGGAAATCTTTTGAGCGTACGGTGTCCCGTGCATTTGGCCTTTGTGTCTCTGATTAGATTAACAACAAATCTGGCGAAGGACAGGCGCGTTTCTATGGGCACCACTGTTCGGTGGCATTGGCAATAGTATTGTAACTTAGCAATAATTCTGCGCTCAAAACAATCAGTTTCAAACATTTTAACGAATCGGGTACGCGGGAAGTTCAGCCATACTGGCCAGCTAGAAGCTGCGCTGATGTGAAGCGAATCGAGCTTGTCATGATTCAAGAAGAGAATAAAGGACGAGACAAAAGAAGAGGCAATGAAAGGAGATCGCGACTGTAAGAGAAAGGAATAAGGAAACTGGATAGAAGGCAAGCAAGATGAAGCAGCACATTTAGGAGAACGTCGGTTGACTAGGGGGAGGGGGGGTGCTTGAACAGCACGAAGATATTTTCTTATGACCCGGCGGAGAGGAAATTCCACACGCTGGGAGGAGGCACCGCCGGCTCTGCATCGGCCTCGCGGCCTTCAGGCTCCTGCGGCCTTGCACCGTAGGCCCAAACGGTGGCTGAGATTTGAAAGCATAATTGCTACTAGAACGTATGCCTTGTCTGCCGCGTTCGAGCACTCGTGTGTAGCCTCAATCGCTTCTGTACGTGGCTGTGTTCACTTGTTCTTTGTAGTGCCCGCGTTGTTTCTTCTTGTTCCGAAAGCAACACTACGCCAGCCAGGCCGTGGTCGCACTTCAGCCGTATGCCGTGGTTCACGAACGACATTGAGCCATCGCTGCCTAGCAACGCCGCAGCCGCGTTCCAGCAGATGGCGCCGCCATTGACGAAGCAGCCGTCGCCGCTTGCTCCGCCAGATGTGCTCCCGCTTTGGTAGAGGGAAAGGAGGTTCCGCATATATATATATATATATATATATATATATATATCACCGAATCCAAGGTGCATAGGGGAATGTTTCTATTTCTTTTAATTTGTAGTGCCAATCAATTGGTTTTTAAAGAAAATTTCTTATAAAGCAGCAGAAAAAACAACCATGCCGCCGGTGGGATCCGAACCCAACCTCCGAATACCGCGTCCGTTGCTCTTAACAACTGAGCTACGGCGACGGCTGTCCAATCTGCTGCTCTCGTGGGTATTTATGTTTAATGGGTGTAAGCGAACCTTGAGAGTGTTCACCAGCGCCACCCTCGTCCATAGCGGTGGACGTAGCACGTCCTGTAATACCGCAAGTGTGACGTAGAACGTCATCTAACGGCGAGGGCGGAAACTGTGCGAGAGCCCTGTTAAGCTACCTATGGCATCAAGAGTGCCATAACCAATATATATATATATATATATGCGCTTCGCCTCAGTGGATTATAGTCGACATGGAGAGCGCGAAAGAGAGGCAACAACGAAAGAACGAACGAAGCGAGGAAGAGAACGCGCTCAAGAGACGGCAGAAGAACGCGCCGCACGACTCGAGAAGCGTCGTAACGAAGATGCGGCTAGAAGACGTCGCGCCACGTCCCGAAGTGACTTTTCAACTGCAGAAGAGACCGGTTTGAGTTCCGAGAGCGTCCGAATGAGCCGCTGCGTAGACGACGTGCCGAGGAAACGAAGCTTTCGCAATTCAACTAGGGTTAATTTTTTCGCAATTTTCTGTTCGTTTTAGATACCCCATTTTGGCTTGCATTTTCAGTGGGTTGTCACTTAGACCCCAACAAACTGATTTGATCACTGTCTGTCTGGCGAAGCGGGTTAAGTCGGTAAGGGCAATTTCTATCTCACAAGCCCCAACGGTGCCAGCACTTGCTTTCGCCGGGCAGTGGCGAATTTCTTAACCGTTGCATCGATGTGCCAGGGGTGCTATGAGAACACCCAGTGATCTATGAATATAAAGTACAGAATGAAAAAATCCACATATATAGGCATTAACCCATCAACGCTATGGCGTCTTACCCTTAAGGTGGAGCTTCAGGGTTCGTTTCAGTTTCAGTGCGCTGTCATTATGCTGATTTCGCAGATCTTGGTCTGAGGCCTGTTTGGCATTGAAATCCAAGCCACGATCCAAAACCGAACTGAAAAAGGAAGTGCTAGCGCAGCAATTTCACAATTGCTCTAACTACTTCAAATCGTTCGGGATTATTTTTTCTTCGCCGGGATTAAACGTGTGGCCTGAAAACCCCCGTTTGAATCCTGTGAGAGAGCTTTTCACTTATTCTTTTTTTGGTTTGAGATTTCCATTGTTTGTCTGAGATTTGTCTGGCAATCTCTCATTTGTACACGAAGGTGTTATTTCACGATGTTCACTATTCGGCTATATTTTAACTTTTCTTGTCGCTTCTTTCCGCGTGTCCGCACGTTTCTGCGTCTGCAGACCGAACCGGATAACAATGAAACGCTAACGTATACCTTGATAACAGTGAACATATGTGCAGGAAGACAGGAATATTGCTAATATGTTGTGTCGACACACTCTGCGCACCTTTCCGCGCAGCCTCCACCTTGTTATCATCCGGCCCGGCGTAACGCGGCCACACGCTGGACCGCGTTAACAATAAAGCACAGCGCCACCGCTGCGTCACCCGAGGCATGCGTCACCAACGGCGGCTACAAAAACAGACTGCCCGGCTGGGAAGAAGGGCTGTTTTCCTTCCGCTACCGAGACGAGCGTAGCGTGGGTTATGCACCTCGCTCGCTCAGTAGGTGCAGACTTACTTTTCTTGCAAGAATACAATTTTCGTACCCCAGCAGAAGTGTCAGCATTTCGTAGGCAATTTCATGTGGACGCTTTTTTCTCGGTGACCAACTCTCGATCATGTGGTGTCGGTGTGGTTTTCATCAAAAACACCTACAGGACGAGCGCACATTGCACTTTCTGTCTCGATGGTCGCGCCATAATTATGGACATATTCTTGGAAAATCAGAAAACTCGTTTCATTAACGTATACGCGCCTGCCAGACGCAATTAGACGAATGGTCTTTTTTTAAGCAATTGGTACCTATCTAGACCAGAATGTGTCATGTGTGCTTATCCGCGACTTCAATTGCGTGCTAGATTCTTGGCGAGATGTACGCGGCCCAGGCCAAGGGACATCTATGTACTATGCCAGGGAACTAGGACCCACAGGACCCTCGCCTGGTCAGCCCTATCAGCCAGGTAGCGGACCTGGTGAGGACAGCCAATGGGCCACAGGCCGCCAGCTCCGAAGTCCTATAGCTCATGTGAACACTAGTGTCCCAAAGACACAACGCCCGGGCCCCCGAGCGACCACCGACTGCCCATCCCAGAAGGGGCAAGAGCCCGACGAACCGAAGCGTCAGCGCTCCTCGTCAGACAGCGGGCCCTCGTCGAGAGTTGCCACTGCTCCAAAGAAAAAGGCAAAAACAACGGAAGAGGGTGGAGCCCAGATGGACTTCTCCGATTCCGACAAGTAGAAGCCATGGCTGCGCCGAAGAATCTCACCGGCCGTCTCGGCCGCCCTACCCTTCTTGCCGCCGCCCTTATCGCGGTGGCCGCGTTAGAGCCGCGCACCCGGCTCGCGCCGATATCAGCCTGTTCCTGTCGACACCAGCAGCAGTTCGACGCGCCTTCATCGACGATGGACGCGAAAAAGTGCCGGTGCTGTGTGAATAGTGTTACGCTGCGCAGCATAGACGACAGTGTCGATGTGTCCCGGCAGCATGTGTTTTCGCCACAAGTTCTTCAGTTGGTGCAAGCGCAGTTGGGGGCGGCATTTTGTCGTGGTAACGGGCACCACCTCCTTACCTATTTATGCCTATAAATGGGAACAAGTGTAGTACGCAGATGGTAACTTTCCCCCGCCCTTGCCCCTCACTCCACCTTCTCCTTTGCCTAACCACCGCGTACTGAGATGTATGTTTGATTTGGAAAGTCTTTGCCATGGTATATACTGTACACATATTTTTGACCTGTTCGGTACCTGTTTCTTTCGGTTCAAATTGGTGACTGCTTCGCCAATTTTTTTTTGCACCTCTTGTTTCGAGATTACCTTATGTGCTATTAGGGTCTAATTATTGTCTGGTGTACTAATAAATTCTCTTTGTGACCACCGCGTACTGAGATGTATGTTGGATTTGGAAAGAGGCTGTGCCATGGTGTTTACTGTACATAGATTTTTTGGCCTGTTCGGTACCTGTTTCTTTCTGTCCGAATTGGTGACTGCTTTGACAATTTTTTTTTGCTCCTGTGGTTTCGAGATCACCTTATGTACTATTCGTGTCTAAATATTGTCTGGTGTACAACAAAATTCTCTTTGTTAGCGTGGGTATGCTCGTCCGCTGCCGTCGAATAAACAGTTGTTACGTTCTGTGTTGGGATTCATCCTTCTGCCGAATGGCATCCCACATCTGGTGACCCGGACGCCGGCGTCCTCCCACGTCTGGTGACCCGGACAACGAACAATGACGCATCGCCGTCCTTAAGCATCCGATGACTTCCCACATCTCGTGACCCGTCGAGCCGCACCTTCTCCCACAGCTGCGTTCCTAGATGGCTTACTGGCAGGACCCAGCCACGACCCGCCGCTTCCGGCGTTCCGGCCTGAAGGCATCGGCAAGTGGTTCGCTCAGTTCGAGGCTGCGATGTAGCTGAACGGCATCACCATCCAGCTGTTCAAACACGCAGTCCTCTGTGATATCCTCCTGTCCGATCTGCTGTGCCGGATTGCCTACCCTCCTTGGGCAGCCGGCCGTACGACGAGCTGCGTGCTGCCATTCTGGCGGATTTCGGCGTCTCCAACCGCCCGCTGCCGCTCCACGACGCTGCCGCTCCACGACGCTGCAGGCCCGCTGTCGCCGCCGCCAGCAGCTGGCCCAGCCTCACTCTCGCTCACGCACACTTCGTCGGAACCCTGCCTACCTCGGCAACTCCTGGCTGCCTCTCGCCACTCCTGCATAGAACCTCTGGCCCGACCGTCCCTCTCCACGGCACACGAGATGCACATTAAACCGAGCCCCAGCCTGCTAGCCACAGCCCGAGCCGCTCCAACGGTCCCCAACGCGCCAAACATCCCACGAAGCAGGATTAGAAGGCCAAACCGGTGACAGCGGCACCAAGCATGGTGATAGTCGCCCGCCTTATTTTGCCTAACAACACCGCTGAACCGGTGCCTGCGCCTGTCCTCCGGCCGCCCCTTGGCATCCCAACGGCCCCTGCTTTCCTGACGCCCCCTGCCCTCCAGGCGGACTCGGCGCTCCCGGAACCCCAGCGCCCTTTCTTCGGCATCGGCTCTCCCGGCGCCGCCAGCCCTGCCTTTTCTACTGAAGCAGGCCTTCCATAATGCGATGGAAATAATCTTTACAAAACAGTATTGAGAGTTACCCTCTATCGTACGTTATTGGGACTTACCTTGTTTTGAATTTCACTCTCCATTAGTTTATGAACGAATGTTTGCGCGCAAGAGCTACACATGCGCTCCGAGGCAAGAAAAAACTGATAATCCGCAAAAATTAGGAGCATATTTTGTGCGCGATAAAAAATACAGTGATACTTAGGCAGGCCAACCTGTTATATCCGCGTTGTTAACAACCTTGTTCTGCGTCGTTATTTGTTATCAGTGCATTCATCATAAGAAATTTGTATTCGAACCTCATTCTCCAACAACTTCGATCTCAGTGCACGTGTATTATTGTTTTGGTTTTGCGTTAAGCGGGTAGCAAGCCAGCTAAAGAAGCATGTATTCAAATATTTTTATTTAATGAAACACTAATGGAAGGTAAGGAATCTAAACAGGTCAGTCAGCATCAGGAGGATATCTTGAATATAGAGAAGAAGGAACTTCAGATAGGTTAGATCGTCGATGAAAACTTTCGAAAGCGCTGCGGCAGGGGACACAAGGAGAAAGACACGAAGGACAAGCGCTACTATCAACTGAAGCATATTGAAAAAAACAAGGTTAAATAGCTCACACAAGGTAGCCAGCAGCTCATGCGCCTACCCCCAAAGTGACAAAAGCAATCACTGTGTTGAATCAAGATCCCGAATTTCACTGTCATGGATTAGAACAGGTGGTGTGCTGACGCCCATGTCGGAGTTTTTGTGAATATGATATGCCTCAGATAATTCCCTGGTTAGCTGATTGAAATGCCCATACAGAATGTTTGTGCTATTGAACAGAGGTACACATGTATTTTTGTCAATTTTTGTGCTTTTTTTGTGAGATCGTCTTAATTCTGCTGTTGCCATCACATGCACTAATGTCCAGTAAAAAACACTTCGAATGGTGAGGGTGTTGTACTTAGGATTTATTTTGGGCAAAAAGTATTTTTGGCTAGTTCTATGAGCTGTAAGCTTCTCATAAATGTAAATGACGTATTGACTGTTTTTTTTAATAATGCTTGTATTCGCTTTCTACAAAATCCCTAAACAGGAAACTCAGAATATTTCACAGGGTGTTTTCTACGTAGACCGGATTTCTTCGTTGCGGTTCAAATTACCGTCCTTCTTCTTCAAATCGGGTGTTTATTTTTTTTTACAACTTCTGAACACGGCAAAATAATTTCATAGCGCAGTCAGCTAGCTTGCATTTACCATCCCATTTTTTGGCTCACAGATTTTGCCACAGTATTTTCTGAGTTTCGGGAATGATAGCCACCCACTAAATACACATATGATTCCTGATCCGTTTAGTGGGTACTTCAAACTTCTTGTGCTTTAAAATAACAGTCTGCAAGTATTTTGACAGTTTTAAAAAAAATTCTGTACGTATAAAAATTAAGCACCTGTGTTTTGCGCTGCAAAACTAAAGAATTGCGCTTCTTGATTCCTGCAGATTGTATTTAGGCATGAAATGTTTGTTTTGAATCTAAATAGAAAATCTGTGCTCACCACTAAGAAAACTGTGGAAGGAGAACAAATTTCTCTTTCTCGACTGAAAAGCCGCTGTCAATAATAGTGAAGAAGGCATGACATGTTCCCACTTTTCTCCAGTACCCTATACGTAGTGCCAACGTCCTGCATCACGCGTAGCAGAGAATGCAAAAGTTTTTTTGCACAATTTGTGCTAAGACTAAAAAGTCGATCACCCCGGGGAAATCATTTATTGAGAAATGACTGCAAAACACGGAAAAGTATAAAATACGCAAATAGGTGAGAGACTAAAGCACGTGCTTTGGTGTATGTATGGGACCTAATAAAATAAATCATGCCAAAGTTTACGATTTTTCACGGCTGTCCACGATTGTCCACGATTCATGTTATTGCGATCCTCAGCAAGGCAAGCCACTTGGAGAACTCGTTCTCAGCCAGATGGATTGCTGTCGTAGACATTCACAAAGGCGCTTGTCTAGCGGGAGCGCGATCTTAATCTCGAAGAGCCACCGGGGTTTATTAGGGTGCTGGGCGCACGCGGCGCTGGTGCCAAGCGACGATGCGGCTAGCTTAAAGATGTGCGGCGCGGAGCGCCGTCAAGCCTGCTGGTAAGATTCTTAGCACAGCGGGTGCAGACGGCAGTCTCTCGTTTTGATGCTCGCTTCAGCCTGAGCGGCAAACCAGTGGAACCATTGACTTTAATATTTTCTTCCATTAAATATCGGTTAACCACTTATTCTCAATTTCTGGTGAGTACCAATAACGTTCAGAACGTCACTCATACTAAACACCTGCATTATTTTTTATATTATTCGGGTGCGCAATAAATGGCTCGCCTGTTACATTTCTTTTCGAGCGCTACTTCTACCTTTCACGTATTCCCCCATGCCAGAGGCGGTTGGACGTCATTGCCATGTTTCTTGACGCGCATAAAAGTTATGTTTTCTTTTCGTGTTTCAGCTTTCTTTCCTGTCGAGCGTGTTCGTCATGCTCGTCCTGCAAAGCGGCCACGATACTACGGCAAAGGTACGTAGACACCACGGTGCTTGCCCTCACAAATTTGGCATTGTTCATGGCATGACATGATTGGTGAACACAAGTGAATGAATTTTCCGCTGAAACTTATTAATCCTGAAGTCGACGTCATTTTTATATTTTATTGTTGCAAATCCTTGTTGTCATTGCTTAAGTATTAAAGCTTACGGGCCAATGACCCGAAAAATAAAAGATGCGGAGACCACTGCGATCATTAAATCATAAAATAAAAACCTTCAACGCCTAACCATTCGCTTCAGGTCCATTCAAGTGCTTTTATTTTAGAAGCACGGTATTCGTATCGCATCCGAACATCTCATAACATGGAAGCTAGAATCGCAGTCAGAAAGGTCCAGGTCTATCTCCTTGCAGCACTTCATATTGCCAAAGTGAACTTCACAAAATATGCAACCTACACTTAAGTTTGTCATGTCGATCGCAGCTCAATAAAACAGCCTAGATAGAGAAACGAGCAGGGGAACAAGTGAACTCGTAGTGGGTTTCCATGTGGAAACTGCACGTGGCGTGCGTTTGCTAATTGTGCTATGTCCAGAGAACCTTGGTAAAGAATATTATCAGCCAAACGCGCACCTCTAATGCTTGAGAAAGTGCTCTCGCATTTATAGAGGCCCAAGCTGCTGACGGAAACAGTTTCCAGGTGCCCAATCAAACAGTTTCAGCGCTCACTGGCACTGCAGGCTGAATACAGAGCATGAAAAAACGACGGTCCGACAGTCGTGTATGGAAAACGAACAATATGAAGGTGCTTCTCTGTCCTTTCCAAATAACGAGACCGGCAATCCTGAAACAAAGTTTGCTAAAAATGTAAAAGCCAGTTCAGGAAGGTAGAAGAAAAATCCTCTCCTGAGCATGTTCCTAAAATTAGTTTTATTGTTCTTTTATAGTTTGACTGCTACATAGCACCAGTTCGGGTAGATAAACATTGAGTTCGACTAATACAGCTCCGAGGAACCAACAAGAAATGCGCCTCTATCGCTAATACCTACAGGGAGCTAACAACAAGACAATGTGTGCTCTGCCGCAGCTTGACTGGAAGACGCCAATTACCTCGTAACGGAGCAAGCATACACAAGCAATGATTCGCATGACGCTCTTTATTAACACTGCATGGCTGTAAATGCAGGAAAGAGCCAGTTTGGTAAACAATCCCCGGCTTCCAGATGGCCCGAAGGCTCTGGCTGCCGAAGGCCCTCCCGCAACGAAGCATCGAAAGCGAGATGTTGTCTTAATGGGAAACAGAGCGGCACGGCAAACGGTTATTGCCGGTGTTCTGGCTGCCACTCACCGCATCGTAGATCGCTGTGGTCTTGGCTTGGCGATAAGTGGAGAGATAAATGTGCTCTGCAAGGCCTATCATGGCCGCGAAACAGCGCAACGGCACACAGCCTATGAAGAGAACGGAAGGGAGAGAAGATTGAGCAGCGTAATGGTTTAGGTAAGCTGGTGCGCCATGCCCTGGGAAGAATGCCAGTGGTGATCGTTCCCATGCGCCCCTGCATTTTGCTTTCGCTTCAAGATTTTACCTCCCGTTGGCGCTTTCCGGTGTGTTTTCATTCTTTCGGCCCCGTCTTTCCGTTCCGCGCCATTCCACCTAGAGTAAGAGAAGAAACTGACAAAACACGGCATAGAACTAACAAGTTGCATTCATTTGGCGCGTTGCACGTATGCATATACATACATACGCATATACAGACACATAAGGCAGCCAAACAACTGATAAACGCCGCAATGAGCAGACTCATGCACAAGGTATCCCACAAGACAGCAATGGCTGAGACATACCATTCAGGCAACGAAATTCTTCTTCCTATAAAGATATCGAAGGGGCGCGTATGTACGTGGCTATCACCTATCTCAATTATTTCTCGGCACAGCTGATCTTTATTTTATGCGACAACACGGCAATTTTTGAACTGCGCTCTGCACTTGTAATCGTGACAAGGCATACTCCATTGTCGCGATTTGAAGTGCATCCCGCTGTTCTTATGCGCAAGTGTAGCGCATACAAATATGCGCCGCAAAGAGCCCAAATGTTTATGTAACATTAAATGAGCCCTGAAAACCACTTTGCCAATGAAAACATACGCCTCATAACTAATCAGCGGCCTTACAGCAAAGGCTCACCGGAATAATTTTTCTCAAACACGCAGTAACAACTCATTAATTTTTGAAAATCGAAGTTTGCAGCCTCCACAAGCTAGAATCATAAAATCTGCTTTTCCCGACACCCTGTAGCCTAAGTTACGCCCCTTTTCCCCTGGTCAACATTGCCCTTGGCAACCCTGTTCTCGCCACTCTCCTACGAGCGCTGCTAGCTGTCACGTGTACAGCAACAGGCCCTGTCGCCAAAATGGCGGCAGCTCTATGACGCCATAAATGAGGCAGAAAATTCATTGTTAGAAACTAGGAAGAGGTTCCTTCACTTTACAGTAGTGTGCTATACGTGCTGCTTTGGGCAATGCCACATTGGGAAGTCCAGTGGCAGGGCTCTTTGCACGCCGTACGGTTTAGTCCGGCTCTGTCACGGTTTTGTAAGAGGACTCTTTAAAATCGACTTCTAGGCAAGTCGTTTATAATCGTTAACTAAGCATGTTATTTTCACTTGAAAGGTGTTGCTTAGAAACACGTGACACTCCCTTAAAATTCAGCGATTCCTATGAATCTGACTGCACATTTGTCGTAAAAAAACTGCTTACCCTGCCAATACTTGTTTGCTTATAAATTGAATGGAAATGTTTGTAGTGAATTCCAGCCTGCAAAGAAAACCATTATGCGCACAAAACTATGCGCACCACTCAAAACCATGAAACAATACGCAACTACCAAAGTATTTCAGTGTTTTAAAGTAAACTCTAGGGCACACAATCTCCCCTGTGATTGCGACTGTGAGAGTCGCAGCACAGAGGATGTGATTTTAGACTTCGGCATGTTTAATCACTGGTTGGCGATTGGTTTGAGCGAATTATATGTCAGCCCGCAACACACGCGAACGGAATAAATTCATGAAGCTGAAACCATAATGCATAAATTATGCAAATTAAATTTTTCAATACATGGAAAGATTTCAATGTGCCATGGTTGCCGACGCTTATTCAGAAGGCCCGCCGCAAACTGATTTTATATCAGGCGAGTAAGCTTCAAAGATGCCAACTACCTTGTGTAGAGTCTACCTCAGCATGAAATGCAACGAAATTTTTGGCGACCATAGTGGGGCTTCCACCTCATGAAAGGTGAAGCAGCCCTGATACGAATTGTAGAAAGGCTTATCTATACACAGTTGGCAGCAAGGCAGATACAAATCGCACTACCAATAGCTACCACTGGTTCTTTCAGGAAGCCCAGACGACGTTATGGTTGTTCTAGGTATTACTTAGCTCGACTGTTTATTCGTGACATGCTTTGGTTTCACACCTTACGGCAGCCCACTAATTGCATTTTAGGACCACAATGAGGGACCGCGCGTCAATGAGAAGAGTACTAGCATTGTAACCACGTTTACATAGGCGAAACGGGAAAGTTCCCCAGAAGATTGAAAGAACATCAGCGCGATGTTGATAACCACAAAGTGGCTTCCAATGCGATTGCCGAGCACGCGCACGAAAAAACGCATGATATCGCCTGGGACAACGCCGCAATTCTTTCCAAAGAGCGGAACCTGACGGCACGGCTTTTGCTTGAGTCATCATTCATCCAGACGACACCTGATACTATGAACCGGAAGGAAAGGACGATGCCACCCGTGTACATACAGTCATTACGTCATATTCTGGGTATTTAAGTTTCGACCACTGCCATTTTAGCCTCATTGTGAACAAGGAACCCGTACGGGTTCCGAAACGTCAATTTGTTATTACTTTGACTTGGTCAGTGACTGTAATCTTTTGCTTCTACTAATGCCTGACCAGACGAGCTTTCGTCGAACCCTTGACTATACTAGAGAAGAGTACTGTGGCTTCACTACGAAAAAAAAATATCTTTTTTTCTTTGTCTGTAAAGGCAATACTCATAAATATTTCTAGTTTAGCGAGCCATGACGGCCGCGCCTGATGCCACATAGGCAGATCACTGACGAAGCGCCAAAGAAGACAAGGTGCCGATGAAAGACGAAGCGCCACCGCGCTGCACGAGATCGCTTCGGTTGGACTGCCCGTCTTCTGCGCGCCGTTCTGCTCGCTGTTTTGTGTCGCCCACCGTGAACTGTGTCTTCTGTTTTATTTGCGTACCAACCACCTTTCACTTGGTGGAGGTGCGGATTTTCTGACGTCCTGGAGCTTCGCGGCTGTACGCTTCCGATCGTCACCATGCACGAAGATTCCGGCCCTAGTACTGCCGCACTGCCGTCGACCGTCGTCTGCGCTGGAGCTTTGCGCCAGCGTGATCCTGCTCTATTCAGCGGTATTCAGGTTTTTTTCAGTTACTTTTAAATACAGATTGCTGTACCGCTATCTTGATGCTCTTGAATGAAGTACAAACACCCAAAAGTGTGTTCAAGGAATGCTGATTCTGTTTGAAGTTACGGAACGTCAGGTAATCGGGCTAAGCGTCAGCGGCCTTCTTACGTTTGGCTGATATAAAATAATTATTAAAAGCAGGCAAGACAAAAAAGGACGCACCAGTTCAGAATGAAGGCTAAACCAGACAAAAAGATGTCACGGGCGCAACATGTGTAAGACAAAGTGTACGATGCCAGGAAATGGCCGAGGGTGTTACAGCGCTGGCCACGTAGTCTACTTCGTTTCTTCCTGACTCACCACTCCGCGTCTTTGGTAATCTAATACGCGGTCTCCTTAGCGGTGCTACGTTTTCAACAAACTGTGAGCTCTCCACGAGCTTGTCCACTCAGCACCGAGAACGAGCGCAGAAAAAAAGATAAAAATTCGTCACGTAAGCGAGAGTTAGCAAGAGCGAAACTCGAACGATAGCAGTGAAGCTTCATAGAATGATGAACACACACTTTTTAAAACATTTTTGCGGCGATATCCTGTAATCTGGTAGGAACTGAATATTCCCTTTGTGTGCTGCCGGGGTCAATGCGCAAAATCGGAAGTTCCGGCGTTTGTGTTTTAACCGGGTGGAACGAATTAAGGCGCAACATGCAGGCAGGCTCTGTATACACCTTTAATCTTGTTCCGCATAGCTAGATGAAACTGAAGTGTGACTGCTTTCGGTTTCGATTAAATAATCGGAACCGATTATAAGTACAGGCTTAAATCAATATGTGAAACTATGTTTCAATAAAGTTTTGCTCGACTAAAATGCGCTTTGTTTTTTAAACTTTTAAGAAATTTACATTTGAGGGACGATGTTCCGCGATTGGCTATCTGGAATCTTGTCTGCTCCATATTCTGAAGATCATCTGGACCCGCAGTCTAGGTAACTACCTTAGAGACAGATTCAGCCTCCACGTGACCTAAGTTTTGCTGCCATGAGCCAAAACTGTGCATCTACGCCAAACTATTGCATTTTTCCGTCCTCAAGATGCGAGTTCAAGGCGTTGTGGGCACAAATATTTCGGAAGATTCGAAAAGCACTAAACTGGGTGGGAACTATGCGCATAAGTCGACGTTTATTCTTAGTTGATAATATTTCGGACAAAATACTGTTAGCAAACCGAGTACTTAAAGCCCATGATAGCTTCTGACCACACATATTAGTGCCCACATGATAATACACCTCATTGTCATTCTGAACGGCAAACTCAAACCATACATGAATTGCAAAGAGAAGCTACGACGTACTCTGGTTTCACTCGCCATTAACGACAAAGTTGGGGCATGTGCATTCGACGCAAACTGGAATCTTAAAGATTAAATTCTTCATCACCGTTTCTAGTAGTGCAGTTTGCAACACGAACAGTGAACTGCAAAACAGAAACTGACCCCAGAACATTTGTAAGGCACTTAAGAACTAAGTAACGTCGGTGGAACTTTGTGCTATGCTCTCGGTTCCATCTTTCGACTAGAAATCGTAGTGCACGTATAGCGCATGCAGAGCTCAAGTGCATAGTTCAAGCAAAGTAGCATAGCAAATATATGCGGAAAAGAACTTATTCATGAGAAATAGCACAACAGGAAAAATTTATTGAATGTGATCCGCACATTGTTTGCACTTAACCCTTGTAATGCGGCATACATCACTTTGGCGAATCCAACAGGTGTCTGAGAATAAGATTAAGGCAGCACAGCCATAATCTAGACAAAATCACGAACCCTGGATACCTTGTCCTCCATTGTGCGAGGAACAAAAGCCCGCTAAACACGGCCGCAGTTATAACGGACGCTCGCTTTTGACGAACGAAAGTGGAACGACCGTTAGAAGAGAGAGAGAGAGAGATAAGTTTAACGATAAGAAGGGCAAAGAGGTCGGCCGGAAAGATGGAAATCTGGCCTGCTTCTGTGCACTGCGGAAGAGGAAGAGGAGAAGAAAGAGGGTCGCGACGGGTGACTATGTAGTGAGAAGTTAGGTGAGAATATGTGCACGCACATTTGATGCCATAACAACTTAAAGACGAGGCCCGTGTTGCTCAGAAGTCGTGTAAATGCCTGCACTGCGTGGACTGCTTTGCAACTCTGCGGCCAAACGCCTGGCAGTGAGTCTTCTGAGACGAGTCTGTTCTCTAAGCACTTGAAGGAAAAGGCCAATTGAGTTTTTCGCGCCCATATGTAGGACGGACCACTAGTACATGTTCCACTGTCTCGATTATGCCACAAGTGTAAGTGCAACAGTCCAGGGTGTCCGCTAGTTCAATTAAATGAAAGTGCTTTTGCGTGTCGCAATCAAATGCGCATTAGAGCTATGGGGCTCAGATAAAAAGAGGAACCATGGTTGTACAACTCGGCTATAATGAACGGTGAGCAGCTGTCCACTCGCCCCAGCCCGCAGTCGATTAACGCGCACTTCTAGCCACTGGTGAGACCGAAGAGCGTGTCCGAGTTCCCGTGACACCCCAAGAAAGTGTTGACCCTCCCCCCTCCCCCCCCCCCCTTCTCCAGCCAAAAGAAACGAAAACGATGGCGTTCAAATCAGTCAAGTGCCAGCCAAGTGCGTCCCGAGGGGCTACAAAATCAATTGGTCCCTGAGTGCGTGCCGGCTGAGCAAAACGCCAGTGGAAGGAGAAGCGTAGTAAGCACCAAACAGAAACAGCGTTGAAAGCGCAATTGCTGCACACGGCCGGTGACCAACCAATGACAGCCATTTTAGAAACTCTAAATACCTAGCCCGGTGGGCCCTGCTTGTCCACCCGTTTACGCAGCGTGCGTCGCCTGCCCAGTCGCATCTACTCGTGTAGATTGCGCGCAGACGGCAGAACTATCGGGTACAGAAGCCCCCAAAACGCTTGGCTGGCCATTTTTTCGTATTAAAGTAGTGTGCACCAACAGTCGCCTGATTTTCTTACCACACATTAAAGATCAAAGTACAACTCTTACGGCCATAGGTGTGGTATGGAGCCACCTAAAGAGAACAAATCTATGTGCTTTGATTGCCGTTTGCCTGTCATTGGGACGTGTGTAGCCTACTCTGCGTTCTGCACTCATATACGCTGCAGTAGCTTTGTCGTTGTGTCCGTAAAACTTGGTCGAGGACTGAAGACTAGGATGACGACCCACCACCAGCTGCTGTGAACACCTCAGTTGCAGTCTTTACAGTCGCGTCCCTAAAGCCACTTGTCCGCAGCAAGAGTCTCAGCCAGGAGCACGTGCCTCCGATGAAGGGCTTATAATTCTGTTTGACAGAGTATACTTTGAAGAAACAGATCTGCACAACGAAGGTTTTAAAGTATGGAAGCTACTTTTGTCTCCCTGTATTTTTGGCTGTAATAGGGCAAGTCCACTTACCGCAAACTTCAGACGGGACACGAAGCTTTCAGTCTACCCTTAACTAGTGTTTCCATATAACATTCTTTTAGGGTCACGAGCAAGCAGTCAATCAACGATATAGGCTAGCAAGAGAAAGAACAAGACTCTACGAGACATATGATGTGACTAAGATGGGAACGTCGTTGAAACAAGAGTTCGAAAACACTAGCATGAGTGGTAGAAACTGAATGTACCCCCCTTGTTGACATTTAGCGTCTACGGGGCTCTCGCTATTCCTGCTGTCTCGTGAACAGAAGGCAAGCGCTGCCGGCGTCATTGATATGAGAAACACGGAACACATACAGGGGCATGTATTCCGGCACAAAGTTCTCTACCGCTCTTGTATCCGCGTGGGAACGGAGACCGCGGATTCCGGCATTCAAGTTGTCGACGGGGCTGCGTAGTTGTCGACCTCATAGGTTGTTTTCGATTCCATGTACACGATGTTTTTTACGGGCTTTCCTTCTCACGCAGGTCCCTAATCCAGAGAATATATCCCGAAATGATAAAGATTTGCGCATTCGACACAGCAGAGAAGAAAAAGTTAAAATCGACGCAAAGCAATATATAGCATTTAAAAAACCTCGAACGGTAGTCGAATGCAACTTGTGCAATATGAACTGCACAAAACCAATCAAATAAAGCAGCAACAGCAACAAGGGCAAATAGAATGAAATGCTCTAACTTCACATAAGTGCGATGATGCCGTGCAGTGTCTTGTACTGTTTGCGTGGAAATATTGTTTCTCGACTTCGTATTTCGAAGGACAGTTGTTCATAACAGCAAATGAGCTCCCAAGAAACCACGAAGTTTTTACCTTTTTGCCCCATAGACTTTGTTTCTTTCGCCTTTTGTCCGCTTGCATTTTTCCTCTCCGTAACCTGCCGACAAACTACATTCTAAAAAGGATCCTACTCAGTCTTCGGAAACTTAAGAATCAATCAAGGTCCAACTTTAAAAAAAACTTTTACCATTGACATCCTCTTTAGTAACTCTCAGCTAATAAACTGAGACGTTCCGGCTGTGGGAAGATCAGGATAAAACTTCGTGTTCACTTGTTAATGCTTTCATGTGATTTCTTCTGAAACGTTTACGAAAAGCAAATTAGCGAAAAGTGTACCATGAATTTGACCTTACTTTCCACTTTTAAGCACCAGAGCATACGATAGCGAAATGATTTCTTAATCGTTATCAAAATGTACACTACTCGAAATATTGCTTCGTCCCTCTAACAGACACGGTCAACTACATACAGTAAAATATGCATAGCGATTCTGAGTTGACAGAAAATACCGATTTGTATATCACGTTTTCTCGATGATGAACTGCAACATTCTCAGTTCGCCCAGAAAATAACTGGAATACTGTTCTAGTTTTTCTTTTTTATTTCCTCCTGCAAACCATCTATATGTTTCTGCAACCAAGACTCATTAGATAGTTATAGTTGTGAGTACGCATCTCTTACTGCGTTGCGTACGCTGTGAATAGTGTAAACACGACACTTTTAGCTGGTCGTGCCGTAGCGTCCCTCTCGCGCACGCGTAAACAGTAGCGCCATCTAGTGACACATCAACGCACATAAAAGCACGGTTTAAGAAATTTTCATCCGTGATTACTGATAACTAGGGTGAGTGAACTGCGAGCCTTTTTTGTTCAAAGAAAAAAAACTATGCAAACCGAAGAAAATGTAAGAGCTGACTAAAAGCTAGAAAAGCTATTCGCCAGGTGTCGTTGCTACGAGGAAAGCACACTGCATTTAGTTAGGCCTAGGAGCTTGAAAATCGCCAAATTATCTGAAAAACAGGGGCTAGTTATCCCTTATACCGTTACGTGTGGGGAAGAGTAGGCGAAATAAAAGCGAACCGCAACCATTTCAGCGAGCTATTGAGTCGGAGAATCCAGCGGCGACATGTATTTATTCCGAAGTGGGCGAGCACGGCGCCGCCATCTTGTCAACGTTAACCACGCAAGCCACGAAAGCGCCGCAACGCCATGTCCGCTGGCTAGCGTACGTACGCAAGACGCAGGGCTTGCGCTTGCTTTCTGCGCATGCGCACTACCGTCCTCGCAAACTCCTTGCGTACGCTAAGCCGTTGCGTAAGCACAGCTAAAACTGTGTATTATTTACAGTTTGCGCACAAGCAGCTACCATACAAGAGCTGTAATTTCCGGCGCTGACTTTCGATCTACTTTGTCGCTGGGGCAATCAAAGTAGCTCATCGGTCGATTAAGAGGCACGGTCGGCAGTCTCGCCTCTGTCCACTCCGAGCGCGCGGTAACCCTGTGCGGCCAGTCCGTTCAATGGCACTGCCTGACAAATGTTCCTGCATCAATCTCCGCTTTCGAAATCGCTTGCGTCGCTTCTAGACACTCATGTTTACGCTGTCGCTTATATTGAGCGATATTTCTTTGCGCTGAGGAAGACAATACCAGCTGTTACCAGTGAGTATTCTGCAAAAGGTCGCGTCTTTCAGTGGGGAACAAACAGCCTTGCGGTGCCCGGGAATGGGACCGAGCTGATTGTTTGGTGGAGCGCAGGTATGTCTGCTTCCTGTCGCCAACGCTAATGCGTGCTGTCCCACGAATTAGAGAAAACAGGAGGAACCTTTAGAAAGGGCCGGACTTGCTTGGGGGAAAAGAAGCCGGGAGCAGTACTAAGAAGACAAGAGTGGAGTGGATTCCTTAACATTTGGTGGATGGCCTCGCAGGAACGCCCAAAAGTTCAAGATTCACTTTCTTTTCCCTGTGAAAAAAAAAGAATTTCACTAAATCTTTTAGTATTTTATTACTTCTTTTTTTTTTGGCAGCCCCCTTGAGCCGAGCATGTACCGTCAATAACTCTCTTTCATTTGTAGCTCTTTGTGTCTTTGGTTTGATATTGCATACTAAAATTGGCAGAGGTGCACTCAAGTCTGCTTAAGTGCATTAATGCGAAAGCAGCTCTCTTACCGCTGCCGATTATGTTGCTGCGTGTTGGTTTCATTACGCCTTTGCGGTTTTTAAGTCATGCTTTCGCTCTAACTTCGGTTCTACCACATCCAAAGACGTGAGTCCTTTTGCTAGACCCTCTTGTGAACCCACAAAAGTACTAATTACTCCATTTAATTGTTTTTTCTCTAGTTCAGTAAATACGTAATTCAAAAATTCAAATTAATTAGCGATGAATATGTGATGTAAGTCACTAATTGAGCCGAATAATTATTTATTTGGTTAGTTATTTATCATCGAAATAATTATTCGTTTTGTTGACTTAGTTAAATATCATTGAACTTTGCTGTTTATTTTGTGATGCGGGGTTCAGTCCCAGGGCTTCCTTGCTGAACGGCTGAGCCGTTAGCTCTGTGCGATACTCTGAGGTGTTGATCCAGCTACTACTTGTGTTCCTCGTCTTCTGAGTGGGATCGCGGTCTCTGATGCCGCTCCAGTCCACAACAATACCTCCTCGCCATCTTGGCAACTTAGGGGCAGAAAAAACGAGCGGATCATAGTACGGTTTGAGGGGTTCGACGTGGAGAGTTTTGCGGCCGCGGCGACGATGGTCCGAAGGAGGCGTGACGGACTCGACAGTATAGTTCACCGGGAAGGTTTTTTCAACAATACGTTAAGGGCCGTGGTAGGGGGAAAGCTGGTTCGTTGATAAACCAGGAGTGGTAAAGGGGACCCAGAGCCAAACGAGCGTCCGGTGGATACAATAGGGCAGTGTCCGTGAATTGCCGCTGTGTTTTTGGTGCCACTGGTGCTGAGCGGTGAACGAGCGGGCAAGCTGGCGGCAGGCTTTGGCGCACATATTGTCTGCGGAAAGGGGAGTAGTTTCAGAGGAGTCACAGCTGTTGCGGAGAATGGTGTCCGTAGTAGACGTGGGCTCAGCGCCATAAAAGAGGAGAAAAAAAACAGAAAAGCCTATCGCAGTCTGCGTAGCCAATTATAGGCATACGTGACAATGGGAAGGACTTGGTCCCAGTTCGAGTGAGCAGAGTCAACGTACGTGGCGAGCATGTCGCTGAGGGTGCGATTGAAACGCTCGGTAATGCCGTTAATTGGAGGGTGGCACGCTGTAGTGTATCGATGAACGATGTTGCATTTCTTAAGCAAGGGTTCAATGGCATTCGAAACGAAAACACTCCCACGGTTCTTGATGGGCGTCGTGACGCAAAACCAGATAGTGAAGTATGAAGGAAGCAACATCGTGGGCGGAGGCAGAGAGCAATGACGACGTGTTTGCGTACGGCGTCAAATGATCTGCGGCGACAATCACCCAGCGATTGCTTGCTGCAGTGGTCGGAAATGGGCCACAGAGATTAATTCAGACATGGTCGAAGGGTCGGCCAAGGGAAGGCAATTAACGGCTACAGTAGGGTGGTTGTGTGGCGAGCAGAGTTCTTACGGCGTATGCAGGCGGGGCATGAGCGGATAAAGTGACGAACAATCGGTACGTACCGCGCCAATAGTATCGTAGGCGCAGGCGCACATATGTCTTCAACACGCCGACGTGGGCGCAGTGGGGATCAGAGTGAAATGCGGCGCAGATGGCAGCACGGCGGCGTCGAAAAATGAATAGCAGCAACTTTCGAACGTCGAGGAGGTAGCTGCAGCGGTATAGAAGTCTTTCGTGGGCGGCAAAGCGGTGAGCTTGACGACGAAGCGCCCGAGATGGAGGACGCCGTGAGTGAGTAGGCAGGAAGTGAGGATAGAGGAAATTCAAGCATCCTTCCGCTGCTCGGCGGGCATATCAGCAATGCCAAGTGAAGATGTGTGATATGCACAGACGACGTTCTAGCGGGAATCGCATATGAAAGCGGTGAACGGGAGAAGAATTCCGCGTCAGAATTTCATCATCCAGAGCGATAAATGACGTGGACGTCGTAGTCCTGGAGATGTAAAGCCCAACGGACGAGACGAACAGAGGGATTGTGAAGAGGAAACAGCCAACATTGTCCGCGATGGTCTGTGACGACGGAAAATAGCTGGCCGTACAAGTAAAGGCGAAATTTGCCAATCGCCCAAACGATGGCCAGACATTCTTTCCAAGTCACAGAATAGTTAGGTTGCGCTTTAGTTAGCGTGCGGCTTGCATAAGCAACAACATATCGCGGAAGTCCCGATTTTCGTTGAGGGACAATAGCGCCCAGGCCCACACAGCTAGGGTCAGTGTGGATTTCTGTCATTGTGTCGAGGTCAAAATGGCGAAGGATCGGTGCAGAGACAAGGAGACGGCGTAAGGTATTGAATGCGGCGTAACAAGCGGGTGACCAAGATGAGAGGTTCTGGCTGCCGCAGAGAAGCTGAGTTAAAGGGGCAATGCCGCAGACGAAATTGCGTATGAACCGGCGGAAAGAGGAACACAAGCCGACAAAACTTAGGAATTCTTTCAAGGTAGTCGGTTTGGGGAAATCAGCGACCGCGCGAAGTTTTTCAAGATCATGGAAAATGCCATTCTTGGAGACGACATCTCCTAAGATGGCGAGCGTTTTTGCAGCAGAGTAACATTGTCTGAAGTTCAGTTGGAGCCCCACGCCGGCAAGACAAGTTAAAACGCGCTCAAGACGGTTGAGATGGGAAGGAAAATATTTCAAAAAATATCTCGATAACAGCGACATGTCTCGCATTTGAGCACGCTGAGAATAGTGTCCAACATTCGCTCGAATGTTGCTGGGGCACTGCACAGGCTGAACGGCCACACTTTAAACTCGTAAAAGTCGTCGGGGGTGACGAGCAGGTTTTTGGGTCGGCCAGCGGCAGGCATCAGCACTCGTAAGTAGCCCGAACATAAATCCGAGGAGGAGAAAAACACAGAGCCCTGCAAGCAATCCATCGCATCGTCTATGAGCGGCACATAATAAAAATCCTTGCGGGTGATCTTGTTGAGCCGGCGGTAGCCAACACATTGCGAATGGAGCCATTTCTTTCGTCACCAGGACGACTGGAGAGGCCCACAGTGTGTGCGAGGGCTGTACGATGCCGCGGAGAGCCATGTCGTCGACGTACACACGGATGACGCGGTTCTCAGTGGCCGACACACTGTACGAACGCTGGCGCAAGGGGGCATGCGCGCCAGTGTCAATTACGTGAACGACGGGCGTCGCGCGGCCCAAGGATGGCTGGGAAAAGTCAAAGACGCAATAAAACGTTGAAGAACAGTGACTAATTGGGCGGGTAGGGCAGGCCGATGGTCCAGAGCGGTGGCGGGTTCCAATACGTTGACGGGAGCGAAGCGGTCGCAGCAGCACAACAGGTCATGGCGTCAAGCTGTCGAACGGCACGGCCATCGGAGACGACGCTGGTGGGTGCATTGTCTAAGGCTTCGACACAGCCCAGATATTCGCCGCGCAGGACAGAGGACGGGCGTGAAAATGGGTTGTAAAAATAGACTGCGCAGCTTACATCGCCAATCGCGAGAACGACTAAATCGAGAGCAAGCCGTCGCGGAGAGGCTCGCGTAGGAGAACAGGACGGGGCAGTCAAAGGCAGAGTCACGAGTGTAAAGAAGAGGGGCAGAAGAAAAAGAAGGAATGTCAGCGCCTTCAGCCACGAGCAGTTTAGCGGGAGGGATAGGCAGGGTGCACAAGGAAGCGTCAAAAATGGGGTGGTAGTAGTACGTTGTTTATTTAAATAATAGTAAAAAGGAGGAAAGGGTTTTTGCTAGCCCTGGCATCCGCCATCGATACTGAAGCACCTGAGCTGGGGCAGCGGAAATAAAGGATAGCAGGCAGAATGGAGAAACGAAATGAAAGACGTGAAGGGACAGGAAGAGAGGGTAGGGGGGAGAGGCACTGGCACAATACTGCAAACTCGAGGGTGTGTGAAACATCGTTGATGCAAACACGAACCATGCACGCTGCCATAAGCTGGACGCGCTGAGAACTAGCAGCACGGAGAGAAAAGTCAAGATGCGGTGCGGCCACCTTTCGAATTTCGCGGCGGAGTGCGTCACTAGTGGCGGACACTGCAGCGCCCGTATCGACGAGCGCGAGGCAATTGACGCCTTCAACGGACACTTGAATCGCTTTAGCAGGAGTAGACAGAGGGTGAGTCGTAAACGAGCCAGGAGAGACGCTGGGCAAGGGAGTATTTCAAATAATTTGTTAATTTTCTAATCGAACAAATAAAATACTCCACCCTTTTATTCAACTGGTAATCATTATTTGCTAACTAATTATTTGCTCACTTTATTATTTATTCATGATAATACACAATTATTTAATCAACTATTCTATTATTTACCCCTAAATTGGATGATTGACAGCTCGTGCGGACAGGCTCTGATGACACGTTCCGCCAACACGCTCTGATGACAGGTCTTGTGCACTCCACTCATGAGACAAGAAATGCTTTCGCATTAATATTTTACAGTCGAAGCTGTGTAGGAGGAATTTCGCACGATTAAGTGCGGCATCGGCACTCTATTTGCGAGGTACAGGAATGAATTATTCTCTTTCGCGCAGTGCGCAAGCGCACCAGCGTTACTACCGGTCGTACCAGTGCACTGATAGTGTCCGAAGCCACGCATAGCCACAAGCTCACTTGTATCAGCGCAGTACATCAGAAGATGTAAATTGAAGGCTGATTAGAGACCTTCTTACGGTAACATTCAAAATGCGACGAAAAAAGAAAAGAGGATTACCGTAGCAGAAATACACGGGCCAATCGCCGTGCAGATACAATGTAAGAGGCCCGTACTATCTTGATTAGCACTTCTTTATAAACAGCACCGCATAGTCTGTCGTGTCGCTCTTTACGCCTGTAATTAGTAGGGGGGGACTGTTGTCGACCATTAGAGAGCAGCACGAGTTGGAGGCACCAATTTCCTGGTCGCCAGTGAACTTTCTGTACACCTTAGAAGTCGAGGGGGTGGCGTAGACTGTGACAGGAAATAGCATTGCTAGACGAGATGGTTCTTGTGGAAGGAGGGTTTGATCTTTTTGGAGATTTATTGGTGACTTGTGGTAGTGTGTGGCTAGCAGGAAGCATCCCGAAAAGAACATTTTCAACTGAGTGGAAGGCTGAAAAGCAGGCTGCATGTTAACAGCGCAAGGGACAAGGGCTATACGGCCGGCGACCGTGATAACGCCTCCAGCATCGCGCGCGTGGAATCAAGGGCGTCTATCCTTTCCATCCAGTTGAGAAAAATGCGCACTAATGTTAATATCATGTGTTACCGCTGGCGCCAACAAGGTTCGTCTCAATCTTTTCATAATTTATGTGTTTCAACTAGACATTGCTTGCTCCAGTGTATATGCAATAGCAAAGCCTGAATAATATCAGTTGTATCTCAGTGCCTTGTCTGTGTCGCGATTTTGGCTTCCATATCTGCGGTCTGTTCCGACGGTATAACAGTTATACGTCGGTCCGTTTGATGTAAATTTCGCGCGTGTGCCATGGCGTGGGTCGGAACGTACTTTCGGGGTGAAAAGTAACTGACCCCCTACAAGTTTCGAACCATGCCGCACTGGATGCGGGAGCCCCCTGACGATGCACTCCTGGTGTCGAGACCAACGCATTATGAAGGCCTCGACACCAGGAGTGCTTTTCAGCCTTTTCAGCCTTGGTTTCCTTAATACCCAGAAGCCCACTATCGTAACTAAGCCTCAGTGCTTGTACCCGCTAAAATCTCTTAAATATATCTAGCGCCTGCTTATCTCGCTACTCTCGCTTCTGAGGTGCTGCACAAAACTACAGAGGCGTGGCATGCGGGTTTTTCCTATTCCTCTGTGAAAACGAGATATGCACTGCGTGGCATCGACCTGCTCGCAATCCTCTCTCGTTATCCGAGTCCCGAAACACCAAGATCAATTAAAACTTTCGTGTCTTTGCGCGTCTAACTTGAGCAACTGCTCATTATTCTTGAAGACTGGCGAAATGGGCACCTTAGCCAACGTATATACCCGACACGACCAGTAACTCGCGACACGAGACATTGGTAATAATTCGAGAAACAAGAAACTTCTCTCGCCGCGTTGCGGCATCCTCGTCGCTTTCTTCATTGACGCATTTTTCGTTGTCTCGAGAGTAATTCCAGCGTCAATTTTGAAAAGCATTCAAAAACAGCAGCAGCTTGCTTCGCCTGTCGCTCGTCTTTCTTGGAATCAAATACAAAAATTCTTTCAAAAGTAGCGAGAAGATACCCTTCTTTCTAACAAGAGACACGCAATTATTTTCAAGTTAAACGCAAGAAAGCTGATGCGAACATTGGAGACGTAAACAAAAACACTAAAAAAATCGTTGCTCCTGCTTCATGATGTGCACGTAAATTGAGCTGCGTCTCGTCGCGGTGAATCGCAAAGCCGGTTTAAGGGGTTCGTGACCCGGCCTGTACCGTTCACTTTTCATTGTCTCTGTTTCGCGTTCATTGACCCACAATGAAAGGCAGCAAAATGCAGTTCCAGAGAAACAGACCTTTATACAAAACAGGCTAAATCTTTCATAGTTCCTATGAAGCGAGCCTGACGAAAGCAGAAGGACAGAAGAAGTATCACAGAGAAAAGAAAAGTCTGATAATTAATTGCATTGAGCAGCGCAAGTAAACAAATAAGTGTGGTTGTTTGCCGGCCGAAAGACGACGGTGCAGCTGCAACTCCAGCGCTCTCTCTACGTGATATTCACCCACGAGACCTAAATAATATATAATTGAATTTCGTCTTTCCACTGTTTCGGTTTTAGCTTTATCAACCAAACGATGGCTGTGACCAGTATTGGGTGCTTAGGTCACAAGGGTCACAAAGGAAAAACGGATAATGGATAAAAACGGATTAGGAAAGGATAATTGCTGTTGCCTCCCTTGTTGTCATTCCAGGATTTCAAGAAAGCTAGTTAAGTGCGAAAGTAAAATAAAACTGCGTATCAGTGTTTATTCTGCAGTTCTTGCGTCCCTCACGTGACCTAAAGGCCAGCTACACGTCGCAGCTATCATTAATTAATTTCCTATAACCGGAACCGCAACAACATGTGAGAATAAAATCAGTTATCAGTTATATAACAGTTGTAGACGAACACCACGCGGCGATTCACGTTTCATAAGGTCTACCAAATTCGAAACATTGAAATGCGTGTCCAGCATCAGGCGCGCTTGCGTTACCAATGAAGAAAAGGGGGCTGCTTCACGAGTTTTAGACGGTGCCGGAAATTCCATGAATGCGTTAGCTCGGTCACCTGGAGGGGAAATTTGAATTTATTTTCAGAGAATAAATTCGTTCGCAGAAGGACAGGGAAGAAGACAACACAGGATAATGCGTTGCGACAGAGAGCTTACTTAGCACCGTCTCCCATGTATCTTCCGTAGTTTGTGAGTGGTCCCGTCATTTGTATTGTACGTACACTAATTCAAGCTATAAAAGAGGAGAATATTCCTACTCCTGAAAAATTATGGAGCTTCTGAGAACTCCGTGTTTCATTTCTACACTTTTGTGAACTCGAAAGAGGCTTATAACAGGACCTGGCGTGTTTTCGTTTATACAAACAAAAAATACAAGCCCCCCCTCCCCTATTTGCAGTTGCATGCGGGCATTGTTAGAGATGCAGTATTTTTAGGCGTAGCTTTTTTTGCAAGCACAAATAAAATGATGACATTGGTCAATGGTCTTACCAAAAATACGAAATAATCATGCATGTATACGGTGCTTCGGCGCCATTAAGCGTGAATCAAGGAAGACCGCTTTTATGATGGCCGCCCTGGAACTAATGACAGGCGCAATCAGCAAGTATAGGTTTCAGCTTTTGCTGCAACCGCGGTATAATAATTTATATAACAAAGACAAAACGATGCCATGAAATCTGTTTCAAAAGTAAACAAGCAAATAAGAGAGTATTTTTTGCCACAAATGTAGCCAAAGAAAATCCTTCTAACACCCGCTAGCCTCAAATAAGCAGTTTTAAATTTAAAAATAAAGTACAATTTGAATAAACCCTTCATTTGATAAAATTATCATCTAGAAACACTTGCGAATTTGCTGATTTAGCTTAAACAATGGGGAAAGATTCAAGTAGACTACTAAACATTCCACCCGAGTACGCCTGTGGCTCATGGCATGTGAATGCCGGACGCACGTCAGGGTAACTGTTTCATATTATTCTCCACTCTCTTGTTCTTGGCAAACTAAATGCATACACAGGAATGAGATCGTTCCTGAGGTCTGGAAGCGTCCAGCTTTCTATGTTTTTTTCTTGGTTTCCCGACAAAATGTGGTGGAGAGAATGAACAGGGATTGCACATACATGTGCTGCTTTCAAGTCACCGAACTCCTTGCCAGTCCCTACATGTGGCGTCCCGTCATTTAGAGGCCAATGAGTAAATATGAAGACAAGTCGAACGAGTTTTAGGTTTGGGAATGTTTATTTCGCGATGCTTATCACAGAGCTGGAGCAATGGGATCACAAAGACGTCTCTTCCCACATTCTCACTGTCTTGGTTTCGTATGATCGGTATCGATGACAACCTTGCATCGCTCTCAAAGCGAGCGACTTCGAGCCGATACCAAGCAAGTCTGAGCAAACTTCTCTGGATCTTAACCTTTGCGCTAGGGAAAAGAAAATTCCTTGCTTAATTTCTATTGCTTTGTCTTGAACCTCTGTGCCCTTGTGTGCTTCCTTATTTCGGGAAGGAGAACAGCGCAACGATTATTATTTATGTATGCTCAGGACCACCAACGAAATACTCTTTCCACTCGATATGTTCAAAGAAAAGATTTGCAAGGTGGGTGGATAGTGTAGAAGGATGGCGGAGGAAAGGAAGGAATGTCTAGTTCAGTTAGCCTTAATGCGCAGGCGCACTTCAGTGGTGAGCTCTTCACAAGTAAAGAGGAAACTGGGCCAACTGGCGCATGGCAACAAGGTGGCAACAGAGCAGTTACCAACGAAGGGAACAAAAATGTGTTAGCGCTGCGTTTTATAGCATTCCACTCCAAAGGTTTTACATATGTGCTGCGAGTGCGAATGCATGATGCGTCACTGTCTTCTTTATCTTTTTCTTTTTTCTGCGTCAGGGCACATAGGTACATAGTCGGGCATAACATAGACAATAAATATTCTAGTTCATTCTGTGCACACGAAAACGTATGAAGGCGAAAGAGTATTTACACCGTACGCAAACGACTTCACGTTTGGAAGGAGACCATAGGGTGGTTAAAAAACGATGACAACGAGCTGACATATTAGGCCATCACCATGTCGCAATCGCGCCAATTCAGTAGTTTCTGATTTTAACGTTTTAATTCCATGCGTGTAGATAATCCTAATTATCAGCGTAACTAGGTACTCTACAGGACAAAGGTCACTCCCATGTCCCGCAAAATGACTCCGTCCTGTGCCACCTGCGCCGATCTTATGCTCACAAGCTTCCTAATCTCATGCGCCTTCCTGACCCTCTGATGGCCCATGTTCTGCTTGCCCTTTCTTTTAATCCATTCCGTTACCGTATGGAACCATCGGTTTTTCTTGCCTCTGCATTAATTACCTTGCCGTCTCTAATTGCTCTCATAATTGCCGTCTCTAATTGCCGTCTCATTATATGATATCATTAAATCGACTACGTTATCTGACTCAAGACGTCTTTTGAAATATTAAAGGAAGAAAGTCGCACGCAGTTGAGCATTTAACTTCTATGATTAAGGCCTCCAGCAATGTATTGTGTGAATTCACGACATTGCGCTACTGAAACTTTGTTCCTAAGGAGGCATTCACGGTATTACAGTGACGATGAGCGGTTGGTACTGACCAATTCTGAATTTGTAAACTTCCTCGTCGGAAGTTTCACGTGTTGCTAAGCTTTTAGTATAGTCTAGAAAACGAGAGGCATTGCACCTGCGGGGTTAACGACTGCATGCATGGCAACTCATGTATGACGCAGAAGAGAGCTCATCTACAAGCCGGCGTCACTCGCATATTGCTTGTCAAAGCTTTGGGAGTAATGACCTGCAAACGGTATTCTTATTCAGTGTAACTCGAATGCTGTCTATCTGCTTCAATAATTGGTTTCCCTCACATTTCAGGGCAAAGGCTGCTATCTTAGATTTTGCTGAGCAATAGTAACATAAGAAACACATAGGTTCAAGTTTAGTCTTACTCCCAAACGAGTCGAAGGGAAACGATTATGTCTGACTGATTCCTGCAGTGAGCAAACTTTCACTTATATACCCGCAAAGTCT
The DNA here is from genome assembly GCF_052857255.1 of Amblyomma americanum. Lineage (NCBI taxonomy): Eukaryota > Metazoa > Arthropoda > Arachnida > Ixodida > Ixodidae > Amblyomma > Amblyomma americanum. Next base: position 124,577,414 of record NC_135499.1, read on the forward strand.
GCTGGTGTCCTCGTTCCCTTTCCTCCAAAGTTTCTTAATACCCGTCGCTTTAGGTTCGTTGTCATGCCGTTTCGTGGGAGTCTCGTTATCTCATGAGAAAGATTGTCAGGCCAGTGAGTCGTTCCGTGAGCGCTCTCGGCTGAAGTTAGCTTCCGCCCTCTCTGCCTGAAAAATAAGGCGGTTTCCGGCCATAGAAGTCTTTAACGATGGTTCAAACCTGTTTAAACACGTATCTGTCGATATTTAGCTCTGTTCTGCTACAGATGGACCGCCACTTGAGCAGAGAGCTAACTATCGACAAAGACCTGTTGAAGCATGTATAAACAATCGCTCCAGAGGGATACGGCCAGGAACCGCCTTATTTTCCGGCATAGAAAGCATATTTTTCAGGAGCTCATGGAACGATTCATTTACACAATATCTGCACATCTGTAGCAGTCTTCAAAATTTAAATGAGCTTACAACTGCTTTATAAAGGACTTTACGTTGCAACAAGAATTTTCTGCAGTTTTTTTTAGTAAGAAGTGCTCACGTATGCTTGAAGCAAACATTGTCTAAAATGCTTTTGAATGACCTACCTTCTTGTTCTCGCATTGAAGCGCTAGCATGTTTGATTTCGCCGCCTCACGTGGGCTTGTTGTTCATAACGACGGTGAAATGTCCACCACAAGTGCGCCGGGGATACACCAGTTTTCTTGGCGTTTGATTGTCGTCTGGGGATTTTTTTTCACCTACTTTCTTTCTCTGATTGTGATGGCATAAAAATATATGTATGTAATGACAGGCCCATTATATAACGGTTCTGGCGTAAGCAACCGCGATTCCAATGGTATATCTAGGTCTCGTCCAGAGGAAGTTTTTAACTCGTTCCATTATGTTCTGTGAATGTGACCACATCTGGACAGAACTGCACCTGTTATGGTACCTTAGAGCAAGAAAGCAATTCTACAAGCGACTTAAAACACCTTTTTCATTTTCACTAGTTTTCGTTTAAAAACTATTTTCTGAATTTTGAAACTTCTGTAGAGCTTGCAAACAGTATGAAGGAAACACTTTAAGAGTGGACATGTAAGAACTATATTCAGCTCTAAATTAAAATAAATAACGATGAAAACAGGAGCAAGAACGAAAGATAATGGTTAAGCTAGGAGTCTGTTTTTTTCCAAATTTTTTCTCAGTCTGATGTTTCTTTCAATTCGGAAGTACCATGACAAGTTTCACAAACTAATTAAGGGTGCGTTCCTTCACCATTTACCGTTTCTGTAGCGTAAAGTGCAAAAAGGCAATGTGGGAGATTTGAACCTGAAGAGCACTTTGTCTTGAGGAAAGAGCGGCCTACAGAGACGTCGGAGGGCTTTCGGTGCTGTACGTATATAGGTACGACCATTGTGGCTGCAGGCTAGCTGGAAATTGGGAACGATACTCAAAGGCGGCCCCTAAGGTCATGTTCGCCGAGGTGCTAACGCAGCAAGCACCAACAAACGGTAGACATGTGCTGAAGTCATCGTTAACGTCTTCCTTGAAGTTGTATGCTTCATCGCGTAATGCGGCTTTCTACGCAGACTATCTTGGGCGCCAGAAAATGGCGGTGATCGATCACCATAACAATACGTCTTTCGGAGGACACAGCCTCTTCAAGATCATGAGCTTCGTCCGATGGGCCCAGCCAGTCTTTTCTGGGGGCAGCCGACTGTGCCCAGAAACTGAAAATGGTGCAGCAACAGACGGAAGGAAGTTTGCGAAGGACTTCCATCAGAGAGCTGACAGAGCGTGGAAAGCGTAAGGCTATCCAGGAAGTTGGCTTGTTACTCGGAGTGAGAAGAACATGGTGTGTAGCAGCGCGCTAACAAAGGCGAAATATGGGCAACAACAATACCCTTGCCGTAAAGTTTCAGGGTGTCTCGATTTGTTTCACGTGCACTACAAACTTTTCCCTGCTGTAGGACTTATCTGTCAATTTCTAGATAGCGAAGAATATATGAATGCGAATGCGACAAATTTGTCAACACAATACCCTGATGATAACGCCTCTTTTTTTGCTGTTTGTGTAGCCTTTCGGAGGCAGTAGCCCTTCCCAGCTTGTTTCGTGACTTGCTCGCGTATTTGTAGTCTGCTTGATAGAATTATTGCTGAATAGCGGATTTTCTGAGGCATCAAACACGGTGCTCTATATCATAGAACTCAGGTGCATAAAGATACCTCCCACAAAACTTAATGGCACCAACGACACCACACACCGAAAGGATTCAGGGTGAGAGCAATGATTGGTGATTTGCATAATTTGGAAATACACTCACAATTAAAAGAGCAGTATTAAGGAGGAATGCCAAAGAACGACTGAGCAGCCTTGTGTAAACTAAACCCAATACTCAAGAAAAAAGCAGCAGGAATGGGAGATTGCACATGTGTGAACAGAGGAATACGATCGTTTTCGGCTGTAGTCTATAACTCCTCAAGGAGTTCCCACTTGGAGGATGCAAGAAATCTTAGCATAACAAAAGAAAAAAAAACGTTTCTTGCACGTCTTCGAGCTCTGCAGGGTTTCAATTTAAAGCCAGCTGTAAAACACTTTGAGAAGAGGCATAGAGCAGGACTCGCCAAAGCTTAAAATATATGCCATTACATGCTCGTAATATTTTTAAAGCGGGTATTTGGCGCAAGACTACATCTAACATGGTTCAGGTTAATGTTTGCGGAACGCTACAATAAATCAAGTTAGTGGCCATGCCACTTCGCTACGCATAGTTGTTTTTAACGATGTGAAACATTAAACCCATCATCATTTCAACGATAGAAACTAATCTCTAGTGCACTGTCGCCGACACAGGAATATGCCGAGGCACCGCTTCCTCCTTTGAAAAAAAAGTGCGAATTTCTATATTGAGGCTATACGGCCGATAATAACTGACAAAACCAATATAATTCTTCCTCCTGCGGCATAATGGCTGCCCTCTGGTAAACTCTTGATTTTGGCGGATGCCTATAATGGAAGCAATAGCTGCTCACCTTTAAAGCAATCCAATACAGCCTGAAGTCTGAAATTTATTCAGTACGTGGAGAGCGCGCAGAAAAGCTGCTGGTGCTGCCGTATTGATTTTGTTGGCCTGAGAGGCCTTTCACAGTACTTACTTCTGGCGAGTAATTAAATAACATGATTAAAAAACGATACCAGGAATAAGATAAAAAATGAAAGGTAGGCGTTCCTGAATCGGCGGCGACTAAAAGCCGGCGATCTTAAATCGAAACGCGACAGGGGCTGGCATCTAGCGTCGACTTCAAGCGACATTCATAATTAATTATATGTATCGCTTTTACATGGTCTTACATTTCTGTCATTTGCACTCTTTAGCATATAAAAAACACCAGTGGTGTTTCAATTGTCAGGGCTAGGCACTAATAATGACATTCCCTTTCATAACACCTCCATAATTGCTTGTACGCTTACTAAGCTGTGCTGATGAAGGTAGTGGTTCCTTAGAATTGACATTTATAATGTTCCGAACAAGTATTGTGTATATTTAAACCGCAGCCTTGGTTCCCTTTAGTTTATAACTATAGATTTTAAAGGCTTGCCCGCGGATTGAGCGTCGGCGTTTTAGTAGTTTGTGGTCGACGTGGTGTCAGGTTACAATGGTTAGCATAGTTACTGTGGAACGAGGAGAGAGAAGGTTGTAGAGAAAGTAACTCATAATCTCACTGGAACAATCTATGGCAGCGGCCGAAGCTCAGTGGCCCGAACCTGTTGACGTCAGGTGAGCCAGCATGGCTGCTCTTCCTAGTCACTTATCCTAGTGCAGTGACGGCCTCCCTAACATATACAAAGTTCTCATCTTTCAGAACCGAACACATCTTCTGCAACTGCTCAGATCACACGGCTTCTTTCGTGATGGTTAAGAACTGGGAGACAACTGTCAGTTGAAATTTGCAGATTAAGCATCTCTTAAAAAAATGAAGTGGTCCACAACACTACCGTTATAGGGACGTGGTTGAAGCAATGAGCAGTTCGGCGCCTTTTGGCTTGCTCGCACTGCCGGCACACGTTGTGGACTGAGTCGACTATTGCACAGTCCTTGCATAGCAGAAATCTAAATGCATCGTAGACGATCCTCTTGACTATGTTGGCTACTTTATCGTCCTCCAACATGGCGCTATTCGGATCCCTAGAGGCAGCGATCTTGCATCTAATGGGCTTGCCAAACAAATTTTCCAACATCTGCTTACAGATTCCCCAGCTGGTCAAGTCGTCCTCACGAGTTTTAAACAAGATGCGCATGATACCCTCATAGTAGAAAATGGCCTTCGCTGCCATGAGTATCGCACCGAACCGGCTGAGTTTGTGACACAATAATGCATGGCATGCCAGCCGTCGACGTCGTCGATGCCACAGTAGGTGCTCGGTGCGTTTTCCCGCGACGACCGTCGGTGTTGGCGCTGCCACCGCAGAAGGAGCTCGTTCGGACGTCATTGTGCTAGCCCCGAGATTGTGACCGTTACAAATATCGAATGTATTATTGGCTGGGTTACCAGCTCCTACACCACTGTGGGCTGGGAAGTGGAGATCACATGACCCATGTCTCTTTAGTCTATATGAGACTTGCAGTGGTGCCTCTCATGGAGTGAAGGAGGCAGGATCCCTGCGCAATTACTGCGATACCCCTTTTTCCTGATGTATGCGAAAAGCCCAACTGTTTTCTTTTCTTGTTAAAACATTTAAGTCGTAACCTTGAAACACGCTCTTATTTTGAAGTTTTCTGTTAACACGGATTAGGATTTCATAAGCAAGCTGTCATCACAACTTGGAGGACTCTCCAACGAAATGAAGCGGACCGAGCTTTCACACGCGCGACTGCCAACCTAACGTTTTTAGGAGTTGTGAAGTTCGCGGAACTTTCCGAGGCGCCATTCAGTCTACTGGTCCCGAGGAACGCCGTGTTTGTGGAGCCACTTAGGCTCATAGGGACGCCCGACCGAGACTCGGCGGCGGCTGTATTAAGACCAGCGTGTCGCCAACAAAGGGACCGGTCCCGTCCTCGTCTCTCCTTCTTGCAGCGGATGTCTTTGTGTTCTTCGCGCCGCCAAGGGCATAACACATCTTGAAGAAATTTAGGTAGGTACGCCGGTCGACATGTGTGTGGAGCCAAAAGGGTTGCCGAACTTCGGGCATGCGGGAGAGGCACTTCTTAGAATCAAGTGACCGTGAAATGCTTCTTCCCTTGTTTTTTTTTTTTCTGTAGAGAACCGAACGTCTTGAGTGATCGTTCCTTAGGCATACGTTTGTCTCGCATGCACGTGTGCGAAAGAGAAAACAAATGTCAAGGTTTGGAATGTATTTCTGTCCGGGGGGAAATGGGAGGTGTTCGTGCTCTTTGTGGGTTTGGATGTAACTTCTCCTTTGCAGAGTTTTGGCTTTCCTTTCCCCGACCATTGTTAAGTCGATATTCTTTCCCTAATCTGTGATTAGTTGGCGGAAATTTATTTTCCTTCCCCTAACCGTTGATTGGTGAGGAGGGTTGCTTGTTACCTTATTGGTTGCTGTCCCCGCTAAGGGCGGAGACATAGGGGTTAAAATTAGGTGCTTTGGGTTGAACCGGCTCGTAATTCGTCTGATCAACGGTTTAGTCATGTTGTAAATAGTTTTCTCCTTGCTCGTTTTTTCTTGTTTTGTTTTCGCTGTAAATAAATAGTTAACGTTCTACATTCCTCGAGTAACGTGAATGTTTGCAAGTTACAACCACCAAGTCATCAAGAAACCCTTATTTCGTCAACGATGTGTTTCCTCTCATCGGCACTTGAAGAGGAAACTCAACTGGCGCCGTTGGCAGGATCGCAACTGACGTGTTATTTAAAGAGTTCTTTTTTAGAAAAACAAAAACGGGGCCCAGTAGGATTTCGGTTTTATGGATAAGTAATTTTTCTGACCTTTTAGTACTCCTGGAAGAAAAATTCTGATATCGAACAGTGGACTAGTCCTTTATCGTGAAGTCCTATTCACTTCTTCTTGCTTGTGTGCTATAGCAGCTTAATGCTGACGTTTGTTCCTAGCAAGAAGTATTTTGTTTTACGATATTTTCAGGGAATATAAATAATAATCTCAGTATTTTAACACTCACACATGAGAACCGTATAAAAATCAAAGGACGATTGCTCAATTGCAAAATTTCAGCGCAGCTCTGTAGGTGTTTTGATTTTGAGATATATTGAAGTAAAGAATTTGAGATACGTTTATGTATGTAGAGTTACGAAGCGCTCATTATTTTCCATGCACTCTTTCTTCAAGCAACACTATCCTTACATTCTCTGATTGTCATGAAGGTGGCTTTACGGACGGATAAATGGAGGAAGATATGTTTAACCGGCGGCACCAATGGCTGGTTCACACGCAAATGGTTTATAGTAGGAAGTCAACGCTTTGAGTGGCGTGGCCGACGTGGACAATCATTCGCGTGCAGCACATTTCGTGGTACCGCCCGCTGACAGAGCTGAGCGTGGCTCGACGGCGAGGACAGAGGGCGTGGGTGCTCATATCGGCGCTGCGGCCTCCCCTCACCTATTCACCCAACCTTTCCACATGCAGTCGTGATGGGGGACAGCACGGACAGCACGCACCACTAGGGCGCCGTCTATGAGCGAGCGGCGGTACTTTCGTTCGCTCGGCACAACCGGTGCCGAGGGGAGCACGCTCGCGATCTCCTCCCCTTCTTCGCTCCCCTCGCGCTCGGTTACACCAACGGCGACGCGGCTCAACCCTCTAAAGGGCCCATAAGAGCGGTGCTCTAAAAATGGCCCTCACCTTGGTGGAAGAGCAAGTCATGAATGAAAAAATTAGCAGACTGAAACTGACAATACCCCTCCATTTAGCCCAGAAAAAATTGGCTACCGGCTCCATCAGTTTTCATTCGATGAGGAAATCAAACCCCTTTTGAGTATTTTGCTTACAAATTTTCGTTTACAATTGTACACGTGCGAACCACAACCAATTCCGGGTGAAAAAAAACGAAAGCCTTGAGCAGGAAAACAATGGTGACCTCAACATAGCGCTCGTGCATGTGCACCGCTGTTTGCTAACATACTAGCATACCAGGCGTTTCAGGAAAGACCCAGAATTTTCGCAAATAGAATTTTGGGGTTAAAAATGTGGCTTTCGCGGCGTAGTATTACCAGTGTTGGCGGACACCGGAAAGCCAGTTAACTGTCTGAAGTAGTTAGCTGGTTTGCTATTTTCTGACAACTATAACTTTGTAGCTATCACAGATAGGCAACTGGTTGCAATTTGAGATTTGTAGCCGGTCGTTAGCAATAGCCATACCAGTTTTCAGAATTCCGAAAACGCGAATACTAAAAGTAAAAAGTTAATTATTAAATATTAGTTAACCAGCTTACAACTCAAGATGATTAACCAGTCTTCTGGCGACCTCAAATACTTGTACTATGCAAAAAAGCAGGTATTTTACGCCAAAGCACCATTTTTGAAAATTTTTGAAAGTGTTCGCTATAACACCCGGCGTGAACCTTTCTTTAGGAGCTGCGCGAGTCAGCAAAACACCCTTTCGAGCGTCGACAGTGCTGCAAATACAAGTCCTCCCTTCAGCTGATTGACCTATTGTCTCGTGCTGAGTTCATTTCGAGACGCACTTTACCATGAAAAGCACATTTCAAAAGGCATAAATGAGCGCCGTCAGACGCGCCCCAACGACTACGGCGAAATCTGTGTAAAGCTTCTGAATATAGAGTTAACTTTCAAACAACGTTCAGCGCACGCTTCCACTTCTCTCTCTGAGTCGTGTTGTCTACAAGGCACACAGTGTAGTGGTAGTGCAGTACCACGGTAAACACGCGTTTTGTTGGAACTCCTGCCGACAATCTTACTTGCACCCCGGAGGAAGTCATTCAAAGTTCACTTCTGTTCTCCAAGCCCGACTGTGATGAGAATGCACTGAAATTGCAAACAATATGTTTGAGTAGCTCGCGTGCATTTTTGCATTTCTCAGTGCTTGGGATTGACATTAAATGCGAACAAAATGTCATTAAAAAAAGGCTGCTGTCGCTCCAGCAACAATGACATTATGTGACAATATGTGAGCAGGTATCACAATGTAAGTATACATCCAAATAATGTAACATTTCTTTGCTTCTATTTTCAGTGCACTAGTCCTGGTGCTCTGTGGTGACTCCAGCACCCCAGTTCTATGGTGTGTGATTCGTCAACAGATCTTCGCTGGTTAAAAAGTGTATGCGCATAGACGCCGCACTCTACGAGAATATTATTTTTTCGTTTTCGGGACAAACTACGATCGTTAGTTCCCGGAGGCGCCATTCAAGCCGAAATGCAAACTTCGAAGCGAGGAAGCCGGTGTAGATTTCAAGGACTGAATCTTCAAGTGTCGGTAGCAAAAAGACGAACGAAGGGAAGAGCGACATTAGTTCTAGTCCCCTTTGTTTAGTTACTCCCCGCTCTCCAGCTCTGCTCCATTGTAGGTCATGTGCTTTGATGGCACGTTTGCACCTTAAACTGTGGCTTTTGTAATCGAAGTAGTAGCGGAAGTGTACGAAATTAAAACAGGTACACATTTCACTAATAACAAGAGAACCGGTTATAAGTTACGACTGGGCTACACTATTCCTTGTATACAGCGACTTTTGTACTTTAGGTGCATGAAATGTTTATAAGGCAGCGCACATTAGGACATTTTTTATTTTGCATCAAACTTGCGAAACATGGTAGCCACTTCAAACATGGCTGCTCGTATGATGAGGCGACTAATGAGGCATGATTTTCAAATTCACATTTTAATTATTGGCATTACAGTCCATCGTCACTTCGCTCCAGGAAGTGGTAATTACCCGATTTTGTGTCGTCACTTCCCTCCCGCCAGTGGTCGAATTTCATGACCAATGGCGAATTTTTTTCCTCGCGTAGCTTTTTATTGCAGTCGCAATAATAAGTATCTTTGCGGCATTCGCACGTAAAATTATTCCACCTCCCCAACAGTCTCCAAACCGAAAGTGGGGGTGTAAAGAGCGGCGGTGATTTTATTGTCTCTGCCGTTGCTGGTGACGCAGCAGGGCGTCACCCGTGCTGCAGGCATCACTGCGGCTGCTATCACATTTCTGTGCTCTCACCGTGTACTCTTCCCTACCTCTGATTTCTTCATTAGGCGGCAGCTTTCAAACCTTGCGTCTGCGGTCAACGCAACCGTGCTTGCCTTCCGCGGCCGCGGCCCGGTGAGTCTCATGCTTACACTATACGCTATGGCGTCTTGCTTAGAGCGCACAGGCTCGTAAAAAACTATTCGGAGGGGTTGAATCAGGATAAGTACTCATATGAGAAACGACAGTACTCTTTATGACCTCTGCAAACAGCATGCCAGAAAGCGTCGTGGGCAGAGAGAATCGTTTTAGAAAATATCGCGACGGCTGTAAAGTGCTTCACCGTCAAGCACGTATGAGGAAAAGTAACTGAATTCGATACCTTAAGAAATGCAGCACGCAAAGAAATTTTGGGATACCAGTTCTTCACGCAAACACTAAGGTGCTTTATTACTGCAAGCAAAAACGCTCGGCTCCACAACCATAGGTGAAAAAGTTGCTTAAAGTACTGTCACTAATGGCCACACACATAATTAGCCGCTCACGCACTGAACTTACTACCCGTACTCTCATCCCATGATGAATAGCGGTCCAAGCGGCAACAATTTTCCGCTTAAACTCTTCCATGCTGGAGGGGTCTTTTGATTAGCCTTCATTTTTCCCACATCCGTGCTAAAAAACCTAATTGGGCGATCTCGGCGGCCCCACTACGTCGCCAGAGCATCCTGTCCCCTCAGTTGGAAAATTACTGTCGTAAAATTTTGCAGCAAGTGACGAAGAACGCGGAGGAGTGCCGTCGTACTGAAAAGATATACCCTTCGGCGCACCAATTTGCAGGCCAAAGGTCCACAACTATAAGAAATATTGTTTTGTGCGTAGAGCCTCACTTTCAGCATTTATTGAAATAACTGCGGGTGGCTGATCCTATAATTTCAAATTCTCCACGAAATGTTGAAGCACCATCATATGTAGTATGAATGCTTGCGGATCGAAAGGGGCTTGAAGCTTTACTATGCAGTAATTGACAGAGTGCAGACTGACGGTTGAATTTCTGCTATAGTGAGCCTCATCAGTCGAAATAATTTTCCTCGGGAATACAGGGTTGCGGTCTCCTTGAATTGAAATCCAACTGCAGAGGTCGAGGCGCAGTTCGAAATCACTGTAGTGCAATTCTTGGTGCAGGCTCAAGTGGATTATGTATAATCGATGGTTTACAAGAGTCCTCCAATATGTTGTGTGCTGGGCCCTGGTGGACTTCGCAATTTCGCGCATGCTCCCTTTCGCCTTGGAACCCACGTTCGCTAGGACGCCGGTCTCTAACTCCTCACTGATGATGCAGTACAGCGTTATTAAAATCTACGGCACCAGGGAGTTGGCTTCTAGGCCATGTAAGTGAGCATCTTGCACCATTGGTGCAAGTCCGCAGTATCGCAGAAGGCAGGACCAAAGTTCCTTTTACAATGATGAGATTTGGAATGCTGAGGAAGCATACCAAGCCACACGGCGTGACTTAGAAAGCAAACAACGCTGCGCTCTAAATTTCTCGAAAAATGTTGCGCGTGCGCCTTTTTTTTTTTTTTTTGCTCGCTGATCTCTGTGCCTCTTGATGCGAACTTACTTTTATAAACAAAGTGTGGGCAGGAACGGAGCGATCCGGATGCTGAGAAGCGTAGAGGTACGCTGCTAGAGCGTTTTGCCGAGCAGTTAATTAGGTTGATACCATGTTGGTTTTAAACCGACAGCCTTAAGGGCCCCGTTCCGTGGCGAAGCTTTGGGTCAGAGAAAAAACTTTGACGTCACAAGTGAAGTGGCGGAATTGAAAAGCGACTAAAGCTTTACACATTTCTTAAATACAAGGTTGTAACATGACTCAAACCTCATTATCACATTAATAAGAAGTTTTGATGAAAAAAAATGGCGTAATTAGTGTGAAAGTCAAACCCCTGACCATTACACTGCGAGTCAGACACGCTATCCCAAGGCCACCCAGGCTTGTTAGCATGGTTTTCGTAAAGCGGGGTTTTATATGCAGCACGAAAATTTTAGCGCACTCGCGACGAACAACAAGGTAGACAACACAGGCGCTTCACATTTTCGTGATGCATTACCAACTAACTCAGATCTCGATCCTTCTTTTATATGCAGGTCAGGTGATTTTTAACATATTGTGCGGGGTTACGACTGTATGCTAACGAGCTTGTGCGTGATTAGAGAGGCAATAATTGAGAGTGTAGTGAATAAGGGAGTGAGAAAGCGCATGTCGGTGAGGGATGAGTGCACGAGAACTACAGTATGCTTGTGTCAAGTGACATTTGTGTGTCATGTGATCTGGTAACATTAATGAAGCACGTGATCGGGTAACATGCTAATGAAATCAAGTAGAGTCGCTGATAGCGCACATTAACGCTATCAGTTCATAACCTTAAAGGCGGAGCTTATGTATCCCCAAATATTCTTTTCTCGAATTAGCATGCAGTCAACATGCAAAGTGATTCAAGCGTTCTACTTTAGCACTGAAAGCACAAGCGGTTTTGCTGTGCGCACTTTTTAAACTTTAACCCATTCGAATAAATTTGCAAGAGTCGGAATGTTCGAAAAAGGTGCAGTAGAGAACAAAGTATATTATCATCACACAATTATTTGCCATGGCTGCGGGAAGCAAGCAAAGTTTCTTGCAGGGCTGGCGCTTGCTGCAGGCGCTAAGATTGAAAGGAGCCGCCGAAAGAAAAACTTTTGGAGTGCCGGCGATGATGTCGTGCAGCGTCACCAGCGAATGAGGAGACATCGACGTCACCATCGCTCTTTTTCCGACCAGTTTCGGTTTGTATTGAAGTGCGTAGCTGAAATAATTCAAGGTGTTGGTCGAAGTATTCTGAGAACACCACCACGTCATCTAGGTAAACTAAACAGGTTTGCCATTTGAGGCCAGCCAGAACTGTATCCATCATGCGCTGAAACATCGCTGGCGCAGAGCAAAGGAAGAAGGGCAACACCTTAAATTTATATAGGCCGTCGGGTGTGATGAAAGCCGTTTTTTCGCGGCCACGTTCATCAAGCTCAATCTGCCAATATCCGGTCTTTTGGTAGATCGACGAAAAATACTTTGCGTGGCGAAGTCTGTCGAGCGAGTCGTCGATGCGGGGCAGCGGGTAGACGTCCTTTTTCGTTATGGCGTTCAGCTTACGGTAATCCAGACAAAAACGCAGTGTCCTATCCTTCTTCTTAACAAGCACGACGGGCGACGACCACGGGCTCTTAGAGGGCTGAATAATGCCGTCTGTAAGCATCTCCTTCACCTGCGTTTGGATAGCGTCGCGTTCCTTCGAGGAAATGTGTTACGGTTGCTGTCGTATGGGGCAAACGTCATCGGAAGTGATGATCTGATGCTTCGTGATCGTCGTTTGTCCCACTTTCGAGGAGGATGCGAAGAAGCTTTTGTACTAAAGCAGTAGGGCGCGGAGGTCGCGCTGCTGAGTCGCTGAGAGCCCGGAGCTAATATCGATGCGATCCAGGGACGGCTTCGGATGGTCCATGGCCTCGGACGCAAAGCACTCAGTAACATCGGCCAACTGGTCGGCCCACGCGACGGCAGTAGCTCGGAAAAGGTGGCGAGGTTCACTCGTAAAATTAGTAATCAGGAATTCCGACCGACCGTCACGGAGGTGGACAACACTTCGGGCCGCGCAAATGCCTTGTGTCAGCAGCAAGGAAAGGTTGCCCTCGGCGACTGAAGGCCCATCACGTCGCCCATCATCGCATTTGACGCTTTCAAAAACACTGGAGCCCGGCAGGATCAAGACACTTTCACTGGAAATACGAAGGGCTGAGATGCTATGCCGAACGTCGGAGGTGTCTTCGGCTTTCGCTGTCGAAAACGTAACGGTTCTGTGCCGCAGGTCAATAACAGCGCCATTCTCACGAAGAAAATCTACGCCCAAAATCAGGACACGAGAACAGTCTCGGAGCACCAGGCAGCTAACTATGAACGTCGAATCGCTGATCTGGACCCTTGCCGTGCACTGTCCAAGCGGAGTAATGACATGGCCCCTCGCCGTCCGGATCTGCACGCCAGAGCAAAGAGTTGTAACTTTCTTTAGAAGCGCTGCCAATTTGCCACTGATAATTGAAAACTCCGCTCCTGTGTCCACCAACGCGCTAATGCTGTGACCATCGAGAAGCACGGGTATGTCGAGGGAGAAGCGGTCCTCTAGTTCAGCTGCTGTCGTCGACGTCGTCAAAGCTCTATCATCGGATGTCTGCGTCGTCTGCATCGTCAGGGGGTCTTTGCAGCGTCGATATCCAGCGACCACGCCTCCGGAGATCGCTGTCCTCAGTTTTCCCGGCCAGGGCTGGGCAAGCGGTTCGCCGTCGCTCGCGAGGAGTTTTGCACATTCGGTGAAAACGATGGACGGTGAGGTGATGGTGATCTGGACTGACGGCGCGCCATGGACCACTGAGGTTGCTGGGTCAGGTACTCTTCAATCTCACGGGGCCGTTGGCCAAACCGGGGTTTTGGCGCATCGGAGGGAAACCTTAGAGGCCAAGTTCTCGATATGGGCACCGTCGGAACAGGTGACCGGGCTCCCCATGTTGGAAGCACAAACGCCGGCGGTCACGGCCACGCCAGACGCCTGCTCTGCGCAGGGATTCTCGATCACTCGGGATGCGGTGGTGCCTTAGCTGGACGGAGGGTAGCAGGACGTCATGATGGTTGGGAAAAACTGCCGCTGGATTCGGGGCAGGGCGTCGCAGTGCGTCAGCGTAGGTCGGGCGGCAGTAGTATGTCTGGTTGGGCGGTGGAAATGCCGGTAGGTTTGAGGCAGGGCGTCGCAGAGCTTTAGCGTATGTCGGGCGGTAGTAGTCTGTCTGGGTAGGCAGTGGTTCGGCGTGTAGTAACGGAGGCCTGACAGCTTGCCGCACCTCTTCGCGGATAACGCTCATAAGGGAGCTGGCCGCTGGCTGCGACGTGCCACAAATCTTCTCTAGCTCCTCACGGACAACAGCGCGGATCATGTCGCGAAGAAAGTCGGTAATGCTGTTGACAACCGGGATGGACTCCGTAACAGAAGCAGCAAGGACTGGCCGGTCGTACGCGGTGGAACGCTGCCGGAGGACCTGCTCCTTCATGTCTGCGGGAGAGAGAGAGACTCTTTAATGAAGAAACAGAGAATTTAGCCGGCGTTTCAATATCGCTGGCATGCTACTCTGCGTAGGGAGGGGAATTTTGGAGATAAAGACTGAAGGAGAGCAGCGTGGAAGAGGTGGAAAAAAAACGAAGATAAAATGCAACCATGAAATGGGTACTAAGGATGCAGTGGCGAGTATTGATGTAACCTATGGAATGATGGAGTGCATAGTCCGACGAATGGGCTGACGAAGTTCACTGCAAGAAGAATGCATGAAGGTAACCTGCAAGTGAATTTAGAGCTTATCGAGATGTCCAATGTCTTTTAAATATGTAAAAAGAAAGTTCATTGCAAGTCTCTGTTGCCTGAAGCAGGCTAAGGGGCCTAAAACTTTGTCCATTGTTAGGGGCACTGGGCAGAGCTTCTGCATGCAATGTTCATAGTACGCACGCTCGTTAGCATACGCAGGACACTCAAGAAGGATATGTTCCACAGTTTCTATCGAAGCACAGTTGTCAAAATGCGGACTGTTCATTTGTCCAAAACGGTATCGCAGGACATTTGTATATGCAGCATTCAGACGAAGTCGGTGATAAAGTGTTTCGAGTTGTCGAGGAATTATGGGTGAGAGTCTTGATCTAAGATGTGGGTCGATTGAGTGAAGAAATTGGTACTGATGTGTCGGCAAACTCCAAAGCCGATACGTTTCATCGTACGCAAAACTTTTAGCCATTTGGGACGCATCAGATTTCGTGAGAAAAACTTCGAATGTATCTCTGATGTTGATGGCCCTTACGGGCCGCTTCATCTGCTTTTTCATTAGCCATAATGCCACAGTGAGCAGGTACCCACTGAAATGTTATGCAGTGGCCTGAGGCAATAGCTAAATGATGGATATACCCAATGTCCAGGGAAACTGGCTGGTGATTCGTTTTCTTCAGCAGGTTGGCCAGGATCTGCAGAGATGCTTTTGAATCGGTCAAGATAACCCAACGGCCGGCGGTTCGGCGCAGGATGTAAGAAACAGCTTCCTTAATGCCGTGAAGCTCAGCTGTTGTAGAGGAGGTCCTCCGCTGCAGCCGGTAAGAAAGGGCATGGCCTGTTGAGGGCACATAAAGGCCACAAGAGGAAGTTTCTTTAGTAGTTGAACCATCGGTGAAGATATGGGTGTGCTGCGTATATTCTTCGATTAAGTAGGCGAGAGTATCTTGCAGAAGTGCTGCCTGTGGCATGCGGCTCTTTGCATTCACACCTGGAACAGTTTTCTTCACCTTTAGAGGAGAGAGTGTCCATGGAGGAAAGGCCAGAGGTAGTAGTTTCTGAGGCTGATTAATAGTAGCAAGGGGCAGGAGCTGCACTGCCTGGCCAAAGCTAGAGTTGCTGTGAGTTAGGTGGACACGGTGTAGGAAGTGCTTCTTCCCTTGCAGGACATGTCGGAGATGGGTACGCATAGTTTCCTGGGCGGCAATTACCTCTAGTGGGAGACATCCTGCCTCCGCTACTGTTCCTGATGCAGAGGAACCCTTTGGGAGGCCAAGACATATTCGCAGGCAGTTGTTCCGTGCGGCATTGAGAGTCTTATTGCTTGATGTAGATAATCTTTGAAGCACTGGTAGACAGTAGCGCAAGGTTCCTTCAACGTAGGCTTTTTCAAGCAGAAGCATTGATCGGCAGTTGCTACCCCACCTTGTTCCCGCCATGAACCTGAACACTTGCGATGCTGCAGTAATCCTCGCACGGAGTTTTTTGATCTGAGGTGACCATGACAGATTATAGTCGATCACAACACCCAGGGATCGCTGA
The DNA here is from genome assembly GCF_052857255.1 of Amblyomma americanum. NCBI lineage: Eukaryota > Metazoa > Arthropoda > Arachnida > Ixodida > Ixodidae > Amblyomma > Amblyomma americanum. The sequence continues at coordinate 124,593,430 of NC_135499.1, forward strand.
GATCGTACATATGACAGCGATCGTCCGCCTAGGAGCAGCGGATATCGGGTCATCGTTTTTCTTGTAAACGCCATTGCAACACTCTTTTCTGGCGAGAGACGAAGACCTCTGGAAGCCAGGCACATCGAAATGTACAATAGTGCTCTCTGAAGACGTTGCTGGGTAATATAGCGCGAACGTGACGCGGTCCAGATGCAGATATCATCAGCATAAATTGTTATGCGGACCCCTCGCGGAAGGTGTCTTCTTATGTGAATAAGGACAATATTGAACAGGAAAGGGCTAAGCACCGGTCCCTGTGGTACGCCCCTCTCCACTGCGTGAAAGCGTGTTGGACCGTTTGGAGTGGTAATAAAAATTTGTCGTTCTTTTAAATAATGCCCAATCCACTTGTATAGCCTTCCTCCAAGGCCAAGACTGCCAAAGACTGCGAGAATTGCATGGTGAAAGACGGAGTCAAAAGCGGCCTTGATGTCTAGGAAAACAGCTGTTGGGATGTACCCAGCATGAAGGTACTCCTCAATTGATGAGACGAGGGCGATGATATTGTCAGTCGCAGACCTGTTTTGATGGAACCCGTTCATTTCTTGGGGGAACTCATTTCGGCTTTCTAGGAACCAAGTTATGCGCTTGCAGATCATGCGCTCCATGAGCTTACCTACGCAGCTCAGTAGGGCAATGGGCCGGAATGATGCGTAGCTTGTTGGCTGCTTACAGGGTTTCAAAACGGGCACGATTTTCGCCACCTTCCATTCCGTGGGGACCTCACCAGCCATCCAGGAAGAATTGTAATACTCCAGGAGTCGAAGACGGGAGGTGTGGGGTAGCTTTGCAATGGCGTCATAGGTCACCTCATCATGACCCGGAGACGTGTGCCTGTTTGTCTCCGCGATAGCTGTGGACAGTTCTTCCATTGTGAAAGGCAGGTCTAACGCTGGCACTGCCGCCTTTGGGATGCCTGTTTGACCATCTGCGGAGAGTGTCGAATGCCCTGACCCTGCCGACAGCAGCTTGCAGTATTCTTCTGAGACTTCTTTTATAGATTTTTGTTCGTGAAGGGAGAGTGCAGCGAAGGGGTGGAGTTGTTGAAGTGGCATGCGCATACCTCTAACTATCCGCCAAATATTGGTTACTGGTTTGCGCACATCCAGCGTAGAACAAAAATCACGCCACTTTTGCCGACTGAGTTTATCCATGTAGCGTCGAATGTGACGTTGTGCCCGTCGGCATGCACGTAGGTCATCGAGGCTTTTTGTGCGCAGAGCTTTCCTTTCAGCTCGCCTGCGTATAACGCAAAGCCTTTGGAATGTGTCATCATTTGAAGGTAGGTTATCATTTTTAACTGTAAGTTGTGTACTCGCCCTCAGGCAATACGCAATTGTCGATGCTAATTCCTCATTCGATGCTAATTCCTGTCCACGTTTACCATAGCGATGATGCCTTTCTTTTGCTTCTGCCGTGCCCACGGCCCCTGAGCGTAGTGCTTTTTACGACTTACCATTGTTTCGTGGACTTGCTTTGTTCTTGTGGTGACGTCGAACTTAATCCTGGACCTGGCACTGAAACTATGTTTACACAAATTCTGGCTGAAGTGAATGTCCTAAAGCAAACCACGCAGTCAGTACATCAACAACTTGGCGAAACAAATAACAGGATAGCTGCTATCGAAGGAAAACTGGACGGATTGACTTCTACTGTTACATCTTATTCACAGAGAGTCGACGAGATGCAAAAAACTGTGGAAACTTTGCTTCGTAAGGTTGACGACTTAGAAAACAGAAGCAGGAGAAATAATCTGTCTACGGTGTGCCAGAAAATAATGAAGAGCAGCACGAGGACCTAGAGGCAATTGTGTCTGAAAAAATTCTCAACGACATACTGAAGGTGCCTAATGTAGCTATCGAGCGAATTCACAGACTTGGAAGACCTGCGGAAAAGAAATGCCGCCCACTAATCTTTAAACTGTTGAACGGAAGGGACAAGGGAAGGATCCTTCAAAATTGCAGCAAGCTAAAAAACACGAAATACGTCATCTAGGAAGACTTTTCGCCACGGGTTCAGTCGATACGTAAGAAGCTTCGTAACAGCGCCCAACAGCAAAAAGCAAATGGTGCGAAGGTCGGGCTCTTTTTTGATAAGATAAAGATCAACGGAAAACTGTTCTGATGGGATGAAACTCTCAAGGAAAGAGTGCCCGTAAATGATCCCTGACCAGTCTGTTCGGACGCTCGCAAATATCACAGACATGCGCAGACTGTGAAGTTACCCAAGCAATGCCTCAAAGTCCGCCCCACTGCGGGCCCTTTTTCTTTGTTGAACATTAATGCCAGAAGCATATGGAATAAATGCGATGACTTAGAAGGTCTTCTTATCACACACGACGCTGACATCACAATCATAACCGAGACTTGGTTGAACGAAGCTATTCCTGATTCAGAAGTAATACCCAACACTCATGAGATAGTACGGCACGACCGTAGCAGACGGGGAGGGGGCGTAGCCATAGCTAAAAAAAAAGGGACTAGATTACACAGTTATTCCTCGTAATACAGGCATCGAAATGGTTTGGATATTGCTTCGGTTTAACAATTTGAACATTTTTATTGGTTCTGTGTATAGACCCCCGGATGCAGACGTCTCGCTTCTAGAACGACTGCACGAATTTTTGTTAGAACATTGTAAAAAATATGCTTATGTAATGATGTGTGGTGACTTTAATTTACCAAAAATCAACTGGGAACTTCTGCGTACTGTAGCTTCATGTCAACATTCTGATCTTTTGCTTGATATCGCCTTTGCAATTAATTCAAAGCAGGTCGTGCAGGGGCCGACACGTACGGCATCAGGTTCAAGCCCCCTTCTAGACCTTGTGTTTGTTACCGATACTGTTGAAAAACTTGGCTTCTCCGTTGAAATCATACCAGGCATTTCTGATCACAAAGCTGTACTCTTCAAAAGTAACATGATGCGACCGCCTGTCCCTGAGTTAAGAAAACCATTTCTTGACTTCAACAATGCCCTAGACGAAAGTATCTTAGATTTATTGGAACAAGACTACGATGAATTCGTTGAGAAACACGCGGCTGGTCTCATGAAAGTTAATGACCTATGGGTGCACTTCAAGTTTATTGTACACGAATGTATCACAAGATACGTGCCGACTAAACTTAGAAAAATGAATCGCAGTAGTGCCTGGATTACTCGCGAACTGCTCCAGCTCAAGCGACGTATCAAGCGTCTAGGATCCAAGCGATTTAAAACAGGGCACATTTCCCTACAGTCACTACGCACAGAGTTGCGCATGAAAATTAAACAGTCTAAGTACACTTTTTTTAACGTTAAAATGCATAACTTTCTCACCACAGACCCACACAAATTTTGAATACACTTAACAACGAAGAAGGATACAGTTAGTAAAATTCGTTTGAATAACAGAGAAAGTAAGGATCTTTACGGCATTGCATCAGCTTTCAATAATTACTTTTCTTCAGTGTTTTCTACTGACAGTAGGCAGGAGCCTGAATTTCAATCCACGTGCCTTATCTTACCAGACCTGCAAATATCTGTCGAAGGAGTTTTTTCAGCTCTACTCAGTTTAGACAAAAAGAAGTCTCCTGGGCCCGATGGCATTCCAAATGCGTTTCTCTCCCGCTACGCAGAATGGTGCGCGAAATATCTTGTCATCATTTACAATGAAAGTCTTCTAAATTCAGAAGTTCCGGCTGACTGGAAGACTGCAAAGGTCGTCCCTATCCACAAATCGGGTGACAAACTTTGTCTAAACAGTTACAGGCCAGTTTCACTCCTTTGTACCTCGGGTAAGGTTATGGAGCATTTCATTTTCAAGCACTTGATTTCTTTTCTAGAAAGTAGTAACTTCTTTTCTAGTAACCAGCATGGGTTTCGGCGTGGCCTGTCTACCGTAACACAACTAATTCACACAACCAATGAACTTTTGGCATGCATTGATAAGGGTGGGCAAGTAGATGCAATATTTCTCGACTTCGCGAAGGCCTTTGATCGCGTTTCGCACCGTAATCTAATAATAAAGCTCAAACATCTATTACAAAATCAGCGTCTTGTTCAATGGCTAGATTCCTACCTCTCTGAACGGCACCAGTACGTCCAGATCTCAGGTTCCAATTCTGTGTCAGCTCCAGTTCTCTCAGGAGTACCCCAGGGCTCTGTTCTCGGTCCACTATTGTTCCTTATTTACTTAAACGACTTAAACTTCGACTCCCCTGTACGGTGCCGTTTTTTCGCTGACGACTGCGTTGTATATCTGCCTATTCAAAATGCGGAGGATCAATATGTGCTGAATGACTACCTTTCAGAGGTCTCAAGGTGGTGCCTAGTCTGGCAAATGTCACTAAACACGTCTAAGTGCTCAAAAATGACATTTACGCGTAAAAAGTGCGCTCTTAATTACACATACACAATAAACGGTGCAGCTGTCTCCCCCGTAAACGAATACAAATACTTGGGGGTTGTATTCAATAGCAACTTGAGTTGGAGTTCGCACATCGGGCATATAGTCTCAAAGGCGTCCAACAAGCTTTGGCTGTTAAGAAATCGTCTAAAGCACTGCACATCTAAAACTAAATTAGCAGCTTACACTGCACTCGTACGGCCATTACTGGAATACGCAGATGTGGTTTGGGATCCGCACACCCAAGTAGATGTACAGCGCATTGAAGGCGTTCAAAGGAAGGCGCTTAGATTTATCTACAACGCATATGGAAGGCACGTTTCGGTTACTAATCTATTGAGGGAATCTGAACTGCAGACACTTCAATCTCGTCGCAAGTTGCACCGACTAAAAATGTTGCATGTGATTGTTAATAACTTAACAAACATTCATTTTGAGACCTACATGGCATACAACACTTCACGACCAACGCGCAATAAACACAATTTGACAATCATGGTGCCACGGTGCCGAACGAAAGCGTATCAGTTTTCTTTTTTTCCAAGAACGATATTGGAATGGAACGGGCTTCCGTGTGACGTGGTCCGTTTGACAGACCAGAAGTCTTTTTTATCTGCTGTCATATCGTCATTTTAAGCGCAGTGTATTCGTTCATGCTCTTTTGTTTGCTTTCTTTTGTATTTTAGGTAACCGAGTGCATTTAACTTTGCTCTTTGTCTTTCTATAAAACCCTGTGTGTTAGCTTTTGCTTCTTTATCCGCATTTTTACTTGCTTTGTTTTGTCGCGATGTACGATGTATCCTTGTACCGCTCCTGCCTTGGCCACCAAATGGAGGCTGGCAGTATTGAATAAATAAATAAATAAAAAAAAATTGCGAGTTGCCGCAGTAACTCCTCTGCATACAGCGTCCTTGTATGCGTCCCAGTCTGTAGATTTTATAAGGAATTTCTTTGGGTTCCTCTGCGCATGGAAAGCCGATATGAGGATTGGGTAATGGTCGCTTCCACGTGTCTCCAAATCAGTGCACCAGCCAAAGTTGTGGGCGAATGAACTTGTGACAAATGTCACGTCGATGCTGCTGGTAGTCGTCGGGCCTCGGAGGTAGGTGATGCTGCCGTCATTTAATGGCTGAACTGAATGCTTGGAGAGAAGTTTTGCAAGCTTGGCACCTCGGGCACATGTATGTGAGCTGCCCCCAAATTTCATTATGAGCATTGAAGTCTCCGCAAATAATATGCGGAGAGGGCGTCCTTGCTATCAAGTCTTCAAGCCTCAAAGCATCAAATAGCGTGCCTGGCTCAAGATATACTCCAATCAGAGTGTACTGTTGTCCGGCAATAACTGTGACAGCGCATACGTATTCATTGTCGCTGTGAGGCGGGACATCAACCGGTGAGGCCGGGATATCCTTGCGAAAGCCTATCAGCAATCTGCTGACGTTATCTGGTCGTTGTGAATGATGGAAATAGTATCCATTGTGTCGGAAAGTTTCCTCGACGCGTGATTCACAGATGACTATGAAGGGGAAGTGGTACGCTCGCACGAGGTGTCGGAAATCTGAGAGTTTAGAGCGTAGCCCGCGAGCGTTCCACTGGAAAATGGTGCATGTACGAAAGATGTTGTGGATTGTCAGCTGCGGTGAAGTTCTCGCTGTGGAAGCCATGATTACTGAAGTGTGGTATTACGCCCCTGCGGACCGTAGGAGACCGACACCAACGGCTCCATTGCAAGGACAGCTTCTACTTCTGAGAGTCTTCCTGACGAGGGGTTTGCACGGATAAGAGCCTTGATGGCTGCAAACAGCATCGGAATCAGTAGGCATGTGACATCTTGTTCAGAGCTTCCGGTTTGCTGCCTGCCGCTGATCTTCTTGTCATGTTGTGGCGCCCTGGGGTCAGAGCAAGCGACGCTGTTTGTCGGGTCTTGTGTAGTGCGTTGCAGTAGCTTTGATGAAGGAGAAGAACCAACGGACTTCCCACGCTTCTTTTTTACCGCATCTGCGTAGGTCTTGTCAGCTGCTCTGCCACGCTGTGTTGACTGATTCTCGGAAAGAGCTGCCGTAGTCGTGAAAACCACGTCGGGTTAGATGGTGGTTCGTGGCGCTTAGGGGGTTTCCCTTGTGTTTGCTCTGCCGTGCGAGCAACTGTGGCTGCTTTCTTTTTATAACACCCTCCATAGGAAGCAGGGTGTGGACCACCGCAGTTAGCGCATTTAGGTTGCGCTCTCGAAGTGCATTCTTTGTGCGAGTGGGGGCCAGCACACACTTTGCAGCGCACGGGGCCGTTACAGTGTCTTGATATGTGGCCATGCCTCTGACATTTATAGCACTGAGTTGCTGCTCCGACGTATTCAGTTACAGGGTAACTACAGAACCCCAGCGTTACTCGTTTTGGTAGCGGCGCATCTTTTGCGAATTCCAATATAACTGTGCGACGGAGTACCGCTTTTATCTTTCCCACCATCCTCAGGAGTGTAGGCGGTTAGCCTTCTTGCTGAGAGGACACCTTGGTCGCGTAGATATTCCTGCAGATCTTCGTCTGTGTAGGTGACAGGTACATCTTGTATTTTGCCATAGCTTGCCATGTAAGAGTATGGTACTCTGGCCTCTACAGCCACTCCAGCCAGCTTAGTTACCGTGAGCAGATGGTTGGCGGCGGGCAGCGTCGGTACTGTAACCATCAGGCTCCCATCCTTGTGAATGCGATGGCTGAGGACTTTTTCTTGAGCCGATGCTACAACCGCCGAAGCCACAATGTTGAGGTTGGCTTTCCATAGGCTTCCTCCTTCCTCAGTGCGCCTGAAAACTACAGGAACACCGGTAGCTCTCTTTTTCTTGTACGATACAACTGTAAATGATGCTTGGTCTATGTCCTCTGGATGGTCGGTCAGAGGCTCGTTGCTGGCTTGGTCGTCGCGCAGTCTCTTGTTTGGCGGGGCCTGGTGTGTAGCCGCAACTACAGGGGCCGCTGGACCCGCCGCTGGCGCTGCTGCCATCAGTGCAGCATGGAGTTCATCTGGCGGTGATGTTCCGTGTCAGCGTTGATACGGCGCACAGCGCCGAGGAGGTCGCTTGACGTGCTTTTGCCGGCGGCGAGGGACCCCCAGGTCGTCGCACGTCGAGGACACACGCCAAAAAGACTGGAAAATCTCTAAAGTGAGAAAATAAAGCCGAAAATTACGGACCGGTGTCAGACAGCCGGCGAAAAGCCGTTCTTTAACACCGCGCATTAGGTGGCGCAGCTTTTTGGCTTCCGACATGGCTGGATCAGCCCGTCGGAAGAGCCGCGTCATGTCTTCGACGTACATGGTAACCGTTTCGTTGGGCATTTGCATACGTGACTGCAAGGCTCGTTCAGCTCGCTCCCGACGATCAGCGCTAATATATGCGGCGAACAGTTGACGTCGGAACTCGGGCCATGATGAAAGAGTGTCCTCACGGTTCTCGTACCACGTACGAGCACCGTCCTCCAAGCTGAAGAAAATGTTCCTCAGCTTGGCGGCGTCATCCTATTGGTTAAATGCGGCGACACGTTCTAACGGGAGGAGCGAATCTCTCACGTCCCCCAGTTGAGTCCCGTGAAAGGACTTTGGTAGCCGTGGGTTCTGGAGGGTGTAGTACGTGGCGCCTTGCATGACCGGTTGAGGGGTAGGCGCCGAGGGAAAGTCGAACGGCCTGAGCACAGAAGGCAGTCGGTCAGGCGGCGCGGTTGTTTATAATAGCCCATGCTCAGGGGGCCATCCAAGATTTCGGCTGCTGACCCGTTGCACTGGCATGTCGACAGGGAGAGGTCTGGTGTCCTCCGTGTTCGGAAGGGTATACGACATATTCCAAAGCGTTTCACCCAGCACCTCCACAAAAAAATGTCACAAATGGGTTGCAGAATCAAAAGGCTAGGCACAGGCCGCCAGGAATCAAGCAGTGTTCCAGCTGCAAAAAGCACGCGCGTCTCACATCGTTTTCCTCAAGGCGCCGCCCGGAGACAGCTGGCGGCAATATCTATATTTCTCAACTTACAAAATCATATTGCCGCGAAGAAGGTAACGAAGCAAACTGGGAGACTTTTTTCTTTTTATGCGTAAGAGAACAGTTCTTTAACTATTAAGTTTCATAGTCCATTTCAGACACCATTCTTCAATGCAAAACCTGCTTTTTGTACAGAGCTAACTCATAGTTAGCCTAACTATGTGCACTGCAGGGCAGATGCCTCTCTTGTGTATCTCCAATTAACTATGTCCTTTGCCAGCTGCGACCACTGTATGCCCGAAAACTTCTTTATCTCATGCGCTCACCCAACCTTCTACCGCTCCCTGCTGCGCTTGCCTTCTCTTGGAAATCCACTCCGTTGCCCTTAAGGACCAGCGGTTACCTTGCCTTCGCATCATATGCCCTGCCCGAGTCCACTTCTTCCTCTTGATATCGATAAGGATGTCATTATTACGCGTTTGTTTCCTCACCCACTCCGCCCGCTTCCGGTCCCGACGTATCACCTATCATTTTTCTTCCTATAGCTTACTGCATTGTCCCTAATTTAAGCTGAACCCTTTTCGTTAGCCTCTGCATTTTTTCCCCCGTAGGTGAGTAAAGTAGGATAGAGCTGTTGTACACTTTTCTCTGGATAGATACTCGGTTGTTGTTGTCCACAAACGCCAATAATAAAAACCGTGTTAGGGAAATGAATGCAGCGGCGGTTGTTTTTAAATCTCTCCAGAAGACAGGTGACTCAGGCTCACGCTATTTTTCAAATTGCACGCAATGACGTTATCTGTCGAGGCATGGCTTCACGCGAAGGCCATACTTCTGCCATTGACGGTTAACTGCCGCTAGAGCAATACTCAGCAGACAAGCATCATTGCTTCATTCTGTGCGGCGATGCATTGTTTCAGGGATATATTATCACGAACGCTCAAGAAGGACACTAAAATAACAGCGCACAGTATGACATTTTTGCCTTTTGAGGAAAACTGCGTTGTGCCTTGTGATATTTTCAGGTTGATGGCACTATTCTGTTTACAAAAGAGGCGTAGATGCGTATATGGCATCAGCAGGCCAAATCACCACAGTAATCGAAATCTATGTTTCAAGAGCAGTGCATTTTGGTGCGAAGTGTTTATGCTGGGTTTGAAGAACCTCCAAGCTGGCTCCAGTGTCTCCACAGTAAGTGACTTCACAAACTCGCTTTCTCTCTCAACATGGTTGAGTTTGGATTTCCTAAGCACAGATATGTGACCTCTGCCTTATATGGACGCCCATGCCTCGCTATGCGTGGGTGCGGACACTCTGAAAGAAGTGCCCGATTGAGACATGTGGCTTACTTGCAGAATTGTCGCAGTGGTGTTTGGCGGTGGGGCATAGTACGGCGTCAGCAATTTAACCTTCATTCCACTGTAACGCCGTGGGTCTGCTTGGGAAGCCTCGGTGCTAAAGAGTGGAAAGAAGAAGGAAAGAGAGAGAAAAGACGAGGCGTTCTATTCTCTTCTACTCCCCTTGCGGAACGAACCTGAACTTGTGCTCGCACAGTCAGGGTAGAACCCTACCACCAATAGCATATCTCCAGCATCGTCATGCGCCCGACTTCGACCACTGAAGGAAAAAGGCATCTGCCATGTCTCTCCATTTAACCTTGTCCTGCGCCAGTTGTGGCCACCCTATTCTAGCAAATTTCTTAATGTCTTCCGCCCACCTAACTTTCTGCCGTTCCCTGCTATGCTTACTTCACTTGGAATCCAGTCTTTTACCCTTAAAGTACAAGCCGGAATCAAAAATTAAGCGCATGTCAAGTGCATGTTGACTGCGTGCTGCACCGTAATAATCTCGCGATATGTCGCCACCGACAACGTGCGCGCTTTGCATAGTCTGCGTTACCGTTGCGTAGAGCACTTCACCAGTGCGCACCAGGCAATAAAATATTCATATTAGGCAACAACCCATTATTCCCGGCCAAAGTTGTTGTGCCCACATTGCTTGCAGGCCGGTGCTGCTTAACTTAGACGGAACTATTTCTTCTATAGCTTAGCAGCCACTACGAGGGGTCACTTTATTTTACAGAGAAGTGTGCCAGTCGAGAGCTCTGCACAAAGGTGACGCAGGCTCTACGTCAGCGCCGTCGCCGGCCAGCTCATTCCACTTCTGCCTTTCGCAGCCTCCGGACGCGTGCGATGACAACTCCTGGCCCTTGGACTGGTGAAACGTCGCGACAGCCCGGCATAGAAAGCAAGCAGGAATACTGTGGCTTCGGTTACAATGCCAAGGGGAATATCAAAACTGTGCTCTACCGCATTGCCGAGGAGCCAAGGCTGAAAGCGAAATAGAAAACCAACGCTACTATGTAAGTCTGCCGCATAACATTAGATGATCAGCCATCGTTTTTATCGCTTTTTAGCAGGAGAGAATGCATTGGTGAGAAAGTGTACAGCCGTCAGCACGATTAACACGAACGCTCGAAAGCGTGGCTTAGACTCACGTCAGCGCCGCGAAGCTTTGGTCACTGGAGCCGAGATAATGCTCGGTAAATTTGCGGCGGCTTATGATAGCTGCAGCGCTATTTGATTAGAGTTTCCTTTCAGCTGTGTCTGGAAGCGAGGAGAGTACACGTTCTTGACAGTCCTTTTTCGCCGCGTTTTTCTTGTAGCTGTGGTCTCATCCGCGCACAGAAACACTTTGCAGAGGGCTCATCTCGTCAAGCCGGCATGGATTGCGACAGCTCGTGCTCCTTACGAATATGGCATCAAAGCTACCGCTTGAAAGGAAAATGAGGAAAAGCAGAGCGAACCCGAGTTCAGGTGTTTGTAAAGTTGGATAACGAATGAATCACCTGGTTAGATTCGTTCGCGGCGGTCGAATTCCAATGTAGGCGAAATTCTAGAGGCCCGTGTAGTGTGCGATGTCAGTGCACGTTAAAGAACCCCAGGTGGTCGAAATTTCCGGAGCCCTTCACTACAGCGTCGCTCATTGCCTGAGCCGCTTTCGGACGTTAAACTCTCATAAACCAAACCAAACATTCTAAACTGCTTCATTCTTTCACAGGGCGTATCGTAGTGTTCTCGCAGGTTAGTGTCAGGCTTCCCGATCTGCCAACACTGCCGGGGAGACCGTGTATACATTTTGGCATGCCGGCGCAAAAGAGCTGCGCGTGTCTTCAGCAAGAAAAGACACGAACATGCGTTTGATGTGAATTTCATGATGTGTATTTCTTTCAAGCGCCAGCTTTGAGGGCAAACTGGAAAGGTGTGTGAGTTGTCGCACGCCATGGCTGGTTGCCAGGATAAGCAAACTGCATCGTGTTTCTGTGCGCGCGGGAGACCGCCGCCGCGAGCGGCACGCGGCGAAATGAGCCCTTCGGGAGCGTTCTCTCTCCTCGTGTGTGATACACAGGCGAAAGACAAGTCAATTAGAACTTCGCTCCAGCTATTCACCGCCGCTGCAGACGCCTCGTGCATTGTCTCGGCTCCAGCGGCCGACGCTCCGCGGCGCTGGCGTCATTCTAAGCCACGCTGTCGAGCGCTCGAGTTCAGCTTGCTGACGGCGGTACATTGATTTTTCTAGCTCCGTGAAAAACAGCATTCCTTTTATTTCCTTGCAATTTTCAAACTACGACCCCCTGTTTACTGGATTGTACCGTGAGAGCATTTTTCCTTCCTGTAAATCAGGTTAACTAGGTTTATTGGTGACATACCGTTTTTCCCGCATTGTTTTTCGTTACGCAAACATGAACAAAGGTCTGCGCGTCTTCTTTTTGTATGTCTTTCACTCTTTTTGATGATTAAAATGATAGTAATATGAAGAGATGAAATTTCTACCAGGTTTATTACTCAGTTCTTTATTAATTACGAAGATAAATGAAGCAATATTTAGCGGCTCGAATGTATGCAAGCTTCCGAGACGATGGAGTCGTTCGTTCTTTGCGCCAACGACTCTTTATGCGCTGCATAAGAAGCCTGTCACCGAACTGTGAAAACGGAAGCAGAGTTTTATAACGCGTACGGAAGTAAACAGGTAGAAGCCGTCTATTGCCTGTAAGCGCTCTTCTTTGCGCCAGCACGCTACATATACGGTCGCAAATATTCTGTTCGCGGTTGAACGTTCATCCAATAAACGGTATATTTATCTATAAGCGCAATATACAGGGTGATTTATATTAACAGTTACAGATTTTTACAATGAAAATTGTGAGAGATACGTCCGTGCGGCCTGTGAAAATGAATTGTACATCAAGGCGGACATTATGTGCGAAGTAAAACTCAATAATAAGACGATCTGTTAACTGGAATGAAGTAATCAGATTTCTTATTTTTTTCCAAGGAATACAAGTTTATACTGCGTCATCTAACGCCGTCAATGTCGAAGGTGAGCCCTGTTTATACATTTCTTTTATCGATAATGGGGTTCGTAATCTTCAGCGTCAAATTTACACCTTTGAATGCTCGTTGAGGTTGGTCTCCAGCATTTCATATTCGTCAAATCTTTTCGCTGCGCTTATTAATATCGCAGAAATCACGATAACTGCTTCTTGGTCGTAAAATACCCATACCAAGTTTTTTTGGCAGATTAGAAATGCGAGCAACACCATTTTCAAAATGTCGAACGTGAGAAACCAGCCTGAACGAGCTTTGAAATGCGTATTTTTTGGCGACCGATGTTGAAAAGCGAACTGCCGATAAAGGGATTTGCAAAACTGCGTTCTCCTTTGATAATGACAATTCAATTTCGCATTATAAGCTTGGTTCCTAAAGTCAGAAATAAGGAAGTTGGTTAGTTAACTTCAGTGAAATAATGGTATATTTATTGAGCTCTATCAATTACATAGTGTTCTCCTTGGTGTACTAATCCACCTGCACAAACCACATCGACGTATATCTCACAGTATATAAAACAAAAGTCTGTAAACCTTTTTCAAAATCACCCCATATAGCCGCCTTCTCGTCTCGCTAGTATCCAAGCTAAAGTGTGCTAGTGCGAAAATGTTTTTCTTCCTCTTAAGACACCGGGATAAAACGACTTCGGTAAAACGTCATTTCCACGAGCAGAATTCGTGTAGTGACCATGCTATCCATTTTAAAGCGTAAGCTTTAGTGGTCGCATGTTGAGCAGTTTCGCGTGATTCCTGGAGAGCCGTGCTGCGCATGCGCGAGGAGATCTGACGACACACGGTGCATTTTTCTCTCTCTCTTCCTAGTCACTACTGCGCATGCGCCACTAGTAGCACCGAGCCACAGGTGTTCCGCCGTGGCGCAGCGCCGTGCCTTTCCTCAAAATGCAGCTTTCAATTTTCAGTTTTCTCTTTCTTCTTTCCCTCCCTCCTTTATACCTCCCTTTACGGCGCGGTTCGGGTGTCCACCGTGATATGTGAGACGGTGACTGTGCTTTGCACACTCGCCGCGCCATCTGGCATGACGTCACACCACGCGGCTCGCCGCCGTTTGGTATGACGTCACACCGCGTTCCTTGTCGTTGCGCTCGCCTCCGCTTGCTTCGCCAGCTGTGTCGCATGCCTGATAACATGTCGGATTGAAAAGGAGAGCTCGCGTGCGCCGAAACCACAGTTGTGTCGTCTTTAATGCGACAACAACGTAGCTAGACAACCAGACTAGCCTGGACTTGCAATCAAGAATAACCAAGGCTAACCATGTTATGCCTTAGCTTTCGCTACGTATATCCTAGCATAGCCGAGCTAAGCCACTAAGCCCCAGCGTTCATTGGGTGACCAACCTCTCGCGATCAATCATAATTTAACCGCCACCAGCCAGGGTAGGCGCGTTGCCTATCCAGTGTACGGAGCGCACTCAACATTACATGCCAAGCCGCGTCTACTTACCCGATACACTGCAGCTTTCGCTCTCTAACTAGATTCAGCGGTAGTTGAACCGCAGCTAATTTTTTAACGCGACAGCGTTAAGGGCCCCGTGTCGCTGAAAAGCCGGTGTCGTCGGCGTCGGCGGCGTTGGCCGTGAGCGAAAAATGGCGCAGTATATGTCACATCTCGGTGGACACCTAAACCGCGCCGTAAGGGAAGGAATTTTCCTTCCATTACGGCGCGGTACGGGTGTTCAGGAGAATTGTGAGACAGTGGTCATTTCCTTTCCTTAAAACCAGTTTTCATCTCATTTTCCTTCCCTTACGGCCCGGTTCGGGTGTCCACCGAGTTATGAGACGGGCGTCCTTTGCTTAAATATTCCAGCGGGCCAACAGGCGCCGAACGGGCGATGGCATTCCGTGGACTCCTTGGCAAGGCTGCAATACGCTGTCGCGTTTCACTCCTAAAGACGAAGCTTAAGTGTCCTCCAAATTTTTATTACTTCATTCTGTTTGCAGTTGGCTCTTTAGACCTCAGTATTAAATTCTAAATAAATAATTTGGTCCGCGCGAATGTTTCTGCAAGCGCAAAATTCCGCTCATCTTTCTCTAAAACTGCTAAAAGGTCATTTGTGGCTGCTTGGTTTCAGTGTAATACGGGATGTCCAGCGACTGGGTATTAAAGCGATATGTTGCCTCTCGTCTTTTTACCAATTTTTTTACACCAAAACACCCTGTGGCCAGGTCTTGAAGAAATCCACATCAAGAGTTTTGAGAGTAGGCTTTGGTTTTTTCCCGGGTAATTTTTTTCATACCTCCTGCTTGCCTCACCATCTTTCGAAATAAGTGCATAAAACAACTCGGAATCCCAAGAGCAAGCATTTCACTACCATTGTGTCTGTCCTGCGTTAAGGCTGCTGGCTTCTGCAGCCAAAGCAAGACTGGAAGGATTAGCAGTATTAAACCGAATGTGTCTACTACTCATAGTAAAGCCGCTCTAACAAAACACAGCGGTTTTTGGTGGTTTGAGCGGTGTTAATGCGTGGTTTCTCACTTGACGCATGGAATCAAACAATAGCAAAGGTAAGTCTATGATATTATCTCGTAATAACGTGATGAGTCCCACCTATCTGCTTGATAACATTTTAATAAGCTTGATAACATTTATTTTATTAAAGACCCTCTTAGGAGGGTTGACAGTATTCTTAAATAAAAAAATAAATATTAGAAAGCGTAACGCCATATCTGTACCTGGGGTTTACATTGTCAATAATCTATCTTGGGAAACACACATCGATTATATAACCTCTAGGGCAAGTCGCGCGTTAGGAAACATTCGTGGAAATTTATCACTGGCACTATCATCGTTAAAATTTTTATTGTCCACAACTTACATTCATTCACTGCTTGAATACGCATCATCAGTTTGGGATCCCGGGCATGTCACCCTCACGCACAGCCTTGAAGCAATGCAAAATCGCCCAGCCCCGTTCATCATTCAAACACTCAAATGTCTGCCAGTGTTGCTAATATCAAAGCGTTCCTACAGTTCCCACTGTTGTCCATCCGCAGAAAAGCATTTCGCCTATGTCTTTTTCATAAAATATTCGATCAGAACTCAAGCTTACGTTCACTTTGGGTACAACCACTGCCACCGTACATTTTTTTTTCGTCTTAATCACTGCCAAAAAGTGAGCATTACACACCGCAACACACACACTCAGCTGTTCACATTCATTCCTTCCCAAGACTAGCAAAGAATGCAATAACTTACGGGCATCACTTACTAGCATAGCTCGCACTGACAATTTTAGAACGGCTTTCGAAGGTTTTATTTAATAAGTTATTGTAACGATTAACACCTTATGTATAATTACTATGTTCGCTGTGCATTCTAATCATATATTCCTATTTTTACTTGCGCTACTATCAGATTTCTGGGACCACTATTATTTGAATACATTATCTTTCGTGTTTGCCTTTTTGTCTTTGCTTGACATGTTTTCGTTATTTGCATTTCTGTACTTTATAATATTAGTTAAATTTTTATGATTTGGCTTTTTGTTTTGCTTTTTTTTTTGCTCCTTCCGTTTTTAAAGTACTATGTACCCTGAGGCTAAAATAATTTAACAGACTTTACAAGGTGTCATTCTTCGATTTTTGTTTTCAAAGACCTAATGGTAATGGTCTTTCTTTCCGGCAAGGGAAAAGATTTCCTTTACGTTTGAAGGATCCTAATCAAAAGAACTTCGATGTAGGTTGCATTCTTTGTCCGTAATTGCATGTGCTCTTAGTCTTTTTAAAACCAGAAGACTTCAAGAGAATTATTCGCTTCATACAAAAAATCTTTTTTTGTTGTTGTATATGCAGCGTTTGTCATCGGCTGCCGTTACTTTTGCGTTACGGGTAATCACCTCATGTCATAAATACCACTCACGAACTGTCTTTAATTCATCCTTGCCACAGAGGTCGTCGCTGTTGCAAGCACAGCAGCAGAGATGCAGTTGCTATGCCTGCGGCTGTTCAGACACCGCGTCCACATTCTGCTCGGTGAGTCTGTTGAATATCACCGCCTGACGACTCTTCCTCCAACACTGCCCTCTTTCGAAATCCCTTTCATTGTTTCCAGACGCTCATTCCTGTGATGGCGCTAGAAAAGATCGACTCTGTTCAGCGTTGGGAAAGACGACAACTTGGCCATGAGGCACTCGATAGCCGCCGGGAAGTCCGTGTCTTTGAAGTCTAGGCAAATGGCGTAGTGGTGGTGACGAAATGGGGCGGGGCCGATCTCTCAGCAGCGCGCACAGATGTACAGATGTCGGCTTCCTGAACATGGCGCTAAAGCGCAGACTTGTACGAATACAAGGAAATGGGGAACACTTTAGGGAGATCAAACCAGTGCTGTAGAGAGAAAAGTCAGGACGAGTACTGGGAAGATTGCCCTGCAGCCTAGTTGTCAAGGCTTAGCAGATTGCCTCAAAGGCACGTACAGTCCCTGCCATAATATTACGGAGCACGCTTCGGTGACTCGAACTATCCCCACGCCTTACCCAGCGCAAATTATGAGGTACTTCTTAAACAGCTTAGCACACGTCACTGGCGCGTTCGCGTACGAACAGAAGACACACTTCAAACGCCGAAGCTTGCTCGGTAATATCTTGGCCGCACCTGTACCTGAGTGCGTGATTCACTTTTCTTCGGTCTTGGCAAAAACATAGTTGAGAAATTTTTCGTATTTCGTTCCTTTGGCAGACCTGTTCTGCCGAGTACTGACCATCACTAATTATTCTACCTGCTTTGAATGTTTCTTGAAAAGAGTCGAGCTCCCTTTTCTCTAAAGATTAAGCATGGCTCCTAGGCTCTGAATAGCGGCGTTTTATCTCTTCGAGTTTTACGGTGTGAAAGTCACGAGATTTTTTCTATTTTAAAATTCCGCATGGTGCTGCTTGCATATCACAGTATTGCACTTGCCGTTAGACGGTTATGAACACCATCGCCCATTTCGTTCCACTTCCCTGGAACACGCCGTTTTTTTTACTAATTTTCGCACCACCATAAATTAGCCCAATCAGTTAAAATGACTGAGAAAGGACAAATGAAATTTTCTCGTTTTTCCTACACAATGTGTGCTATTGCACTCTATTTGTTTGGGCGCGCTTTAAGACAAATAAAGTTATTGCAAATTACAAACGCGCCGTCCCTTACGAAGGTACTAATAAATTTATGCTACGGTTGCTTTTTCGCTGCTTTAGAATGTCTTGAAGAAATTTGACGTGTCTGTGATTTACGCGTAATAAAGACATGACGTCGTGGTATATATATAGAGAATTCCCTAGTGCGGCTTCATTTGAAATTCAACAATTGCACATGTGGAGAGAATGAAAAGGATGATTCATTGAGGACGCCAAAAATGGCAGTGTTGAGCGTTGGTATCCACAGTACAAATTCTTTAGCGAGAAAATGCCTGCGCCAGACAGCTTTAATTCAATTTTTTGCTTTGGCTGATGCCTAGGTCTTGTTGAAGCGGATATACGTGTGGGAGAAATGCTGTGAATTTCACGGAACTTACCACGTACTGGCAACTGTCGACGGACGTTGAATGCGCGTAGACCTGGAGGCGGCTTCCGAAGAGGCTTAGTGCTCTCTCCAGTGCCACTTTCCGAACACTGACACAGGGTAACTCTACTAAAAATCAGCATTAAGTGAGCGCAACTGTTCCTGTCTTCAAATCTGCTGTGCAACTAGGAATGAAATGTGAAGAGAAATCACACCTGGTATATGTTTTCATTTGTGCCAATTCTTTTCATAATTGCGCCTTCCGTGTCGGCTGCGCTGCTTTTTGGTGTGATCAGTGCATGGATCACAGAACAAATATTTTGCGTCGGGTACGTTCACGGTATAGTGAAACGAGCCACCCCAGCCAACGGACTTTTCAGCCTTGCAAGAGGTGGTTTTTACTCCTACCTGCCGGGCGCTCATCGCCCTGGCGATGAAACTGACCAGGCTGGGCAGTACGCATAAAGAATATTTCTCTCTATACAGTTTAACCGCGCGTCAAGATGCATCGAGAGTTCTGCGCATACCCAGCACAACGCTACGAAATTCTCGACGGTTTCTTGCCACGCCGTAATAGCGTCTCCAGATAGTGTCGTTTAGCCTTTCAAGGACGGCCATTCTTGAAACCACCTAGCCCCTACGATATGAGAGCAACTGTGAGCATATTTAAAGATTTTTATTTTCGCTCCAGAGCCCTGCGGAATCCGAACGCGCTCGGCTATATGCATCAAAGGGTTAGGATGTCAACACATTGCCATTGCGACATAGAGCGTGAAGCTGCATTTTAATGTCTTGAAGAGAACCCGTTGGTTTTATAAGCACTTTGAGTCCTTGTTTACGTGCTATGGGTGGTCGGACGGACGGATGAACGGTCGTCTCTACACAGTCTCTGCTGCTGATGTTTTGCTGGCCACGACTGACATCTGGTGATCACCAAGTATAAAAAATAGGTGCATGAATATGGCAGACACCGTTGAGCATAGCGTGGCGTCAAATTAGCTGAATACTTGGTGGCAGCGTCTTCTCGCTTATCAGTTTCCGCAGTTTGCGCTGCTGGTTCTCGTCTCGGAGCTGTTTGCTCGTAGGATGTGCACGTAGGCGGCTTTGCGCCAGCCTAATCCTGGATCAGGCACTGCTTTGCACACCGGCTAGTTTTCAAGTAAGAAAGGATGTGATATGCGTGTCTTAAGGTGGCTGGGGGGATGGAGTTCACCAAGAGTGCCTTTGTCGACTGCGTCATGCGCAAACCCAGTTGCGCTTCCCGAGCTATCACACAGGAGATGTTTGAACAGTCAATTTGCGGGCGCTCTCTTACGCTTGAAATGACGAAGGAAGGAGGCAACCGTGTAGAAGCTTGTCACCAAGAAGGCGGCGCAAGCTTTTCAAGACGCCTATGAAAACTAGAAGTAGCAATGTTCATGCGCCGCTGTAGATTTTGTCGCGAACGCTCTACTTAGGAACTTTCGGGCGCGATGCTTTTTACTTAGTGACGTGTTGAGCATTCGTCGATTCTACGCCTCTGGCTTACAGTTCAGGGCGTTGGTCCTGGCGCGTTTCAGTATCGGTTAGTTTGGCATATTTCTATGCTGGTAGCTTTAGAACGTGGTGGCTCTTGGAGGGAACAGAATTAGCGACCTTTCACCAGTCGAGCCGAGCATCGTTTTGCAGAAAATTTAGCACATATTCATAAATGGACGATTAACATTTTTGAGCATGACACTGAAAAGGCCTAATCGTCTCCTTAATTTTCTTCGCTCGTGCCTGCTACCCAATAACAAAAGAATATGTCGGCACTTGTTGGCAGTGATGAGTCATGCGACGTGTTCGCCACTCTTTGGCAGGTACGACGAGACCCATGGGCATCGGTAAACAAGAAAAGACGACGCTTACATGAGACATAGGGAGCTCTAATGGAATATAATGCAATGTCTGTGCTTCCATTATTATTTATGACGCATTCCAGAGCGCGGAAAAATTTTGTGATATGTACTTTTTGGATCGTTCCCGGGAAGATAATTAGGGTGGAGTCCACCAGCTTTCGTTCTTTATTTTCTAATAAAAAGCGATAAAAACGTGGATAAAAAACATTCCTGGTGCTTACATGCGCCATTCGTACGCTTTACCTATATTCATAAACGTTCATACGTTCTTCGGGTTTGCTTTCATTGATTTTTCCGGTGCAGTAACCTCAACCCAAATACAGGGCAAAATTCCCCCCTGCCTCTTGTGTCTCATCCGGACTGGGGAGGAGATGGCAATGCAAAGGAGAACATTGCAAAAAGCTTTTAGAAGATTTTTTTATGGTTTGGTTGAAATCATCGCATAATTTTTTTTCCACAGATTCGTGCATTATTATAACGCACCAACTTCTTTACTGATACTGTTAGTCCTATAAATAGTCAATTTTACAGGACAGTCGAATGAGTTTGAGCTGATAAGTGTAAAAAAATTAATTTTTCAGAGTATTCTGCTACCGGACAGTTGGTGGTCGCTAGAATGAAGACAAGGTAAGAAAACCACGCGCTGAGCGTGCCCAGGCGAGAATACACAAAAAGCCAGCTGATTTTTGTCTCGCTGCAAGTGATAAATAATGACGTAACCAAGAAACAGCTCTAAGAAATTGAAAGGTGTCCACAATGTTCTGGCTTGGTTGCTTGACCGGCATCAGAAGAGCTGACATAAAAAAGAACGAATATACACTATTTGTTACTGAAAATGTTGTTGGCTTGTACGCGTGGCGTAGTGATTTATATTGTTTCCTTTTGGATAGCTGCTGGACAGTTTTTTAATGCCTTTTTTCGTAATACCCATGGAACGTACTAGTTGCCAAAGGGACTCGCATCCATAAATCCTGCACTGCCTGTTTTAAATCGATTCGCTATAGCAGGTTACGTCACCGGTCCTGAAACTCAAGGTCATGTTCCACAATTAATTTTTCTCTGCTTAAAAGGTGGTGGTGGCGGTGGCGAAAACAATTATTGAGACAGTTAAAGGAGTGTGGTAGAAGACGAATGAGACCGTTAGTTCGGGGCTCCAGTATTAGATGGTGGTGAAAATTTTATTGAGACAGAGAACCGTTGCCGAAGACGGGTTTGGAACCCTTAGTCCGCGGCTTAGCCTTAGTTCACGGCTCGAAACCTGAGGTCTGACCTACCCTTGAGGTAGGCATCAATATGTTACCGCATCTACATTCCTTCCCAGTCGAGCAATTGAAGCAGTGCAAACATGCCAGCCACTGCTTAATTTTACAGCTTTGAATATTCCTAACATCACAGTGTGCTTCCCTCGATAAGGTAACCGACACAAACCCGGAACAACATCATCGTGGACAAAGGTTTGTGACTTCTCGCATTTGTTTCATGGTGTTGGCGTGCTTCTTGCGCTGGTATACTTCTGCAATAAGGAATGCACCCGGCAATGCAACGGGTTTGCCTCCAAGGGCGAAATCAGTATCTTTGTAAACACGCTAAAAGAAACCTTGCTACCGCCTTGCACGTGGTACATGCTGTCAAGAAGACACAGCATGCCCAACTTATCCATGGTACTTGTCTAGAGCAAAAATACTTTCTAGCACTTCAACATGGTCCCACCTATCCTGCAGCACCATAATTCTAGTAAGAAGAAGTGCGCTATGCTTCCTGCTGAACCAGCGCTACAATCGGTGGCCAGTTCATTCACTGCGCGTTCATCTATTCTGGTTCCTTCTCTTAGGGCGCGTTCCAGGGGACTTATGCCGTAACGGCGTATTCCATAATCACGCAACAAGTTTATTGCAATAGCATTAAAAGCCTTAACGGAGAAAGAAGTTGAAGCCGTCCGGCGACGCCTGTCATAAAATTTGCTGATTGGCAGACGGGGTGTGTGACATCATAGACCACGTGATATGTCCGTTGGCAGGTGCATGGACTTTTGCGCGGCAGTTGGCAGGTAGGCTTGGACTAGTCAGCTCTGCATGTAAGCTTGTAATGAAGCCAGAATGAGCGCCGCGTATGTCTATCGTAGAGAAAAATTCAGACAAGCGGAGAGGACGACCACGGCCGTACATCGCTGAAGATGGAATACCGACGACTGCAGTGACGGAGGAAGAGATGACCAAGCGGACTGCAGGACTTAATCCTCTTAAATTATTAATGCGTAATGTAATTAAGTTTCCCCAACTCTATATATTTTTCTTGTTTATGTACAATGAATCCTGCTAAATTTACTGTGAAGAAAACAAGTAGAATGTGGATTTGTCAAAGTGGTTGACAACTTATATTTAGAATTTTCCTGTATTGTTAACAAGGCAAACGATTGCTACACAATCTTTCTAAGTTATGAAGTCATGGATATTTTTTAATTTTCCACCTAGTTAAGACGACCGCTTTCAACCCTGCACCGGATGAGCACTCATAGAAAGTGCTCTTTTTCATCATGGCTTGCCACAAGTGAGCTGCAGCTTCCTATAACAAGCACAACAAAACTATATCGAGAAGTGGAGGGGAAATTGCGCATCAATTTCCCGGAAATGCAGAACTAGAAAACAAACGATTAAAATGGTCTCATGCCAGACCGCCGCTATTAAGGCATTGCCAGTTTTGAGCGATCGACACACCACGAAGTTCTCCAGGCGAATACAGGTATATGCTGTCATTTTTTGTGTAGACATTTGCCGTTTTATTGTATTTGTTTCTTTAGAGAAGAAATTCCTGTAGCATCTTTTACTGACATAGTCGACACCGGTATGTCTTATCGTGTGACTGCAGAACCTAAATTTGAGATGCCATCTGTGGCCTAAATTTTGTCTCTCCTACCCCTGCCCCACACTTCATAGCGTAAGCGAGCAATAGGTATATGCATGAAATGGTAAAACAATTGTATAAACAAAGAAAAATGCATAAATAAATATGTACTCATCTGCTCCACAGAACAAGCTGCCAGTGCTTCTTCCACTCGAAATTCTCGTCGCAAGTGTTGTTGTGAATTAAGTAGTAGTGGCCCAAAAGAAGCGTGCTTGCAGAAAACTACGCAACTTTTTTCAACTTCACTTCAGAAACTGACACGTAGGTATTCAGCAGAAATCATACAAAAGATTGGCTTACTGCAGTGCAGTGCCCTCGGAGAGCCGACCAGATTAGCTTACAATAAACATGTGTCCATGAAGGCAAGGTACCTCGTCAAGTGGAAACTAACATTCTCCTTACATCATTAATGCTCTGTAAATACGGACGGCCTGATAGAGCTCGCTGTTTGAACTGTCGGGACATGAGGGCAGATACGGGACAAACACTAATCTCATGTAATGCAGTCTCTCTTACTTTTTCTCTTCATGGAGTGTTTGGCCTGACTTGGTCTGGAGAGATAACGTGGCTTAGCGGAGCAGGCGCTTTTCTTTACTAAGCCTTACCCCTGGTGGCATAAAATGCAGCTTTTTCTTCTCTTTCTGCGCAAGTGCTATAGGTTACCTAAAAGAATGAAACGAAAAGGGGTCAGAAATTCAGAAGTCTTCAGTATGCGGGTATAAAATAATTGAAGAATAGAACTTAATGAGAATACGTTAGTTATCACCACCCTGCTGATGACGTTGCCTCAGTAGGTATACCAAGAATGTATTAAAGAAAAATTAGGGCCTAAACAGGCAAAGCTGAAAAACGCTTCTTTAGGTAATCATTAGGGTAACTAAAAAAACTTTAAATATTCAGGAAAAGGAACAACAAGTTGCTACAGTTAGAGAAGATTTCATGCCGTGTGAGAATATAGCTACTTAGGGCAGTTATACTGACAGCAAATCTGGGGTCCGCGTGCCTGACACAGCTAAGAGAATAAGAATTGGGTGCAGTGTATTCGGCAGGTATTCACAGAAAATAATATGGAACTTAGGAGCATACGTTTAGACGAAAGTTCTCCTTTTTATCACTCACATAATTAACAGAAATTTAGATGCAACACGGGTTTATATGAACTTGAGGACAACGCAGCGAGCTGTGTAAAAGAAACCGACTAAGGTAACGTTAAGCAAAGGGAGAAACGCAGACTGGATGAGGGAAGAAACGTGAAGTGATGAATACAAGCTGAAATCAAAAAGGAATGGGCATGAGCAAAACACATAATGTCACGGAAAGATGAACGGCAGTCCGTTACCGCAACTAAGTGGGTTAAACGAGAAAACAAGCGTTGCTCTGGAATACAGAGAGGTCTTTACGAAAATAGCTTTCGAGTTTCTAGTTAGCCCCTAATGTACTCGTAATTAGTAACCATGACATCAGAAATTCAGCACTCATTTGTTTCAGCATTCGTTTAACATAAGGGTCTAACTTCGCATTTCATACCTGTGTCACGTTATCGTTACCAACTGAAGGGCGGGTCCGCGCTATCTGTGGTGAGGGCGAAATTGCAGGTAACAATTCGGATAAAAAAACTGAGACGCAGAAACAAGGCGGGATAGAAATAAACAAAAATTAACACGAAAAACCTATACTACACGTTATACCTTTGTCTAATGTCGAATGCTGGAGTTCTCTCAGAACCAACTTTGTCTACTCGCGAAATGTAGTCAAAGCCCATAGCGCATGGTTCCTCCTGATCACTCTCAAGCGCCCAGTAGGTCCATCTTCTAGTCCTTCCAGCGTGTTCCCGACACCATGTGGAACACCCAGCTGCCCCCAGTGGTCCGGTCGCGCCCACCCACGTAGTTTCCGGCCTCAGTAAAGACCGTACGGCGCGGGTACTAGATCACCGTATCGGGTATCGGTCTCCGCGGCTGCATCTACTATAACTCTTCTCACCACCACTGCGCACCGCCTCAGAACTTCTTCTTCTTTTTCTAAGCCTGGCACATGCCCACGCAGCGGGATAGGCCAAGGTTGAGTAGATAATCCCAGCGAGGTTTCAACCTCTTCCTCCTCTTCTCACTGTCTCCACCCTAATGGGACACTTCTTTTTCTTCAGTGACTAGTCAACATGCGGAACACTTTACTTGCTGTCTTCCGGTGCGTGTAGCCTGTTTTTCTCCCCGTGAACTTCTAAGAGCTCTTACTTCAGCCTGTAGTGTGAAAACACGTCACGTTATAAGACGATATGAATTGCACTGCATATTTTAGACAAATGGTCACTGCTTAAATTGAAATGTGGTCATATCTCACAAGTGCACTGTGGTCGTTCACGAGGCATTTTTTCAAGCAAGCGAAAAGGCAGCCTTTTTTATTGAATTATTGCCTGTAAATAAAGAGAGCACCGCCCTTGTCCCTTCAGAGGCTGATATACATCCATACAAAGGAAAAAAGCTTGGAGTCGTCGGCAGCTGAGAGCGAGCATAAATACGCATGGTGCTCTCTAATATGAGTTAAGAGTGGTGTTTAGACGGTAAGCTTTAATTATACGCATGCTTATGATGAAAAATAGCGCAAAACAAAACACGTCACGTATTAAAGCAGCCGTCACAAAATCTCGCATTCATTCTTTCCAAAAGAGCAACTCTGCACAGGTGAACAGGCTCATGGAATCGGTGTATCCCATGCATGTTATCTTGATGACTTGCGGCTAACTGGTGCGATGGAGAAAAGGGGGTCACAAATCACAAGATGTTCGGCGAGAGCGCCAGAAGGTTGACGTGGTGCCCTGTGTGCATAAAATGGTACATGGGCTAAAAAAGGTAGGAAGTCGCTATGGCGTCCCAGTGGTTTTATTTTTCCTGGCCGAATAAGATGAGCCGTTTGTGCTGACAAATTCGGAACGGACATGAAGGTGATGGCGACAAGAGAAAACGGCCAGAGCTCACCGTTAAGCACCGCTCTGCATTTGTACCGTGCTTCATGGATGTAGTGTACAAAGTGCCGATGTCTTGCGGAGTTCTGTATATAGGGCAAACGGGGCGATGCCTCAACATTAGGCTAGGTGAAAATTGTAATGAACTAAAAATCATTATGGGAATCTTCCTGAATATTTCCGCGAGTGCTGTGAAAGAGGAGAGCAAACGAGAAAAAAGAAAAGTGCACGCCGGTTTTTTTTTTCTCGAACCACCATACTTTCCAGACATCGCGATCAGCTCGTACGTGAGATTATGGAGGCATACCATATTAGAAAATGTCAAAATGTGTGTCAGCGAGCCATCCGTTACCGCATTGCATTGATATCATTTTCTATAACGGGTCGTTTTGCTAAATTGTTTCTTTCCTAGTGATGAGTGACATGTGCTGCTTACAATTCCTTTCTCCCTTTGACTTGGGCTTCCAGGGGGGGGGGGGGGGGGGCTGCTTGTTTTACGTCTTTTGAAAGTGACGTGCATAAATTGAAAAGGGCAAGGTTCCGGGCTATTTCGTAATGCATTTAAAAGGAAGAAAACAGCGCGATGAAACACGGACACATAAACGCACATGTGTGTCGTCTGTGCGTCGTGTGTGTCGTTCCTTCGCGTGTCCGTGTTTCATCGCGCTGTTTCTCCTTTTTAATTGTATAATTTGCTTGTTTCAGAAATAAACCAAAGTTGCGAGTTAGCGCTTATCTGCGTCATTCCTTTCAGTCCTTGGTGTTCCTTTTCCGCTATTCTTCATCATGAACGCTCACCAAATCGCCCAACTATCGGCTTTGCTTAATATGTATGCTTTTATTTCATGAGCCCTATGGTTACTGGCTTATGTTATTCCTTCGACGACTCATAGAGGAAGGTTTCTAGTGGTGAAGAGTACATTTCCGTCAGCGCTGTTTAAAAAAAACAGAAAACGAAGTAGAACACCAGGTATGATTATTGTTTTCAGGACTAAGTAATGTGAATGCTAGCCGTTACTATAAATAAGATTTTAAACTATTCGAAAAACAGAAAACATTCATTAACACGTGAAATAACTCAGTAGCACATCACGTTTGGTAAACAAACTATTTTTGCTTTCCTTTATGCCTATATAATTCGTTGTACTAGCTGCATTAGAGTTTTGAGCCTAACGTCACCTGGTTTTTAAAATCATGCCAATGAAATTTCAGTGCTCTGCAAAATCATTGATACTTTTGATATAAACCAAGCTGTATAGAGATTCTAGGGACGTAATTTATAGATAACGGTGTACTTATCCGCACCCTGCTGTATAGTCGGTTGTCTCTGTCAGTAGCGCATCTGCTTCCAAACCCAGAGATCGTGAGTTCGGGTGGTCTTGTTGATACAAGTTTCCCTTGTTATCACATGCGGGCTCGGGGCTCTCAGTAACCATAAGCCAAAAAATTGTTCCGGCAGCCACTCAAATGATGAATGTGTTTTAAACGACTGTATCTGTAGCCTAACGGTCGTAGTCATTTGGATCGCAGTAAACTCATGCACTAGGTACCAGCCACAAATATGGTAGTCAGTCTGTTTTAGATACGCAACAGAATCTGACAAGACACTATTTTTTATGTAGGTTTAAAGTCCCAAAGCGACTCAGGCTATGAGGAACGGAGCAGTGAAGGACTCCTGAAGTTTCTATCACCTGGTGTTCTTTAACGTGCACTGACATCTCACAGTACACGGGCCTCTAGAATTTTGCCTGCATCGAAAATCGACCGTCACGGCCAGGATTGAACCCGCGTCTTTCGGGTTAGCGGCCGCGTGCCATCGCCATTGAGCCACCGCGGCGGCGAGAAGACAATCTGATTAGTCTCTTGTGTATGAGCAACAGCCTGTCAACAAACGCAGAAATTTTCATCAAGGAGACGAGTGCATGAGATTGAGAAGTTTGCAGCGGCTAGGTGGTCTCAGCTGGATAGGAAAGAGATAATTGGGCGCCAGTGAGGAAAGCCTTTGTCCTGCAGTGGACGTAGTTCAGCTTATGATAAAGCGCCGGGACCAGCTTGTGAGACAAGCTGCTGAAGCTTAAACAACTATGCTTCTGCTCCTATAATTTGGTTATCATGGTGGATGCACACCATCGCTGGCCACCATACGACTGTTATGAATGAACTCTTAGGTGGGCTCCTACTGCATTGCTTGGGGTAAAATGAACAGAATCGTCTTTTCTTGGGCTAGTTGGTTTTTCATGCTGTAGGTGTTTGCAGCGCACACGAAACACGGACGGACAGAAAAGGGAACGAAACACAGCGCTGACTTTCAACTGAGCTTTATTGGAAAAATAAGCGACTTTTATACAAAAATTTTAACATGTGACTCAGAAGATGTCAAAACGTCCTACTACATGTGCCATTTAAAATCACTGATACTCTAGATAAAAACCCTGAAAAAACACGAATGGAAAACACTGAAAGACACGTGCCGCCTAAAACACCTAAAGGGTGTCATGATCAATAACGGTGAAGGAACAACATTTGAAAAAACTACCAAAAAACTATGATACCAAAATGCAAAAGCAGGGTGAAGCTGTATATGGGCTCCCGTTGTCACAAAAAAATAAAAGATAAATGAAAATACATTGAAAAAACAGGGCTGAAACGGTATAAAACACATTACCTAAAACAGCATAAGACCCATTATTTAAAGAGTGTTGAAATTTACAGGTGCGCGCCTGCGGCCTGCAAGAATCCAAGTTCTTTATCCAGGAGTACTAAGGACACAGCGCTGACGCACATGTCCGCTTTCTGTTGGTTGGCTTTTGCCTCGATAATCTCCCTCGTGGTCTGATCGCTGCTTCTACCTAAAATCGTAGTGTCCTGGAACCGTGGTATGCACTTATTGCATTCGCTGCAGTGTACAGCGAGATATCCTTCTCGTATGTTTCTCTTGCGCAGATTGTCATAATTATTGTTGTGTTCTCGGAGTCGGTCGTTAAGGCATCGGCCCGATTGTCCTATATAGACTTTCCCGCAGCTTAACGGAATCTGATACACCACACCCTTGGTACAAGGTACAAACGGAGACCGGTGTTTTTTGGAGCACTGCACACGTGGTGTACCACACGTCTGAGTAAGCTTACAAAGCTTTGACAGCTTTTCCGAGGCTGAAAACAATACTCTCAACTTCACTTTTTTGCCTATTCGTTTCAAATTGTGGGAGATGCTGTGCAAATAGGGCAATACAACCAGGTTTCGTTTTTGTTGACTCTCAGCCGAAGCTTTCATACTTCCTTTGCTTTTACTCTTCACTTCCCTATAGATTCTTTCAGCCACCGAGATGATGATCTGCTCCGCATAACCACTTTCTTTCAACCTTGCAGTCTGTTGATAAAAACTGCGCTCCATGGTATGTGGACAGGATTTTTGCAAAGCATTTGTCAAACACAGGTTAATAATGGAACGTTTTACTAGTTTAGATTGTGCCGAATTGAACGGTAGGACACTTTTTTTGCCGTCAAGGCGATTCTAGGAGGGTTCGCCCCCTCGTCAAGCCATGGGATACGCCTCATGAAGATACTTCGCTCCGAGTGGCGAAGACAAGCAAGGATCTACAAAAATGACCTGTATGTGTTGCTACGCACCACCACACCAGAACGTCAAGCCGACAGGGATCTCCAGGCATACCTTCGCATCGCCTCACAAACGACAGAGTTCATGTGGCAGCAAGCGTTGCAGTATCTACGGAACACAGCCCCGGAGAAGCCTCGCACGGTTCTAAGGGACGTCACTACTATTGGAGATGTCCCTCTACCTGAGCACGTGAAGAATTTTCTGGTATTGGGCCCCAAGTTCGCCGTAGAACCTCGGAAGACGGCACCCGAGTTGCTTGCCATGGTCCATCAGGTCGTGAGGAAGGCACCAGACAGTGAACGGAGCAGATGCGTTTCGGAAGGAGTGGACGTGCTTCTTCGTCGGGATTCGACAAGAAAACAACTACCTGTGCGGCAGGTGACATCCTTCTTATGTGAGAACCAGCTGCGTGTTCTTCCGGAGGATAAAGAAGGAGGCCTTGTTGTGTGCTCCAGGGAAATGTTCGGACTGAAAGCCCTTGACGCCATCAGAGGAGTGTTCCGTGAAGATTCTAAGGTACGTTCACCAAAATTGAAACAAACAGCCAAAACATTGTGTGAGAGGCTGAACCTGACCCGTTTAGGCCGAAGTATTGACAGCTCCGAAATCAATAGCCTTCATTTCATGTTTTCCGCTAAGACGCACAAGCTCGGTTGCCCTTTCAGAGTAATCGTGTCAGAAACAGGTTCATTGCAGAAAGCAATTTCCCAATTCCTGCAAGACAAGCTGAAGACCATCCCTTTTGATGATACTTTCCAGATTAAGAGCTCGGTAGATGTCATAGGGTTTCTGGAAGGCCAGAATCACAAGAACTTGCAAGCATGTTCTATAGATATTAAGGACTTGTATTACTCTCTTCCGCAGAAGGAGTTACTTTCATACCTTGAAAATAGCATCGACAAATTTGGCTCTGTAGCTTTCCAGAATGCAGTTGGGATGAGTGTCAAGTTGTTTTTAGAAATGCTTACTTTCTACCTTGGATCCACTTACGTAACTTGGAATAACGAAATACATTTGCAAAAACAAGGTGTATGCATAGGTTCTTGCTTGGCACCCGTCCTCAGTGATATTTTTTAGGCCATCTTGACAACATGTTGATGTGTCACCTGGCAGAGTTCAACGCCGTAAAAGTGTTTAGATATGTAGATGATTATTTAATTCTTTTTGATGATAGCAATGATTCTTTCCAGGCATATGTAACGCAAGCATTGTTAGTCTTTCAGAGAGTGTTCGAACCACTCATGTTAACGCATGAGCTGCCGACTAACGACACCATCCGGTTCCAAGATTTAAGTATCACGTGTACGAGAGATCATATCTGCTGGACATACGATCCACGAGGCAAAAAAAGTGTCCTACCGTTCAACTCGGCACATTCTAAACTAGTAAAACGTTCCATTATTAACCTGTGTTTGACAAATGCTTTGCAAAAATCCTCTCCACATACCATGGAGCGCAGTGTTTATCAACAGACTGCAAGGTTGAAAGAAAGTGGTTATCCGGAGCCGATCATCATCTCGGTGGCTGAAAGAATCTATAGGGAAGTGAAGAGTAAAAGCAAAGGAAGTATGAAAGCTTCGGCTGAGAGTCAACAAAAACGAAACCTGGTTGTATTGCCCTATTTGCACAGCATCTCCCACAATTTGAAACGAATAGGCAAAAAAGTGAAGTTGAGAGTATTGTTTTCAGCCCCGGAAAAGCTGTCAAAGCTTTGTAAGCTTACTCAGACGTGTGGTACACCACGTGTGCAGTGCTCCAAAAAACACCGGTCTCCGTTTGTACCTTGTACCAAGGGTGTGGTGTATCAGATTCCGTTAAGCTGCGGGAAAGTCTATATAGGACAATCGGGCCGATGCCTTAACGACCGACTCCGAGACCACAACAATAATTATGACAATCTGCGCAGGAGAAACATACGAGAAGGAAATCTCGCTGTACACTGCAGCGAATGCAATAAGTGCATACCACGGTTCCAGGACACTACGATTTTAGGTAGAAGCAGCGATCAGACCCCGAGGTAGATTATCGAGGCAAAAGCCATCCAACAGAAAGGGGACATGTGCGTCAGCGCTGTGTCCTTAGTACTCCTGGATAAAGAACTTGGATTCTTGCAGGCCGCAGGCGCGCACCTGTAAATTTCAAAACTCTTTAAATAATGGGTCTTATGCTGTTTTAGGTAATGTGTATTATACCATTTCAGCCCTGTTTTGTCAATGTATTTTCATTTATCTATTATTTTTTTGTGACAACGGGAGCCCATATACAGCTTCACCGTGCTTTTGCATTTTGGTATCATAATTTTTTGGTAGTTTTTTCGAATGTTGTTCCTTCACCGTTATTGATCATGACACCCTTTAGGTGTTTTAGGCGGCACGTGTCTTTCAGTGTTTTCCATTCGTGTTTTTTCAGGGTTTTTATCTAGAGTATCAGTGATTTTAGATGGCACATGTAGTAGGACGTTTTGACATCTTCTGAGTCACATGTTAAAATTTTTGTATAAAAGTCGCTTATTTTTCCAATAAAGCTCAGTTGAAAGTCAGCGCTGTGTTTCGTTCCCTTTTCTGTCCGTCCGTGTTTCGTGTGCGCTGCAAACACCTACAGGGTAAAATGAGTTCACTTTCAAAACTGGGACGGCTACTTCATGTTTAAGAGCCCGATAGTAGAGTAAAGAACACTCAAGTTGTCGGTAGTAGTTTAATTGAATCTCATAATGAGTATGTGACATTGAAAACATGTTCACTCAAAACGTGCTTTGAATCTTAAGAGAGTGCGCTGTTGGGAGAGCTGGTCATTTATTATCACAAAGATACTTGCGTACATATAAACTAGGACGTGGAGAGTACCCTTCACCTTAATAACAGAGCCACTATATTTTTAGGGTGTGCAGAATCCGACTAGCGGAACAGTTCAGAATTCCGCCACCCGTTTATAGTTGTTAAACATAACTCTACCTGGTCGGCGCATGCCAGGAGCTTCCAACCTGGCACAAAAAAAATTCTGAGGCGTAGAACGTTAATTGCAAATGGTGCTCTGCAGAGGCGCAAACGCGCCGCATGTCATTACCTGTGTGCAGTTGGTTTGCATTGTACGAACCCTGAAACCGTTCACTCAATTCACAAGCGCGGAAATTAAGCCTGTCCAGTTTAATCGAGTGTCCCCTATTCTTTAACAGCGGAAGAAGGGTGACAACAACCCCAGTCGACTCGACACGGCCGAAGTCGAAAGAGCGGCGGGTATTAGCGAGTCAAGAATTTGTGTCCGCGTTGCAACAGCCTCGACGCCTTTTCACTGTGTCTGGCGGGATTGACGCATAAAAACTGCAAAAGAGTCAAGAGGCCGCTGAAGTTTGTTTTATTTCGCGCTCCTTTATAGTATTTTTTTCCAAATAAAGGTCTTCCAATAAAGGTCCACAAATGAGCTGAGAGATACTTTTTTTTCTTACAAGAGGGCGCGCTTAACTGCCAACATCACTGGATAAGTGGACAGATGCTCAAGTGGATAGCGAAGAAATAAATAAAACAGTTGAAAAGGCTGTTGATTCAAGCTTCTGTTCATCTAAAAAATTTAGCTGTCTCTCGTTAGAGGGCCCTAAGAGCCGATTTAAGAAGTTTGTAACTAGATTGTACCCGTCACTTGTACCTACTTGCGCAGTGATTTTTAGTCGGAACAGCGTACACTAGAGTAGCATGAAATAAGAAGTGATTTAAACTTTTATACTGCTTGTTCCATGGCTGACAATAATAGAAGGCTACAAAAAGAAGTAGCTCAAAGCGATAAATGTCTTTCATGATTTTTTGCGCAGAGGACGGCGCAAGAAACAAGCAAGTACGGTTTTTTGCCGATAGAAAGCTGAAAGCACAGTTCAGCAAACAAAACCGCCTCTTGCTGCATCCTGTAGAGGCGTAACTGACGAGCTCAAATCACACCGCATACACTGAAGGCAGTGTCTGTCACTCATAGAAGAACGGAGTTTCTACTATGGCGGTCTTCCAGGGGAGCAGTATTAAAACTGTAAGCGGGTGGGTTTATTGGAATTTCAAGAAAAGAAGTGTGAAGCCTTTGCATGTGTTTGAGGCAACGAGCGTTTTTTTTTATATAATCATATGTTCGGTTGAAATTGAAACTTAAGTCGTTTTTTAAGCCTCCTGCTTGCGAGGCCAGCAGAAATCTTTGCCGTGAAACGCAGCTGGGTACGGAGAAAAAGCAGAAGGCAGTGTGCAATGCGGTCTCAGAGGAAGAAAGTGTGACTGAACGTCTTTCTATCGGTAGTTTGTGTGCATGCTTTCGCGCTTTCTACGAGGGGGAGATTCGTAGGCTGTGGATATCGATGTTAATTGGCTCTGCATAAGCATAGACCTCCTATAGAGCTTCTTGTTCCAGTTCTTTACCCCGTGAACATGCAAATAATGCTCACTAGATAACCCATTTTTTATGCAAATAAAAACAAATTAGGCTTCTTTCCGGTGGTTGCGCAGCTGTAGGATTACGAGGCACTGTTTTTTTTGCAAGCACAAGAGATGGAAGACACGGGTTGGCGCGCTTTCCTGAATCAAGGAATCATGTATATGCATCCTATTTTTCATCATTTCAGTCTTATTTGAGCGCAACCACTCGTGTGGTTATTGCGCCATCAAATCAAAAAGTAGCGTATGCCACCTTTGCTTACTGGCAATCCTAACCACTGAATTTCCTAGCGATAGCTGCATTACGGTAGCATTTCGAGCCTTCAGCGTGGCGGCCCAGCGGCGCGCAACCCTGTGGCGGCGGCGCCACCCTGTGGATGCGCCGCCACGCTGTCACGTGGTTGGTCACGTGGTGCGGAGGAGCTGCCGGCGGCGCGGCGCCGTGGCTGATGGCGTGGGTCGTCACGGGGCTGGTCACGTGACCGAGTTTCACTCGGCCAGCTGTAGCTATCGCCTCACTCCAGGTTTAACCAGAGCTAAACCACCGCCAATTGTTTACATTACCACCGCTTCTTGCAAGTGATATCATTTTGCTATTGCACTGGCATCCTGTTTTTACTATTCTCTTTTTATGTATTCATTAATCGTCTACGATTCTCTTTACGGTAGCTGCGCTTTCTGTGCTTCTTTTTATATGTATTTTTGCTGTACTTTACGCAGCTGTTTCGTAACCTTTGGTGGCAGCGTTTTCCTTTACTTTGTGGTGATGCTCTTTATAGTGCTCTTCGCGGTTTTGTGATGTGCTACTGTGATGTGGTTTCACAGTATTGTTGGATTCGTTTCGTGCCCCATCTATTTACCGTTGATTAGGCTCTTCGTTCTAATTACAAAGAGGCTAGGTTGGCTAAAAATTACCAACTCGCCCAAATTTCCGCCTTGCTAAAATTAAGTTTTAGTAAAGTCAAAATGGTCTAAAAATCAGTTATCTCCATAACCGGTCGTTTTCCCAAGCAAATTCAGATGACGACAAGGGCATGTTTCCTATGCAGATCACTGAACCTAGTCTGCAATGTCACTCGTTATTAACAGTGACCACTTAGTCCTTATTATGTTTAATGGAGTGGTGGGCAAAATACTTCAGTTTAGGTGTGTTTCTTTAGGTGTTATTGCGTCTTTCGCCGCCGGACAAACATCAACATTGTAAGAAAAAAGGAGTAGCATACGTTGTTACTAATAGCTAGAAGTTAGATAACTATACGTTGCCTTCAGTACCCGTTCAGAAGAACAGTATTTATTTATTTGTATTAAACAAAAAATGCAGAACAGTGGACGCGTTCATTCATCTTTCTTTTCGGCAAAGAACATGTCTCATACAGGTACAATCGCGAGTATAAAATATTAGCCCAAGTGAGGTGCCACCGGAGCGGCCGATATCAACGTTCGACGCTGTGGTTACGAACACGCTGGTAACGAAAGTGCCAGGTGTGTTCGCAAAGCACGGCGTGACGTCAGCCACGTGGTGCGATTTTCGCCGCTCCGGTGACGACTTAGTGGCAATCTTTTACTCGCGACTGTAATTCTTTCGTATCGACTGTGAACCTTGATATTAGGAAGCCCACGTGGTCGCTAAAAAATGCATGTTTTAACGAAAATACTTCGGCCGGACCAGAATACAGCCGAACTTTGAAAAATAAAATAAAACAGGTAAGCCTTAATGCGAACCGACAATGATGTGTTTTCTTCTGATATGAACCTCACTGAATACAATATTAGGCGACGGGCTTCGTCAGCTTCCACCGCTTTCTACCTGTGGGATAAGTAAACCTGCCAGTCGCATAAAGCTTTTTTACCCAAAATAAAACGCCAGTCTCTCAAACTGATTGACGCCAAACCTCTTTTTTCTCCTGGATTGGCTAAGAAAAGGAATATACGCCTCGTCTGAACTTATTTCTGCATTTTTAACATGTTATGTTTACAAAACAAACGTTGGCCACTCACTCCCCCCCCCCCCCTCCTCTTGAAAAAAAATGAAGAACTTGGAAGAGTAAAACACACTGCTATCCTCCATTCCTCACTTCGTGAGCAGCTGTTTATAAAAGGCATCTGTCACTGTCAGGAATACAGCGCGCCACCCCTCATCGCAAACAGTGGGATTACTACTGCAGTACAAAAAAAAAAAATCCCTGATCAATCAGAGGCACAAACATGCGCAACCCACCGCAAATATTTCCTCTATAACCTTAATCGCTAGATGGCTACGATAGTGTGTGCTCCAGCAAACATTGCTCTCGTTGCGGATATCATTGCGGCAATTTTCAGAGCGCACGGCATGTGCACCGTCGACTACACACACTGTTCCCTATTCGCTCTCTAGCAATGGATCGAGAAGGTCCCGTGTCCGCCTCATTTCTATGCGTTTATTTAAAAAAAACTCGGCGCCGAAGATACACGACACTTTCGGAAGGTAAAAAAAGCACATAACTTTCGTTGCGACATGATTAAATGTCGAATTTGATTTGATGCTGCTGGCCGCTCTGCGGGGATAGAGTCTAGGCTTGTGTCCGTAAACGATAGTATAGCACCATGCAACATGACTTCCCAGAGCCACCCTCTGTTACTTTTTTAAGCGCGGCAAGTCCAGAAAAGCGCCAATAGGCTTGTTTGATATAGGTTTTTTTATATTCCTTGGTTTGGTATAGGCATGATTAGGTATTGTGCATTCTTTTGTCTAAGCATATTTTTTTAAGGAAATGTTGGGTGAGCACCAATGAACACAGCGCGCCTTTTTTAAAGGGGATTTTCACAGAACTGGTATAATTCAGCTATCCAAAGAGGATAACAACAAAGACTCCGGTTTCAGCCGTACTACATTCACATGATTGACAAACTAGCGAGCTATTCCCGCTGTCAGCACCCTGTTAGTGCAAAATTAATTTAAACGCAGCTCTCTCTGAATTTCTGTTGCCGGGATTGTGAAGAAATCTCCAAAATTTCAAAAACTGTCGGCATTTTATACTCCCGGAATAAATAAAAGCAAGGCACTTTGGCGCGTATAATCGGTATTTCTGGAGAGCGAAGTCTTATCGCTACGCATAAATGTGACTTCAATGCCACTAATTATAGCTCGATGACTGATGGCAGAAGTGTAAATAGAAATCTGAAGAAGAGGTGCGCAGTCTGAAGGCTAGCACAAAGTAGAAACAATTAATCAATAGGTTGTAATTGCCGTCTTCATAAAGTTTAGGCTACATCAGTACCAAAAGAATTTGCTTTTTGCAAACCGCTAGTTACTACTACAGGGCCTGTGTGGGCGGAATAAAATAAGCTTATAATAAAAAAATACCCACTTGGCGGATCTTTAGACGACTACTTATATAGCGCAATCGTTAATCACCATCGCCATCATTGCTATTGTTCATCATCACCATCACAGGTGGCGTCTCGCCATCAGCACGGCTACGGGTAGCGCGTAACGACCGCAAAAAAAATCTCTGTTCTCCAGCCGCTGCTTTATTTACCTTCTGAAAATTTCTGTTCTAATGCTCCAATTGCATTTCTTTACTTTTATCACTGGTTCTTCGTGGAAGAACCGATTAAAGGGCGCTACGGGCATGTAGCGTGCTTCCGGTGCAATCTGTCACTTTGTCTAATATTTTCACCGGAATGAAACGCCTACTGTGAGACAAAGATTCAGCGGGAAAGAAGCCGGTTACAAGTTTATTACTCTCATCGCATATGACATTGATAAAGCGGCCCGGGTCACGCAGTATCATGAAAGCAGCACTAAAAGAAAAGAAAAAGTAAGGGTTGGGTGTACTAAGGAAGTAATTACTCTGGCATCCATCCAAGCGCAGCCATACACCTACAGAGTAACGCAATACAGTTTCCGCAGAAACTTCTCACTTAAAGAAAATTTCGTCATGGTCCATCAATTGTCACACGAATACCTTTTTCTTTAACACAATGTGACACATGAGCATGTCGATTTCACAAGTGTAACAGACAATACTCTGTACGCAGCGCAAAAAAACATTAAGTAATGATGACGCCCGATGGCCCTTAGAGGTATTGTAGATAAAAAAAAAGTAGGTCGAAATTCTCCTTAAGCTTGAACAGCCGACATCTTGCTTTAGTACAGAATCTGTTTAGTCAGAAGGTGAAGCATCATTGAGCATCTCGGGTAACTCCTTAAATGTATCTTCTCAGTAAACATTGATTTGACTGACATTTTTGTGATATCATTAATGAGTGTGATTAAATCAGTGCATTATGATTCCTGACTCCACAGGGCTACACATTTCCGGAAGACGAGAGCGCTGAGCTTAGTTTCTTCTTCCACTCGCAAGTATTGCCAATGTGGAGGACCACGTCACGTAATTCTCTCATTTCAATCAATCTAGACAGGCAAAGAGCCGGTTATTTATGGTTCAGAAGCCTTTTTTTGTAGAATACAAAAATGAGGAACACAGGCAATGGATGCTTTTGTGGCCGAGTGACAAAAGTTTTGTCTTTTTTAGCTGTCACACATGCTTTACGAGGCGACCGCACAGTCCTCACTTCATTTCATCCTCTCGATGCTAGTTGTGCAAATTTCCGCACAGTGTCGATAGAATACTCGGAACGTAGAAAACGTGGACTGTCGGTTCTCCCCAGCGAAAGCAACATCAGTACACTGCTGTTTGGCATTGTTACGGTATTCTACTCGTAACGCTGAACATGTGACGCTGACTTGTTAGCCAGTTTGCAGCGGGATATTTAATTGCTCAGAATTTTCGGAACAGCTCAAATTTGAACGCCGGTATTAATACGGAACAATGACGGCGTTATACTTTAAAATGATTTCGATAATGCAACGTCTAGACGCACAACTACAGCGCTCGAACAATGGCGCGTTTTCCGACTGCTATGTAACGCTCTAATTAATGCTATTCAGCCGACAGGTTTGAAGACAATGGTAGCGGACTGTCGCATCGGTACGCCGCACGAAACGTCGCACGCAAACGCCTAAAGAGAACCGTTGCCTCGAGGCTTGAGAGAGACAGGAAATAGCTCTTTAGGCAGAGACTGCAGCCGCCTTCAGATGAGTTGCTTTGTTGCGCCTTGACTCTGGTAGGCTGAAATAATGCGAAAATGCGGTGAATCAGTCTCAATTAATATAAAGCTTCAGCAGATAGTAGAGTTGCTGTGATCTACACTCATCGCTGTAGAAAAAGACAGACAAGTTACTTACAAAACATCCTTCGCGTTTCATGCGTAAAATATAGCACAAAATACGGATATTGGGTTATATATATGGTAGCAAAATGGTCAGTCTGGCTGGTGAATTTTTTATCGCTATGCGTGCATTTGCTCGGAAAGTAGGCGTGACAGGAATGTGGTGTGGTAATTTGATGTGATTTAAATCCTACTCGCAGATTGTAGAGTCTTCTGTGTTGTTATAAGACACGTCCCACTGAGAGATAAGCTAAGCGCTAGGGGCGGCGAAATAATTTCTCTCCAAACATACTCATAACTTCAAGGAATGTAGTCCTGCTGGGGAGCGAAAGCACATGAGAGAAGAATGTTAAAGCTTTTCACATTGACGAGAAACGCAAAACTGGGCTAAAAATGGAAGCATTTCCTTCCCATAAGAAAGGCTGACAAAGTATTAGCTTTCAGTCTTCTAGATCCCATTGTTTGCGCGAAGCCACGTTGCCATAACAATGACCGAGAGGAAGTAGCTTGTCGACCGATGGCAAGTGAAGACGAGCCGCCCAGTCATATTGTCGTTTGGAACCACCATACTTGGGTACAGCCACAAGTCTGTTTTCACCGCCGTCCAAATCTTTTAATGGAATCAAATCGGCTACCATTGTATTTTTTTCGAATATTATTTTTATTCTTACAATTTTCATTATCATTTAACCGCTTGACTATAAACATCGGTCTCGATCTCCTGCGTGTGTTATGCATTTCTCCTTTCATCTCGTTGTTCCTTTTTGTTTAC
Organism: Amblyomma americanum; assembly: GCF_052857255.1. NCBI lineage: Eukaryota > Metazoa > Arthropoda > Arachnida > Ixodida > Ixodidae > Amblyomma > Amblyomma americanum. The sequence goes on from NC_135499.1 coordinate 124,633,456, forward strand.
TTCTTCCTTCCTCAGGGTTCATTTCATTTTCGTCTAGGAAATATTTATCTGAAAAGCTCTCTGTGCCCCCCAATTCTTGATCAATTCCTCTTTGTGGGCATGTGCTATTGTATGAGGGTAACAACAACAACATCGAGTCATCAAGGGGCTGTGGCAGACCACCCCAAACAAATATCGCAAAAAATGTGCTGAAGAGGAAGCCAGAAATGTCCCTGTAAGGGTCCCTTTCTTCAAATGCATATCAGACGGAAAAGACAATAACTGCGGATATATAGTTGTTACCTACCTTTCCCTCACTTCTTCGGTGAATCGTTGACTCGGAGTGTCACGGATGCAATAAATCATGATTTCGTTCCGTCATCCGAGCATGGTCCTACAAGAAATGTTCGGCGGTGAAGGTGTTTCTGCGTTCAGTGCTTTTCATACTAATGAAGTATCACTGGGTATGCAGTTAGCACAAATTACATGGCTCAGTTACAGAGTTCCGAAGAAGATTCCCAAAATAAAACATCTAAGCGCTTTAATACGTCATTAGGGTTTCCAACGAGGCTGTCATATTTCATTTTCTGTGTGCGGCGCACTGCGGTGAACTTTAAGGGAACTACTATTAAGCGGCCACGCAAAAGGTTCGTATTTCAGCTTAAACTCAAGCTACGCCCCTAAAAGCACAGAGTCCGCTGAATAGCGTTGGACTTGAACAGTGTCCTTTATTGCAGTGGCGTCCAAAACGCGTGATATATAATAGCTAGTCGCAACTGGAGCCCGCTGTGAAAACCAATTAGTCTTTGCCTTAGCGAGGAAAGGGTAAGCAGTCGTTAATCTTTTCTCGTAATCGCCGACCCTGTCGCCGTAATGACCAGAAGATTTTTGTGCCCTGATCTTCTGCGTTTAGCCATGTGAACTACTGCGTGGAGTGGCGTCAGCTGTTTCAAATACGTGGTTAAGATTCTTCTATTACTGAATTTGCATACTGCTTATATTGAGGGCTGCAAAGACTTCCACGTGGATGGAATCGCGCATTACTCTTATAGAGAGTAGTAGCAAAGCTTCAAGATCGTCAAGTTCCTTAATAGACAAGACATTCGACTCACACTATGTTAGACGCATGTCGTCTAACCGCGTGAGAAGAAAATTTGAAAGAAGTGGTGTATTAACATGTCCACTAGGAACCGCAATCAGGCTGATGAAATTTCTTACATCGTATTTGCTCAATGTTTTTAAACGCATTGAATGCCGTTTATCACATCTGTCCGCAATTTTCACATATTGCGGTTCTTGACAAGAAAGATTCAGTTTTACGGAACCGTGTGAAAAATATCGTGCTCTCCGGCCCCTCTACTCTTACTTTACAAGAAAAAGAAGGAAATGAAAGCAAAAAGAAATATAGGAGCCGAAAGACTGCATTTATTTCTTCGCATGACAGCATATCAGAGCTAAGCTGGGCCGATACTTTAAGTTGGGGTGGTCTGCGGAATAATATTAGAAAACTGCTCGTCAGGCAGGGCATAGAACGATTGGCTAGTTTTGACTTCGGCCGTGGCACTGGGCGCGGCAAGTCCCAGAAAACAAATGCATAGCAGAATTACTCCGTCTCCTCTATAACAAACCATCACACATGAAGGGGATTGCGGAGCGTCAGCTCAAGAGGGCCGCTGGAACAACAAACATTCGGGAAAACCTGATAATAGAAGACGGCAGGCCTGTGTATATCCTCAACGCATTCTTCAGCGGACATGAGTCTGGAGGTGTAGCGCCTGGCCCTCTTGGAGCGTCTCCAATAAGATACTGTCTTTTTACTCCTCAGCAATCGGGCCGGCTGCATGGAAGAAATCATTAGAGTGGACCTGCGCTCTTACAGTTATGCCTATTAGTGCCTCGTTGATTTGCAAAGCAACTAATATACCGTGCTCAAGAACCGCCAATTCGGAAAAGTTCGCAATGTTTGTGGCTATTTTTGCGAGTATTTCGCCCTATGACCCTGCCAACCTACTCAGAGATTATGGTGCGCCAGTATGAGCGATCATCACCGAAAGTACAATTATTTTCAACTAAGCTGTCAAAAAGAATGAACTTGCACCGTGCGTATTGGAATTATTGAAACGACGTACTTTTTTAAAGGCCCTCACTTGCACATTCATTGCTCGAGGTGCCTGTGCGCAACTCAACTGCTGATCAGCTCGCCAATGACCATCGGACTGCCCTGGAAGCCAGAACAAATTCAGGTAACCACTCGAGCGCTCTCAGACTTGACAGGCTGTCGCACCGCCGTACAAAGGCTTCCATTGTTGTTGTGTACATACTTCATGAGCTGGTATATTACGGTTTTTAATGGCAAGAATGCGCTTCTGGGTATTGTACTTCGCTATCGTCGTCAATAGCATTTCTAGCGCGTTTAACTGCAATTCATCTCCTTTCTCCTCAAATTACGAACGGCCCTCGCTGTGCTGCCATCACGACTTCTGCTCATAACCCCCCCCGTCTAATCCCGCTACGCCCTTTCTTGGGAATCGCTGGCTGTATTTCGGCAGAGGCAATCGTGGACTCTTGACGCATTTGGACGAAACATACGACAGCGCCATTCCACTGGATTTGCGAGGGAATCCATAGGGCTGCGCACATAAAGTGTGACATCCGTCATTGTGGAGATGGCACACTTAGATCTGAAAACAGAAATACTCTTAAGGATGTCTCATGATCACTCAGCTACAAGAATAAGTTTGCGTGCATAACTTACAATGCGTACTTGCTGAAGTGGTTCCCTGGTAAAAAAAAAATACTATTCCCTTATAACTACTGCTTTCTTCCATCCAAATTGAGTCCTTGGACTCTAAAGAATATAGAGATGTGAATGCATTTCGACATGCGAGCGTAATATATAAACTTGTCGGTGACTACGTCGACGTGTACTGCTTTGGATGTTTCTTTGGAGAGTTGCAGTGCACACAGACCTTCAAACATGGTAATAAAAAATAATTATGCATTTTGAGCGGACAGAATTGTTGAAGACAAGGAACAAAGTGACCGTAACACTAATACGACCACCTCGTTCCTCTTCGTCACAAACCCTCGTATTGGAGTTACAATCTCCCGAAACACCTGTATATATTTCGTCTCTCCGAATCAGGCCTGGATCAAACGCCTCGAACTCATCTGCTGCCACTTCTCAAATCCCAAGGCCTACTTCATGCCTATTAAGCACTGTGAGAAAAGTGCTACTTGTAGAGCGAGTATGTCTGAAAAAATAAAAAGAGTAGTTTATAACAGTGCGTGCATACAGGCCGCTCTCAATTTCTTTAGCTACATATATTGCGACAGGAAAAGGTGTACACAATTATCGCTGATTCCCAAGATAAACCATGGTAACCGTCGTATGAGTTTTTTTTTAGTTGAAATGTACAGGCTCATTCCTTTAGTTACTTTTATCTTTGTGCTAAATAAAACCATATTTGAGCACACTTGTAATCAGGCACATGTAGACGAAGCGAAATGTTTTGGTACGCTGTTCGAGACTTTTACGAAACAACGCTGCTTCATCTTCTAGGAAAAACTCACTTTAAACCTTTTCCGCATAGAAGTGTGGTTCGGAGTAAATAGACAGGGGTGAGGGATAGTTCAGCCTCTTTTAACGTATGCACAACTGTGCACATAAATAGGTTCCTAAATGGAAGCGACAATACTAGTCCCAATTAAGTGCGACTCCGGCTTCCTTATCATCCGAAGGCTTTCTATAGAAACCAACGGAATAGCAAACTCTCCCTCTTCTACGTTCACGCACGTGAAAAATTTTACCATGCGCAGTTCTTTTTCTGTGTTTGCTATTGATGAAGACAGCTTAATATTTGTTCACACTCTTTCGCTCAACAACAGTGCCACGAAAATACTCACGCCACGAAAATACTGAAGCCAAGGCGGTATGCAAATACCTTTCGCCGTGAACATCATTTGTGCCTGATGGCGACCGAGAAAGAGAGGACAGTCCAAAATGTCTCATACTTTTCCTTTTTTTTAGTCTTCAAAACTGACTGTTCTAATAACGGCTCTTCCGCTAATCTCTGTTTGCAGGGAAAGAAGTAAGCAAGCACTTGCCCTTTTGCTCTATACGCGAGGTTTCTGTCCTCGCTGAGCTCGCCTTAGGACACCTACGTTACCGCTTCCTCATACAGTATATTTTTTTCTGAAATTATTTAGCTAATAATATATCCTATGCTGGATGAGGAAACCGGAGAGCCATAGGTCATAATAACTTTATTGCTTTAAAGATCGATTCCTGTTACTCCAGTTCGGAACGAACAGACAGACTCTTACACTAGACAAAAACGTTTTTTGATCTTGCGCAATTTGGACTAGGAAAAAGGCGTTGAAATCTCAAACCCTAATTTACTGGTCTATAAATAGATTATCAATATAAAAACAACAGCACTGTAACGTAAAATAAACGGAGCTCAAAAGCTGGAACATGAGCTCGTTCAATCGTGTGCTCTTGAAAAAAATTGAAACCTTCGTGCCTCCCCCTCGACGGAGTCTCTACTTGTTTTGTAGTGCCTGATGTTTTTGCGCCAAGGGGGGATAAGGGCGAAGACCTTCTTTGCATCCAGGTTTGCGCCTTGTCCTGAGCCTGAACAGCCATGATTGTACCCTATGTCCTGGCAGCCGTAGGGAGAATAGAAGAAAAAGGTAAAAAAGTCATGCGAAAAAAGTTTCAGGGAAGTGAAGAAACAAACTGGATATATGGGGCGGGTATTGCCATTGCAAATAGTTTGAGTGTGGGAACAAAAATGTGGCATGGTCAAGGGAGTATAGGATAAATGGTCGAAGAAAACAAGGAGTAATTTACAATCACCAGTCCTAGACTAGAGGAGTAGGCAGTGACTACTCGCGTGCAGCAAACTTTTGAAGTAGCGATGAATGTGAACGGGATTTCCAGCTAACCTGCGTTTATTAAGCCACGCACAAAATCTGAAGGGGTAAAGGAAGCGACAATGCCGAATGGTTTTTTTTTTTGGTCACTTAATGTAACGGGGAACGCAGGTACAGTTCCTGTAGCAGCAGGATGTTTCAAACCGCCCAATTCATATAGAACTATGGCGCTGTCTATATATTTGCTTTCTGATTCAGATTTCACGACTCTGCGTACGCTCGTATGTAAACGCAAGCTTGTTGAGGCCGCGTTTCGCATAGCATACGTTTCCGTCCCCTAGGGCAAAAACAAAACGGAAATGAACAAAAACTTGGGAGTCCATGTCACTGCCATGTTTCTCTGAAAACGTGCGCATGAGTAATGGTTGTGGAGAAATCTAGTGTAGCATAGTTGGAACTATTCTTTCGTCTGGTTCGTTGTGTTCTATATCCGTAGCATCTCTTATCCGTTTAGAGTCTCGGTGACAAATGGCGGTGATCAAGCTTCCTGCTTCACGATGTGCATAATTTTTTTTAGGAATTATCCGCGCAGTGGCCCAGGGACCCAGCAGGGTCTAAAACTCACTTGTGAAAATAAAGTTTTTCTTTCGGGCTTTGTGTGCGTTGCCTGAAACAGCTGTATTTTTTACGTTATTCGAAGTTTCGGTAAGGTTAGTGGCTGATGCCAACAACAAATTTTCGTTCCTTACAATTGGCGTGGAAACCTATACTGACTCTAGGCGCATAAGAATTATGTTTGTCTCGACCTATTAGAAAATTTTGTCAAGATTCAGTCTTTCAAGAGATAAGTAAATACCTGCTGTTTGTTCAACGGCAGTATTGTGTATCTGCCAGAGTACTCGTATCTATGCTGGAATGCTCGTTTCCGCTTTCCTGCATTTCTTGCGACATTGCATTATAATATACCTATCTCTGTGCACTCGTATCTCTTCCTGCTTGATATTCTTCGCCACATCCACAAACAAAGGTACAATATGAAGCACTGTGACCACCATTCAAACGATCAGTTAATGCCGAACACGTCTGTGCCGTGCGCTTAACATTCAGAACATTCCCCAAGAAAGCTGAGCTCAAGAACTCGGCAAAAGATGCCTCACGGCTTGGCACAGTGGCCGTGGACAAACTTTGTTTCTGCATCGAAGATGTTTGCGGCAGTGGTTTGTCCCTCACAAGCTGCCCGAATGAAGAGCGCAAAAAACTGCCTGGAGTTGTCGTTTGGTGTGCCACTCACATAATACACCTTCCTTATTTTTTTCGCTCTACTCTCATCTCTTTCAGAGTACGCTGGAATGCACCGATTTTTTTTTGCGTAAAAATCTCGTACCGCATGCAATTTGGGTAACCTTTTTGTTTTGATGATTTCACTTTTGAGACACTTGCAGTGAGGTTATAATTTGGCCCTTTCGTTTGAAAAAAATTCGAAACTCGATTTTCATATACAGCGGCTTGCGTCTACATGTTCTATTATTTTTCAACAAAAAATAATTTCGCCCACCCTACTGAGCTCTTTAAACTCCTGCGGGAAGTTCTGATGCCGAAACTGATTAAAAGTCATTACTTTTCCTATGTTTTTTGGTAGAATACGATGAAACGCATGCTAAACTCCTATAGCATTGCGTAGGTTCTCTTATACCTCTGTCACACGGGCACTCTAAAGGCAATATGAACTAATCCTTTACGCTTCCAAAGGAAGACTACTTAAGGGAGTTCGTCCGTGCTACACGGTCGCGGAACGACCTTCGCAAGAAGTTTTTAGCGCCCTCATCGGCGAAAAGCGTTATTAAAATTGCAAACCTCACTGCACATGCAAATACAGAAATGTCACATTTTTTTAGTAAATTAGTTTTATGACCGTACTATGTTAAAGCAACGCAATTTTAACTGCAATAATGACATTATTTTCCAAGTACAGAGCATAACATCACAGTGCTGACCACACTGAGCCCAACTCGCTCAGTCTGGCTCAGGCTCAGCTTCGTTCTTCGGTTGTTGCCTTTGATTCTTTTGCCCCTGCGATCGTTGTTTTTTGGTCATGTTTTTCTGGTGTGCCTTGTGTTCGGCGGTCTCCATCAAAATGAGTGACGATCCACGCGACGACGAGAGAAAATTTGAATCTGCGCTAGCAATGAGTGTGGTTTTGTCATCAGACGCCGCAGGTTCACCGCCACTCATTTTGTCGACACACACACACACACACACACACACACACACACACACACACACACACACACACACACACACACACACACACACACACACACACACACACACACACACACACACACACACACACACACACACACACACACACACACACACACACACACACACACACACACACACACACACACACACACACACACACACACACACACACACACACACACACACACACACACACACACACACACACACACACACACACACACACACACACACACACACACACACACACACACACACACACACACACACACACACACACACACACACACACACACACACACACACACACACACACACACACACACACACACACACACACACACACACACACACACACACACACACACACACACACACACACACACACACACACACACACACACACACACACACACACACACACACACACACACACACACACACACACACACACACACACACACACACACACACACACACACACACACACACACACACACACACACACACACACACACACACACACACACACACACACACACACACACACACACACACACACACACACACACACACACACACACACGCACGCACACACGCACGCACGCACGCACGCACGCACGCACGCACGCACGCACGCACGCACGCACGCACGCACGCACGCACGCACGCACGCACGCACGCACGCACGCACGCACGCACGCACGCACGCACGCACGCACGCACGCACACACACACACACACACACACACACACACACACACACACACACACACACACACACACACACACACACACACACACACACACACACACACACACACACAAAACAAGCACGAAGCTGTATACAAAAAAAAGAGCAGTGCAGTCTCGACGTGCGATAATCGTGGGCGAGCAGTGGCGGCCTGAGTCTAGTGGCAACAGCACCGCAGATGTGACGAGCTGCTCTCCGTCGCTACTCGCTACAAACAACAAAGAACATGGCCGACATAGCGGCATATTTACCGTGGCTACCATGAGGCTCGAATATCTGGAACGAGAGTATGGTGTGTTGAGACTGCCACAAAACAAATGATCTTATACTTTAAAACACCACTAATCTCAGGCAGTGAATTAATAAAATGAAAACGTTTCTTTTCTCAATTTAGTTATGCTGTTAACTCGCTGGGAGAGAGAGTACTCCCTTGAAGCCTCAAAGGACGAACTCGAGCTGCCTTGTTCCGAAGCTCCTTTGAGCTAGGTGTCCTTTGGCGCGTCCGTGTAGCAGCGCGCGTTCGTCCTTAGGGTAATGGAGCATTAGTTCAAAGTACCTTTACAGTGTCCGTGTGACACGGGTATTACAAAGGATACCGTTATTGAAGGCAGCTAACAGCCTTTAGTAATGTCACCCAGCAAAAGAGTTATGTATTATTGTATTCAATAAAATATAAAACAGTAAGTAATGTAAACATATTATTAAAATCAGTTATATTCATTTTGACGCCAAAAATTGGACAGGACACTTAAGCTCCGCCATAGGAAATTAGGGGATAGAGTTAATGGGTTAATGTATATATGTACGGTCACTCTCTACTTTACATCCATAGTTTACTGGGAGTCCTCATGCCACTCCTGGCGCAGTGGTGCAGCAGTTAGGCGATGCACCACTGCCCTGAGATGGCAGGTGCTCCCAGCAGTGGGGCCTGCGCGGCCCAGGTTGCTATTCCCGAGGAACCTCTCGTAATCACTCATTAATTTAACTGCAACCTGCAACGGTGGTGAGTTTCGTCACAATCCGCTGGGCAGGCTGCGATGAGGCCACAAGGTCGCGTGACCCAAGTGGCCCGCTTTGGTTGTTTATCCGGGGATTTTTCGCTCACAGCGCCGCCGGCGACGCCACTATTTTTTTTCAGAACAGGAGCCTTGACAATATCGAGTTAAAACACCGTATAAATTCTCTTTGTGATGAGAGGGGACAGGAGATTTCAGTCGGTGGCTTCAACTGGCGCTTACACACATCTGTTAACCACCGCAAGGGTACTTCATATTGTCGTCATTCCACACATATATGCGAACATGAATAAAGAAAAATAGAAACGTTGGAACAACACTGTTTAACGAAGGTGTTATGCGTGAGATGTCTGGTAGTTTATTAAGATATGCATTTTTCGAACATATCTAACGACAATAGCACACAAACTTAGCTAGACAGTAATAAAACGCTGAAGTATTTGTAAGCATTGTTAAATTAAAACCTGCTCTAATCCAATTTTGCCTTCTTATGACCGAGGCGGTAGCGGATACCCCGAACTATCTGGTGGTTTACCACAACCATTCCCCTCTCGACTCCCTCAGAGCGGCAGCGGAGAAAGCAGGGAGATGCACAAGCGTGACGTTGGCGACCTCCTTTCGTTCTCTCTTTCTTTATGGCCGCGCGTGCAGCGCATGCCGTAACCGCGTCGAGAGAGAGAGAGACGCTTGAGTAAGCGAATGTAGCCTGTCAGACAATCGCTTTTGCCCCAGATGACATTAGCCTGTTTTGTGCCCGCTGCCTGCGCGCTACCGGGGAAGAGCAAAGAATATTTTGGGGAAATTCGGGAAGCCCATTTGTTTTGCTCGCGGCCGACAATTCTCATCTTTGGGGAAGCTATAACTGGGGTAACATATATATTCTTGTTTGAAGAGGCAAGGAGCTCTCTTTCTTAAAGCTGCGCACAGCGGTGAAATATAGCCAACGCTTTGCAAGAGAAGTACCCGGTAGGAAAGATCAGAGAAAGCGCCGGCAGTATGGCTCTGTTTTGTCCGTACGACCTAAGAGGCACACAGCAGCATAAGTACCGTTGCGAGCGAAGTGGGACCTCAATTCCCCTAGCCGAGACGGATTGACCGCTAATAGCAACGAGGCAGGACGAGATGGATGCAACTTCAAAGGCCGTATATAGGAAGAATAGCGAGGCGTGGTCTGATGTAGATCAAGAATATTGCACTGGCTTACTTAGTAGAGGCCAGATCTGAAGTATCAAAGATTTTGCTTCTCATGCGCGTACCAGAAGGCGTGGTTGGTGCAGCAGCTCTGAAATAAGTAAGATAGTCAGAAAATTCTGCTGTGTAATTCGCTGGTATCGTTCCTGGCTGCGTAAAAATTGGTCCTCAAAAGCTAAAATAAAAACCGCTAAAAATAGTTGAAACCGGTTCGTTTGATGCTGGTCAATACTGACTTGTAGAAGAGACGATGTACCTAAACTTTAGAAAATGCACCCGAAAACATTTTTTTCACAGCAAATTTTGCTGATGATTTCAGGTGCAAGAAAATCCGCGTCCTCTACAAATAACCATAAAATATACGCTTCCATTTTGCTCATTTACGAAAGGATGACTGCTGAACTCAAAGTAGTATAAAAAAAACCGCTTTTTTTGCGTTATATTTATATGAGAATAATATATTCAATAAAGCTTTCCTTCGTTAACTGAAGTACAATGCTTTCTTTTGCTTCAACTTCAGTGGAAAGTGCGCGCTCAGAGCCGTCGACATATGAGAAACAACCTGGGGCTTAAGTTTAATATTAGAGACCTGAGTTCCTGAAGAGGTATAACTGACGTATCTCAGTGCGTACGACCTCAAGCAGTGACAAACAGTGACTGCGTGTTCGATTCTGACCTACTGCGCATTTTCTTGTCTTTTTATATTTCAACAAAATAATTTACCTCTGTCATGAAAGAAAAGTTAAGCTTGAAAAAATATTACCTTATTTTTTTTATCATATCCGCACGTATCAGCCCCGCAGCCTCGTCGTCTTCTGCGGGACAAGAGTCTTTCTGAGCGGCGCAAAGCTACCCGTTTCAGCTACCCATCTCCAAGCAGCACACCGAAAGTCTTCACTCGAAATTAGACTCCGCCATCCCTGACTACGCTTAGCATACTTTGCTGTTGGCTGTACCACTCTAATAAATTACCGTCAGCCAGTTCACTTCGTGTATGTCCAAATTCACTTCCATGCCATTCTGCTAACTTCAGATAAGATACGATCTTGTCGTATATTTCCTCCAATCAGCCTCTCCTCTTTGTACCAAAAATGCCAGTCAGAATTATGCGGCATTATTTTTGTTTAAACTCAGTGTTTCATGTTGGCGAAGGGCGGTTTTATGCCTTTCTTCAGAGGGAGTAAACAACGCAGGAGTAAATAAATATCCTCATTCCCTTGGCAAATGTGAAGAAATAGAAACACACGCGCTATGAAAATAATGCTGCATAACTAAGGAGGTGGCCTCGCTATCAGCAGAACACTGTACGCATAGAGGCGAACGAGAACTACCGTAGACAGCTTTCCTGGTTGCGTTGTTTAGGACGGTGAAACTGAGTGAATACGGCATCGCTTTCGTTATCACTGACTCTAATGGCGTTGGGGAAGACAAACCTTCGTAAGCAAATTTTTCGAAGTGCTCCGCGCCTTGTCAGCTAACAGCACTCGAGACCCGTTGGAGGCTGCTATTTCATAAACAATGACTTTCTCGTTAGATTAGTTATTCTTGTTGCCAAAGTTATGAGTAGGAACACATAGCAAAACTTGATATAAAACAGCACAACTGAGAAATATTTATTTTTGCTCAAGCAGACTTCATTTAACTACATCCCAAGCTGGGCGACGACAGAGGAAGTGCCTTAAAACCATTCTGTGGGAAGCTAGACCGATTGAGTTCGGCGTGCTGTCGCCTATACCTTGACCTATACCAAGATCAATACAAGACCTATGCTTTTTGATATATACCATGGTCACGGTGAAAAGTCAATCTTGACTTGCTTTCCCACAGCGCCGCTGATCATAGAACTATTTGTTTTCTCTGTAGAGCTTTATAAACGTGTCTAACTTCAGTGAAAATCGATGACTCATATTCCTTTCCTGAAGTACACACATGTCGTAATTTAGATATTGATGGGATGGTAACTGCTCTAAACGTCTAACTTTGCTAGTCATGTTCCATCTGAAAATCAGAAGCACACCAGGGAACTCACTGCCTCGTGGCATCTGACTTGGCTCTAAGGGATTTTCCGCCGCAGGGAAAAGTTGGAGACGAAAAGGCACATGGTGATACAGAAATATTTGTAGGGTAGTCGGCCTTGCACATAAGACGCGCCACGATTCGCGACAGATTATAGAACGCAGAAAACTAAGGACTGGAGGATATAAATCACCGTCCCGGTCTGCTCTCACTCTGTGAGGGCGTTTAAGGAACGATAATAGTAAATCACCTCTGCCGCATCTATAAATGAATGTCCATGCACTCTCAGGCCTCGTTTCGTCCTTCTAATAATGCTGTATTCTTCCTGGATCCTATCGGGAACAAACTGATTCGCAATTAGGTCTGCGAAGATTTTCCAGTTTTTACAGCACGTGCCAACAAAAGACTACAACCTAAACCATTTGCGAGCCTGTCACACTGCAAAGCACGGTCTGTGTCCAACTGGCACGCATTGGTTCTTTCTCCAAGTAAAACGCTCGAGGTTTATTGTAATTCAGGAGCTCCACACACGGTTACAGCACTGCACCCCCTGCCACGGACACAGAGGGCTTGGAAGTGTGCCTGCACGGTCAACTACCGAAATCCCCATGCTTTAACCAGCAACAAAGCTCTGTTCATTCTACGCTCCTCGTGAGCGACGATTTTGTGTTTGTTGAGGGCCGTTGGATAATTGTGTTGCCTTATCAATGTTTGAATGCATCTTAGTCGCCCCTGAGCCGTCATTTGGGGCAATATATACAGCCCTACGCACAGCATCCTCCTTGTTGTCTGTATTCTTGCGGTTACCGCCATTAGAACGTCAATTATAACCACCATACGTAACTGTTGGGTGCCTGTTTTTACTTACTTTTGTTCTTTTTTGTACGACACTTGTGTTATTCATTCGGTTAGATAGATAGATAGATAAAGAGGAGGAGGGAAAAGCAGGGATGTTAATCAGAAAGGGGTTCTGTTTGGCTACCCTGCACTGGGGAAGAGGGGTGAGGGGAATAAAAGGAGGAAGAGAGAAGGGAAAAAAGGCATAACACACACACGCACAACGCTGTCACAATTTGTCACTCAATCCAGTCGCTCTCAAGTAGGCAAAGAGTACCTTGTATGCCTTGAGGGCAGTCGACTGCTGTGGCCACGGACCGAGGATCTTTTGTTCTGTTAATGGGCGAGGATCGAGGCGGTCCAGGGCACAACACAGTGTATGTCTTGCACTCGCAAATGCAGGGCACTCACAGAGAAGATGAGCGATGGTCTCCTCACAACCACAGCTCTCACAGGCAGGGCAGTCGGCCATCCCCATCCGGAAAGCATAGTAATCGGTAAATGCAACACCGTTCCATAAACGACATAACAGTGTTGCGTCGCGACGTTCTAAGTTACGTCGAAGACGAAGGCGCAGTTCAGGGTCCAGTGCCTTGAGGCGGAGGTTGATTCGATTAGATGAGATATAATGCAGTGAAGCACGAGCAATTACAGTGCACATGATCGACGTAATTGCCGTGGCACAATTTTCTAGAGGTAAATGCCGAAATAAATCAGCAAGGGCGTAGCCCAATCAGGCTTAAAATGCGAAAAGCTACGGAAACGGCGAGTTGCGAAGTACAAAGAAGCAGTGCTGTGTAAATACAAAACTCTAAACGTCGCATAATTACTCCGCTGAGGTTGTTCGGTGCTCACTGCACTCGTCAGCTGAGCCCAAGGATGTGAGTTCGATCCTTACCGACATGACTGTGTATTGATGGAGGCGAAACTTAAAATGATCGTCCTCTGAGCGATGTCAGTGCACTTTAGGAAACCCGCGGTGGTGGAAAGTAATCTGGAGCACCCCTTTGCACACTTTGCGACGTCTCTGAAACACGATGGTTCGATTTGGGATGATGAACCCAATGGAATACATACTTGCGCAAAAGACGCAGAATTTTTTAAACCGTAGTCCACATGTTGGAAACATTGACTTAAACAGCTCGCAGGACGCAAGCTGGACCTTGCATTGGATGCTTGCCGCTTCACTTTTGAGTGCTGACAATCACGTAAGTTTCTTCACATAAACGTTCGCTGGTAATTAAGAAAAAATCTCTAATTACACCGCGGCAACCAGAAACTTGCGCTTTCTGCACTTGGCAAAATATGATTTTTTTTTGCTTCTGGGGAGGGACGGTGAAAGGATTTTTTTTTCTTCCGTGTCAGAGAACAAATTATTTAAAGGATTGTTTTCTATCTTTGCGTCGAAAATAGGTGAAATATTTAAGCGCATGACAGGAAAGCGATTTGTAAGGAGGGCGGAGGGACTTGACACAATAAGCGGCAGTGGTGTTTACATGGGAGCCTTGCGTTGCGCTTCGTTCGATCGCACGAATAGAACGATGTACCTACGGCATGAATGGCTTCGGGGAGCTAACAGCTATTCTTTTACAGACGCATCACGTTCGTTCTTTTTAGTTCGAAGCTGGGGGGGTCACAACGACAACTTCGAAATGGAGAGACGCACGCAGATATCTGCGATTCCGCCGGTAATTCCGGGAGTTCGCAATTAGAAGAGAACCATGGAAGGCCCGTACGGCAAGCGCCTCGCTGGATATCACTCGGGAGGAAAGTTTGGAATATGTGGGGGCTGTTTTCATCCTTCTGTACGTGCCCCTTTCTTCCTCTAGTCCGGCGACATTTTCGCCGCCAGGTTCGTCGTTGTTTCAGATCGACGGTCATATGAGTTAGCGGAGTTCCTTTAGTGCACTGATATAAGGACAAACGAATAATATTTTTGTGAAGCCTTGCATTCATGAAAATAAAAGTGGTAAAAATTTAAATCTTTTCAAAAAGTGCCTACTCTCTAAACAGAAACAGGCCTATGTGGAAGTACAAAAGAAGTAATCTATCCTTCAATGCACTCCCTTTCAGGGGCATGGTAGGTTGCTGCTGTTTTCGAGCAGACTTCTATCACTACATATACGAAATGCTTACTCTTGGCAACGGAGGTTTATTCACACTGCAAAGCATTGTGCTTTATCCAGTTATCAATGGGAACAGGCTTTTAAAAGCGAAACGGGAGGCATTGAAGTTAGCAATCAGACGGGATTGAAACCTCTGCTAAAATCTTCTTAACTGCTAGAAATTGGCATATTTTCAAGAGGGAATTTGTTTCCGTTGCTCTCTGTGTTAGGTATTTTTAGTACGGAAATCTACCCTAGTGCTTGGGCAGCATACCCGTGCCCCTTAAAGGGAGTGAGCTAGAGGACGGCTTACTTCCGTTTTACTTCTTTTGTGTTTAGAGTTTATTTTTATATGCACTCACTTTTCAATCTCTAGTGCTTATGTTTGTGGCTGAAAACGAGGAGAAAGATGGTGCTTATCAGAAATCAAGGATGCCAGTGCATGTACATGTTCTCAAGTTTTTCTTTTTTGTTACTACTTCCTTAGCTTTACTGATAATTTTCGAATGTGTTTCATGTTTACTGAAGGCAGTAATCTCAGGAAAACTTTTTGCCGCGATGACAACTATGCGCCTAGTGCACGATTAGTTACATGTCATGATGTGAGAGTACCAGGCTAAAGGTTAATATGTCGCACATGTGCAGCTGGCAAAACCTTGTTCATGAAGCTTTTTATTTTTCTTATTTATACTCGAGGATTGTGCCTCCGTTCCTTTTCTATATGAGAAAAACGTCCTGGTGAGGTTTTGTGGAAGCCGAAGTTGCAGACCGTGCAGAATTAGTAAAAGATCTACACGTAGCAAACGAAGGTGTGAGGGAAGGTCAAGCCTGAGGACCTCGTCATCATCATCATCATCAACATCAAGTTTAATTCTTAGAAGTACTATGTGAAAGAAAAGTCAAAACCTCGCCTTGTTCGCGGTCAACGTGAGCATAACGGGCACACTGACACCAAATTAGGTTTAAATATCAGTATCGAACTATCGGTAAACATCCACGTTTCCGGCTGCAGCCACAGAGAAGACAAAGCTTTTCTGAGCGGTCAAGTTAGGATGTTGTTTGGTACAATAAATGTGGTTACTGACTGCTAGCGTTCATCAAGCAGAAACGTTACAAGCTGGAGGATTTAGCGGGACAGCGAGGACTCATTGGAATTACGATTATATAGATTCATGTTCGAGCAACAGAGAACAGACCTCTACAAATCTTTAACAATGCTAATACGGGAGCCAGTTGATTGATCATAACTGGAAACGTACGCGCTACTTATCAAACTCAAAAAGACAAAAGGAGAAAGCGTCTTTACTTGTGTTGTGCGTCGTATGTCATTTTGTGCCATTGTGTTGCTGAGTAGCGCATACGTTTCTAAATCTTTCCATGCACGCACATTGCTGCCCTCAGCTTCAGTTATGCTCCTGCTGAGGAAGTCGTTAGGTTTACCCCGGGAAAAGATTTCTACGCAGAAATGCATTGAAAAAAAAAAAGCATTTGACGATACACGCCTGCTTCAAACAAATGCCCCGTTTCCTTTTCATGAGCGCGTTATTTTCATACTGTGTTCGTTAAATGATTCGTATAAAAGCTAAATACGGTGAAGGAAAAATTCTATAAACACTCAGAAAATATAGGGCTAAAACATAAAACAGTTAATGGTATTGAATCGATGCCATGAAATTTCAGTAACACTATCTTCGTGCCTATAAGCCACAGCTGTGTCACGCCTTGTACAGTCGACGCAATGAACAGGAAGCAAGTGCAACTGCATTGTAGTTTGCTTGTATACGTGCTTGAAATTCCAATTCATTCATGCAGGAAAACGCTTATATGTGTTTTGCAATAGCTAAATGTGCAGCAGCGTTAAGACGCACTTGATGACGCAAATCACTGGGGTGTACAGGCCACCTGGGTCTTTCCAGTGCCGTGCTTGACAGTCTAGTTACCGTGCTTTGTGACACGTTAGTTAGGCCCTAACCCATATGATAATGGGAGCCATAAATTGTTTACGGCAGTCACTTATGCAAGCCCTTACAGTAGCCGCGCAGACGTCTGGTGAAAATAGTCGCGTAAACGATGCTGGCGCCGGCCTGCTGTTGCTGAATTCTGAGCGCTGGGACACTGCGAGAAAGAGCCGGCTAATCTCGCCTGCGGCACCGAATGCCGGGAATCGTTTATGCCCCAGGGGCCGCAATAAACGTGACCACCACCATGAACGACCTTGCACGCAGTACAGCAACCGACGAAAACATAATTGAAACAATTGGGAAAATATTGTACGCCACGATCCGGGAAGAACCGAGCCCGTTTACAGATGAGCTTCCTGGTATTAGAGTAAGAGCTGGGATGCATTCTGATGCTGCGCAGCTGGTATGAATTCCGATGAGGGACCTCTTTATTATGAGTTCTCAAAGTGAAGATCTCTGGGCAATGGCAAAGCTGCATTAACGCTACGGCTTTACTGCTGCGCGACCATTTAACACTCCTCAGGCACAAATATGGTGGCATTAGAGTCTTAGGGAAAATTTTTGTTCTGAGTTGTACGTGATTTCTTCTTTTAGGCGATTAATGAAACCAATTTTGTAGGGTGCGTGCGCAGACCTTCTGTGTGTAGTTGCTCCTCACCAGGCATTTCCTTGGCCTAGCATGAGCTTGAACGTGTAATTCAAGGAAATTGTGATTGCATTTTGAAAGAGGAAAATTAGGATTGATGCTTGTTGGGCTAGTTGGTTAAGCATGACATCAGTGGCAGCGCAGAGAGAAAGATGGGACGAGATAGGAAACAAGAGTGAACAGCGCTATTAATGACATCGACACCGAAGCGTACCCTTATGGTAGAACATTCGCCTTGTATTCGGGAGGCGCTAGGTTCGATCCCCAGTGCCGCCGGGTATCCACCGCTTTTTAAATGGGTACAAGATTTCCCCAGGTCTGGTGCTCGGCCTCTCTAGGGTGAGATACTTGGGGAAAGAGTCTTGACTACAGTTGCCTTGACGGATCAGAGATAAGTTCCGCCGCCAAGCAACCCTAAATCCGCCTCGTGCGGTAGAAGACCAACTTGTGGCCCTCTTTTGCCTGTGTCTTTATCTTTCGGTGAGGCTCTTCCAAGCCCACAGGGAAGGGATTTGATGGCGCATGCTCCTTTGCCAAGCCATGCAACCCTATCAAGCCGAACACCAGGCCGGGGCATAGCTTGTACCCATTATGAGGAAACCCGTAGGTAACCGGCCAGCGGTGGGCGTCGAACCCACCACCTCCGGAAGCCGAGGCGGGTGCTCTACAGTGCCGCGCTCTTTGCTCTTGTGTCCTGTTTCGTCCTTTCAGTCTACCTGCGCTGCCACTGAATTCAAGTAAAGTCAGTTTGGTCAAAGAGCACCATAGCTTACCTCATTTGGTCTGCGCGAGGTGGGGTTGAAGGTCAAAATTCACCAACCATATCGCTCCAGAGGAGTCTAGTATAGGGTCAGGAGCAAGCCCTTGCACATTGGAAAGTTGGTGGAGACCCGCCAGCACTGGGGATCGAGTGCTGCTCCTTCCGCATGCGAGATGGACGTTCAAACTGCTAGGCCTCTAATGAGGTGTTATCACTATTCATCTTCAACAGAAACCACGATCAGGCCATAAGACTTTGCAGCAAGACCAATATTCCCTGCCATTTTACTCAGCGGAGCGGCTGCGATCAATTTTCTTCTTCCAAAGTTAAAACAAACACGTTAATATTTCAACAGAACCGTTTTTTCATGTTTTCAATAAATAGTTAATTTGAGCACGTAGATCTAATAATGCAAATTTGGAAAAACGGTAAAATGGCATAGCAGTCAGCGTTTACAAACTAACAAACTCACGAAACGCGGCCCTTTCTATCACCATGTTGCGAGGGTGAAAACACTGTGAGGTCACGCGGAAGAAGAGCCTTCCCGTCGTGTGGAAATGAAACATCTTTTGCGGAAGCCGTACAGGAAGATTATTTCCGTTTTCGTGGGAAAGAAGGTAGCACTTTTCCCGTACACTGGATAAAAGGTTACTGGCTAAACGAGGCTCTGGCTTAGGTAAAAACTACGGGGACGCTTAAGTCACCTGAAGAGCGGAATGTGACAGCACTAGATTTGACACTTGTGGCCGCTTCTATTGCAACTTGTGCGTGCGTGTTTGCGTTCATTTCTTTGCATCTACCGGTCGATCCATCATCATTGTACCAATGACAGCTGAAGTAAAAGGTGTCTGCTTTGGAGTGAGACCCAGTGGGCACGTTGTGATTGCGTGTCAAGGCCCCGTGACCTTACTCAAGAACTCTTTATATTAACTGCCACCTGCAAGGACGAGCAGATTGCTCATAATCAGGTGGCCAAGTTGTCAGTTGCCATGGTGGGCAGGATCCGATGGCATCAGAAGGTCACATGACCTTTCTCCCCTAACCAGCGCATTTCGTGACACCGGATATCGACTGTGTTTCACTGTGACAGCTGTAATGCTATCACAATAAAACATTCGGCGGACGCCATCATGGCCCTTCTTCTTCTTCTTCTTCTTCTTCTTTTCTTCTTCTTCTTCTTCTTCTTCTTCTTCTTCTTCTTCTTCTTCTTCTTCTTCTTCTTCTTCTTCTTCTTCTTCTTCTTCTTCTTCTTCTTCTTCTTCTTCTTCTTCTTCTTCTTCTTCTCCTTCTTCTTCTTCTTCTTCTGCTGCTGCTGCTGCTGCTGCTGCTGCTGCTGCTGCTGCTGCTGCTTCTTCTTCTTCTTCTTCTTCTTCTTCTTCTTCTTCTTCACCCCAGGTATATGGCACAAACCTTTTTCCTTTTTCTTCACCTTCTTATTTTCCTGTTCTCCTTTCTTTTTCTTCCTTTTCTTTCTAATGGTTTTATTCTCAGTAGTTCACCTTTTGTTTGTTTTCCTCTTCTCTCTATTGTCTCAACTTCTCTTACTGTTCGTCTTTCTTCTTGTTAGCATTCTTGCTTCACTTCTTGTTCTCTTTTGACTTGTCTTAACTCTTTATTAAGTTATTTCCCTTTTTTACTCTCTTTTAACTTGGCTTAGCTGTTTAATAACTTCTTTCCTTGTTTTACTTTCTTTTGACTTGGCTTTGCTCTTGGCTTTCCTTTCTTTGGCCTGCGGATTTCAACAATTACAATAGGCTTCAGTTACACGAGCACACAGGGTGGGTGCGCATTATGTTGTTACCTTTCAAAAGATGGCACATTAATTGCTCTCAGCATAAAACAAAGGGTCTCTCTGCTTTTTGCTCTTCTTTTTGTTCTCCTCTTCTCTCTCCTGGCTTCGCTTGCGTATCTTAACAGCTGCAACTACTTCAACATGCTTAAGTGGTACAACCCCTCGAGGTGGGGTGTCAGTTACAGCTCTCACTGTAAAAAGGATCTTTAATGAGAATGGCTCCGAATAATCAATGTGAGAGGCAAACGCGCACGTAAATAAAATGTTTATGTGCAGGCATTACTACGCATAAAAAGTTTCGTTTTATAATATTCTATCAGGTGCGGCAAAACAACGCAGAACATGTTTGTGCCACTAGAGGTTCTCTTCATATACAGCTACGGAGACTGATTCTGGGGAACTGGTGCCGGATCCGCTAGGCTTTACTGCCGAAAAGCGCAGTGCTTGTCGGAACGGGAGTGTCCGGATCACCGTAATAAATGTCGGTGGCCAAGCCCCCGAACACAAGCGCATGGAGTTATTGAGGTGCCGCGGTACTCTAGGATATTCGGCAAAATTAGTTTGCGCCGAGGAGACTGGGAGAGCCACGATAAGTGATCGCGCATTGTCGCCACGATGTCCCTGACACTGTAAGAACTATAAACAAAGAGTAGAGAATGGCATTTTGTGTCGGTTAGTCGTAAGTAGTTGCCTTTGGAATTAGCTGTTGCTGGCGCCGTCTGAAGCTTCTACCAAATCTTCACATACAACTTAACGGAAAATTCCTATAGTTCTGCCGGGGGGTCGCTTTAGGTGGAATGCTGAGTGAAACTCTGGTCAACGCTTGAATAAGTTTTGTGTATTTTTATGTAAATCTGGAGCTAATATAATGAGTTGTACAAAATATTATGCGCTCTTGCTTACGAGATTGGCTAAGACCTTCAAACATTTACAAATTTTTCATGTGAGCAGAATAATAAGAAAGTTTTTTATTTTTTCTCATCGATCAGGGTCCATATTAAAGCGTTCCATCAGTGTACCGCCGACTATGAAAGAGGAATGCCCCACATGAATAAGAAAGGTATCGTTGCCAACGCAATGTCCAACTTCACGTATTAAACTGCTCATGGAAGCCGACAGGCAAAGACGGCCCTCGTTAAGTGCCAAACAACAGAACAAGGTGGAAAATTACTAGCAGCGTATGGAGCTATTACTCAACTTGTTCGACGTTTATTGCTTTCATCATTGTTGTAAAACAAAACCCACACGTGAAAAATTACTAGCAGCGTATGGAGCAGTTACTCAACCTGTTCGAAGTTTATTACTTTCATCATTGTTGTAAAACGATACCCGCACGTGTTTATTCGGAATAAATATGAACATGCAGTGCTCTCGGCAAGGTGCGCTGGCTCCGGCACATACATCCTCCGGACGATTCTGTCAATTACTATCCTACACTAGAAGAAATGGCGCTGCCCCGTTGGGTACAGAGCAGCTCTTAACTCCAATTTTCAGCCCCTGTTCAGAAGTGGCCCCCTTCCGCGTGTCCGGCGCTCAATTCTCAGAGCAAGCAAAGGCGAGGACCCGACATTCGACTCAAAACTAAACGCAGTAAGCAAAACCTGCCAGTTTTCGCTGCGATGTGGGGCCATATATATATATATATATATATATATATATATATATATATATATATATATATATATATATATATATATATATATATATATATATATATATATATATATATATATATAAATATATATATATATATATATATATATATATATATGTATATATATATACATGCATACACACACTCAATTGTGACCAAACACAGAAGTATGCGAAGCGTATGATATTGTGGGACGTCAATGTCAAGTGTACACAAGCAAACATGTATATATATACACCGCATAAGAGGGTTCGCGCAAAGCTTGCGTGTCAGATTGACGTCCGACTGGCTCGCGGGAAATTAGTGAATCCCCTTAAAAAGGCGCCTGGTTTTGCATGTTCGTCGCTGCCAGTGTCATTGGCGTGGCGGCGCCTCTTGGGCCACGCATCTACAGCGGCGGTCATCTTTGTACTTTGTTTTTGTAGGCTTGTCTTAGCCGCGCAGCCCATGTCCTTCGCACCGCCTTCCTCCCCGTTTCTCTCGGTTCGCCATCCCTTTTTTTTCTTCCTGCCCCAATCTTCAGCATGTCTGCTCCCCTCAACCCTTTTTCATTTATTCATTTTTTAAACTTTTGTTGGTGTTTGCTTGTTACCCTCCTTTTCGCTCTCCTGTGCACGTCAATCTGACACGCTTTCACTGCTGCCCTGATTCACTATAACATCAGTGCACGTCCCCAACGAACCGTGCTGTCTTACACAGCACAACGCGCTCACTTGGTGCCCCTCCAACACACCTGAACCAGAGACCCTTTGTGATATTTGCGTTGCGTGCCCGCCTGGCACGAAAAGTGCCTGGGATCGACCCGAAATTACTGGTGGATAAACTTTTTCATTACAAGCTTCCAGGAATATTTCCGTCACGTTTCTGAGGCCTTCCTGTCAATCCTACGGAAAGGCGACGGCTTTTCGAACAAAGAATCTGCGTATATGCTGCCATGTAAGAGTTCAATCCAAATAATAGTGGACACAGCAGAGCTCACCTTCTGTCGAGTGCGACGAGAGGCGACCGTCGAAACGAGGAGTGTAAACATATCTATTGCCAGCTACGGCCGACACCTTCAGTAGATAAAAAAACGAAAATAGAACCTAAATACCCACCTGTAGTCAAAAATGGCGCCGAGAAGATCTCACCAAAGCCCACTCGCACCTCCTTCTCCCGTTGGCATGCAGCATGCATTTTTACTAAGTTTCGAACATTGATCCTGACGGCTGCATAGCACAACACCTTGAGACACAATCGCAGCGGCTGAATATTGCCACATGACCTTCGAGAGCATCGGTTGGAGGGGCGTAAATGTCCCAGGCCGGGCCAGCCGGTCGACAAGCTTGCACGTCGCCGCGTCCACCATGCGCTAAGTTTAAAAACTGCCGTTATTTCGTTTATTCTTTTTCTATGCGTCTGCAGGCGGGGTTAAAAACCAATTTCTTTTTTTTGTGCTCTAAGCTGTCGCCGCTGACATACGACACTCTTTCGCACTTGCTGGCAGTCAACACTGATCTTATGCGAAATGTTGCCGACAGGAAATATTACAGGGAAAGCGTGTGGCCCTAACGCTCCAGCATGCAAATTTATTACGGGCAGTCCAAGAAATTATTCATAAGGAAGAGGTATGGCTAAAGCATTTCTGCTATTCGTTATTAGCTTCAAGTTACTGACACATGGGGAGACCTGTGCCCGCTAATTTATCAGCGGCGGTGCAACCCCTCGCTGCAAGCATGCCCACTTATAATGCGAAGGAAGCTGGATGCATTATTCGCTTATCAAAGAAGAGTCGCATACTTGATTGGCTCAAGTCGATACTGGTGTGCGCCCTGCATCGCATTTACCGCAAGGATGCCGGTAATAGCCGTAATTGCATGTCATGCACTCCACGTTGAATGTTTATAACAAATTTTGCGACAGTAAATCTTGGTCACTGAAAGGCGCACGCGCAAATAAGCATGATACACGCTATTTAAAGTTGCGGTCGCTTTTCACAACAAAAATCTTCGGATGTCTATCATATATTTTATTTATCTATTGTAATTTATTACTGCCCTAATGATCTGAACACATTACTCATATAGAGGCACTGTATTCATGTGTGGTGTCCGATATCTGTCATTGTATTTCAATATGAACAGCGATGATTAATGCAATAGAAAAACCTGTCGGAAAACGAGGTGTAAAGCCAAGTTGTGTGAAGTGCAGCCACCGAGCTGACCGCATCAAGCACTCTGATGTTTTGAAATCAGTAGCGTCTTACGGACCTTTGCACGGACGTCATACTTTCGTTGTTAAAATAGAGCCATTCCCAGCAAAAAGATTTCCTAAATTTTCGCTTTCATTTCTATGCTATGTATATGGTCAACCACACGTACTCTCTATGTCAAAATATCGAGGTTTCCATCCCAAGCATCGAAATGTGCCTTTTGGAGCACTTCTGAAAGTCCTGCCAGGCTGGCTCGGCTGGCTCGTCTCAAAACGGAGAGATTTGGAACGCAGCCAGTGCATAATGAGCAGCGCCGCACGGCCTTGAAATAAAAATGAAAAAAAAGCAATTTTTTGGGGGGGGGGGAGGAAATGGCGCAGTATCTGTCTCGCATCTCGGCGGACACCTGCATCGCACCGTAAGGAAAGGGATAAAGGAGAGAGTTAAAGAGGAAAGGAAGAAAGGGATGCCGTAGTGGAATGCTCTGGAATAATTTCGACCACCTGGGCATCCTTAACGTGCACTGACATCGCACACCACTTGGGCGATTTAGCGTTTCGCCTCCATCGAAACGCGGCCGCCGTGGTCGGGTTCGAACCCGGGTACTCCGGTTCAGAAGCCGAGCGCCCTAGCCACTGATCCAGCGCGGCGGGTAAAAAAAAATGACAAGTTTTTGTTAGGGGGAAGAAGGCTGTGCAGGTACCAAAGAACAGTTGTAATACGCAGGTCGCGGAACAGCTTTATTTCTTTTCTCTGTCAACGCGCACCAAAAACAGTACCCCGCAGCTTCAAGTGGGAAGGAAATTAAGATTTATGTTTTTTTCGTATATATCGAAAACTTCGGTGAGCACCAATGGTCCGTGGTTAAAAAGTGTGTAGTGTACAGTTCTGCACTATAGAACGTGAGTTTCGTGCACACAGCACTGATTTCATTTTTCGCAATGCTGGCTTACTACACAAAAAGCAAATAGAAAATGTAATAACAACAGAAGCGGATAAAGCGACTATATCACGAAAAAAAAAGCATAAATGGGCATATCGCCAATGTTTTATTCATCTTGTTTATATTAGTTTTTTTCACCTTTTTACAAGACCTGCTTGGACCTCTGCAATGTTTCCACTCTAAAATAAACAAATAAATGAATGCCTTATCTTATGCCAGTCGGTCAATCTTTGCAGTACAAAAGTAAGAAACTTCAATATAAAAGGAATCCACTACAAAAAATCGCAGCACTATTGGTCCTGTCGGCCCACTTGTCTCGACTGCTTTTTTAACATGTAAAGAACCCTTGCTAAATATGGGCCGGAGGTTTAGCATTGATAAGCCCAAATATAGTGCGAAAGCAATGTTTCTTTCCTGGTGGACACCACTGCCACATACCTGAAAGCGCGGCTGAGGTGTATACTGACCCAGGGAGCCACTTAGACGCGTCTTCAGCTTTTGTCATCGTCGCTGACAATTTATGCAACTTGCGCCGGTGGGGTGGCCAATGCTCCAGCGCCGTGTTTCTGGGCAATCTTATAAACTCCAACGCGTACCGCTCTACTGCGGTGTTTCTGCCACAGCGTTCTCCACGACAACGCATGTAGCGCACATCTCTCTGTCACTACCTCCACATAGCTCAGGGCACAAATATTAGTTTGACAGCGGTAATATTTGAGGAAGCACAAGACGTGCAGTGCACAGTGGGAGAGTGTGTGGCAGTTTAACGCGAGACGTGATCGGCTGTGGCGATCATAGGGTTCCTAAATATTACCTAGAGGGAAAGCTGGCGCCGCCGTCTATGCGAGTTTCTAAAGGGCACTTCATCTTTCGTGGGAAAGCCGGGAAGACAGCATGACGACCATGGCTTGGCCATAAAACATGGCTACGACTGCAGAATTACAAATTTTCGCAAATTATATGTAGCAAGGAAGCGATGTTTTGCAATCAGTGTATCGTGTAATAAAATATGGTAACTGTAGAGCGCAGTGATATAACACAAAAAGCTGATAGGCGCGAACGACCACCGAATTCGCCCATGACGAAAGAGGGCTTTGTCTTCATGCCACCAAATATTTATTTCTTTTTATTTATTTTTATTTTATTTATTTAATACTGCGTAGTCGCTTGACTCCAAGCAGGGTTGAGCACAGATACAAGTAAAAAAATAAACAAGGTATACACGAGCGTCATGCAAGATCAAGCAGATGATGCGAAACAAAAAGCAAAAACAAGGATTTCACATACAAAAGGCTCTAAAATTATCAACAAACATTTCTACATTCGAGCTATTCACTACACACTTCGGCAATTTATTCCACTCTGTAATCGTTTTGACAAAAAATGAGTGTTTAACTGTATTATAGTATGCACGAAATTCTTGTAGTATTCGAAACAGGAGTAATATAATCATGAGTGTTAATTTTGATCAATATATAATAATATATTATGTACAAGAATTTCAACCTCGCTTCAGTGCGCCTTGTCTGAAGAGATTATAGGCGAATAGAATTGATCATAGCTGTTACACTATCCGTTCGTTTGTATCCGTTGCGAATGAAACGGGTTGCAGTGCTTTGAACTCTTTCTAATTTGAAAATATTCTTGGTTGTAAATGGGTCCCATAAACAACAGGCATATTCCAGGCGATTAAACACCATAGACTCTTCAGAGCTTTCCCACAAGTAATATCGATGTGGGCATCCGGGTTTAAGCGATTAGTTATCTGAACTCCAAGGCATTGTAAAGACGATTATTCTGGAAGTGGTACGCCAGCTACACAATATGGAAGAATCAGAACAGTTTTTGTTTTACAACTTCTAAGTACCAAAAATTTATTAACATTACGAAAAATACACCATTAGTTGCACCAGTTTGAGATCTCCTGCAGGTTACTGTTAAGCTTAATTTGGAGTCATCTAAGGAGTATAAAACACAGTCATCTTCGTTTTCACTTTAACTTCTGAGTCAACTACAATAATTATGTCATTTACATAAATTAAAACAGGACAGGCCACATAACTGATCCTTGTGGAACACCAGATGAAACCGGAAGTTGCATCCGAGTACACATCGTCAACATGAACATTTTGAAATCTGTTTTATAAGTAGGCTCTAATAAGGTCAATAATATTAGGATTGATTCCAGCAGTGTAAAGCTTTTCTATGAGCTTAATGTGCGGTACCTTATCAAAGGCTTTGGCAAAGTAAAAAAAACAGTGTTTATTTGTTGTTTGTTATTAACAGCAATAAAAAATCATGGCATGTGATTATCAGTTATGAGACGGAATATAACCACGCCTAAATTCGTGTTGCTAATCAGATTAAAAATAGGTCGATTCTAAAAAAATTCTTCAAAGCAGGGCAGATAGCATGCTCAAACATTTTGCAACTGGTCGAAGCGAAAGATACAGGGCGATAATTAGATACGCAAGATGGGTCATTGCTTTTAAAAACAGGTACCACCCGTGCTGTGTTCCATTTTGATGGGAGTGCTCACTGAGACGGAGAGGCGTTGAAAATAACATCCAGGTAATGTGATAACAATTCTGCATAACGGCGGATAAAAGCCGAAGGGATGTTATCAGATCCACTAGACTTTTTAACATCAAGCTTCAGAAGGTTCAAAATATTTCGCGGGAGATAGTAACACCTGGCATTAAAGAAATGTAGACGTTTAGCTTAGAAGGAAAAGTCGAGTGTTTATCTGTATACACTGATTAAAAATACTCATTTAACACAGCAGAAATATCTTTTGACTCTTTGACAGGCGAAACATTAACTATTAATTACACATGGCGTTGTTTGTTGCCATTAATGTATAGGCAGAACATTTCCGGTGCTTCACTGAGAAAACGTCTAAGCGTAACATTAAAAAAGGAGTCCTTAGCTTACTTGATCTTAATTTTTAATCAACTACCTAGGATGTTCTCATTAGACTTATTTAGATTAATTGAACGCTGCCTTTGCTTTAGCTTACGTTTAGTGTGGATAACGTCCCGCTTAATCCATGCGTTATGTTTCTTTTTCTTAACGTAAGTAACACACATTGTCAAGCAATCGAGTCATATCTTTAAAAACATGTACCATATAACACATTTTCATTCTCCGCAGCCCTAAACTGTCAAGCTGGGTCTCAAAAAATTCAAAATTCCTACGTCATCAACTGTATTAAAATTTTTCACAACAATGTGACGCTTTTTTTTGTTAATATAAGCTGACAAGGAAAAAACACAGGAAACAACATTATTATCAGGTACACCGCTCGAAACATCAACATAAATAGATTTAGGTTTAAGGTTTATGGGGGTTTAACGTCCCGAAGCGACTCAGGCTATGAGAGACGCCGTAGTGAAGGGCTCCGGAAATTTCGACCACTTGGGTTTTTTAACGTGCACTGACATCGCACAGTACACGGGCCTCTAGAATTCCGCCTCAATCGAAATTCAACCGCCGCGTCTTTCGGGACACCAGCCGAGCGCCATAACCACTCAGCCACCGCGGCGGTATAAATATTTGGGGGCCGAGCTAATGAACACTAGGTCAAGAAAGTGGGATACAGTGGCACAGATAATGGTTGGTCTGTCAACAATCCGGGCAAGATTACACGCGAAGGCAGTGTCCAAAAGGATCTCAGAATGACCTGAATTTGCACCCATGGTACGCATGTGGATCCAATCTATATAAGGCAAGTTGAAATCGCCGCCTAAAATCAACTTCACTTGGTCGCCCCGGAAGCGTTGAACACAATCGCACAGCTCTTCAAGAAAGGCGACATCTGCGTTATGAGGTCGATGCATTACGCCTAATACAATAGCGTTGCCACAGTAATCAGTCCTACAAAAAATACTTTCATGGTTAGGAATACCCAGCAGCATCACAGTAGATATGCTTTCATTAAGCACTATCGCGACTCCTCCTCCACGTGTCGGTCTCTCGCATCGCAATATTCTATAGGCGGGCGAACAATTAACCCTTCAGGGATTTCAGCATGAAGCTAGGTTTCTGTCACAAACGTAATGCGCGGGTCCACATCGTAAAGGAGTGCTTCGAATTCGGTTGTCTTATTTCCGATACTTTGAGCATTGAAGTAAACGATTCGTAACGGTCTGTTATTATCAGCTGATTCTGGTTCCGCTTGACAATACGTGTCGATGATGAGGCAACACTGACACTGCCGGAATCTTCGCCTTCCGAATAATCTTTGTGTTCGTATGAAATGGTAAGTTTCCGTCTTTCATCCCTTTCTTCATCCCAGACGTATGTGTCATCGTTGACGTTTAGCTTGTCAAATTTAAGGTATGCCTTATCCTCAGGTTTGCAATTATCTTTAACGGTAGACCACAGCAGTTTCCGTACGTTTTGAATTCTCAGCGGGCAGTCCTCAGATAATTACTTTCCTGAGCCAATCGTGGGAAGTATTTTTTCTTTGCGTTTAACAGATACTCTCTTTAGAGCAAATATTCACGCAAAAAAATTGTTAGTAGTGAAAATACTACACTTTAGAATCTTCCGTTTTCGCATTGTGAAAACCAGAAACGTTTCATTGGTGGAGTCAGCTATTGGGAGACGCGCCGTATGCTCGTGCATGAGATATGTTTGTGCCGGCAGAAACATTCCCGAGCCCCCGCATTTCTGTGAGAAACTAGTTTGCGCGCACCAAGTGCCGGGCTCTTGGCATGTCCGGGCGCTGCGTTTGCAGATTTTGCCATGAAAATTATGAATTATGAAGCGCAAACCTCTCCTACCACAATTAAGTGACGGCTGTTTTCATGCTGACAAGTGCAATATGCAGGTATTTGCATGAATTAATTCATGAAGTGGAAGTCGTTCCTGTATGCAATGCGCGGCCGCCGCCAGTCTTCGAAATGAAACAAACGCAATCCTCGGTGAGTACGGTTCACATAAGTTGCGTTTGTAGAAGTACCACAAGTTTTTAAAGTGCCTCCGAGGCTCCTACGAGAAATGTGCATGCCTCGGGCGTCCCCGGTGGATGAACTGAAGAGCCGCCAGCTTTCTCTCTAGTGTACAATAAGAAACTCTATGGCGGCAAGACCCTAATGCTCTCGCGAAGTGGCCAGCAAAGTTCACGTGTTCGCGCTGCCGCAGGTTCGAACCACAGTCGTGGATATTTATTTGATTTATTTTTCACTCGGCACAAACACACAAACATTGCAAGATGTTACTCGGGGTTTAACCGTCGGAATAATTATTTTGCAATGAGTTTCTTGTGACGCGCACCTTATTCTGTGAAGTAGGTCCGGTCAAGCTTGAAATTTTTCATGCAATCCCGTATTACTTCCATTGCTTCTTCTTTCCACAAACTATAGATCGGTGATACCGGAAAACATCAAATGTCAAATGTTCTTCTACGCAATTGCCTTGATATAACGAGTGTTTCAACGCGTCGCGCCACTAAATTTTTAAAGGTTTTTAGGTAAAGAGAATCTTTTTGCAGCATGTTTCAGGTTCTTGCAGCCTGTGTTTGTGGAGGAGAAAAAAATGCGAATCATGTCTACTAGTAAAGCGATTAACGAAACCTTTGTAGCTAACGTTTCAATTCTTACTGATAGGCACCCGACTGCATTTAGAGATTTGTAGCCTGTCGTTAGTAATGGCCATAATAGCAGTTTTTACAATATAGAATATGCGGTTACCTTCGCCGCTATGGATCAAATAATTCGGATCATTTCTGGCGCCATCCAAAAACCAAGGGCTTTATCGGAGCGCGAAGCAACGTCAATAAACTCGCCTCCCACCATGGCACACGTACCATTCGAGAGTCTGCCCCGCCTGTGCTGCGCTGCTCCCTGCTCCTCACCGCTCCTCGCTTGGTACATGCGTCACAGAGTGACGCGTTTTGATTTTTCCTCGTTTTGTGCTCCCCGCAGACGGGCGGGTTTCGAATCGATGATCCAAATCAGTAGAGCCACCGCGGTGAGGGTAAGCACGTTTTTGATATTTTTTAAAGTAATACATCTGTTCCCGAAGGCCGGCTTGAAACCTGAATGCATTCAGGCGCCTATAGGTAATGCATGGTTACAAAAATAAAGTTCTAGTTCACATGTTTCGCCATTTTTTTACGTCCATCAGCATTGGTATTACTATGACGCTAAAATATTCTCTTTACCAAAAAATTCCTATTTTTAAATTTTAGTGGTGAGCTACCCTGAGACAAATTGTTTAATAGCTCTAAACGACATGGTTTAAACTAATTTTGCTCCAAAGTGCGATTATGTCAGGTATAAATAGTTTGGTGCAAAAAACAAAGCGTTTGCAAAAAATAAAACGATAACGTTCAAAGCTGAAGAAGAATTTAACTCGACTGGCGAAATCACGCAACAAGTTTATAATGTAATTGCATTTAGAAGGCGCAGTGCGTGCACCAAAAGCTAGGATTGAGGAATCGCAAGATTATGCTCGTTTATTGGGGTTCTTTCTTGTATCGAAAGATAATGAATAGAGGAGTTTGGCTTCTATTGGAGCATCGCAATTTCAAGTTTTCTGGCATCAGTGCTATCGGTACGAATATAATCTAAATGTGCTAACTGAAGAATACGAAAATTCTACGAAGCGCAGCTCCTAAGCATTTCTAGTGACTGGGTTCTATCATTTCAGTATTTTCTGACGCAACCGAGAGGCTAGTTGATTATAGGGCTTTATCTCATTCATCACTGCTTCTAAATTAACATCAGAGAAACGCCAGAAGTAATGTTCATGGCACGATTTGAACATATTGTGCACATCGCAACTTTTGGCTCTGTTAGTTAACTGAACCGAATGAAGATGTCCAGGAATTAGAAAACATGCGAAGCGCTATATTGTGCAACCGTGCTGAATTCGTTCATGGCTAGAGGAAATGCAATAGTCGGCCGAAGTATCAACGTTCTTGACCAGCGCCTTCTTTGCTTCAGGCTATGGAGAATGCTCTGCGTTGTTATGTTATTTCAAATTTACTTGAGGGTGTCTAAAGGTTTCGGCTATCACACGTATTTGATTGAATAAGCAACACTATTTCTTGCGCCAGTTTCAAGCTTCTACTAAAACCACATCTCAACAGAATCTCTCGCACTACTAGGGCCCTTCGGAGACAAATAAAGCTTAAAAAAAATTGACCAGCTTATGTTGGCTATGGTTATACAAAATATCAGTGAACTAATGCTATTAGATTTCTCCGGCTTCAGACCTCTTCGACTGCAGTGGCCACCGTCTAACACGAAGTATAACGCTCGGTAGAAGAAAGCGCTGGCCAATGAGCCATATAAAAAAAAAGTAGCAAGCAGATCATGTTGATAAGAGTAACGTTGCTTTTTGATTCTTGTAAACCAGCGCAACGGCTCGAAGCCATGAACGACAAGAACCATGTATGACCAACTCGCCCATCAGTTCATGTTGTTTTTTGAGTCACGCTGTTTTATGGGGATCGTGAGTTGCCAATACCAGTAGCGTCCTACAAACGTCGTGAAACAAGAAACATTTGTCGGCATATGGCAGGAACTGTACTGCGCTTAAACCAAGGGAAAGGTACCGAAATAGTCGTCTTTTGGTGTTAGAAAAAAAAGGAACAACCTGTAGAATGGGTCCGAATGCGTCCATTAAAGTAACCAGTCTCGTACCAGGCGATAATAACTGCTGCAAAAGAGAATACAACACGTCAACGTTTACTGCTCCTCTGCTCGTGACGACGTATAGCATGTCGCACTAGGTGGCACGAATACTGTGATGGACGACTATGGTTTCTAGTTTCTTTGTACTTCTCTTGTGTTTAACGGGGCTCGTGCATGATATACAAGGTGATGCGCCGTGCTTTTTTTTAGCGATAACAATGGACCCCATTTCTTTGCTATTAAAGTACTATAGGAGCGGTGCTGGGCAAGTTCTACCTCTAGTCACAGAAACATGTAATTGTGTGCTGACGGATGCGGGATGTGTTTCACTGCGGTCGTTTTATTGGTGATATCACTAATAGTAAACTGTTGAATTTTTATTCATAGGCTGCTTAGTTACTGAGCGGCGTGTAGTCCACCATAAGCAATATTCATATCAGTTTTTATAATTTAGACAACACGGTTGCCCTCGGTGTTGTGGTCCAACATATTTTGGCTTTTGAGAAGCTTGCAGGAAAAGCAACCTCTCCAGTGCACGCAAATCGCCGATGTAGCCAAAATTTGTTGGACCACAGCACCGAGAGTAACCGTGTTTTCTAAATTATAAAAACTTATATGAATAGTGCCTATGGTGGGCTACACGCTGCTCAGTAATTAAGCAGCCAATGATTAAAATTACACAGTTAACTATTAAATATTACTTAACCATCCTGCTAGTTAGCACGTCTTAGCAGTACTCTTACGTACTACACAGCTGACAATGTTGTGCAAAAAAAAGCGCTCTTCTAGCTCACATTTTTAAAAATTGTGCTAAGTCACAGTTGAAACACCTTGCATAATCAGTGAAATTATTGTCGCAGTAGATTACTACGAAGACTAGGCTAAAAGGAGTTAAACTGCCGATAAGATTCGGTTAAAAGTTCTCTCGCGTAGTAAAAGATGACCGCTTTTTCGAATGGAGAAAGCTTAGAAACCATGGCTTACCACTCACAAGACAAAAGTTTGATTGTTTTAAAATTGCCGTTCAAGAGTTTATACCCAATATACGCTTATTGCGATGCGTTCAAATCAGCACAGCAATTCATTAACTTCAAACGTTAAAAGCTTGGTATCATCATAACTTTAGGCACTCCACAGGCATGGTTCAAAATAATTATATTCGGTTTCGTCTCACCAACTACATCACAAGTGCTATCTTACCTCTACTCATAAAATATTTGACCTCACTACGTGTTCCCGGAATAAAAATGGCGGGCGGAATAGCATTGCAAGGAACGAAATAGTCTGTGAAACTACAGTAATAGTAGCAGTGCTAGTAGTAGTAGAAGTGGTACTAGTAGGGATGGTTGCAGTAGTGGTAGTAGTAGCAGTAGTAGTAGTAGTAGGAGTAGTGGTAGTATTAGTATTAGTAGGAGTAGTAGTAGTAGTAGTAGTAGCGGTAGCGGTAGTGGTAGTAGTAGTAGTAGTAGGGTAATGTCTACCGAACGTCGTCGATTGGTCCCTTTATTTCGGATTGTCCGTGGCTCGAGTACAGCAATCGACGTGTCTGCATAAAGGGCATAAGGAGGGCGAGGTTGAGTTCTGTCATGTCATTTAACAGAGGCAAATCAGGAGGCATAGGCGGGTAATTGCAGCTGGCACTCATGCTATACCGCGACATCTTTTGTTTACGTAGCTAAGCTTTCCAATTTTTGCGCACCTTCACGTAGGCTACTTCTATCTCGGGGAAAGCGACCATCAATGTCGGATGTATGGCTTCGCTTACCACGTCCAGATCTTTCAGATGGCACAATCCATCACATACGTGGCACGGATACCCGAACGGTTTTTGCACAAACTGTCACTGAAACTTGGCGGTAGCAGTGGCGGCAATGGTCAACCCCATTTTTCAAAGTTTACTTGGCGTTCCTTAAGTTCCGCGGTGAGACGTTGGTGGCACTGCTCACGTAGTAACTCCTGACTTGCCCGTTTTCGATTTCGCAGTTCCTCAAGGCGAACGGCTCGTATTCCCGTTTATCGGCCGCGAACGCGGTCTGACGCTTCCTTCGATTATTCGCAAGTTCTTCTTTGCGTTTAGCCACATCCTCGGGGCATGTAGCCTCCCGTTGAAGCCGTCTTATTTTCTTCTATGCATCAATGCGGCGCAGTCTGCGTAACTCCTCCACCGATGTGCTAGACGGACCCGGCTTGCTTTTTATCATGGCATGCTTTCCTTGATCTTGCCTGTTCGCGACATAGGTGGAAGACGATAAAGACGTCTTTCTTCAACGCGCAGCGGGAGAGGGGTGAAGCTTCACCGAAACTCGATGGGTCGGTTGGACCTGGTGATGTAGTGCTTTAGCACTGAAACTTCTCTTCAGTCCTTTCTACCCCGAACATTCGAAGAGCATAGGAGTGGAATCACCTTCTATTATCTCCTGCACTCAATACCGGTTTCAAGAATGGGTTGGCTATCGTTGAGTAAATAACACTGAATTTTCGGTCAATCTTTGCACTTTTCGGCAAATACTCTGTCCTCTTGGATGCCTTTTGACCCAGAGGGAATTTTCGAAATACAGTAGCCGTCCGATTTCTCGGAATACAATAATTAGGACTTGCACATTATGTCGGTCTTTGATGAGGGACTACTACGCACGTCATACAAATGTAAACATATTCACGACCGATATTTCGGACTCTAGTTGATTTATCGCACTGGAATAGGCACCGGCAATACTCTGGAATTTGTTTTTCGACCCAACGTTCGTCGTTGCATGCTAGCGTAGACGCTAGCTGTCATCGATTTTTTAAGTGTTCGCTCAAGAAATCAGGCTGACCGCCTTGGCTATTTTTTTCTCATTGCTGCCACTCGAGGTTATATCGAGGCTGGAACCGAGGTTATATGCGTATATCGAGGGGGCATAAAAATAAAAGCGCACTAGCTTGTGCACGCGATCGCGTTGAAAACGGGACAGCGGCAGCGTCCACCGAGGAGGCGACGCCGCTTTTGGTGAACCGCTGAGGGGTGCGGTGGAGGGTGAGGATGCGTGCTGTCAGTGGCGCTAGCTTCCGTTCCCTTTAAGCGCGGGTTTCATCCCTGGGTCTTTACGGCTGTTGTTGCATATGGTAACACTCTGTTCTCGCTTTTCTCGGCACGCGTAGATCGATCTGAGGCCGTGTGGCACAGTATGCTATCGGTGACAGTCTCGGTGACAGTCTGCTATTGTGACGTGGTGCGGACATGAAAGCATGACTCTGGCTCACAGAATATTTGATTTCGCCGCTTGTAAATGAAACGCGAGAAACGGCTAAGTTCCCTATCTTTGTAGGCAGCTTTTCGGAGCAAACTGGATTTTTTTTAAAAAGTTCACTGATGTCTCGGAGTGTTCGATTATTGAGACCCTTTTCGGGAGACAAGTCATGACTACCTTTGGTGTAGTTGGCGCGTTTGTTTAATCAAAATGATATCTTGTATTGTTGCCCAGCCTAACAACACTTGTACTATAGTAGACAAAATTAAATTCCCCCCCCCCCCCCTCCAAACCTCTTCTTGTTCTGGACCTTGCCACTTTGCATGGACCTGGTGAAGCACTCCGCGTGTCAAGAACAGCGCTAAGCTGCTCTCGACAAAAGAAGTGCTTCGTGAGGTGGCAGCCCCATACAGGGCTGCAAGGTCCGACACACGAGGGGTGAGGTGGGTGAGGACTGTTACTTTTGCGTACCCCAGTATGTTGTGAGGCGAAACAGTTCTGAGCTGCGCAGAAATGTTTTACACAAAGCTATTCGCCTCATATAAGACTATGGATCACCAGGCGTAAGAGTAAATTAATATTATCGCCCACATATCAAATACCGAACCAAAAGTGCAATCCTGTCTAAGTAGCCACCGCGGTGGCTCAGCGGCTATGGTGCTCGACTGCTGGCCTGAAAGACGTGGGCTCAGTAGCGACCGTGGAGGTCGCATTTTGATGGAGGCGAAATGCTAAATGCCCGTGTACTGTGCGATATCAGTGCACGGTAAAAAAAACCTTAAGTGGTAGAAATTAACCAGAGCACTCCACTACGGCGTCCCTCATAGCATGAGTCTCGTTGGGACGGTATGCCTCATATGAACCTAATTCAACGGATGCTGTGAAATCTGGATGTGGGAATGCATGCGGTTGCACTTCGCAGCAGTCCTAAATTCGACGCAATGTTTTGTCTCCACTCATCCAGCAGTGGCGAGCAGGGTGCCCCTACAGCACGACCGTGTTGAATTCTTGACTAGAGATGAGAGTGATGAGTATGGAAATTTTCTTCTTTTATGCAAATAATTTTAAAATACGGCCTAACTACAAACAGCACGGGAGGTCGCCAGCACTAAATGGGTGCCATGGGTGATGTCGAAAGCTATAAAAGCACCCCGTCCTGGTAATGCAAAAACTATGAAGAGCCATTCGGATGTTTTCACCTGTCAAGGGGTTGTCTGACAGCGGAGCAAAAACAATGCCAGAAAGAAAGAAAGGCATTCAAATTATAGATGCGTTTCATAGCATGCCATTTGTTGTGACGGCCTAACGAGATTTGCCCTATCTGTATTTATTTCCTCGCAATTAACAAGTTTTTAAGTGCTCTAGTATTTGGACACAACGCGAGTGACGACATACCAGGCAGATTTCCATTTCGAGCGCGCTTTATGGCCTAGAATTTGGGTATGGGGAACGATCTGACTTATAACCCCCTCAGGAACATTATCTTTTTGCGTTTAGTGGAGGCCGGTTTGAGCTGAAAAGTTTGGAGCGAAAAAAGATATATCTTCTCAGATTTTAATTGTCCATGCCGGGTCTTCCGCGATGGCTGTTGGCCGTAAAGTGCGATGTATAACTAATTACTTGAGGGTGCTCAGGGATCTGAGTTGCGAATTGGGGCATAAAGCAAGACGTAGACGCAAACTGTATTGTTTTAACGGAAGAATAAACGAAGTAGTAATTTCTAAGCACGCAATTTTATTACCATTCGGGAATCCTATTAAAATGAACGGTAGGCGCAAGCCGTCATGCGAAGAAAAAGGGAGAAATAAATATTCTTATCAAAAGTTAAAATCGTCATAGTTCCTGGTCAATCATAGATTTCGTCAGTCGTTGGTTCAAATATGCTTTTCACTATTCCATTCCTCCTCTGCCTGTCCCCTCCCCCCCCCCCCCTCCTGACATAGCACTTTAATTATCATGCTTTATTTTTCCTACAACACCCATTCACTTCAAACAACATTCTGTATATGCGGGGTAGTCTGTCTACATGGCCGTAATAAATCAATTTTTTCTTCGCCATCTTTTCCTCATTACAATTTATCCTGCAGTTCAATTACTTGTTTCTCGCTCATTCGAGAACCAACGTGTTTCTTCCGCTGCCTCCTAATGTATTTTTTTTTAAGTCGTTTCTCATAATTTCCTCTGATTTCTTTGCTTCTTGGTGACAAGCGTTTGCCTGAAATTTGGGGCGACAAATATGTCTGTGTTTATTCGTTCATCTTAATTATTCTTGCGTTGCAGTAGGCGGCGCTTTTCACTCTCTTTCACTATCTTAACTCTTCGAATGCCCGCAATATAATAAATTCCACGCATCATTTCACGAAGATTACATGACCCTGCGGACGAAGGAACACTTACTGTATCATGATGTTCAGAGCGCGTGGTGATTAGAAAGCGTTATTACAGCATTACAACATCTATCTTTCCTCAACACTTCGCGTCTCATTAGCACTTAAAATGTTGACATACAGTATACAACCTGATGCGTTTCACTAACTGCTGTCGGTACTCTACATGCGGCCCCAAATTCTTCATAGCAACCCATACCCATTCTGTAGCGGTCATATCCCCTTATGAGTTGGTCCCAGCGTTCTTAAAAGCATTGCAAATAAACAGCACTTTATGGCCGATAGTTTATGCTTGTGAAATTCATCAGGACATATATACCTAATGGCTTGATGCGAACTGAAGTAGCATCCGCGCACAACGGCAACGAAAGGTACTCGCCACCCTTCCCAAAAACAGCAAAAACAGCTCCGACCCGAGAAAATCCTGGATGCATTTATATTTTGGATCCGTTCAAAGATGAGCTCAACAGAGCGGCACAGCAGCAGAGCATTTGTCAGTTTGAAAAGTGAGGGCTATCGGCCAGCGTGTTTCTGACCATAGATACAAAGCAAAGAAAAATTCTTAATGGACGCTTTTTTGTTTAACAATTTTACTGGGACCATCGCAGCAGATTGCCGACGTCCATTAGAAAGAAAGATAAAACGAAGAAAAGTGTCGACGGGCTCTCGACTCGATCCATGGTTAACCAGGAAAAATTGACGCTGCAAGAATTACCTGTCACTGCAAGCATAAGCGCAGCATCCTACAGCCAATGGGCAGTTCAGTCTCCTCTGCAGATAGGCACCAGCTCTTCCTACCCTAGTCGCCGTGGTGGCTCACTGGTTATAGCGTTCAGCTTCTGACCTGAAAGATGCGGGTTCAATCCCGGCAGTGGCGGTCAAATTTTGGTGGAGGCGAAATTCTAGAGGAGCGTGTACTGTGCGATTTCAATGCACGTTAAAGACCCCCAGGTGGCCGAAATTTCCGCAGCCTTTTACTACGGCGTCCCTCGTAGCTTGAGTCGCTTTGGGGCCTTAAACCAAACCAAACCAAACCATCTTCTTACCCTTAATGTAGTTTGCTGGCAGCGAGTGCAAATCTGTGTGTGTCAAGAAAGTGTGAGCCGTCATTTGTGAAAGCGAGAGGGCAGCTGATATTTTAAGGTAGACGAAGAGGTAAATTTTTACGAACTTTGACGTTTTCACGCTAAAAGATTATGCAACGAACACTCTTGTCACGTGAGATACTAAACGATACAGCCAAAAGCTATAGCTGAGCAATCTGTCCTTATCGACGCTATCTGTTTCGGACTAGAACACGTCTCAGTAAATGATCGTAACCTAACCTCACTTTATCGCGATTCACTGTTCACTAAAATTGCTCGTGCGTCTTACAGTAATAACTACTACCTTCCTCAATTAGCGTAGCGTGCAAAGGGCATTCTCCCAAGCAAACACAACGCATTCTTTTCTCCTCACGTCATATCGGGGACAATATCTCTGTGGGCAAACTGCAATATATCTTTGAAAATTGGGTTTTCTAGGGAAGGAAATCGCGCAGTATCTGTCTTAAATAACTCCGAGGACACCCGAAACGCGCCGTAAGGAAGCGATAAAGAAGAGAGTGAAGGAAGTAAAGAAGAAAGATGTTCCTTAGTGGTGGGCTACGGAATAAATTCGGCCACCTGGGGATGTTTAAGGTGCACCGACATCACACAGCACACGGGCGCTTTTTGCGGTTCGCCTGCGTCGAAACGCGGCCGCTGCGGTCGTTTTAGGACCATATCTCTTTCATCTTCGGTTTTTGGTCGAGATCTCTTTTCATGTTGGACAACACAAATTCTTTGTAGAAAGATGAAAAGTAGAAAAGAAAGTTGTTGTAAGGTCCTAATTTGCGAGCAATAATAAACTAGAAGTTTTTGCTAATGTTTATGCTCCTGAAGTACAGCCTATCGGTGCTCGTCTTTGTCTTTCGTACGTTCCTGAGACCATCAACTACCTACTCCTGGTCACCATGATACTTATACCTCGTAACAAGGGCCGACCTGGAGAGGGATACGGCACGCTGAAGAGCACCATAATGTCCCCTCCAGAACCCGTCACATGAGACCTACTACACAGACGCAACCTTCACTGACTCCAACGCTACAACTTCGTCAGTAGGTCCCACCACCAGAACGTCCGTCAACACACCGATGTTCCTGATGTGACCTGAGCAGAAGCACAAGAAATAGCAGAATCGATCCTTCACCAGCCTCACCAAATTTACACCATCACCGTGCGCATGAACAGCCAGAACACCCACCATAACTTCGTCAGCCGCATGCTCCCGGGACATATCCACGCCTAGCTAAACACTCACCTTCAACAGCACCAAAACCTGCATGTCCTTCTGGAATGAGTCCACGGTCAGCAGGGAATAGAAGGGAGCAAACGACCTCATGCCCTCGGTCGCGACATGTGCGGCCCTTGGCCGAATGACTACAACCCCAAGGATGAACGGACTGTGCACCGAAAACACCGAAGAGAAAGGCTGAGACTACGACACTCCCGCCGCCTCCTTCCTCCCACTCTTTCACATCTTATGGCGCGTTCACACTTGGACATTCGAAGGCTAGAGGGAGCGGAATCCGCGGCCGCCGAAATGCTGTCTCGTTCACACTTCACGGCCACCGCGTCGTCGCTAATCGTCTGTGTGTCGTCTGCTCACGGCGTACACAGATGTGGGAAGCGGTTAATCGATGCTGTCTACATACCAAAACCGTATGCACGCTTGCGTACGCTAAATGCAGCTATTTTCTCGGACGTTACGCCATTTCTAACATTCTCACTTTTTAAACGCCTTGTGGGGCCATCTGGTGGTTAGGAGAGGAATCATTGTTGTCAACAAACCGACGCCCCTCTTAGGCCTAAAAGGGGAAGAATCGTCACCCCAAATAAAAATTAAAGCAAATTTATCGCTCAAACGTTTTCTTATGGGCGAGATAAGACAAAGCAAAAGACCGCTGGCTCTTTTATGACCAGTGAACGCGCTAAAAAAGGCAGTAACAGCGACGAATTCAGTCCGAAGCGAGGCGTCCTGCATCGAAGGGTGCCGCTATGTTTGTCGCCGCGGGTACTCGCCTTCCTATTGGCTGACGAGATTCGGCGGATTTTTCTCCGGCGGCAGAATTCGGTCCTGGACCGATCGGCCTTTCCGCTGGGTATTTCGGCGGAATCTTCGCCGCGGCAGCGGATTCCGCTCGCTCTCGCCGCCGAAAGTTCAAGTGTGAACGCGCCATTACTCTCCAATAGTCTAATTTCATTAGACAAGCACAAACTAATTCTGTGCAATGTGACCTGTACAACCACCACATACTCAAGCGCTCTGGCCAATCCCAATGTCAGGTATATGTCGCCTACCCTGACATCACACTCACATTGGACCTGTACATGACCTCAATACCTACAACGCAGATTCATTCCCACCCA
This sequence comes from Amblyomma americanum, assembly GCF_052857255.1. NCBI lineage: Eukaryota > Metazoa > Arthropoda > Arachnida > Ixodida > Ixodidae > Amblyomma > Amblyomma americanum. The sequence goes on from NC_135499.1 coordinate 124,675,157, forward strand.
CGTACCTTATTCTTGGGAGAGCTGAGCCGAACCTCCTGTTGCACTCCGCCGAATACTGTGGCTACTGCTTGCTGCCTATATCCCCTACATGTTGGGCGATATGGGTTATGATCCGTGTTGAGACGGCGACCCGGTCTAGGGTCGGAAAATAAATGCTTCTCTTTCTCTTTTCCCGAGGCTTACTTTTTTTTCTCACTCTGGCCAGAAGCTTGTTCAAATCCGCTCTTTGAACTCGCCTTTAGAGATTGTTTTTTGGATTGCGAGAGACTCCGATCGAGGTGCTGAACTCGACAGTCGATTGTAATATCTTATCAGCATGCTGAAAAGGGGGCTTCTGGGAACTTCCTTGAAATGAGAAATATGTCCAGTGTATCTGCGGTTTCAATCGTGGTGGTAGGCGTGAATAACGCCGATATTCTTGCCACTGTTTGTATTGTTTGTTGATGTTCGGAGCTGTGAAAAGCGGCAGTGTATCATTTGTCTGAGATATTAGATGCGGCCAGATATATCTAGACGACCACAGCCATGCGTAGCTGGTTGTACCTAGTTATAGACTGTTGTCGTTGATTTGCGTACCGTATACCTGGAAAGTACTTACTGAGTTGCAAATGTTTGAGCTGCAATAATTACTTCTAAACAGGATGCAGATAATCTCTGAACAGCATCATCCAATGCAATGGCCGCTTAGTTTCTTATTCTGAGGGTTAGGTACGAAGCGTTATGGACCGCTAGCCGGCGACGACAATTCAGCGGCAAATGCACCTCCACGTTCCATGTACCATATACTGATTCTAGGACGGCACATTATGAGCTTTGGACTGCTTCGGTCATCTTCATATTCAATAAACATTTGTTGGCATCACCTGATGACAAACCACATATCGACGTCGAATTTTATTTAAATCAGGTTTGTACAAAAAAAAACAAATGAAACTCATGCAATTTTGTAGTGCAATAAATTTTGTTATTTCGGGAGTACTTCATCCACGTACCACCTTAAATCACGGCGGAAATCATCGTTCCCCCCCCCCCTTTTTAAAACGATCATCAATGAACAATAGTGACTAAGATATGCTGTTTTCTTCGTGTCATAACATAGCTGAAGTCCTTGCGCTCCACTTTATCCAAGAAACTCTTGCGTATTTCGACAAAGAGCACAGCGCATACAAACTAAAGTATGTACTTTGAACATCGCAGTGTTTTTGCACTTCTGGTGCACATAGAAACGGACGCACGTATATTTTTAATATATCCGATGCGTGGCGCCCCTTGTGCAAAAACATTTAGTGTTGTATTAAAAAAAAATTAGTGTGTTCTGGTGCTGCGTGTAAAATGGATCCGAGCGGCACGAACAGAGAAAGTAGGCGGCTCAAGAAACGACCGCGACTAATAGGCAAAAATGAGCATGATTGTCTGAGCGCAGGCGCTGCATTAGTCCTTTCAAAACTAAGTAGAGCTGAAAAAATGGAAAGCGCGACTGCACATGATATGGTTTCACGCCATTTCCGTTGCAACTCAATCCCAACGCAGTGCACCTACCACAATAGCGTTCAGGCTCTTGCGAATTGCGACGAAAGAGCTGCACACCGGGACTTAGCAAGACGAACTCTTCCAAAGAAACGGCATAAGTCGGAACAGAAAAAGCAGCGGAAGGAATATTTTATAGAGAACCTGAATTCTGGCGCGAAATATAATTTCGTTTGTTTTTTCTTCTTTTTCAGGCGAGAGACATACAATTGCTTCGGTAGCAACGAGTGAGGGCAGAGCAAGCTGCGATCAGCTTTTCTATCGTTTTGAATCTCCGTCAGCCTCAACCATCAGCAGAAAACATGATCGCATGCTACAAGCTCGAATAATGAGAAGTGCTTGTTACGCTTTTTCCAGCAGGCTCTTGGAAACGATCAAAGCGAGCAAAAAGAGAAAGTAGCTTTTGACTGAACGCAACAGGAAAGTTGCTGCGTTCGCAAAGATTCGGGCGCGCTTAGCACGATGTTGAAACTAATGCGAGGATTAGCGTCCTAATGGTGGCAGCCTCTACCACTGTTATTTTGCCGCTACTCCTTAATGCAAGCGAATCGCCGCTTAAAACTAATCCGCTTGATGAAAGCAATCCTTGCATCTTCCTCGAATGATTGTTTTATGTTTGGCGGCATTACTCCCATGTAAATTATTGGGCAGGTGCAGATTTGATAAGTTATGCTTTTTGGAATCCTTGGTGTGGTAAAAAGACAAATTTCAAGATTGGAAAGAGTGCCTTTGAACTAACGTAAAGCTAAGATGCTTTGTCAGTGCAAGCGCTTAGGAGTGGTTGAAAGCGTTCGAACAGTTTGCTTCATTCGAATCGCTTCGACATTTTGTCTATCCGCGGAAAACATGGAGATTAAATTGATGTTTAATTCGATCTGCACAATAGAACCTTTTGAAAATAAATTAGTATTGGTGTATTGTACTGAGCTACCATAACAAATTGGCCACCATGTTCAAAATGGAGAGACAATACACAGCGGCATTTGAGACTGAATTGAGCTAATTTGGTACGTGCTAAACAATGTAAACTTAACATCCGCTAACGAGAAATTGATTCTTTTTTGTGTCTTTTATTTACTACTTTGAGTGGTAATTGAGTGTTAACAACGTACGATACGGTACGAAAACCTTACCATGATAATATCAAGGCATTCCTTATGTTGAAAAGTAATTTGGTAAACTGTCCGCCCCATCTTCTGACCTTCCATAAGCACAACGCATATACTGCAGTGATACGCTTTAAAGCTTCCATGAAAGCAACAACGCATGCGCAACTTCCGGTGAAATAAAATTCAGTGCCTGAACTACAAAATCTTACTGCAAATACCCCCGGCCAGCACTCTGGAAGCATCAAGTCAGAACAAGTGGTGTCCTCGGCATTACAGCACACCATGAACATGCTTTTCCAATACAGTCAACTGCTTCAAACCTAAGTGCTGATTCTTAAACACTCACGATTAACTTATACTATGTAGTGTTAGTGGTAAGTTGTTGATAATGCTTCAAATCACTATCTCTTAGCTGTGCCTAACATGTTTTCCCTCTAACTGTTGTGCTCAGCTTTTTAGTGCGCGTTGCATAAGAATATTAAGCTGCACGAAAATTATTGCGGATCGAATTTAACTCAGATTATATTACTCTGCAGGTATTTGGTTTCCGGCTGACTGATATTTAAATAAGAGCAAACTTCCCGGCCTCACAGTGGCTGCCTGTGTAATCATATGAGTAGAAAACATTTTGAATTCTTAACTAAAGCGCTTAAAAAGCTCGTTTTTACTCATGTGTTATAATTAGAGGCTACACTTTTCTGTTTGTATTTTTTAAAAGGCGGATTTTTTCTATATTTATTTCTGAATGTAATTTCGTTATTTTTCGGCGAGTATTATTTTTAACGAATCAATTACTGATTTCATTCCGTGATTTATTACGCCAATTCTCTGTGGTGAAAAGTCACTTACAGTAAGTGTTGTAATTTTTGTTAGCATGAACAGTTCATTTGCCAGTAATTAACTGAATTTACTCGTGATTTTCCACTTGAAGTTGAGCTAGTAGAAAGACTTGATTTCTTGAAAAAAGTAAAGGGAGGCTTGCAGCATAAAAAAACTCAAGTTGAAGTTAATTTCTAAAAAAATAGGAGGAGAATTTTTTTGGGGTTGTCCCACTAGATTGAAAGAGAGAACAGAGCATCACGTAGCATGCGTGTTGATGGCAGCGATAGAACTACGGCTCAACTGCCGCTGCAGCCCGAACATGGTACGTTTTATGACGACCATGCTTTGTACCAGTGTCCTCGATACAGTTTATAATACCACTTAACCAATCAACTGCTCTAAACAGATGATGATAGTGAACAAACAGTTCTCAGCTAGCACAGCAGGCGCTCCGGAGGGAGTGCTCTCCGGTCTGCAGAACCTTGTGAGGAAGGCAAAAAATTCTCAACTAACACAGCTGCTCTGTTTATCCAACAATACCTCTGTGTCATCATGCACTGGCTTCCTTAATTATCTTTCAACTTTGAATATAACTCGTACTCAACAGCGAGCTAGCTTTGGATTTTGAACCATACAGGCCCAATTTTTGTATTTCACTAGAAAAAAAAGCATTCAGTTCAATTCAGATCAAAAAGGTTACTGGCCCTTTATTAAAAGCCGAATTTGGAAAACTTAATTCTGCGTAATTTTAGCGTTTTTTTTTCTGGCTAATACCAAAAACTGGAACTCATATTTATAATATCTACAATGGGCCAATATACGGTCATCTAGAACTCAATGTACATTTTGTGAGGAATTAGTACTTTTCGTGCTATTCTGCAGATTGAAGGCGCACGTCACGAACTTGTCTATCTAGAAACAGCATTTAAGGCTAAACGCCTCCCTGTAAACCTTTTTCAATCATTTCTTTCCACTTTACAATCAATGAGCTGCACAGAAGGGGATAAAGACTTCTGAGATGCCCGCTGTGAATTCGCTTCCTTTCACTGTGCTCTATTTACACAGTGAGGGTTCCTTCCTTATGGACGATCTTTCCGGGGTTAGCATGTCTATGCCTTCTGGCTATGGAAGCGTTTGAGACCAAATGCCCTTTAACCGCAGTGGAGGCCTAATGGCTTGATTTCAGTATCCGCCTCATCTGCGGGTGGTGGTGGTGGTTGTAAAAAAAAAACATTTTTTAGAAAGGTGCCTTGAAGACCGATCCTCGTGGAAGGGATCATTATTCCAATAAATGATAGCGTCAGCATACTGCTGACCCGCGCAATCAGCCGTTGCTGATCGCTTAGGCTAATGGTGGTTGTCGGGAAAAGGAAATGGCGCATTAACTTTTTAAAATCTTGGTGGCCCTTTGTATCGTGACGCGCCGCGGCGGCTCAGTGGTTAGAGCGCTCGGCTACTGATCCGGAGTTCCCTGGTTCGAATAGATAGATAGATAGTTGTCAGGAAGAAAGAAAAGGAAAGTGCACAGGCCTGCTCACTGGCTCAAGAAGGGCCACAGTCGCTACCACGTGCAGATAGCAGGAGAGTTGAAAGATCGGATAGAAAGACAGGATAGTAAAGACGCGCTAAAAACAAGGCCGATCCCGGAAGTATTGCAATACCGGGCCCACCGGTGGCGGGAGTGAAGCATCCTTCAGACTCTCCGCCACATTTCCAAAAATAAGTCCAACTGGACCCGTAACAGATACTCTACGGAGTCCGGACATTTATGGTTCGAACCCTACCGCGGCGGCTGCGTTTTTTGGAGGCAGCGCGCTAAGGAGCCCGTGTGCTGTGCGATGTCAGTGCACGTTAAAGATCCCCAGGCGGTCGAAATTATTTCAGACCCTCCACTACGGCACCTCTTTCTTCCTTTCTTCTTTCACTCCCTCCTTTATCCCGTCCCTTACGGCGCGGTTCAGGTGTCCAACGATACATGAGACAGATACTGCGCCATTTCCTTTCACCAAAAACTAATAATAATAATAATAATAATAATAAAAATATTAATAATAATAATAATAATAATAATAATAATAATAATAATAATAATAATAATAATAATAATAATAATAATAATAATAATAATAATAATAATAATAATAATAATATTATTATTATTATTATTATTATTATTATTATTATTATTATTATTATTATTATTATTATTATTATTATTACCGGGGAATCAAATAGCGCAGGTTCTGTCTCGCATATCGGCGGACAGCTGAACCGCACCGTAAGGGAAGGCATAAATGAGGGACTGAAAGAAGAAAGGAAGAAGGCGCGTAGTGGAGGGCTCCGGAATAATTTAGACCACCTGGGGATCTTTAACGTGCACTCACATCGCACAGCACATGGACGCCTATGCGTTTTTCGCCTCCATAGAAACGGTGCCGCCGCGGTCGGCTTCGAACCCGTGTATAGTTTGCCCAGGCAAGAGGCGAGGGAGATTGGTCGTAATGCTTGCAGGCTTGGTGGTTTGCCTGGTTTTGGGATAGTCACGATTTCGGAGTGTTTCCACTCTGCAGGGAGTTCTCCCGCCTCCCATAGGGTGTCATTTATGTAGGTAGTGAGGACCTCGATCTGCGACTTGCCCACGTTTCGAATCATCCCATTTGTGATCTTGTCCGCGCCAGCTGCCGTGTTGTGTGTGGCAGATCGAGCCGCGGCGTAAACCTCGGCAGTGGTGATGGGGGCGTCCAGCCTCTCATTTGGGCCTCCCGTGTACGTGATTTTGCTGGGAGGATGGGGGGTGCCAATGTATTTGGTCTTGAGGGCGGTGAGGAGTGCCGCGCCGTCTCCGGGGTACAGATGGGCGATTTTCTCGAGTGAGTGTACGGCTAGCGACAGACCGCGATGTTTGCGGATCGACGAGGCTGCGGAGGATCGCCCAGGTGCGGGAGGTCCCAGCGTGTCGCGTAGTGACTCGCAAAATTCCTGCCAATTCTGTTGAGAGAGGTGTGGTTAGTGACCAACACAATAGAAGAAATTCGAGAAGCCGTCCTAGCATCGCAAAAGGAACGCCTCCTCACCACCAACGCTGGACGCGCAATCTTGGAAAGAGTGGGCTCCCCGGCTGACATACGCGCCGTCCAGGGCAACCGAGACCTACCCTCAACTCTGCGAACTCGCGTGTATGTAGCTCCACTCCCGAAGAACACGCAACCGCGGCGGCCGCGTTTTGATGCAGGCAAAACGCTAAAGCGCCCGTGTGCTGTGCAATGTCAGTGCATGTTAATGATCCCCAGATGGTCAAATTTTTTTCGGAGCCCTCCACTACAGCGCCTCTTCTTCCTATCATCTTTCAGTCCCTCCTTTATCCCTTCCCTTACGGCGCGGTACGGGTGTAAGCCGATATGTGAGGCAGTACTGCGCCATTTCTTTTTATAAATTTTATGGCGTTCGAGGATGCACGAAGTGAAGGGCACAGCACCGCCTTTTTGAATCATATGTGTGGCGTAGTACGTGCCCACTCAAGGATCTTGAACGTGCATTAGAATCGTACTGCACAGAGAAAAAAATTGCTTTTTGGGGAGAGGATATGGCGCAGAAACTGTCTCACATATTTTGGTGCACACCCGAACCGCACTGTAAGGAAAGGGATAAAGGAGGAACTGAGAGAAGGAAGGAAGAAAGAGGTGCCGTAGTGGAATGCTCCGGAATAATTTCGACCACCTTGGCATCTTTAACATGTACTGACATCGAACAGCACAAGGCACCTTTTACAATTCGCCTCCATCGAAACGCGGCCGCCGCGGTCAGGTTCGACCCTGGGTACCCCGACTGAGTAGACGAGCGTCTTGACCACTGAGCCACCACGGCGGATGTACATCACACAGACACCTTTTCCTTTTCCCCTCCATTGAAATGCGGCCACCGCGGTCGGGCTTGAACCCTGGTACCCCCGCTCAAACCGCTAGCGCTCTGACCAATGAGCCTCCACAATGGGTTAAGTGCACTTTCATCACCCCGTCCACCTTTTACGTTTCGCCTCCATCGAAACGCGGCCGCCGCGGTCAGGTTCGACCCTGGGTACCCCGACTGAGTAGAAGAGCGTCTTGACCACTGAGCCACCACGGCGGATGTACAACACACAGGCGCCTTTTCCTTTTCCCCTCCATTGAAATACGGCCACCGCGGTCGGGCTCGAACCACGGTACCCCGGCTCAAACCGCTAGCGCTCTGACCAATGAGCCTCCACAATGGGTTAAGTGCACTTTCATCACCCCGTCCACCTTTTACGTTTCGCCTCCATCGAAACGCGGCCGCCGCGGTCAGGTTCGACCCTGGGTACCCCGACTGAGTAGACGAGCGTCTTGACCACTGAGCCACCACGGCGGATGTACAACACACAGACACCTTTTCCTTTTCCCCTCCATTGAAATGCGGCCACCGCGGTCGGGCTCGAACCCTGGTACCCCCGCTCAAACCGCTAGCGCTCTGACCAATGAGCCTCCACAATGGGTTAAGTGCACTTTCATCACCCCGTCCACCTTTTACGTTTCGCCTCCATCGAAACGCGGCCGCCGCGGTCAGGTTCGACCCTGGGTACCCCGACTGAGTAGACGAGCGTCTTGACCACTGAGCCACCACGGCGGATGTACAACCCACAGGTGCCTTTTCCTTTTCCCCTCCATTGAAATGCGGCCACCGCGGTCGGGCTCGAACCCTGGTACCCCCGCTCAAACCGCTAGCGCTCTGACCAATGAGCCTCCACAATGGGTTAAGTGCACTTTCATCACCCCGTCCACCTTTTACGTTTCGCCTCCATCGAAACGCGTCCGCCGCGGTCAGGTTCGACCCTGGGTACCCCGACTGAGTAGACGAGCGTCTTGACCACTGAGCCACCACGGCGGATGTACAACACACAGGCGCCTTTTCCTTTTCCCCTCCATTGAAATGCGGCCACCGCGGTCGGGCTCGAACCACGGTACCCCGGCTCAAACCGCTAGCGCTCTGACCAATGAGCCTCCACAATAGGTTAAGTGCACTTTCATCACCCCGTACACGGGTACACTTGCGCCTTTCATTTTGCCCCCAAAGAAATGCGGCCGCTGTGTTCCAAATTGAACACCCATCCTCGGACTCACATAAAGCCCGATCCACCAGTCATTTCCGGCCGGCGGGCTGAACGGTCCGTAAAGTAGTCTCCCAGGAAGAATGAGTAGAATTGGGGATGGAGATGGGGGTACTACCTGTGGTGAAGGCCATCTCACAGGTAGTGAAAAAGTGTATATTTGTGAAAGCCACAGGTGTTAAAATGAGGGAGGAAGCTTGGTGAAAGCATGACAGGCGGTAAGGTGAACAAGAGCAGCCCATCTCTAATTGTCGCCATGTGGCTCTGGATAAGGGCGACAAGGTAGCTCAAGCCCGTGGACTCCTTTACCAGGATGGGACCACCTTGGAAGATTTCTTTTTTTTTCGTCTATTAAAGTTCCTTCCATCCATCCATCCTCGGGCTCAGCGGTCGACCGCCCCAAGCACAGAGCCGCTGCTGCTGGTTTGACATATAGATGAATACTGCTTCGACTAAGCTTCAGAGAAGGAAACGTCACTTGCAGAAGATGGTGCCACACTGCCTTTCCTTATCAGTAGACTTGTGTGGAACGAAGGCCACTGAATTTTTATTGCGGCATAGAACACGAGGGACAGTGTAGTGTGCTTGCGCGATGAACTGTTGGATGCTCACACCAATGAATTGCACGTATAGAAGCCACAGGGCGTATATCTCCTACTGGCCACTGTGGCTGGCATATTGCGTCTGATAAATGATAAAGAGGTGGGGAGTCAATGCACTGGCAGTTATTATTCGGGCACCCGTCGTGAGGTTTGTTGAGTGGTTTTGGCTGTAATAAACATAATGATTGAAATGTCGCCCCTTAGCAGGAAGTCGGAAAAGAAACACCGCTCTGCGTTGCCAATTAATGAAATCAGTTATGCTCCATGTATCAGTGCGTGCATTCTGCCGATCACTCGTCCGCGTCACACCCGAATGTTTCCTTAATCGTGGTATTCAGGTTACTTCTCGGATCGTTTCTGCAGTGTGCATATCATGAGTAAAGAAATTCTAAAGCATTATGCTTCTCCAATTACGCGACATTCTGGCCCGGCTCCCGGCTGATGTGCGGTATTTGCCTCCCTATACCACTGTATTTGGACAAAACACATGTTCATCTCCTCGTCTGCATAGCAGAATAGGCGATCAGCGGCTACACGATTTGCGTCATGGTATGAAGGGCTATGTCCCCTTTGCAGATGCACCGCGTCACACTGCGCGAGTTGAAACCTTCCTTGAAACCTCTCCCGTAATAAAGATGTCAGTGAAGATTCTTGCACTTACACCTGCAGTTGCAACGGAACTGGATTCGTTGCAGGCTGGGCGTGGTCATCCAAGCAACCAAACAATTTACCAGAACTGGACGAGGCTTCATTTCTTCAGCCTCACCGTCACCGATAAACCACCTGAGCGCTTCCCAGGTCGGTCGTGAGGGTGCCGTCCCAGGCCTCGAGAGCAGGGAGCGGAATCAATTGGCCAAGACTGGAAAACATTCTCAGCAGCCACAAAGTGAATGCAGTAATGCTTTATTTTTGATTGTCCCACATTGCCACGATACCCAGGAGTAGCAAAATTATGAAATGCTCTAGTTTTGGAGACAGCACTACTAGTAGTATGTCTCCTAATTAATACTAATTTGTGGTGTAGTTATGCTAGTTTTTGACAAGCGCAATTTTTTGCAGACCCAAAACGCCAAGGCCAGCACAGAAAGTCATTTGCAAGTGCCGAACGTTTTGCGTCTAATCTCGGACATTCAGGCATGAAATGTTAAAATCAGGCCTTTTTTTGTAATAGAATAAGGTATGTTTTGTGGCGAAAGTTTTTTAAACGACGATCAGAAACTTAATCCAAAAAATACTTTCCAGCCGTGGCGGGCTTATCTGCTGAGTGGTATGCGGCGGTATCAAAGGTTTTTAGAGTATCTCTGTCTTCAAGGAAGACCTTTATTTATTTACGATTACACACTTTCACGTTCGAAAAAAAAAATGATCGCCTTGTATAGCAACACAGCACTTTCAGCGTTTCTGCCATTGTTGGGATGTGTCCTCGAAGTCTTTTCGCATTGCTGCAAGTGCCTTTTGCGATTCGCGTTAATCTCCGCAGTGGTATCAAAACAAGGATCTTTGAGCTAGATTTTTATCTTTGACAAGGGGGTCAGGTTCGCAGGAGATAAATCTGGAAATTAGGGTGGATGCGGAAATGAGACAATGCTGTTTTTTAAATGAACTCAGGTGTGCGGAAGCTCGGTCACAGACTGCACTGTCGTCGTGAAGCATCTGGTTTTTCGTGCGGCACAGATCTGGTAGCTTTTGGCGAATGTCCACCATCTGACGTTTTAAAACCTGGTAGCTGAACTCTCAATCGAAACCGAGTAATACTTGTTGGTGGGCTAGTTAGTGCATGTTTCCAGAAGAGGGTTGTAGCGCCGAAAAAGACAACTCATAGGAAGCGAGACGGGACAGGCGCCACTTCCAACTGTTTATTCACCGCGTGTGCGAATGAATGTGAGGACAAATCAAGATGGGATGCAAAAATCACACATGCGCGCGTGGGTTTTACAAACAAAAATTGGATAAAAGATAGGTGAGGCACAGACGTATCTTACATCCGTGTATCTAAAAAAAGCAGTTTCATTTTTATAAATATAGATAGATGGGGCGTTTACACAATCGCTACAGTTTCTTTTAATATAGAAGGCCTCCAACAGTTCACGGGCTGTCTGGTCTTTACTTCTGCTTAAAACCTTTGTTTCTTTCAGCCTTGCCACACACTTAATCTTCCTTTCTTCTCCGCAGGCTTTACAATGATGCGGCAGTTGAGAACCAGTGCCATTTTGTAAATCCCGATTATGTTCCGCTAATCAGTCGTTAATACAGCGGCCGGTTTGTCCAATGTACTTCTTTCCGCATGTGAGAGGAATCTGGTATACGACTCTCATGGCACATTTAACAAGCGGAGCTGCACGTCTCTTTTTACATTCAGTTTTGGTTACCTTGTTGGGATCAGTTTTTACGCACAAGCCAGCCAGTTTCTTTGGGGCGGAAAAAACCACAGGCACCTTACATTTGGTCGCCACATGCTTCAAATTGTGCGCTACATTATGGGTGTACGGGATGACAATCGGTCTACTTTTGCTTTTGGTGACCTCGTCTTGGCCGCCCTTTTTTCTACTTTCTTTCTCCAATTCTTGCAGCGAGGCTTCAGCTACTCCGATTAATATCGAGGTTGGAAAGCCTGCTTTTTCCAACTTCTGAATTTGGGTTTGAAAGCTTTCCTCTGCTTTATGGCAACATGATTTCATCAGCGACATTTCCAGCCACATCTGAGCAATGGCGCGCTTTACTGTCTTTGAATGGGAGGAATCATAGGGCATTAGCTCTCTTTGAGCGCGAGGGCGATACATCCAGCAAAAGCTTTCGTCTTCAAGGGTGATATGAATGTCTGAAAACTGCAATTTGTTGCCTTGGGCAAGCTCATGGGTGAAATCCAAGCCTTTTCCAAGTAGTTTAAAACTAGATAAAACTTCTTCCACTATTTGTGGGTAAGATGAGAAAACCTGTTTCTTTAAAATAATTAAAAAATCGTCAACACATCTAAAATATTTCTGCACTTTGGCTTCGTCAAAAGTATCCGCCAGTGACCTGTACATCTCTGCAAGAAAGATGTTACATAGCAGCACAGGAGCGAGACGGGATGCGCCTGTCCCGTCTCGCTTGCTATGTGTTGTCTTTTTCGGCGCTACAACCCTCTTCTCAGTTGAAACTCTGGCCCCTGGGGACGAATTCTTGATGCACAATGCTGCGAATGTCGAAACAGACAATGACCATTCACTTCATTCAGCTGCCGACATGCCTTAATTGCCTTTTTCGGCCGCCGAAATTGTGTGCTCTTCCACTGTGAATGCTGTTTTTTCTTCTCAGGGTCGTCCTCGTAATCCAGAATTTCTTCTCCAGTAATGGTCCTCAGTATCAATGACGGGTCACCACCAGAACACTGACGGAGTTCCTGGAAGAGTTCGACGCGTAGTTCTTTTCGCTCTTTGCTCCAGGGTCAGCAGCCGGGAGAAAACTTGGGAGCAACGTCGCATGTTCAAATCACCCATAGGGACTACAAAAACTGTTCCTTGTTACACGGCGACAAAGGCAGCAATGTTTGAGATTTTTCTCCGTCGATCTTCAGGCACTACTTGCCGAACGGTTTCGACTTTTTACGGGGTTGAGCTCAGTGAAAGTTTTTCTAACTTCTTGTTGTCTTCCAGCAATGTTGTGCAGGTGTTGAACTGCGCGTGACACTCAGAACACCTTGCTCGTCTCAATGCAGCATCGCCGTAAACTTCCCTAATCTTGCCAGACGTCTCTGTAGCATATGTTCCCAGTTTCGCGCAGAACTTCGCGTTCGCTCAAGGTTGCAACATGGTGTTCGTGATGAAACTGAGGAGGTGTAGCGCACGTGATCAGAATAGCAGCGGTTACACAGCTCCTATTTACAATGAGTGGCGTCGTTTGACACACTGACTTATGAAGGTTGGAGAAAGAGGATGAGGAGGAAAACTTTATTGAGAAGAAGTGGAGTTGTTCGAGCTTATGGGTGGAGTCCTTATTTCAAAGCACCACTGGCTTGAGCTGCCCTGCAGACCTGTTGGATGAGGGGCGATTCGTCCTCCGGGTTTTCGCTGGTCATCAGCGCATCCCATCGCTCAAAAGACGTGTCTTCCATCTGCAGTTTGTTCAGTAAAACATCCCCAGAAAATGTTTTAGAGCGTAGAGCGGGCCGGACACCAGAGACATGCGGCAGTGTATAATGTCGCATGTATGAGATATAGTGTACGGAGGTTTCGAAATGTGTTCGTTTGTAGCTGCAGCCAAGAGACGGCATCTTGGGTGTCTAATTTCCTATGAAGTGTGAGAAGTGCCTCCTTTGAAGACGCTGAAACGCGAGGTATTCGTTATACCTTGAAGGTAGAGGGATAAAAGCGAGCACGGTGTGTGGCCCCGCTCGGTTGCCGCATTACCAAGCATCGCCATGGAATGCGAGAAGAAACTTTTCGGCTCGTGGAAGCACTGATACTTAGCCCAATTACATACGGGCTACCTTTTCCCACGTTAACAAAGGGAGAAGAGCAGCATGTTCGCAGCATCAAAAGGGAGTATATAAAATGGCACTTAACCTCCCTAAAACACCTCGACGGAGCGTCTGACCGTCGTAGGAATTTTTAACGCCATTACGGAACTAACAGACGCTATCCGTGCATCTCAAGCATCTAAACTTCGGGCAACCTAGATGGACGAGCTCTCCTGCGCCGAGTAGGCACAGTGGATGACATCAGCACACTTGATGCGCGGTCCTCTCTAGAAAACCAACACAGGAAGTATGTCAGCGTGGCTCTGATACCAAAACATAAGCTTAAAGACGTTCACGCAGGCAGACGACGAGTGCGAGTATCCTACCTACGCTGACGTCTAGTCATTTCCACGAACGTGGTTTATGTGGACGTCGCAGCATACCTGCCCCATGATAAGTACGCAGTGCTGGCATTCGACCACCGCTACTCCACTCTATTCACTGCTTTTGTAAGAACTGAGACACCAGCGGCCGTGGAGACCCTCGCCGTGGCCATTGCATAGCATTTTATGAGTTCTAAAACGAAAGCGCTCATGTGATAACAGACTTGCAGCAAGCGTGCCGGAACTTCCCGACAGGCCGACTTCCCGAGAATATAACCCGACTCAAGGGCACTACACCTCTCACCAAGCACCACCAGGTCACCTGGAATCCATGCCACGAGGGACTGGAGGGAAACGAGAAGGCACATGCTCTACATTGATGCATCATGAAGGTCACAGCTTCATGTGACTGTGCGTGCCTTTCATTGGCGTGTTCCAAAACTTGTCTCGGAACATTGTACTGTACCCTGTTTGCCGCTGTTCGTCGCGGAGGGTCTTCCTATCCGACCGTTATTGGCGCAAGGTGTCCTTTCTGAAAGCGGCTGCTGTTTTATATACTTTGGAAAGATAAAACCCAAAACACGCATGGGTGTTCTTGCCTTTTTTTTTTAAAGGGAAGGGGCAGGTGAGTGTAATCGCCCTGTAAATCACCGGCATATGCCGTTAACATATGCCCCACAAATAAAACAGTAAACTGGAGGTAATCTTTCTTGTAAGTTACAAAGAAATTGCAGTAGTGCGTGCCTGGCTCTGTGCGCTGAGCAGGAGGTGCATTTGTATTGCGCCGTCGAGAGTTTTTAACTGAAAAAATCTTTATGAAGAAACTGATTTACCGGACCCGGCTATTTGAGAATGTAGCGCTCGAACTACGACTTTGATTGTCCAGCCAACAGATTAATCCGTTGCCTAGACTGCCTTCGTTGCACTATTAACTGCTTATATCCTAACTTATGCTCCTTTTTTACGTAATCGGGTTTCCCTAGCACGCAAGGGCCACCTAGAGCTGCATGGCCACACATTTTCTTACTTTTCGTTTCAGACTATTTCAGCGGTATACCATTATCTTTTATGTCAATACTTCCTATTTTTGCATTCTGTTTTCAAGTCCAGAGCATATTTTACAAATCAATCAAAAAGAGAAACGAACTGCGACTTCATACGCCCCTTTCTCGACTCGTTTCAACAGCCCTCTTCATGTTCAAACTCGAGTGAAAGCGAAAAACTCTTCTTGAGCCTGTCTACCGCTTCACGTACAAAACGTTTTTCTCATTTTTTTAAGCGACGCTAAACTTGCACAAATATTCCGCCGATAGGAATATGCACCATTCGCTTGAACTCTCAGAAATTGGAGTCATGCGCCGACGAACTTCAGATGCGCAAGCCAAGGTTATAAAAATAAAACACAGAAACCTAAAGACGCCTGCCGGGCCTTTCATTCAACGCCAGCCGTGTGCACAATTCGAACTGAGAGCCTGCATTACGGCCGAAAGCTATAGAACTGTGCTCTGCGCACAGAGTGCCCACCCGATGATGCAACGGGTTGAGCGTGCCGCATGTATGAGAGTTGAGCATCTCAGTGTCGTTGCAGTTCAGCGGGCTCTTCCCTTGGTCATTTCTGTTATCACTATATAATATTGTTTCCTGCCGTTAATATATTTCTCCAGAACTTTCTAAGGCCAGCCTGTTCTTGGAAGCACCTCGTTTGTACACTGCGTATAAACACCTGCTCTCTGTGATTTCGATGAAAGAACGCGACCGCTGATTTGGAAGGAGATTCAGGAGGATTCGTTGGAATGCATTGCTGCACAGTAGCATGAAAACGCACTGTCATTTTGTGGTCTTCAAAAAAACAAAATACAGTGAGCTTGTGTGTAGTAAATAAATAAATTATTCTTCCTCCCGCTTTTTTATTATTTATCCATTCATTCCTCCCTGTAATGTTCCATGTTGGCGTGATACACAAGAACATTTCGGTCAGTCGAGCAAAACAATTTTTTCGAATAATACATTGAAGAGCGCTAAATCGCAGAGGTGCATTGAGCACAGAGGTGTACGCTAGTCTATTTCGCTGCTGGTTAAAAAAGAAATAATATTGAGCTCTGGAGCCGGTAATGCAGGTAGAGTATCAACTCCATTATATGCCAGCCGTGTCGAACGAGAGTTTCCAAAAACAGCTAGCTGACTGCAAAAAACGCCGAGCAATGCACATTACCACGCCAATATTCTTTGAGCTTTCTATGCAAGTTTTATTCAAATGCGACATGCGCTGTGTCTGCTCAAGCCTTCAGTTACTTAAATGGCATTGCTAGGTCAAGCCGCATTGGTCTAATATTAAATATTTTTGGCTTCAACATATTCTTTAACCGTACGCAATCGCAGATCTGTAGCTTGCCTTAGCGAAACACGGCACGCGGCATGACAATGTCCAACATTCTCTGATAAATATATTGAAAATTGAAAAATTGCATGTTACTGTTATTAACCAATTGAAGGTAAAGGTCCTTTCTTCTTATATGCGTTAAAATCTTTCTTTTAGAGTGTTTCCATGGATGCATCCAACTGATAAGCCTGCCATAGAATTCCAAAGAGGAACGCTTTTGGCGATAGCGAAAACGTCAAGAGAAAAAACATGCAAGACTCCCGTCTGGTGATCTGCGGATATATTGATTGCCACCGTGAAATCTTACTATAAATGAAAAAAAAAAATTGGGCTCATAAACGGTTTCCAGCTCCAAAACGTTTTTGCCCATAATTGCTGCGTTTGAAAAACTGCAACCAAGTGCTAACGATGCCTCTAGGTGAGTGCTTCGGCTCTGGGAACCGTTTGGCCGAGGCATATGCAAACCACAAGCATTGCGCAGATGTTTCACTTCACAAACGTGAGATATTTCGTAAGTTTCAATTTTAAGCAATTTAGAACTTTTATGGCACGCGTTTTTAATTAATACGCCGAACTTGTGCTGGTCACGTGCCCGCGGATGGAATAAAGTTTTCCAAATATTAGCGTAAAAAAACTGGCTACCACCATTCCGTCAGTGCCGGTTGTGAAGGTATCCTTGGCTTAGTACAACTGCATTTCGAACTGTGCATGTGAGCGGGGAGGTACTATACTTTATTGAGCAGCTGTGTGTCAGCGAAGTTGGTAATCGGCTTGCCGCACGAGCCCAATCTGCTCTTGCAGTTGGCCTCAGGCGAGCCAAGAACTCCACGAAGGAGAGCGTGGGTAGGGGTAGTGTATTCATTGAACGGTTAATGTACCTCCAAAAAGAAAGTGGATGAGGTTGGCATAGTAATATTTTCTGCTGTGTGAGGCTGGTATAAGGCATCGAAAAAAGGGGCCTCATGACAATCTACATTTCTCAGCCTATGAAACTGTGCCTATGAAATTGGTAGATGGTGGTCCAAAAGGTCCCAGAACTCTTCCTTGGGGAACGCATGACGAAACAAGCGAGGAAGAGGAGTTGTATTTAATGGCATATGTGAACTGAAATTGACGCGCAAGAAAACCCTCCACCGAAACAATAAACACAGATCAAATGTTCAGGTGGGTTAGAGCTAAAGTCTATAATAGGGGAACCGGTTGAATGCGTTTTGAAAATCGAGAAACAGCGCAGCAACTTGAATTCCGGCGTCTGCTGATCAAGAAATGTCGTGGAACAACCCGAAACGTTGAGTGTCGCATGAATATCTTTTTTGAAATCCATGCTGGTCTTTGAATATGGTGACGTTATCTTAATGTTTATTTGGATTAGCGTAAACGGCGTAGTCCACGAGCTTAGATGTTGAACTTGTTGAATATATGCGCAGAAAGATAGGCTGGTCTTACTCAGTGCACAGGTTCACATCCTCTGCCGTTCCCAATAGCCGGGCATATTTTACCTATTTTTAGCAGCGCCGCGAATCAGGACCACATGCATTGTAGCCACGCCACCTGCTAAGCATACAAGGGTCCTCTCAACGGTTGTTCAAACACACCTTCTGAGCCGACCTTATTTCGAGAAGACGCAGTCTGCCACCGAGGTGGATTTCGGAGCGCGTAAATGAGTGCCGTCCCCAGCGTCCCACTGATTGCACCCCTTAAACTCTGTGCAAAGTTTCTCAATATCGCGTGCGTCAGCAAACAATCTCGAGCGAGCTTTGCGTTTCGTCTTTGCGTCACGTTGCTCTGAAGGCAAGCGGCGTAGTAGTGGATTTAAGGGTAAATAATCGTTTCCGTGAAACTCCTGCAGACAACTTTAATTACCCGAAACTGTAGTCGTTGCAAGACCAGAGAGTAGGCAGCTCGTGAAGGAGGTTCTTCGGAGAGCTAAGTAATCCGGGTAGCGTTGGGCTATTGAGGAAGTTGATGGTTATTATAAGTGAGAATCAAAACGTCGCAGATGTAAGCGCGCTTACAAAATCACATTGCGAGTACCAACACAACCCTTGTCTCGAAGTTCTAGTACGACCCCTTATATGTAGTGAGGACTGCGAACTCTCATTGCTTTTCTGCCGTTCTGTAAATTCTCGGGAAGCAAAGAATGTAAGCATTGAACAGTGCTAACATCGTTGCGCGGACAAGAAAAGGTAGATGCTCTGGTACCAATTCTTTATTTCTGTGTGTTATCGCTTCAGAGTACTTTTGCTGCCTTGGTATTCCCTTGCTCTAGAGTATTCGTAGCCTGCAGAACAGAACGATAGCTGAACAGCAGAACTTTACAGTCTTCAGAAATAGAGCTTTCTTTATCAGCTTTGAGGTGCACAAGAATGCCTCTAATAAACCCTGCGGCACCGATGAGGCCAGAGACAAAAATAATGCGTGGACGAGAGCCGCTGTTTGTAATTTATGAGGTTTCTGGACACTGACCCAAATAAACAGCAAAATAGCGTAGATAACCTATGAACGGCCAAGCACATGAATGTGCACATCATACGATACAGAAGAGCAAAGGGACCACAATGCAGAGATCGCTCAACGCCGGAGCTGTGTAAGCTGTACAATAGGAGAAATTCAATGGGGACGACAAAAGCATAACGCATGTGAAGGAACGCTTTTATTGCCAGTCCTCGAACTCATGCTTTCTGTGCTTTACTCCCAACTATTAAAGTCTGTGCGAAGGCGCTAGCTAGGCAGGACAAGCGCATGGGAACAAAGTACGAGCTACTGTGGTAGCAGCCGAAGAGCTCGTTATGCTTTAGAATTGGATTCCTAGTGTCAAATTCCACATTACAAAAGGTTCAGATGCACGCATCTATTTGGCAAGGAGTGACTCTATAGAAAGCTGAAATACGCAGTTTCGAATTCGAATAAAAGTAATCCACCGGTAAAACGGAAAGAAGGCTTCAGCTATCTGACTTAACAATAAATTACGGTTTGCAATAATTTGAAGCACCGAACCCAACATATTCGATTGAAAGAAACAAACCTGTCTATCTGTTTTGTTGCCCGGTCTGAAGTGCCTTCAGAACCAGATCGAAATTAATAAATAAGTAATAGCATTCCCGAGTAAAGATAGTCAATCGTACAACGAACGTAAATTATTATATTGAAAGTTATTATTTTGCCTCATCCTCATCTAAAAAATCTTAAGATACAATGCTTAATTATACAGTCGCGGCTAAAAGCAATAATACTACTTTCAAAACCTGCTGCCAGACTCTCGTAGGATTGCTTCAATCCTACGAAGGCAGTCAACGATGCGTGTACAACTCGTGACCGGCTGATGAACAAAGTGGAGAGCCGAAGAAATATGTTGTATTTCGCCATACTTCGAACCCAGCCCAGCGAGAGGACCAGAGTGGGCTGTTTTTACTATCAAATGTTTTTGTTATTACTGTGGAGTCAAATCGCTACAGCATCAAATGGGCAGAGAGTACCAAAGTATTCAGCGAAGATTTTAAAGACACACTTGTTTGTATATCAGACTCTTCGACTAAGCAGGCGTAGAGATTTTAAAAAAACATCTAATGAGGTTCCTTTCAAAGATATCTGGATCGTGTTTTTGTGCGTTAATATGCTGCACAAATTATTATTATTTTCGCTGTCCAGCCTAAACAATTCAGACAACCACGTAAAGCACGGTGTTTTTTTTTTATGCTGTGCACTTTAAGGCGGAAACTAAATACGCCTCATATTTCAGTCAGGAAAGTCTGCCGGATTGTCTAATAGGCACAGGTACAATCTTAGCTGATGCTTATGCTTTGAAGTGATAAAATGATTGCAAAGTTCAGCACTTCTTCATCACGTTTCACCGGTCTCATTCAAAACCTACGTAATATTAATAGTGACACAGCATTAGCTTTGCATGCAAGTTGTGCTGGGAGCAAATTCTGCACAGCCGGCTCTTCAGCGGCTGCTATCAAGACTGCATGTGCCTCTGGCTGGGTACTCGTAAATCTGTGAAATGAAGAGCATGCAAAGAGTAACACTCAGTCATTAAGACTTAACGTTCTCAAAAATATCTCCGGATTGTGTTTAAATGATTCGCGTCAGGCGACGCTGTCAGATGCCGCATTATCTATTTTGTCCTCATGCCTTAACACGAGGGTCATTCAACCAAAAATGGCGTGATGAGGTTTCTGTTCATTACTAAAAATAAATTCTCAAGTTAGCCAATTTGCTCTCTAAGGGTTCGTGACGCCATTTTGCTCTGAGTTAGAACGAATGCAAGTAGATTCTTTAGGTTGCCGTCGAGCAGCAGCTAAAGCCGATCTAAATTAAACAGACGTGCCTCGCACCACCGCCGGTCTAGGAAAGATTAATGAATCAGAAGAAGCGGTTTCTATGTAACCCGATACAAAGCGCACCAGGAAGATTTATCGCGTTGAAACAGAGGGAAATAGGTTTCTCGCTGCGTTTCTGTATGGGAAAATTTTGTGTCTTTGTTTCTCGGTGAAGTAACCTAGATTCTCTGCTGCTGTCGAACTGCAGGAGCTCCAAGGCGCAATTTCGTGCGTTTGTCTTGTCACTATTTCTTGTGCAACAAGAGATTAATAGAGCTCGTTGTGTTGAAGATACCGTATTAGACTAGCCTGGCTTTTACGTTTCTTATTGAGGAGCACGAATGAGACTTGTTCCACGGCTTAACGATGTTGTCGCGGAATATTCTCCTCGTGTTTAAGTCATTGTTTCAACTAAGAGTATCACGCGAAATGAGATTCGGGAAAGCCATAAAGTCTCTTGAGCCGCCGTCGATATATATCATGGTAATTACCTAGAATTAAAATAATAGCCGCCCCGTTCAGGCTACAGATGTGCCGGCAGCATAAGGAAGTGCTGTTAGGCAATTTAATGTTTGGATAATATAATGGACTGCTAAAGATTGAATGCATGAATTCCTTTCTCCACACTCGAAACCTTGCGGTACTATTTTGATTTGTTTAAGTATTAAAAAGTCTTGTTCATTTATTATTGCCTGCCAGTTTTGTTATTATTTTCTGTTCGTCGCATGCCGCGACTTGTCGCCTTCTTAGCTTCGGGCGAACAATTTTCATCACAAGCGGCTATTTTACTCCAAGGACCTTTTTCGGTGACACGGGCGTGCTGTCAATAACTCTCAAAATTAAAAACAAACGTGGGTAATTCTGGTAACAATTGTGAGCACCCTGCCAGCCACTGTCACTGTGATCTCAACGAGCCCCAAGTGCGCGTGTTGCCATCTGCAACTGGCAGCTGGCTGAGGACAGAAATAATCAGAGTACAGGGCTAATAATAGTTGGCGTTGGCTTCTGCTGATATTTATTTGACATGATGGATAAAGAGTGCGCTAAGAGCATCTGTACGGTGCATGTGGTTGGTGTGCCTTGACGCAAAGGAAACCAGTAAGAAAAGTGTGGCGTATACATGCCGCTAACTCGTTTCGCATGCCCGGCCTGTCTGCCCAGAAAGCTTGGTCTGCCCGTCCCCGAAGAAACTGACATCACATTACTTTTTCCCCCACTTCACCTAATTTTTCCTTTTCCGCCACTTCCTCATATCTGAGGTGCGAGCAGCATCGCTTCGAAGTTAAAAGTTCTACTTTTCTTTTGACGGCAACCTCAATGTGCAAACACGGCAATCAAATCGAGCATAGCAAAATCTTGCCTTCACGCGACTGTTTAAATGCCCAAGTTTCTAGACCGATAAAACCAAGCTGTCCTAGGAAAGTCATTCCCAAGTCCTGTATGAAGTTAATGAACTGAGTCAAAGGCCGCTCATCCCCCATTGAAGCGAACTCGAAGAAGCGTGCTGTCATTCCTTACGTTCACCGCATATCTCATAGGTTAAGACATATTGAGAAAAAATATGTTAGAGTATAGCCCTTTCTGACCCCCAGAGATTCGGAAGACTTTGTCCTCTTGTTCAAAGAAAGGCGGAAATTGTTGATAGTAGTTCCTGTTCCTGCAAAGTGAAGCACATAGTGAAATTTATGCGATGTGAAACTGGTGTGGTGTGTAATATAGCCAAACTGGCACCAAAATGATTGTTCTTCAGGGGTGAATGAACATCTCTGAGAAGGCTGCAATTGCCGTCCTCGTTTTGTGGCCACACAGGTCTCGTACCGTCCACCGCAACAAATAACCAGAGAGGTGATGAAAGCATTCCACAAAGCCTCGCATGGGAACTGCCTGAGCAAGCATTCGCTCTCGCTATCTGAGAGGGAAATACGCAATCTGCGCCAGGTTTTAGCTTTTCGTCTTCTTTGTCTTCTTGACATGCTAACCTTCATATGTTAACAATATTTTTCTTGATGCCTTTGGCATCTTTTCTGTTTTAAGAGTTCGTTTCTTCCCAAATAACCCAGTTGCGAAAGAGGCGCTTGTCCTGTGGCCTTCCGTCTTTGTCTCCATTTTGTCTGCGCCCCCATTTTCATCAACAATTTTATTTCTGAGCCAACTATGTAATATTGTTAAGTACTGCCATGAAAATAATTAGGATAATGGTCCATTTTTCTGATGCGTAGTAAAATCTTGCTTTTATAGATTTTCCTTCGCTAGCAACGAGTTGTAAAGACTGCCGTAGTAAGCCGATGGGGAACGCTTCTCACAGTAGCAAAAATGGTAATAGAAAAATTAATGAAAGCCTGCCGAGGGCAGATATTCAGCTTTTGTATTTATTTTTTTTAGAATACTGTGAATCACGTTTTAGGATTCATACAGTAGAAAACAAGAACACAACGTATACAATTAAACACAAGTATAGTTGCGTTGACTACAGTTTGAAGCTATAACAGGATTTCAAACAAGCAACAAATGAGGCATCCACAAAAAGGCGTAAATTAAGAAAACAAGAATGACACTTGCATTGCATAAATGCAGTGGGGAAAAACTGAAGTTGAAAAAAATAACAGATTCAAGCCAAAGACATTCATTGTTAGTGTGGAATTTTACGATATAAGAAGAACTGGATTCATAACTTCCTGTTGGAAAATACGCTAGTCAAGGATTTCTCGGTGTAACTCACTCAAGAGCCGCAGTTACTTGCGGTAGAGCGAGTGCAAAGAATGACGTGCTAATTACATCTTTTCGTCAGTGATTTCCAGTACAGCTTCGAGCGCACGATAAGATAAACTCGAAGGAGAGAGTTTATTTGCTGTGGAACGCTCTTTTTACGCAACACTGTTCTGCAACAGTCCGAAAATAAAAAACTGCCATTGTGAAGATCAGGCTCATAAATATTTATTTACATGTTTATTTACACATATTGCAGCGCTTATATGAAGTATGGCAGGAGAGGTTCAAAAAATGTGTACAACATGTGTTATCATAAACAACGGTGAGCAATAATGAGAACTTTCTCAAACCGTAAGGCAGTTAACTTGTCTTATAACAAGGAAAATGATGCTGTGGGGGACCCCGATTATGCATCTTGGACGGCGGATGCAAAACTTCGGAATGAACATGTGTGAATGGAAAGAGGTGGTGAATTCCAATCTTCAATCTAGTGCAGAGAAAACTTAATTTGAACTAGTTCGCTCATGCATAGCGAGGGATAAAATTTCGGCCACGATGTCTCCTCGTTAATGACGGAAGTGTGATGTTATATAATTGCTCTTTGAGCCTCTGAGTTTAGGTATGTAGATGCAATGTGAGAATTTTGATGTATCGATGCGGCCGCGTGGGTGGGAGCGGGTGAAGGTAGAGTGAGGCGACATATGAATCACACAGCTTTTTTTGCATTGTTTCTAAACTGCTAATATCCAATTGCTTATACAGATTGCAGACAAAAGGTTCATGGTCAAAATCACGATGAATTAGAGATTTATAAATTAGTAACTTGGTGTCCTTAGAAGTATTAGCCACCAGCTACCGAGCAATCCAATACCCGCAGTAGGCTTAAGTTAGTTCTTGGGTAACCCATCGTTGCGACAGTGCCCTGTTTCTTTCCATTAGAATGATGCTCAGAAGTTACTTCTGGGGAACGAACTAAAAGGCGCACTGTAAAAATATTCAGCATCAGAATCGCTGGCGTAACTGCAATCACTGCAGGACAGAAGGCTTGCCCGCTGACCTCCAGTTAATCATGTCCTGTGTCAGGCGCGACCTCCTTACGCCTAATCTGATACCCTCCAGCTGATATCTGTCGCTCCTTGTGCGCTTCTCTTGGAATCCATACCGTTAAGTTGGGGGACCATCGGTTACATGGCCTTTGTAATAAATGTCCGGCCCACGCCAATTTTGTCTGCTATTTAAAATACTACATAATAAACAATCATTTGTTCCCCGACCCATTCAATCCTCTTCTTGTCTATAAAATTATAACAAGCATTCTCCTTTCGAAAGCTCATTGCGCATGTCATAAATATAGTTTAAAGCATTTTCGCTCGCCTCCAACTTTCTGTCCCATACGTCGCTGTTACAAGATACAAATTGTGTGTGCGTTCTGAGTGAGGAATATTCTGGGATGTATGCATTATCTGAGATTGCCTACCAAATGCACTCCACCACATTTTAATTTCCTAGTTATTTCGAGCTCGCCATCTCGATCTGAGGCCACTACCTACTTAGGTAATTACAATGCCTCCCGATAATTTGACTGGGTAAAACCCTTTCTCGTAATCCAATAAGGGTATATATAAGGGTTGGTTATAATCGGCTCATTTGTCAGCCGTCTAACTGATGCCGTGAATATCCTCTACTGTCGACTACCCTTTCTAAGGGCTGCCTCGTCGTTGCCTTACTGAAGTGTAAGGTGTCTCCAATTATATTAGCGAATGCCGTAGGAAATTCGTCATAGACAACAGAGAGTAAACAATATTGGCCTGTGTTTTTCAAGTGCTCGAAATCCAATTTCCTACGAATTTGATAATTCTAACGTACTTCAAAGATTCCGTGGATGTCAGGAGGCATTATGTTTACAGGCTGGCAAGTTTTTCTAGTAAAATATCCCGACCGTTCTTCAACACGCCTCTAGTTTGCATATCTTTACCAGCTGCGCTCAACCCTTTGCATGCACGGTTTTTTTACCTCATATTCCTTTGCAGGAACTAACGCTTACATCACTCGTTACACCCCTGCCTGTTCGTTACACCTCGCTCGCCTATGTACTGTAGAAAATACAGACGCCGTGCGTATATTTTCTCAAGTAGAACTTGACCTTTTGGGCGAGGATACTGCACGCAGAAGCACCATTTTGTAATTATTCAACGCGACGGTGCCCACTCAACGAGCTTTAATATTCATAACTTTGTCATTCAATTTCTCGAATTACATTGTGGACGAAGAAATTTGAGACACTGGGCTCACCTTCTCTCTTCACGGCTTTCAATGGCGCAGCTTAATGGTGCCCTCTAGTAAAAATTAAAAAGTTGCTCATTGATTTTCATTATTAAACGCCATATTATTGAGCTCCAACACATAAGTAACGTCCGCCTTGCAGTACAATCTATGCATTTTATTTATTTATTCAGCACACCCCTAAAGCCCTCCTTCGAGGGCATTAATGGGGGGGGGGGGGGGGGGGGGGGGTGTTTAGTGTAAAAACATGTACAAGGAACGTCATTAACAAGAAAAGGAACAATAAACAGGCTAGGTATAACGTGGAAAAGTAATTAAGCATCGCAGAGTAAATAAAGAAGTAGGCGATAAAAGAAGAATAAAATACAAATTTTTGGTTCAAACAAAACATTTAGGCATCACTGAAATAAAAAATCCGGCAGTGCTCGTAAAAGTCACAAAAAGAACACAAGTAATCGCCAAAGTATGACAATTGTAAAAAAAAAAACATTCAAAATTTTGAACATTTTACATGTTTCAAATCCCAACGTCGCTGCGGATGAGAGCAAGAAATGTGGAGGCGTAAGATTCAATTGCTTTTTGCGTTGATAAATTGTTTCAGTTTATCATAGTTCGTGGTATGAATGACTTCGCAAATGCAGATGAACGACGCGCGATGCGTTTAACTTTGTGCGGATGGTCGAGCCGCGGAAAGAAGCCTGATGTTGATTGGAAAAAATCGTGGTGGAGCGATGGATGGTGGTAGAGTTTATGGAAAAGTTTCTATGTTTTATGGGGGGCATAGCGTGCCAATGTGACAGGCTATGATGGACGCTGTAGAGAAGGGCTCCAGAAATGTGGACCACCTGGGATTCTTTAACGTGCACTGACATCGCATAGTGCACGGGCCTCTAGAATTTCGCCTCCATCGAAATTCGACCGTTGCGGTACGGTCGAACCCGCGTTTTTCGGGTAGTTTATGTAAAAGTGCTAGTCCTGATTGTTTACGGCGGTATGACAAGTCTTCTAATTCGGCGCGATTTTTTAAGGTAGTGACGCTGGTAGTATGTGAGTTGTCTGAAAAAATAAAACGCGCAGCACGGTTCTGCAAGGAGTCAGTGTTATCTACGAGGTAGGCTTGGTCAGGATCCCAGATGGTTGATGCATGTTCAATCTTCGGACGAATGAGTTTGATGAGCGCAAGTTTCTTCAAATGCGGGGGAGCCAGTCTGAAGCTATGCTTTGGTAGGCCGAGTGAGCGGTTGGCGGGTGCTATAGTTTGATTAATGTTGTTGATCCTGCAAAGAGTGTACGGACTGCACACAGGTATCCTTGCCGGTTTTTAAAATTAAAATCTATAAACAGTTAAAAAACCATTCGGTCTATGTATGCTTAATTTGGGTCGCAGACTGCTGCCGCGTACTATATTTGGGCCGTATTAAGGCAATGTACGGCAGTTTTGTAAAAAGAGAAGTCGCGTGTTGGAAGTCAAGCTTCAAAAGAGCCAAAGCGCGGTTAGCAGCAGCCTGACTTTGGTTATTCTGGCATTTTCGTGTTAAATTTGACTGAAGATGAAGCTCTAGATATATAGTTGTAAAGGTAGCGGAATGTTCTAACCGGCTATTCAGGAGAGAGTAAGATGTAGGCCTAAGGTATGTCTTACAAGTGAAGGAGATGAGGATAATTTTAGAGGTATTATGGGTTATTAACCAATTAAAAAAGATATGAGGATCAGTTTGCAAAGGCTGCCGGCTACGGTCGTTAGCAATGTTACGAGACATGACAATGTCATCTACGAATAATCTAGTCCAGGATGTTAGGCCAGCGGGTCAGTTGTTGATGGCACTTCGAAAGCTGCCCGAACTCTTCCTTGGGGAACGCCTGACTAAACAGGCGAGGATGAGGAAAGGTTATTAATTTCAGACGTGAACTGAAATTGACGCGCAAGAAAAACCTTAACCGAAAGAATAACGACACAATGAACGGTTAGGTGGGTTAGAGCGAACGTCTATAACAGAGGACCCGGTCAAATGCTTTTGGAAAATTAAGAAACAGCGCGTTAACTTGAACGCCGACATCTATTCATCAAAAAATGTCGTGAAGAACCCGGAAGGTTGACTGTGGCATTAATATCCCTTTCAAAATCCATGCTCGTCTTTGAATATGGTGGTGTGATCCTTCTGTTTATTAATATTAGCCTAAGCGGCGTAGTCCGCGAGCTTAGATATTGAACTTGTTAAATATATGCGCAGAAAGATAGGCTCGTCTTAATCAGTGCACAGGTGCACATCCTGTGCCGTTCCCAATAGTCGGGCATATTTTACCTTTTTTTTATTAGCAGCGCCGCGAATCAAGACCACAGGCTTTGTAGCTACGCGATCTGCTAAACATACAAGGGTCCTTCTAACGGTTGTTCAAGCACACCTTCTGAGCCGAGTTCATTTCGAGAAGACGCAGTCTGCCACCGGGGCGGATTTCGGAACGCGTAAATGAGTGCCTTCCCCAGCGTCCCGCTGACTGCACCCAATAAACTTTGTGCAAAGTTTCTCAATATATCGTGCGTCAGCAAACAATGTAGAGCGCACTTTGAGTTTCGTCTTTTTGTCACGTTGCACAGAAGGCAAGCGACGTAGTAGATTGCAAGGGTAAATAAACGCTTACGTGCGCCTTCAGCAGACAACTTTAATTACGCCGCGGTGTATTTCGAAAATATAAAATATAAATGTGTAATGATCGCGCGCAAGCGTGATATACCGAGTGTTTACAATCGTGTATGCCATCACTGCGGGCACAAAGAGGTACTTGCGCACCTACTTTGTGACTGCACTCATTTTGATCGTGAACGAGTACCTTGCATTCAGTGTAGAACTTTGTAGAACTTCAGAATGGCAATTATTAATGAAAACATATTGTGATCGCGAGCACATATATGATTTGAAAATATTAACGGCATGACCGCGTATACCGTAATGTGAAAGCTTTACAAAGAGAGTATTATAGTTAAGCGTATCAAAAGCCTTACTAAAGTCTACAAAAATTCCTAATTTAAGCTTCTGGGATTCATCGTTAGTTAATATATATATATATATATATATATATATATATATATATATATTATTTTTGATCAAGTAATGCCTGTTCTGTTCATCTATTTCTGGTGAACCGGTACTGGCAGTCATTTATAATAGAGTGTTTTTGTAGGAAATTATGAACACGGAAATGAATTACACTTTCAAACCCCTTAGAGAACAAGGGCAAAGCAGATATTGGCTTATAATTACTAAGATCATTTCTGTCTCCCTTTTTAAAAATAACGGCCACCCTAGCAAGTTTCATGGTAGCAGGAAGCCTGCCGGTAGAAAGTACAATGTTATATATATATATATATATATATATATATATATATATATATATATATATATATATATATATATATATATATATATATATATATATATATATATATATATATATATATATATATATATATATATATATATATATATATATATAGACGAAGTGTGCCTGTGCCGGTGGACAAATACGATGTGTGTGGTTCGGACAGCCATCTTGTGAGTTCCCTGCTGTGCGCTGGACTTCGCTGAGACTGTGATCTGTGCCGGTCCTGTCTTCGTTACATTTTTGGTGGAGGTGCTGGGTACTTTCCAACATCTACGTGCTCCGAAAGCTCTCTATGAACACGGATTTGACTCCGATTCATCGCAGTACGAGCCGCCGAATCCAAGGTCAGTCACCAGAGTACGGTCCGTTATCCCCTAGGACCAGGGCTCCAGCTGCGACGCGCAGGACTGACGCGGCACCTATGGCTAGCAACGGAGACGCGGCAGCTGTGGCTGACAACGGGAACTCAGCTGCTCATTTCCTGGTCCTCCAGCCGCGAACGCCGCCGACCTTCCATGGCGAGGTGTTTGAGGACGCGGAGGACTGGCTTGACCAGTTCGAGCGCGTTGCCAGGTACAACGGCTGGGATGCGGAGCGGAAGCTGCACAATGTTTACTTCGCTCTTGACGACTCGGCGCGGACGTGGTACGAGAACCACGAGACAACGTTTCCTTCTTGGGAACGGTTCCGTAGCCAGTTGCTGGCGACCTACGTCAACACCGACCGTCGGGAACGAGCTGAGTCGGCGCTGCAGTCAAGGAACCAGCGACCCAATGAGAGCGTCGCAATGTATTATGAGGACATTACACGACTGTTCAGAAGGGCGGATCCAAAATGGCCGAGGACAAGAAAGTGCGCCACCTGATGCGCGAGATAAAAGAAGAACTGTTTGCTGGGCTTGTGCGAAACCCACCTAACACCACTTCGGAGTTTCTATCGGAGGCCACTACCGTCGAAAAGACCCTGCAACAACGCGCCCGCTATTACAATCGCGCCGTGAACACCGTATCAACTGCCGACTTTGCGCCAGCCTCCAGCGACTCCGCTGACACCCTTCGGGAGCTGGTTCGATCTATCGTCAAAGAAGAGCAGCACGAAATGCGCCTCTCTGCCCAGTCGCAGCCGCAGTGTCCATCGTTAGCACAAATTATCCGTGAGGAAGTGCAGCAGGTGGTTCCTGAACCTGTTGCCCCTGCTGCCCTTACACCGACGCCCCCGCGCCAGACGTACGCGTCGGTACTCCGACAGAACTGCGACCTCGCCCCTTGGAGCACCAGCCCATCTGCATCTGCTTTCCAGCCGCGGCCCCCGCCTGTCCCTGTGTTGCCCGAAGCCAGGCTGCGGAAGACGGACGTGTGGCGGGCACCTGACCAGCGGCCCCTTTGCTACCACTGCGGTCAGGCTGGCCATATCTTGCGGTGGTGCCCTTATCGTCGAGCTGGAATTCGCGGATTTCATCCGCGAGTCCCCTGTCCGCCCAATGGCGAACGGTCCCGCGAAATTGAGGAGCACCTGTCAACGCGCCGGGATCACACTCACACTGATTTCCCTTGCCCTGACTACCGCCCACCAACCTCTACCCGCTATCGTTCGCCGAGTCCCCGTCCTTCGACAAGCCGTTTCAGCCGCTCACCGAGTCCTCGCCGGGGAAACTAGACCCAGCGGCCTGCGGAGGTAAGGCCGCTGACGAGCGAACAGCCGAACATCCTCCATCGCGTTCCCGACCAGACGACGGCTATCAAACGAGGACACGTGACGATCACAAATGATGTGCAGCTTCGAACTTACCGGTCGATATCGACGATTTAGCGGTTACGGCATTGGTTGATACGGGAGCGGACTATTCGGTTATGAGCAACGAGCTAGCAAAAGAACTGAGGAAAGTTTTAACCGCGTGGACTGGGCCCCAGATTCGCACAGCTGGTGGGCACCTAATTACCCCTGTTGGCCGTTGTACGGGGAGAGTTACAATCGACGGATTTATTTACGTTTGTGACTTTGTTGTCCTACCTCACTGTTCGCGCGATGTCATTCTCGGCCTGGACTTTTTAGAAGCTAACGGCGCCGTTATCAATTTATAGAGCCGCGCGTGACGTTTTCGCCGACGCAAGCAATTGAAATAGCCGACCCAGACGACTCCACGATACCCGCCCTGCGTATTGCTGCTGATGACGTGACGGTGCCTCCGCGGTGCAGCATGATGGTCCCCGTGCAAAGTGACTCGCCCGGTGATCGAGACGTTATGGCAGAGAGAAACGTCAGACTTCTACTCGAGAAAGGAATCTGCGCTGCAAGAGGGCTTGTTCGCTTACGGGATCGCTCTGCGACACTCTTGATCACCAACTTCGGAACAGAGTTCCAGCCTTTTGCGAAAGAAACGGCCGTCGCATACGTTACCGACTTCGTTGAGCCCGCAGAAATATGTGCTCTGGAGCTACCGTCGCCGGACGGATGCGATGCAGCAACCGTTCTGTCTACCGTGGACATTAATCCCGGCTTGTCGGTGGGTCAGAAGCAGCGCTTGTTAGAGCTGCTTCAGGGACGTCCAGGGACGTCAGGCTTGTGTACCTTCGGCAAGAGATAGAATCTGCCTGAAATCGGGATTAGTAGAATAATGGAGCGCTTGTCGTTACCAGTGATTCTTTTTCTTTACATAGTTTTTCAATCTCGTCTTTAATTATGGAATAGAACTGTTCAGTGGGATCGATTTCCAGTTTCCTATAGAACATAGAATCAGCCAATTGCCTGTGAGCCTCCGCGACGTAGTCGTTTATGTTCATAATGACGATCGCATCTCCCTGGACGACCAATTGTTTCAGGCGTAGGAACTGTAACAGAGAACCTTTCTCGTTTTGTTGATTCCCTTATCAGCCATATACCCTCCACATTTTCGTCTTATATAAAAGACAGCAACCACTTTTTACGAGACATTGCTGACCTTCATATCCCTTGCGACTCTCTTCTCGTTACCTTAGATGTGTGTTCGCTGTACACTAACATACCCCACGAGGATGGTATTCAGTCCGTAAAACAAGTGTATGAGACTCTATGCATTAACGATCTTGTCGATGGCGGAACCCTTGCTGCTTTGCTGAAATTAATCTTTGAGCTTAACAATTTTGAATTTAATAACGATCATTATGTTCAAATCAGCGGTACGTCGATGGGTACAAAAATCGGTCATAATTATGCGAATATATTCATGGGTGTATTAGAAAACAACTTCTTGTCCGGTCGCTCACTCAAGCCTTTTTATTATAAACGCTACATAGACGACATATTCCTAATTTGGAAGCATGGCGAGCCTGAACTCCTTTCTTTCATCGCTGCTTTTATTCACGTACATAATTCAATATCATTTTCGCACGCTTACTCAGCTGAGCGTATTAACTTTTTGGATGTGACAGTACCCCTTCGTGATGGCAAACTAGTCACGACGCTCTACAAGAAACCCCCTGACAGACATCGGTACCTTCACTTCCATAGTAGCCACGTAAAGCACTGCAAGACCAGTATTCCCTACGGCCAAGCACTCCGCTACAAACCGATCTGCTCTGAACAATCTGATTTCAACCATAACTGCATGGCCCTGAAAAAGGCATTAACGCAACAAGAGTACCCCGCTTCTCTAATCGACGACGCGTTTGCACGCGCGGACCAGCTTGACCGAAGAGCTCTCTTGGACACATCCCATCGCCCTAACTTAGTTCAGCAAACCAACTTGATTCTGACTCATTCAGCTTCTATTCCTAACGTCACCGACATACTTCGCAAACATCATAACATCATCGGACAAAGCCAACGCCTTAAACTTATATTCCCAGACCCACCCAGAGTAGTCTACAGACGGTCAAAAAATCTACGTGACTTGCTGACTTCTTCAAGAATTTCACAGCATGTCTCGAAAGGCTGCCGCTCATGTAATAAGCCAAGATGCAGCATCTGCGCACATATGACTAGCTCAGCAACAGTTACCAGCACCGTGTCTAACTATCAGATGAGAATTAATGGCACTTTTTGCTGCGACACTTCAAACGTAACCTATCTGTTGGAGTGCTCTGTGTGCAACAAGCAGTACATAGGGCAAACCGAAACTGCATTCCGTTTACGCTTCAATAACCACAGGGCTCACTGCACCTCTCTCCCCAACCTTCCGCTATCTAAACACGTCAGAATTCCCGGTCACTCATTCGACAAAATAAGAGTTACCATTTTACAATCAGGTTTTAGGACACATCATGATAGAGAAACCCGTGAGTCATATCTCATTTACAAATTTGATACTGTTTCTGCTGGTTTAAACGAAAGTCCTGGTGTACTATCTTGTCTGCCCCGCTAACAATTTTGCTGACCACATGTGTGTGCCACGTTTTAAATTACCGCTTTTTTCTGTATCTTTCAATGTCATTCCTGATTGTATCCACGCATTCACATGATTTCTGTACTTTGTTCCTAGTCGTGATAAGGTTTTGATATTCTGAGAGTTGCTGGCTTAAAAGCCTCCCGCCAACAACGATATTGTTCACTCTGACGAAGGCCGGACCTCGGCCAAAACGTTAGTAATAAAGTGCTTTTCGCTGTGCCCTCTTCTTATAAGCTGTATATATATATATATATATATATATATATATATATATATATATATATATATATATATATATATATATATATATATATATATATATATATATATGCGTTAGACATGGCACAATTTTATGTAAGACATATTTTATTGGACGGGTTTGGATATTGCAAGAGGCTTACCGTGTCCTTGAGTGTTTTTAGATTAATGTACACCTCATTTTCATTAGTCGGTTCAAAAAACAAGGATTGTCAAATTTTGTTACCCAAAAACCTCGAACTGGCATGGTTGAGAGAGCGAGTCCCAACTGAGGTAAAAAATTCGTTAAAAGCATTGGCCAAGCACGATCCACTTAGTAAAGTACCTTCAACTTTCAGGGTTCTAATTTTGTTTGGACGAGTAATTCTGTTTAACAGCAGACTAAGACGTTTCTCTTTTTCTTTAGGATTAATGGAGAGTTCTCTATCAAATAGGTTATTGTAGTAAGTAGTCCGAGCTGACCTAATTTCATTGTTCAAATGATTGCGCAATGCTTTAAATTGAGCCACAAGTGTGGTATCCTTAGTTTTAATGAATTTAGCAAACATCCTGTGTTTCTTTTTCATGAGTCGTATAAGTGGTGCGGACAACCAAGGTTTGCGAGCAGTTTTTGGCATCTTTACTTCAGTGACAGGAAAACATTCTTCATAGATGGGTAAAAAGAGCCTCAAGAAAGTACTATAAGCAGTATCGGAGTCAGCGATAGCAAAAACAGGACCCCAATTCACTAGTTCTATGCGATTTCTAAACGTTTCGAGGTTTCGAGATCTTCCATTCCTCTCATCGTTGTCATCCGCTCGCATCATTCCCCTGTCCAGATGTTGGGGTTGCGAATGAGGCATTACCTTTTTAACCTACCTGCATCACCATTATTTACCCCATAGCGTTAAGAAGCTCGTGTCGCAGAAACTCCGGCGCTGCCATCGTTGACCGTGAGCGAAAAATCCAGGAAAAATACCCACAGAAGCAACCCAGGAGGTAAGTGGGCCACCTTGGACAAGTAACATTGTGGAGTCATCACAACCTGCCCACCGGATTATGAGAAAACTGCGCACCGTGGCAGGTGGCAGTTAGATTAACAATTAGTTGCGCACTTCGGCCGCGAAGAGCAACCCGGGTGGCAGAAGCCCCACCGATGCAAGCACCTGCCCTCACAGGGCAGTGACGCATTCTTAGTCGCCGCACCACTGCACCACAAGTTGTATGAGCACTTCCAGGGATGTATAAATATCAAGTAGAAAATGACCAAATCTGCATTTTTGGCCATTTACCCACTAAAGCTATTGTGTAATACCCTTAAGGCGGAGCTTAAGTGTTCCCACCAATTTTTTTCTATCTCTCTCTAAGAGAGCTATGCAGACCATGTCCCTTCTCGCGGTGGCAGTTGAAGTCACTTGCCGACTCGTCAACCTGCCTCTCTACTGTGGACCACTGCAGCCCCTGCTCTGCTGCTCTATGAAGAGAAGTTTATGAGAATCTCTGGACGTCATTATGGGTGGGTAGGAGTTATGCGTGCGAAAAACAGCTATCATGAAGTTCATACATCAGTTTATATACCGCCGTGGTGGCTTAGTGGTTGACTATCCCCCTTGCATGCGGGTACAATCCTCAGTGCAGCCGGGTACCCACCGGCTTTACAGTGGGTACAAGCTTCCCCTGGACTGGTGCTAGGCTTAATCAGAGTGAAACGTTTAGGAAATGGGTCTTTGACCCAACCTTGAGTAAACGAAAAATACCTTGTCCCATGGCACTGTTTGGCCACAGACGCCCTTGCACCATAAAAAAATTATTAACATTATTACCATCATTATCATCATCATCATCATCATCATCAGTAATGATCGAGAAATAGGGGCTTATGACAGGAGTGCCACCGCAATGACTGTAAGTGAGGCGCGTTTTCTGCCTCTTATGAAGGAGGAACAGATGCATTTCCAGAGAAAATACTCCAGGGCCTCTCTTGTTCAGCCTAAAAACGTCGACCGTTTATTGTGCCTCATTTATCAAACTACGACAACGCCATTACTTTATTTACTACCACTACAAACCTTTTCTTTCCTGTAATTAAGTTTTACTGTGTTTTACTGGCATTAGAACAGTACTGCTGGCACTGTTCAGCACTGCGGAAACATCTGACAAGTTCATTTGACCTTTTTTTTCTGGCTTCTTTTGCTGCTGTTGATTGTAAAAGTAAGATTGATTAGACTCTTAATAATTAACATGAGTTTTTTCTCCTAGTCACAACTCAAGACGGAAGAGTTTGAATAGATATTAAAGATCCCTTATTTGTTCCTCAATTTTTTTTTTGAAGTTCTTCGCTCGAAGCACGCTGTTGTTTACATGTCTTGATTTTTATTCTCACGGTTCACAAGTACCAGGAATATAACCATGTCTTTGCTTTTTTTTCTGGTAAAAGCCATTTCTTGAGAGTGTGAGCTCAAAATAATACAGCTTTTGGCAGCAATCGGTTTCAAAGAAGACCACATAACGAAACACGCCGCGAACAATAACAGCTCACGTTGGACCATCGTTACCAAGAAAGGCTACATTAATCCTGTACGGTACAAAGCAGAGGCACATATCTTGTATTACACGGACTGATTTTTAATTAATGTGTTTGGCACTTACACATCCCAAACAGTTCCCAGTAAATATTCAACTATATCAAAATGAGTCGCCTCAAGAGACGCGATTATGAACATAGTACATTGAAATTGAAAATTATTTCTTCGCACAGGGCTAAAAAGAAATCACACTCTTCAAAATATTGTTCATGTTTTGTTGTTCACCTTCCTATATTTCGTCTTATATTTATTACCGTCTTACAAAACGCCAGAAATATTTGTCTTCACCAGAAATAATCGTTGCAGAAATCTTTGATTTTTTTTACATATCCTGGCAATACTGTAAGCAGCGCTGCATTAAACAAACGCCACTTTTGCGCTTTAGAATGGTTTTGCATGGCTTTACAGATTTCTTGTTGAAAAGGTAATTCCAATCCGGAAAGAAAGGTACACAACAATGAAAAGGTCCGACTACGTTGGTGATAAGAAACGCTCAATTTTCAGTCATCGTGCGTCTATAAAATAACGCCAAACTACGGCACAATGGCTCATTTCTCTCTCAGGCGGCAAGATTTTTTTAGTAAAGGCAGGTAATTTACTTTACGCCTGTGCTGCGCAGGGAAGTGCGATCAATTCGAAACAGAACCTACAGGCAAATAGTCCGCTTTGAGACAGGTGCTTCGTTATGTCAAGCTGGTGGCACTCTTTCTTAATTTCACATCAAACATGTGCATGTTTCAATGAAATATGAAAGTGAAATAATTCGAGGCTCCGCTAACAGCTCAAATTTTGTAAGTTAGGAGCTAACAATATTTGCTGTTTTGCCCATTTCGGCACAAATATTTTGCTGTGCATTGTTATGTGGTGCCTCGGCTGTAATGCGTTACAGTGAAAGCTATTCGAGAACTGTTCAAGGGGGGAACCGCTTCGACAGATCGGTGCCCTTGTTGGCTGACGCTTGCCGCGATTTCTCTAAATTTCTAGTACTTTTCTCCCTCAGAGTAGGCGTCGTGAAAGGGTGCCATCAATCAAGCACAAAGCAAACAACGAACAAAAATTCTGGCAATAAGCTTCTTGCTGATTGGGCACAAAAATGATCTACGCTACACCAACAAGACCTCAGGATGCGGCCAGCTGTCCCAGTGAATTATTAAGCATGTCCGTCCATTGGAGGATACTCTATCCTCGGTCGTTTGTACCAACCTCTCAAATGCTTACTGGAAAAAATTGCAGCGCAGCAGTAACAAATACGAGACGAGAAGGACGCAAACACAAGCGCTGACTAACAACTGTGTTTTATTGCTCTGTCGTATATTCAATTCCCCTGTCGTGCGGCAGCATCTATATAGGCCAAACAGGGAGATGTCTGAACACAAGGCTACAAGAGCACAAAAGGAACCTAAGGGACCCAAACTCAGGGGAACTCGCCTTACACTGTAGCCAGTGCAAAGGCTGCACCCCTGCCCTTGAAAGCACAGTTATTCTTCGTAAGTGTCGGGACACCACCACGAGGTTGATAGCAGAAGCTCTGGCGATATCAAAATGCGCAGAAAGTGTGTCAGCAACCCCTCTGTGTGCCTTAGTGAAAAAGAAATGTCATTTCTGAACGCCAATGATAGGACGAAAGATTGGAGGAACGGGAGACAATTCCGATAATCGTGCCACGAATACGTGAGGTGATGTGTTGGTTTCTGTTTTGTTGTTTTGTACCTAGTTCTTATATAGGCTGGCTCAGAGCAATAAAACACAGTTGTTAGTCAGCGCTTGTGTTTGCGTCCTTCTCGTCTCGTATTTGTTACTGCTGCGCTGCAATTTTTTCCAGTATGCAGAACCAACTAGCCAGTCACTATGTTTTAAGCAAATTTTCTCAAATGCTGTGGGAGTAAAGCTTCCTTTCGCAAGTCTAGAGCCAAGCGTAGAAGACGCGTGACACGGTTGTCACTCGAGATGATTCAGTCGAAGACCTTCGACATCACTCGCCATCGAACTAGACACTTGTACTCCTCTGTTGCAAGTAAAAGGTACTGATGGTTAACACCGCGGGAAGTGTAAACAGAACGACAATGACTAAATCGACGTTACACATACAAACAGAAGGCCCTGCTGCCTAGCTTGTTTTGCATGAAAACACGCGATGCCTATGCCTTAGCAACAGACCCATCGCAAAAATGCCACAAAAATTATCATAACATTTTACCGATATGTTTTTTTTAATATTTTTCCTCACTTGCGCCAGTGTATGCCTCCAGTTTATGAGCCACTCCAAATCCCCAGACCAAGGATTCCAATACCGTTCTTTTTGTTCCATACAAAGGATGGGCTATTTGCTCGTGTAGCCAATGCAAGGCACGCAGGTTAAACAAAACTCACTCGGCAAAGCCAGGAAGTGTCTTCTCAGAAAGGACCGCGGCTATCTTCTGCAGACACTAACAGGGCTCGATCCTCGAAAAGACGGCAACGCTGCTTCTCCACTGAGAAAGCGAACAACTCCAGCTTTCAGTTTGAATGCCCTAGTCTAAGCACCTCGTATTTTGTATGCTACTCGCGTCTAGCTATCTTTGTTGGCCCTAGTGATTCTGTCGGCCTTTTTCCCCTAGAATAGGATTGCGTCCTTTCATGGCGAAGTATCTGCAGTGTCATTTGCCCCTGGGGTCGTTTTTTTATTTTTTCTGTGTCTATCGCTTCTCTTTCCTCTGCCGCACAGAAATTCTGTCTGCACACTTGCCTGAAACGACGCGATAAAGGTAATTCAGATTTAGCCTCACTTGCGTTCTTTCTCTACAATGCCTTCCTCCGTAAATAACCTATCTTGCACACAACGCAGTACGTGTGTTCAAATGATACACTTTTTGTCTAAAGCTGAAAGGTTATCACGGATTTTTTTTTTTCAAGAAATTTCACCACTTGTATTCAAATATCACTTCCTTGAACGACATCAAGGTGACTAGATGAGGAGTTTTTTTTTCGCTCTGTTGGTATTTAAGTCACAACAATCAACACAACAACCTAGTGCAACACCTATACGTTTGAAAAGTTTAGATTTTGCAGTATCTAGGCTCTAGCTTGCTCGGAAGTTGAGCAACACAAGCACATTCACTGCACACTGTGTCCAACATTTTGGACAAAAATTTTGAATATTGCAAAACTGCAATGTAGTGGTATAAGAATAATCAAGATAATGGTCCATTCTTCCGATATATAGCAAAATATTTATTTTACACTGTTTTCATCGCTCGCATCGAGCAGTTAAGTCTGCTGTATAAAACTGGAGCAAACGCTTTCCACGATAGCGAAAACGTTAATAGCACAATAATTCAATTCTGCCGGCGGGATATCTGCAGATATATTGATTGTTAGACTCAAATTTTACAATATATGAAAAAATTGCACTCATAAACTGTTTCCCGTTCAAAACTAATTTTGTCCAGAATTGTTCGGTATGCAGTACACGAAGGTAGATACATTCTATTTTAGCCATACGCAATCTCGAGTACGACATATTTTTGGATCAGAAAGTTAGAACGGAGACAGTTTATTATAGCTAACACTATCATTTACTATTTGAAAAAAAGACATACGAACCCGAAGAGAAAACGTGCGGCGCACCACTGCTGTACGCCTAAATCGCCGGCGTCAGTGACTCTGCATGCCATAAACAGGACGATAACCGAGCAAGCGGCTTACAAGAGCATTACGACGCGAGCGCTGCCGATTGGTGGTTGCTCTAACAGCACCGTGGGCCAGCCGCCAGATATTCGTCGATAGTCGGACAATGTCCTTTCGTGAGGCGATGTGACGATTGGCCTGCGGTAACCGACGGCACGAAGACATCGGTACTTAGCCTCAGTTGGATAAGTGCCAGGAGTCCCGTTAATACACGGCGTTCAGCTAATATTAGCGCCGTAATCTGTTCGAGCCTCCGTTTATTTTTATGCTTTATGGCGTTTCTACCTTTTCGCACTGGCCAGCGCAGTCGTCAGCGCAGCAACTGGTTAGTGGGAGCGCAGTATAATACAGCCCTCACCGATGCTCTGATCTTCCTACCATTGGTATAATATCAGTGCAAATATTTTAGTTTCACTCGTAATAAACTGTAGTTCTGGCTTCCACAAGCTGCGTTTTTCTTAGAGACCATGCAATGCGGACAGTATTAGCTTGAAGGCGTGCCCGTCTTTGACACATACGCGTAGCCTTCAGCTAACATCATTTTTAATTGCACCAAATTGGCTTTTTCTTCCAATAGTTCAAGGTGCATTTCTTGCCTCGTGCATGTCGTGCTCTAATACCATTTGAAGTAGGTAACTGTTTTTTAATATTACAAACATTTAGGTGGGTTGCGCTCTTCCAAAGTTGTTCGAAGCCTGTAAAGTGTCCTTTTCGCCCCCCAAATTTTTAAGTCATCCTGAAGTGGCTGACGACTTTCAAAGTTCTGTAATTTAAAAACGTTCGTGTTTAGATATCAGTAATAATTAGCAGAGTTAGTACAGGTAGAAGCTCGGACAGAGATGAAATATTTTACAAGACGGATGGGGTTGCCATCTGGCTCGAAGTGGGATGACAGTGTACTTCTGCGAAGGCTAAAACCAACATAAACTGCAACTGATTGTAGGTGAGTTGTAAAACTGAGTTGTAAAAAGCGACAGTTATATTAGTGATATTTTTATCCCCATAAAGCAAGCATTTTTCTCCTTGCCTCTAGTTATGTATCCGTAGTAATTTCTTTAGGATTTTTCGGAAGTTTCCGTTAGACTAGCACAATCAACTTTTTCCTAATAGCGGCTGTAAAGCGCTTTTAGCGATTATATTCTTCTGTTTCGTAATTTCGGTCTTGGATTTAACCCACTTGCTTTCATGCATTTTTCTGCGCCCAGTGACCTTTTCTGAAGAAAAGGTAGTTCGGCGCAGTGTATTCAAAGTTGCCATAAAAATTCCTTGCCAGACTCGACAAGGCCTGTGATGTACAGCAACGTTTTTAAAGACTGCAACCGTCTACATGTGACATCTCCTGAAAATATATCGGTCGAGGTGTTTTCTCCTTAAGCAACATAGCAGAGTGAACAAAATAAAGCAGGCACCAGTAGAGTTGTCTTTTCGAGACTTGTCGTGGTGATGGAGACAGAGCACTCAAATAACTCTACCCCATGGTCTCTGCATTTGCGTGAACTAGCCAGGCTAAAACATTTTAAACGTTCCAACTGCCATGAACCTGGTATACGTTGTATCTGAATGCACAAGACGTTCATCCAGAGAAACAACAGTCGGAGGTATATGATGCAGACTAACGCACCAGAAGACGCAGTGTTGCCAATCTTTTCCAATCAAACCCTGCGTATATTCTAATCTCTTTTATGCCGCTATTTAATGCCGGGCAGTAATATCTTGGATAAGAATATTCCTGGAAAAAAAGGAAGAAACTTTAGGAAGCAACAACACGGTCAGCTGTTCGGCCCTTGCTTTACCGCTGCGGTTTCGTCGACTAATTACTGCCTCATGGCAGAAAGCGCTCAAAAATGAAAACTAACCAAAAAAACAAGATGTTGAACTTCTATTTGAAGGTTTATCAGGTATTGGGTACATGAACTTTGAAGAAAATCGCAGCGTTGTTTTTATATCACAATTCCGTGCCATGATTACTTACAGTGATTACCATGCGTCCGATAGAGCTCTGGTTACTCACTAGCAAGAGTACCCTTGAATCATGTTATTGTGGGCACACTTAAGTTTTGACAACGATAATGGACGAAATTTGAATGCAGCCCAAATATATTTTGCGCCCTGAAAGCCGCGTACACTACACACTAATCTTCCACATATGCTTGCATTCTGACAATTATACCAAAATCTCTTTGGCCTCTAATATGCATCACTTTTATTAATTGCGGTCTTTTTTCCAGTTTTTCAGTGTTCCCTGCCAGTTCAAATTAACTAATCTCTAGGGGCTTAAAACAGCTCAGCATTTACCAAGAGTATTTTTTCATCTAAATGTTGCAGAAGCAGCCCTTTTATTTGGGTGGGCAGTTCTTCAAAAAACTTCAAGGAAGCAGGAAAGCCGAAGAAAAGTATCATTTTTCGCACACCGTTTGTTTCTCACTCTTGCTTGTACCAACATAAATTCCAAAGACTGAACACATACCGCTGACAAGTAGAAATATTTTTCTTTCTAACTAGCCGAAACTTCTTTCTCTATCAAAAATGAGATATCTAGAGCGATCGCGAAAATTTTGTAAATAAATGGCCAGAGGCATGCGAAAGCGTGATACCCTAGCCATTATAGTTCACTGCTTAAAAGTCAAAGCCTCTTTCTTGCTCCGAAGGCTTCAACAACTTAGGTTTTTTTTTGTTATGCCTTGTAAGTTTCATGCTGAAACGCTTGAATTAGGTTGTTTTTTTTTACGCCATGGTTGCATACTGACGATATGCGTTGGGCACCTGCGTGGTGTATGCCACGCGGATGTGATGCGCCATTGAAAATTTGAAAATAATAATAATAATAATAATTGGTTTTTGGGGAAAGGAAATGGCGCAGTATCTGTCTCATATATCGTTGGACACCTGAACCGCGCCGTAAGGTAAGGGATAAAGGAGGGAGTGAAAGAAGAAAGGAAGAAGAGGTGCCGTAGTGGAGGGCTCCGGAATAATTTCGACCACCTGGGGATCTTTAACGTGCACTGACATCGCACAGCACACGGGCGCCTTAGCGTTTTTCCTCCATAAAAACGCAGTCGCCGCGGTCGGGTTCGAACCCGGGAACTCCGGATCAGTAGTCGAGCGCCCTAACCACTGAGCCACCGCGGCGGGTAAAATTTGAAAATGAAAAATTGGTTTTTGAGGAAAGAAAATGGCGCAGTAACTGTATCACATATCTCGGTGGACCCCTGAACCACATCGTATGGGAAGGGTGGAATGTGGGAGAGAGTCGCCGCGGTGGCTGAGTGGTTATGGCGCTCGGCTGCTGGCCCGAAAGACGCGGGTTCGATCCCGGGCGCGGCGGTCGAATTTCGATGGAGGCGAAGTTCTAGAGGTCCGTGTGCTGTGCGATGTCTCCAGGTGGTTGAAATTTCCGGAGCCCTTCACTACGGTGTCTCTCACAGCCTGAGTCGCTTTGGGACGTTAAACCCCCATAAACCATAAACCATAATCCAGTGTGGGAGTGAAATAATAAAGGAAGAAAGAGTTGCCGTAGTGGACGGCTCCGTAATAATTTCGACCAACTGCGGATCTTTAACGAGCACTGACATGGCACAGCACACGGGCGCCTTCCTGGCCAGAGATCCCCGCAATTTGTCGGTTCCGTTTCTTAGAGCTTTGCTGCTCTATTTCTCCACTGTTGCATCCGCTCAATGTTGCTCTGGAGATTGACCTTAGCTGATGTTGGATCATAATCAAGCGTGAGTTGGTATATGGGTATAATATCGTCTTCATTCAGTCTCAAGGCGGGCGTAGAAACCGACCATGCGACATGTGCGCAGGAACATTTCGGGAGAAAATGTGATCAGAATCGTTTTTCTGAACCCTTCAGGTGAAAATGCATTGCCGCGCCTTATAAATCATAAGCCATGTAATGTAAACGGTTTCGCCATGACGCAGGTTCCACCCGAATAATTTTTTTTTTACCGTGTGTGTGGACGTTAGCGTGTGTGTGTTTTCGGGGCGTGTGCGTAGAGAACTCATCTGTATAGTCTCACTAATTTTCTCAAATCAGTAAACATTGAAATCAAATTTTCAACCACCAATTACAAAAAAAAGCATCTTTAACATTCTTATCTTGTACAATGAGTGGCAGATTGGAAGTTATAAAGAGTGTACAAGTAAATCTCTCTTCATTAATAAAAGGTACTGCGTGTGCTGTCAAAATGGAGTCCAGTAACTTCAATTCGACCATAAGCAAAGAAATCTGAGGCAGGTCATGCAACCTCCGACTCAATACGCCGGGCAATCAATGGATCACTTCCTGTCAAGATGCCAGTTACGCATTTGGTTGCAATACGCACTACAGTGCTCATTTTATTTTTTCTTTCATTCCAAGAGCGGTTTGGCCATGAACG
The DNA here is from genome assembly GCF_052857255.1 of Amblyomma americanum. NCBI lineage: Eukaryota > Metazoa > Arthropoda > Arachnida > Ixodida > Ixodidae > Amblyomma > Amblyomma americanum. The sequence goes on from NC_135499.1 coordinate 124,719,462, forward strand.
GACACCTACTTTATAAAATGACCGTTTAACTAGCCTATGCACACGCACAATGCCACTGGATCAAGCGTGCCCGTTGAGGCCGTATCGCCTCTTCTTTAATCAGCATACGACTTGTTTAAATGGGAGACGGAGTGTTTTAATTAAGGCTGCCACTTCGATTTTTGCCGCCGGTCTTGAGGCGAACACATTCAATGAATCCGCTTATCGCCAACGTCATTCCGTTTCACTCTGAGCTGTCCGAGTGCATGTGGACGCCATTAATCTGAGCTTAATCTGTGCCGCCCGCGCAGACATCTAACCGAGGCAGCGCGTAAACAAAGCTGGCGCCGATGTGCTGTTGTTGCGGTCTGGGCGCTGGCATTGCGATAAACGAGACTTCCGACTGGCGTGGAATGCCTCGAACCGTTTCGCGGGACAAGTAAGGCAATAATAATCGGCAGAGCCTTGGACGACCTTGTGCACCGGTAGACAGCTGGGACACAAAGCGGAGCGAGACAGCACGTCACGTGACAAGGAGATGGAGCTAAAAGTAGTATCCGGCAAACTGTGAAGAAAAAATGTACAGCTTTCCAACCAATTCATATTAGCCTTGTGACCATGGGAGGACCCTTGGCGTAAACAAATTTGAATCACCTGCGTGGACTACGCCTAGTCTAGTTACAGCAAAACGGCCTTCAGTAGAAGCTTCACGGTTGCGACGTTCGTTTGGACCTTGAGGCATTTAAACTTTCACGCGTACGTCAAGTGTCATGCTTCAACACAATGAAGTTATGCGCGCATATTCACCTTCAACAAAATGAATTTATGCTCTGGTTTCCAAACAACACGCGCTGAAATTCAGTTACGGCGTCATTTTTTGCAATATTCTGATGTGCCCATATTTCTGATCCGCACTGTTTTGACGTGTTTACTTTAATGAGTTATATGCGGATGAGTGGGAATGCACCGCATAAACACATTTGCTTGGTCTATCCTGTGCTCGAGCCTAGGTTTACTGGCTACGCTTGTTCACTTTCTGATGACTCAAAGCTGTGCAGGACAGTAGACGAAAGTTGCTGGGCAGCGCTGAAATGACACTATTTTTTAATATGCACATGAATGCAAATCACACACGCCCACAACTGACTCCGCGGGTTGGAGGAAATGATAGAAAAACAAATATGGTTTAATGGCGACTAATAAATGTCGGAACTGAATTATGAGAGCGCAGTTAACTGCCACGTTGGCATCCACCCTTCAGCAGAGGTGCGGCTCAATTTGAATGCACTTTGGGAGATTCTCCTCAGTGCATTAAAGGAAAAAGTGCTCAGTTTTTTCTCAACAAGGTGCTGCTTGCAGCCACGATACGATGCAAGATAATAAAGTGGGAAACAGTGACCCACGCCACAAGCAATTTAAGGCGTACGTCTTTCTTGGCTTAGTTACGCTGAACAGTTTCCGGAATATGAAACGCCACGACACAAGCGCCGCGCGATATCATCTGGTTTCTATGGAAACATGAAGTTCTTGTACATTGTTTCTGCCGATGAAGTCTTCCCGCTCGGCTAATAGATGACGCTGTGATCGCAAATCTGGTTGAATGGGTGTCACTGGTACTTCACTTCGTCGCTGGCGTTCAATGTATTTCCCCCGTTGTGTGGTGACCTATATATCTTGCACCGTGCCTGCGGCTAACGCTGATCTGCGCTGTTTTTAAGACGCGTGGACTTTGCAGTGTTTGTTTTCAGAAAAATTTGCGTATGGTATTTGGCATTTGTGTTCTTCTTGGAAATCGCTTTTTTTTTAAGGTAGTGTAAGGTGAAAACGCTAAAATAAAAGCGGTGATTATCGGCGAAAGAATACTCTCATAATTAAGAAACGAGGGGATAGAAGCAATGGCAATCAATTTTTAACAGTTTCAGCTGTATCTCTTACGATTTATGAAGTCTTCGGAGACAACCGTGTATGCAGCCAGTGAAAGCAGTCCGGCGCAGAATTGGCAGAACGCTCAGAGTGCCATTCTCTAAGCGTGAATTGAGGCTTGCGACGCAATTTGTTTCCAATTTGCCCCCTTCCCTCAAGTCGCATTCATGGTGTGCACCGAGAACTAAGGCAGTTACCGCGCCTTTCATTTCCTGATAACCAATCATTACTGCTTCCGCTGCGCCAGTGGTCCACCCCCTGTGGTGTTCGCACCCCGCGCGCTCTCGGAACACCACCTCCCTCTCCCGTGGTCACGAAAGTGTTTCGGCGCGTGTATTCTTTCCCGTCGCGTCCGGGCCGTTTTGGGTCAGAGAGCGCCGGAAATCGGTCACAGCGGGAGCACCTAATCCGTCGACCGAGTCCCTAACCCGAGCTCGGCCAGTGGCGCCGTGCTGCGGACGCTTGCGGCTTTGCGGGCTGCCCTTCGTCGTTGCTGTGAGCGATTTTCCTAAAAGACCGCATGAAAGAGGGAGAGTAAGGTCGCTGCCAGCGTTCCCGGCCTAGCTGCGGCGAACCATGAGGCGGCTTTACTGGGACCTTTATTTATTAGAGGTACCTCAAGGGCCCTTCGGTGAGGGCTTTATTTGAGGGGTCACTTCACACTTGTCTGCCGCTAACGCTAATCAGTTCTCACTGATTAATGCACTAAGCCGCTAAGCTTAGCCGTAACAATTTTTTTTACCTCAATTCCTACACGCGCAATGCACAGCTGCTCGCAGGGCTACGCTTGTTAATCTTGTTGGCTTGATTGTGTTAGGATGCTTCTGCTGACAGCCCCCAACTCAAAGATTGTTCGTTCAAGACATTGGCACTTTAGATATTCAAAGGCGCTCTACATAGGCGAATCTTGGCTATTCGCATGCGCGCTGCCCGCAAAACAACAGTGTAAAGACGACAGCACTGACCCTGTACGGCGGCTGTAGTTACGGTAGCTACACTAGAACCTCGAGTAGCCACCAGCTGCTTTTCTCAGCTGAAGAGCGGGCTCTCCTTCCTTCGCCCCTTTTGGAGTGTAGGGCCAGATCTACCGCACTTCGGCGCCATGTTTCACCGTTCCCTCACTTGCGGCTGATGTGTCCATCGAGAAGTGGGACGGTTACAAACTGCGTCTTTGCTTTTCTCATAATCACTTTACGTTTAAATACAAAATAAATTAGATATTCAACGCACAGAGGATGAGTCTACCATTTATTCACTAAGCGCATATGCCAGAGGCAATGGCTTGGTTTTCTAAGCAGTAGGTATACGAGACTGCTTTCTTTAGTTCTAAGTAGAAGAAAGCGAATGAAGGTGCCCGAAGGCGACAGGAATGTGGAAGAGAAAAAAAGCGCTGATCTGAAAACTTATTTCCGCTGCTTTACTTGTGTCAGAATGGACCGACTAGCCCAGCATAAGTTTTACTTGAACTGCGTAGTTTACGCCGGTGGCGATTCAAATCCCAATTGCGGCAGATCATTTTCTGCTAGATGCCGGCCAGACGAAACAGTTCGGACGTTTTTATATGAAGTTCGGCTTATTGTTAGATTTTAGCTTCTTCGCTGTTCTAGAACGATGGGGACCTGAACTGTTAAGGAATGAGAGCTAAGAAATGGCCAGGCTTAGCTTGGTTAAGCCAAGAATGCGTTGCATATTGCGCGGTCTTTTTTTTGAGGGCGAGGTATTGCTTGGCGGCACTCGATTTTCTCGGCCCGCTGAAGCTTTCGCTTTGCGCTCTGTCGAACTGCTTTACCCGTGGGCGGCATCTGGCTGTAAGACTGTCCCGGCGAAGGAGCGCAGGTCATTTATACATATGCCGTGACGTCAATCATAGCGCAGCGCCCCTAGCGGGAGGAGCGGGAGTCAGGTGGTGGCTGCGACCGCGCGCGACCGCGCCAGTTGGGGCCCAGCTTTTCCTCCGTGACGTCACGCGCCGGCGCAGCGCCCAAAGCGGGAGGAGCGGGAGTCAGGTGGTGGCTGCGGCCGCGGGCGACCGCGCGAGTTGGGGCCCAGCTTTTCCTCCGTGACGTCATGCGCCGGCGCAGCGCCCCTAGCGGGGGGAGCGGTAGTCAGGTGGTGGCTGCGGCCGCGCGCGACCGCGCGAGTTGGGGCCCAGCTTTTCCTCCGGCTGTCGTGACGTCACGTCACGTGGTTGGTGGCTGCCCGGCCGTGCCCAAGGGCTGAACTGAGTGATTGCAATATGCAACGCATAAAAATTGGCGGTGGTTTAGCTTTGGTTAAACCTGGAGTGACGCGGTAGCTACAGCTGGCCGAGTGGAACTTGGTCACGTGACCATCCACGCGACCACCCACGTGATCAGCCACGGCGCCGCCATTGCCACTGCCACGCTGAAGGCTCGAAATGCTACCGTAATGTAGCTATCGCTACAAAACATTATATGCTTAAAACTTTGCCAAAATTGAGTTGGCTGCTTGTGCTTAGGTGCTCGGCCATGCCTAATGCACTCTATGAAGGTGGGAACGAAGCCTGGGGATGATATTCTCGTAGACCCGGGTTTAAAAAGTCGGCTGTGCTCTTCTGAGTGCCTGCACAGCGTTCTTGTGCTCTGTAAAGAAAAGCAGTAGAAGTTTCTCGCCCCAAACGCTCGTTCGCCAGCCTTAATATGCCCAGAAACTGGTGCTTTTCGTTTATAAACCGTTCCATGTTAGCCTTTTTAACACGATAGCGTTAAGACCCGGGTTATGCAGAAAATTCGGCGTCGTCTGCTTTGCGAATGAAATATCCCCGAAGAAGCAAACTAGGTGCGCCACCTAGGTCACGTGACCTGGAGGCGTCATCACAACTTGACCTCTTGATTGATGCCTAATTTACAATCATGGCAGGTGCCAATTAATAATTCGTCGCGGGACGTTTCTCGGGGAGAGCAACCTGGGTCGCACAAGCCCCACAGGTGACAGCAGATTTCACCGAAGAGTAGTGGCGCATCGCCTAAACGATGCTACACTGCGCCAGGAGCTGTCTGCGGACTCCCAGAAATGCATGAATGTCAAGAAGAGAATGACCACTTCCGCATATCTGGGCATAGGCCCATTACCGCCATCATGTCTTAACCTTAAGGCACAGCTTAGGTGTCCTCTCCAATTTTTCTCGAAGTACACGGCCGACTTGTATTGGGATGCACCGAATTAATGTACTGCAGCTCGCGCAGCTCTAACTTTAACCCAGCCTCCACTGTCAGCCTCCTTAATGATCTTGCTTCCTGCTTTTGCTCCGTATCTGTAGGCCCTGAGGCATTCGCTTTAACAGTTTTGATATCCGCCTTGTGGTCGAAAAGACGAAAAGGACCGAGGTGCGTTCGTTAGGTAGAAAACAAAGGCTGAAAACATTAGCATTTCCAATATAAACTAACCGATGGGTCCCAGAAAGCTCAATCTATCTGTGCGACCATCTTGAATTTAAGTTTTCAATTTTCATTCGACGCATATCTGTGTGACCTTATCTTCGTATGTTTCGAGACATGCTGCCATCGGGCAGGACATGTCTCCTACGATACAGCCGCACGTCATCTGCCGTGATCCGATAGTTTCACTTCCGCGTACCTCACACCTCTTCATATTAAGGCGAATTTTTGCAGTGTTTGTTCATTATTTAAAGCAGCCGGCACGCTACTCTATCGCTTTGTTTGCGATAGATTGATCGCATCCAGGCAGAGCTAATTCTGTGTTGTTCCAGAACGTTTTAGTAACATTGCACACTTTATCTCGAAAGTTCGCGATCAGCTTTAAATTGAGCACTGCCGACAGCGGTGGGCGGTTCGACCACCACCGAGCACGCTTTTTGCTACGCCGCCGAGTGATTCAGTCCATTGTGGGCGCAAGTCAGCCCAGATCAAGAGTTTTGTTTAGACACCATTTTCGAAGCCTCTCTGCTCTCCGGACTGCAGTCACCCCTTCGTGACAATATATCTGAGCCTTTCTATCGGAACGGAGATGTTCTGCTGGCTATAACGCTAGCGTTTTTGTTTCATAGGCGCTCATAACTGGCCTGTACTGACCCGCTGGGGAGTCATGTGGCGCTTTTGCGCACGGAAATATCTATGTAATCCTCCAGGATGCCTTTTTGTATCGGAGAGAGTAGGACTTCGTTTTAAAAAATTAGTACCAGAACGAACATTTGACATGATATGGATGAGCGCTTAGGCGGTTGCACATACTGGCGTCGACGCTGCCCGTAATTCATTTCCAGTTCCTGTTCTTTATCAATGCAGAAATATCTTCTCATTTTGTATTTCAGGTACGTTTTATTTAAAAACAAAGTAAGCGTCTCATTATCGAGAAGTTCCAGGTTAGGCAGGTACAGAATGAGTCGACATAGAGATGCCGAGAGCTGAGCTTCGCACATTGATTCATTATTGTTGTACAGCTTTATTTGTTCATTCCAAGCACAGATTATTCACGCAAACATACTATCAAAGCGTGGTAAGAGAAATATATAGCGAGTACCGGGTACTATCTTGGCATGGTTTCGTGTGAATAGTTAGCGCGATTTTGCCCGGTCAAGGATAAGTGCCAGAATGTTTCACAGAGTTCAGATAAATCCAAAGCAAGCGGTTACTGCTTCGGCACAATGATTGGATTTGTATTTTTTTCATATCCTACTCAGGAAGAGGAAGAGTAAAAAGGCTAGCTTCTGCTGCTGTCAGTGATGTTCCTCGCGCATAATCTCACACGAAGTCCAACAGGAGGCACTATATACTTTTCGCATGCTACCTCTATTATTACTGACGGCAAGGTCTCGATCTTTGCTCCTTATTGAATTAGACGTTAGCCGACCACGATAATTTGCCGAGAAAATCGCATTGCAAGAAAGAAAAACTATGCCTCAAAGTAATGTGTGCTATCTATCTGCGTGTCTGTGTGCGTTTTTATGTGTGTACGTGCGCGCGTTTGCACGATTGAAGCACCTAGGTGTGCAGTACAATTTATTGCTTTGGGAACTGTAGCCGAATCTTCGGATAATTACAAAACAAGCGATTTCCGTAATTCACGCATTATACTCCTACCCACTTTCGCTGTGAAAAATATTGTTTGTATTTTTCTCTTCGTTCAGGTTACAACCAGAAGCCTTATAACGAGTGCATCGAATGGCGGGAGGGGCACTGGGACTGGTGACACAAAAAGTAGAAATTAGATATATACTGTAAAATGTTTTATACAAAAAACAACGCGGAAAGAATGAACATGAAAACAAAAGCGATGGCAAGCATGAAACATAAGATGAATCAGAAAACAAAGTATCAAACGCAACAAAGCAGAAGAAAGAATTGGAGGATGTTTAAGTTTCGCATTTAAGAGTGGAACGCGAAAGCATGTTGCAGCACTGTTGGATCTCTATATTAGAGATTTATACACTTAACAAAAGCAATATTCCTTCATTATTAAGACTTCCGTGTGAGTTTAACGTGTATTGCGGAATATCAACTTCAACTCTTAAAAAGAACCTTCACAGTCACAATCTTTACGGTGACTTCGTGATGTGAGAAATTTATAATTACACAATTGAACCAAAACAAAGCAACCAGACATGGTCAAAGAAACGACTGGAGGTGACATTGCTCTGATTTACGACAGAAAGGTTATTGCATAGCCTCTCGTATAAACATACGCGGTCATCTGCCTAACAAATAAAAATCTAACGAAGCACAAGGAACACTAAGGAACGAACTGCCGCAATAGTATGTGATTATTTAAGCGGACATTTATTTATCAGTGCGCCGATGTGCTGTTTCACCTTTACGTTATGCCAACGCTCCTTATACTCAAAACAATGTTACTTAAATTAAGGCCACGACAACTTTTCGCAACTCCGTGACGATACTAGTAACAGTACCAGTCCCAGAACCCATCTAACTCCGTTGAGGGGTTCTGGGACCTTCAGTCTCGCTTAGGAAACTGATGGTAGCAACGTAATTAATAAGGGTAACCGCAATAGCCTTTGTTGCAATTGGATTTGCAGCTGGTGGTGTAAAACATTTATTTGTGCTTATTTACAAAGAGGTATTGCTTGGACCGGGCCTGAAGTGCCCGGCTCTCACAATCACTAGGAGGGGTCCCTCGTCCGGGACCCCTGTGGCGTACGCAGTGGCCTGGCTTCTTGTCACCAGGGCTCGTTAGTCCTGGGGAGTTGAGCAGCCGAGCAGGGCAGCCTCCCAGTCCGCTGGGGTGAGGTGGAGGTGGGGTGGGAAAGCAGGATTGGCAGGGCATGTCCACACAATGTGGTACATGCTCGAAAACACGTGCCGCAAACTCCGGAAATTTCGACCACCTGGGGTTCTTTAACGAGCACGTTAAAGAACCCCAGGTGGTCGAAATTATCCGGAGCCCTTCACCACGGCGTCCCTCATAGCCTGAGTTGCTTTGGGACCACGCCGTTTTTGGCAAAATACTATATCTTACACAAAAGAAAAACTTGTTTATTAAATACTGTTTATTTTTATTAGTGTTTGGCCCCCATATATCAATGCTATTTTAGTAGCTCTCGACGGCCTTTGGGCCTCACTTTCAGCACGAGGAAATTTTTGAGTGGCACTGCTGTCTCAACGAAGTCCTCAGTTGCATATTTATCATTACTTATTTATTTATTTATTTGACACTGTCAACCCTGTCAGGGATCGTAATAAAACGGGCATATAAAAGTGCATTGACATGCAAAATTGACAACTATCAAAGATTTAGAATACGCACTAGTGCATTAAATAAAGTTTTACATCAGCAGGAAAAAAGTTTAAATACTACTGTGAAGTGCATGTTACAAGAATGGTGCTGGACAGATAGTTACAGCGTCCAATGCACAAAGAAGGCAGGAACAAATTCAAAAGGACAAACTGGCGCAAGAATTGCTGCGATGTAATTCGTTTTCAGCAAGCGCCATAAAGGCATTTAGTGATAAGCTATTAAAGGTGGACTTGTTCAAAGCCTTCCATTCGCGTAGAGTCCGCTGAAAAATTGAGTACCTGAAAGTGTCTGTATGGAATGAGAACTCGTTTAGAGTGTAGGTAAGGTTATATCGTGTTTGAAACGTCTGGGAGTTTCATACGTATAGTGAAGTATCCAATTTTAGTTGATTGTATATGAGTTGGTACACAGTTTTAATGCACACAAATTTTGATCTATTTTTAAGAGTTAGCAGTCCTGCCTGTTTGAGTTCTTCTCTCGGTGAGTCTGTTAACCTGCTGTTTTTTATAGTATACACGTTGTTTCACCTATGATTTTATACTATTTTTAAAAATAGGTTTTCTTAGTAACAACACTGTTTTTTTGGCTTAGCATTGCCAGCGGTGTAGTACATCATGATACAGCTAACACATGCTTTAACAAGCAGGATGGTTAAGAAATATTGAATCGTTAACTTTTTAACTGTTACTGTTAAGCTCCTTAATTATTGAAATGCATGTAGCCCACTGTAAGTAATATTCATATCAGTTTTTAAAATTTCGAAAGTGCGTTTGCGCTAGGCGTTGTCGGCCAACAAGTTTTGTCTATTTCTACGAGTTACGGGCACTGGAAAGGTTGCTTTGCCTGCAAACTTCTCTGAAGCGCATGTATTTTGGCGCGATGTATCCATAATTTGTCCGGCTTGAGAGTTTAGGGTAAGCGCAGTTTCAAAATAAAAAAAAACTGATATTGATATTAGTTAAGGTGGGCTTGACGCCTCTCAATAATTAAGGATACTACAGTAGAGTATAAAAGTTTACTAGTCAATATTCATTAAAATTCTGCTATTTAGCACGTCTTAGCCGTATTCCGAAGTACTGAACTGCTGACAATGCTGTGCGGAAAAAAGCGCTCTTCTAGCTCAAGAAACGTATTTTTTAAAATTGTGTTAAGACTTACGTGAAACAGTCTGTATAAATCTGAGTGCCTTTCTTTGTACACCTTCAACTTTTTTTTTAATCAGCTTGTTAGTGAAAGGAAACCGAACCGCATTTACGTACTCCCTGGTCTAACTGATGCTTTGTGTGCAACTAACTTGGTTTCAGATGGTGGTAGTCTGAGGCGCCTATTAATGAAAAATAACTGTTTTCGTGCAGTTGATGTCACATTGTTACTATGTGAATCCAACCTGGATCAGAGGTTAATGTTTTGCCTAAGTATTTGTATTCGCGGACAGATGCAAGAGGAATGCTGTTTAAGGTATTTTGAAAAAGCTATTTGTGTTTCTTATTTTTCTGGTATATGAAAAAAGAACAAGTTTTTCAACGTTAATGGTCATCTGCTCAGCTTCGCTCCACATGATCACTGCTGTTACGGCGTCATTTAAAGCTGTATGGTCACTTACAGAGTGCATTTCCTGATAAAGTGTGCAATATGTTGGTAGACAGTCTGATATTGTGAGAATTTCAAGCCGGCTTGTCATTTATAAAAATTAAAGATAATACTGGGGTTAGGACATTTTTTTGTCAAACCCTTGATATCACATATGATGCCGCGGGCCTCTTGTACTTAATTTTGACAAACTGAGCACGGTCAGTGAGGTAGGCCTTAATCCAGTCTAAAATGTGGCCAGTTCCCATATTTACTTCAATTTGATAATAAGTTTTATGTCGTAATAAGTTATCTATGTTATATTGCGCATGTCGGCAAGCCGCGTGACTGCTCTGTGTAGCCCAAGCTTCCTCCGCTTTCCTTTCCTTAGTTTATGAACATCGGAGCGCAAGCCTCCTGCGCCGGCATTCCGTCGTTCACGCTATCAGAGAATACAAGTGTTCGGTTTATTATGAGCGCTGCTGCATGTCGAGTTGCCTTCTTGCGAACGCTAAAAAAACAAACACATGTGTATCTTGTCAAGTTATTCTGCGTTTTTAAAAACTAGTGCCTATTGAAATGTTCAAACTTGTGCCAGTACCCGAGGCCTTTCGCGGAACGCAAACAGGAGGCTACTTATACTGCTGTAAAATTTTTCAGCAGTGACTGATGGTAGGCACAGATGTGCCATCTCTGATTGAGCGGCTACATACTGGGCCCTCTAGAACTTTCAGCACACAGACTGAGATATTTGAATTTTTTCCTTCAGAACGCCATTCTGGTTGCCGAGCTGCGTGATTACTTGAAATATATCATTTAATATGATTTCTTGATTAGGTTTACTGATTTCTTGAATTCACCTGGAAAAGCGCTAGTGTGGGCTGCTAGGCGGCATTGTGGAGAAACCCAGTACATTTTGAAGACGGAAGGTTTTAAACGGCAGTCTGAATACCAACAGCTGAATATTTTCGCATTGATCCTCTAGGAATCGTGTATTTTACACTGCTGTTCCTTTACTCTGGAACAAGTGAATAGGTAAGGAATGTTTATACGAATAGTTATATTTTCTTATATTTAGGCGTTCAAATGTTCATAAATTTGTAAAGTTTGTGTCCAATAATTTGTATTTTTTTTCGCAAATCTCGCCTTCTTTTTGTATATTACGTTTTTTTCCCGTATGTCTTGAATTCTTAGGTCTGCGCATTTAAGTAACCATTCGTAGTCACTACATAACTGCCCTCTTTTAAGGAAGGTGAGTGTTGTCAAGCGGTCGTAACGACAGCTTTTATGTTGCCGCCTCAGTTTTTGTAAACAAAACTGGAATAAACTTAATTGAATTGAATTATGCTTAGTTGTTAAAAAAATGCAAGTAATGAACGCATTCCAATGTATTGCTGCACGGGAGGACACCAATTTCTATGTCACCGCAGCGTCCATACCATGGGCATTAAATAAACATAGGCAGGGCTGCGGCCGCCTGAGATTCTTTTCTTGCAGAAATAGCAAATCCTGAAGCAAGGAAAACAAGCCGCGAGCGGACATGTTTTGTACCAGCTAAAGGGTAGGTAGTATCAATTATTAATGGCCTCTGCCAGACTGCTGCAGCCTCTATTCTCTACTGCTTTCAGGGAATGTGCATCTTCATCTTGCGCACTAAGTCCCCAATAGCGCAGCCTCTGGTCCGTCAACGCCGGTGTCTCTCTTATCATGCAACGGGAACGGCACATAGACCTGTGACAGGCACTTTTACATGTGGCAGTAAAACGCTTTTATAGACATCGTAATATGTCGCCATGTTTTCTACGTTTTTATCATTAGAAAACACTGGTGCATTGCAATGATGATTTTTAATTTGCTTCCTGCCGCCTTTTCATAACATCTGCTTTTCATAAAGGCTCAATGGTAATTGTTTCTGAATGCAGAGACCGCATTGCTCTTCTGCGAAATTCTAATCTTCAAAGGGTTTTCTTTATTTTTTATTGCGCAAATATGCCTTCAGCTTAAGAGAGTTATATGTGCGTGTGGGAGGCTTGTGTCGGCTATAAATACCAAGAAGGCCCGGTACTGGGGCCCATGTGTCCAGATTCGAGAGCCTGGTCGTCGGCATGGGTGGTAACCTTGAATGCTTAGGTATCGCTTGCGTTTAAACCGATTTACAGGATAAGGTTAACAGGTGAGGAATGAAGACCGTTAGAAACTTAAAGTATACAATCTTCGGGACAATTCAACGTGAATGTGTTGCGTTGACCTACTTGAAAAAATAAATTGCCGATTTCTAGCTGCGCCAGAGCAACAGGCATCTTACGAGATTCGGTCGTATCGCCTGCTTTGGCTGCATGAAGTCAACGGGAACTACGTCAGGCAGAGCCATCGAGAGCATAGTTAAGGTAGTGGAGTGGTATTTTCTCAACTCTGCTTCATTACGTCATTTTTACGAGAGCTAGAAGGCGGTGCATGCGATATTTGTTTTGAAGTCCTGAGCTGCGGCAGCTGCGATGGCGGCTACATTTGGGAATGGTAATCTTAACGTCAGAAGTTGGGCTAGTTGGTACGTATTCATGGTTAACAAGGAAAAAAAAGGAAGAAGATTGCAGCGAAGAAGAAGCGCTCACTCCCAAGTGAACGGTTGTTCCGAAAAAAAATAGCATTATATGCAAAAAAGGTTAACATACAAAGAAAAAAAGAAATTATAAATTCATTGAAGCAGCGCCAAGGGTCCTAATCATCAATAGGTTACACGGGCATGAACAAAAACCTAAAGCAAAGCAGTGCCCCCAGCCATGTGTTCCTTCTGTATATCCTGGATGACATCAGTTACAGCAATGGAAGAACGGGTACTGGAAAAAATACACTCCATTAACTCTCGCTCCCACTTAATTGCAGCTGCGTTCGCAACTCGTAAAAGCCTATAGATCGTCGCACGAGTCATGCACTGACTGCAATGGGGACAGCGTGTTGAAGCTGGATTAAAAAAGAGGCGACAAATTCGGGTAGCGATAGTAAGAAACACAATGTTTTTCCCGTCAAACCAGGTGCTTTAGATTTGCAATATTTTCCGAGGTTTGTAGTCGCACCAACAAACACAGAAAAGCTAGTTATCAAAGTACAAGTAGAGGCGATGCGTTTCACCTCTGAGTCGAGCTGTCGATGGAGCACTGATATTTTTGTGCCAGTAAGATTAGCTAACTCTAGTGCTAAAGGATACGCCACATCTGGAGACCTAAACATGTTGGCCAGATACGTGTGCTGTGATTAGAAACATTACGCCATAATAAGTCTGGCGGCTGACATGATTAAATAACTGTGCCAAATAGAGAGAGCCATTCGACAGCCTTAGATATCCCCTTTAGGCACAATGCCATCATATGTGGACGCACCTCACCACTATCACATCTCGCCTATACACTGGGCAATTTCCACAAATCTAGACGCCAAAAATGCGCTTACACTCGATGAAGGTTCTATTGTTTTATTTAAGTCCAGTTCCTGTGCTGTACCTTTACCGGCCCCACGCTTCATCACAGCGCAAATTTAAAAGACACACACGCTACGCTTACCTGCGTCACATCATTCAAGAGGACATATTCTTCCGATGGTCCATTTCTCGAATTCCTGGAATGGTATTCTCAGAGACCATGATAAGGATGCAAAGCTTCACCTATGACTTCATTTCATTTCATTTCATTTTATTCCTAATCTTGCCATAACGATGGCGGTGGTCTTACAATGGATACAGCAAGAGTTCTTTTCCTTCTGAAATTACCGTATAGAGCTTCAGTGGTGAAAGGTCATCACATTGTAGCCTGCGTATGTCATCAGTGCTTCGGTTCTTGCTCGCGCTCTCCTGTGATGACTTCATCAACGCACGCATACGATACACTAGCTACCTATATTTGACCGTTCTACTACCTGCACGGCTGAGCCAGGCTCAGGCACAGGCTTGGGGGATTTTAACTTGTTATGATGAAATCACTTTGGTAGCTTTGTCGGGAAACCAGAGTGTGGAAGTAGCGAATAGAAAAACATTAACTTGAAGGCTATATGACCGGACAGGAGCTTGAGCTAATTATAACCGCGGCTTGTTACGGGCTATCAGCGTAGCTTCTACCGATGATCTGGCATATTAATTTAAGAGGACCATCGTCAACATTAGGGCGAGAAAGACACATTTGCTATGTGTCTCCCGCGTCCCAAAGGTCACGCTGGCTCTCTTAAATAGAATCGCACCAACTAGCCCGGAAGAATGCAATTTTGGCATTTTGGGTTCGGGATTGCACAATATTTTTTACGGCGACAGCCGTTAATGGGAGTCATCGCGTAACTGAAGCCTGCAGCAGTAATTAGTGTCTTCACTCTTCCGTCTTCATTCTTCCGTACACCCGCCGCGGTGGCTCAGGGGTTAGCGCGCTCGGCTACTGATCCGGAGTTCCCAGGTTCGAACGCTACCGCGGCTGCTGCGTTTTTATGGAGGCAAAACGCTAAAGCACCCGTCTGCTGTGCGACGTAAGTGCACGTAAAAGACCCGCAGGTGGTCGAAATTATTCCAGAGCCCTCCACTACGGCACCTCTTTCTTCCTTTCTTCTTTCACTCCCTACTTTATCCCTTCCCTTACGGCGCGGTTCAGCTTGGTGTCTCTCGATATAGGAGACAGATACTACGCCATTTCCTTTCCCCAAAAACCAATTATTAATATTATTATTATTATCATTTTCATTTCTTCATGCTTCGTCGTGCGCCCAAGAAGCAAAGATTCACAAAAGTAAAAGAAGACGAAAAGAGCGAAGAAGAGAAGAGCGAGGTAGTATATAAAGAAGAAGAGAGAGACGAAGAGGAATGCGAAATAGAAGAAAGAGAGAAAAACGGGGATAAAATAAGGGATGGCGTCATCGAGGGGATATTTAAAACGGGATCAAGAAAATAAAAGGGAGGGCAAGAGAAAAAACAGAAGAAAGCGTTTATGGGTTTATGGGGGTTTAACGTCTGAAAGCGACTCTGGCTATGAGGGACGCCGTAGTGAAAGCCTCCCTCATAACCTGAGTAGCTTTGGGGCGTTAAACCCTCATAAACTAATGAATACGGTGGCTTTCGCCGAATGCTTTAGCTGGAACCTGGCCTAATTTTGCTATTTTTTTATCTCCGGCTCTGTTATACAGTGTATCACATAGCTGTTTCTATAAGACTAGATGAGGAAACTTATAGACTGTCTAAGATTTTTAATTTCTTGTAGCGGTCTGTGATTTGTGATCAGTTCTATTTCTCTTTCATGTCAAAGAGTGCTCATTGCACCACGATTTACGATGTTTGAAACTGTAAAAATCTTCTGTGCACCAAGTGTCTGCCCTTATTAACATGTGCTATGAAAAAAGGCCTTATACTTAACTAAGTTTGAAGACAAGCAACTCTCAAGAAGTGGAAGTGCGTTGCCCCTGGATGCAAGATAAGTGTCAGAAATGAGTACTGAATGAGCTGTACGCAGTCTTATCTCTAATATTTTAAATTTCACGTTCAGGGCATTTCAGTGAGGTTGTGCAAGCTTGAATATATATAATCTCTAGAAACTCAAAACTGTCGTCAACCAGCTTCCAGCCATATTGCGCCCTCGTGACATCATGAGAGTACTAAAATTCTTTTTTTTTTCAATGATGAATCCCGCAGCGAGCTCGCAGCAGTGCAGAGACAGACATTAATCACAATTAGCGATCCCGACAAGGAGTGGCTCAACGCTGGCGAAATGTGTAATCTCAGTAGACATACCAAGTCCATCTGCACTACAGAAGCATGATAGCGGCCAGATGGTGCGCACCAATCCGCTGTCTGAGGAGATATCTATCCGCACGCAAACAACCCTGCGCAGAGAACCGGGAAAACACCGCCGAGGTCTGCTCGTTAGTTTAATTAGCCAGGAACATGCGACTACCGTGCCTCTCAGTGTGTCGTGGGCTTTGTGCACGTCGGAAGCCTGTCGGCTTCCGTAGTGCCATTCCTCTCATTTTACGTTCCGTAGGAAGGCGCTCAGGTTTTGAGAACTTTAATGTTTTCGCCGACGGAGAAAACATGTGGCGCATAGAATGACGCTTAGAGATTTAGTTTCGAAACTTATGCCCTAATATTTTCATTGAGCAACGAAAGGTCAGACTACCAGTTTCATCAAAACGTTATGCGCGCGTGCGTGGGCGAAGTATATGCCTCTTTTGAAAACAATTTTTTTTAAGAACCTCCCTCAGGACGGCAATATAGACAATATAATTCCTAATCTGCTAACATCGCTTAACTAGAATGAGAACGAAAAACGTTTAATTGCCTTCCAAGATTGGATATCGACCGACAGAAGCAGTTCTTCACGGAACATGTTTTGTATATGCTGGAAAATATTTTGAATGACAAGAATTTCACATAAAACATGCAACACGCGGGAAGAAAATTTGTAATATAAAAAAGGCAGATTATGTACAAAAACAACTTTGCTGCTGAATACATCAGTATATATTAACACTGAAAGCAGAGTTGAGGAAAGAAATGTCTCTGTTTCAACTAGCACTGAAAAAGACTTCGCTATGGATACAATTTTTTATTTGAACAGTGCGACGCACGTCGCTTTGCTTAACATTATCTTATATGACGCTATTTAAAAACCTGAGAGTATTAGGTGCTGAGCATTCCTAGAAGGAATCTAACTGCTAGCGATTGGCTTCTTATTACTTACTAAGCACCTCATACGCCCTTTGCTTCAACTGTAACGCAGGCGTGGGCAGAAGTGAGCAGTAATGATTTCCATCAGTAAACAGAGTTCGCGGCTGCTGTCTAGCTTTTGCTTATCGGAACACATGTGAAATATGTTACATGCCTGTCCAAAGATTAGTAATGCTACAAGCTTTTATTTGTTTTAGAACTTGTGGAGATGTGGTTAGGGCAGCACTGCATGCTTAATTTCGTTGTAACTGCATTAACCTATTGCGTAGTTGGTTTTCGGGAATTCAGTCAAGAATTATTCTAGCGCTACTTTCTTTTTCCAACACTATTACGACGCATTTTCAAGTGAAGAAATTTGAAGTTGGCAGGCATAAGAAACGGGCCCTGTAAAGCAGCAGTTTTTTCAGACAACCCAGAAAACTGTAAAGACCTCTGGAAATGACGGTGTTGCCGAATGAAAAAACACATTCAATGGCAAGCGTTTTTATGTTCCTCTTATAAGGTATCAATGTCATTTCTACGTCGTAGTACGTGCGGCGTGCTCTTGTTCTTTATAATTTCTATTCGGGCAAAAAGAAGTTTTTTGTGTTGTTCTATTTCTTGCCCGTAGACCGGAAGCAATTGTTTTCTAAGCTTGGTAAGCTTCCAGCGGGGGTCCAAAAGTTGTGGACGGCAGACCACTGGTTTCTTTTCTTCTCCATGCTAGAAGAGAGGGCCTCACTAAGGCCATTCGCAAATGTTCCGCTTCATGGCAGCAAGTAATCTGTTATTTTTTTAACGGTGCAGAGAGAATTACCTCGTACAACGTTAAGCTACAATACCCTTCCTTTAAACTTACGGATCGAAACTAGGCGCTTTCGGCTTGAAACGCGAAATAAGAAATTATGCCTTCCATAAAAGCACAATTTGATACTGAAGTTTTCACGGTAGGAAAAAAAAACATATATTTGTAAAGAACAACAGTGAAATGAAAAATTCTAACACTGGCAACACACAGGGGAGGGCGTTTTCTGCATCTGAGTCCTAAGGTATTAAGGGAATGTTAAATTTCCTTCGAGCTTGGAGACTTGTTTTCAATCTGGCGACACAAGGGGAATTTATAAGGCATGTATTTTCACAGAAAAACGAATTGTTATCAAGTTTTTGAATTTAAATGGAACCCATAGCCTCGCAAACTTCGTTTAATATGAGAAATGTTTACGACTCCAGATTTTTGTGACCGATTGTTACACGCCAGAAACAGAAAAACAGCTCCTATGTAGAGCCTGAATACAATTACAAAGTGAGGAAAAGGACGAATATTAGGCCTTTTCTCGAGCACAAATTGAAGATTTTATTTCCGAATTATATCTTCAGTAGGGTAGTCATGACTTTACTTGTGAGCGCCTAAGCTTGTGTTGTCTGCGGAGCACTGAAGAGTAAATACAAAATATACTGCAATAAGCCGCCTTTATTTTAGCAAGTACTAAAAATAGAACTTGTGGGGCACTTAGTTAATCTGACGGCGTGATTCACTGTGAAGAAGTTAGGTATGGCACGCAATGGTCATTAAAAAAATGCAGTAGGCATGGGAAAAAGAATGGCACTAATGCTGCCGTCTAACGGCGAACAAATCGGCTCTAAGGCGAGATGACGCTCCATTGCAGACCTACATCTTTGCGCAGCAGTACGCCTTCGAAGGAAGTAAATCAACCGATTCTCATTTTTCCGTGTGTGCTTGCGTGTATTATGGAATATTTCTTTAGATTTATTCCTCGATGAGTTGGGACAGAAACGTGGAGGCTATACGAAAAGGGTTCAGCTTAAGTTAAGGACAATACTATAAGCTATGTGAAGAAAAAAGATAGGTGCAACGTTATAATACCGGAAGAGGGCAGAATGGGTGAGGGAACAAACGCGTGTTAATGACATCCTAGTCGACATCAACATGAACTGGGCTTGGGCAGGGCATGTAATGCGAAGGCAGAATAAACTCTGGTCCTTAAGGGTAACAATCAAATCACGGTTTTGAAACGACATTATAATGACACTCCTTTAGCGTGATTTGTGTTTTAGATTCATTTTAAAAATACATTGTGTATTCTGTCCTTTTGCAGCTTATACTATTGTTTAGACTGAGCTATTGCAGCGTCCCAATAAGCCTTTGCTAAAAATGTTTTTATGACCTTTCATTTCCTAACTCTTACTTTTGACTGAGCATTTGCTTAGATATTTTCACGAACCTCTCGCTGTGCTGGATTTTAGCTATACTCATACTGTATTTCTTTATTTCCTCTTGTAGCGTCCCCGGCAGCTTCTGAGGCACGGGCTTCTGGTGTCATCGAAAGCTTGTGATTACCGTGTTTCTGGTTCGCTTGGAGGATTATTTTATGCTTTTTTATTTTCACCACTTTTCTTCCTTTTCTTGATTCTACTTGATTCCTCTAACGACTTTTTTTCTAGCAGTAAACTCCTGCTTTCTTGTAAGTTCAGGAAAGGAATGCTCTATCAGCTATTTCTTGTCAACGCCTGTTCGCGCTCCTTTTTCTCGGCTATGCATGATGAACAGCAAGACTAAACATACGTTGTAATTCATTTCAAGCGGTATGTCACTACCTCCCGTGAGTACTTCTTTCTTAGCTGGACTCCTCACTGTTTGAAAATTGTTTTTCGTAGCCCATTTGACCGGCAGGGACGATTCGACCCAGCTCGCTATCGACCGCAATTGTTCACGCGAGCGAACAATCATCAGGGCAGTAATAATACGACAAATGTAAGAAACTACTGCTCATCAATTGAAGAGGGAGTAGTTTACGCAAGATGCGGGAAACACCAAAGCAATCAGGAACTCAAACAAATGCAAGCGTTCTCGTAGCGTGAAAACTGACGCTACAAATCGAGCGCAAATAGCTCCTGGCGTCGCCGTCCCCTTTCGCTCTTACGAGGACGACTGCCTTCGGGATTCTCATTGCGCGGCGGGAAATAGCACGCCAACGATAGGCTTCTTCAATTTTGGTAAGTGTCCATTCGATGGAGTCCCTTATACCGCCACTTGCTGTTGTTTTATTTCGTTGCATCCGTTCTGTCTGGGTTGTAAGATGGTGTTATACTGGATTATTGGCTTAGACAGCCACATCTCATGTCTGCGGAGAGCAACTGTGCCTCTGGATCGATACAGCGTCGCATGAGCACAAAGACGTACTTCCATTCGAAAGATCATCCTAGGTGATGAGGTCCCGTGGATTGGGGAGAGAGGGTTGGAGAGGAGTACGCGGTGCGAGTTGCACTCATCCATGTCACCGGTATTGAGGGTTCTTCAACGCAGCCAATCGAACGTGCAGGAAACTACACGGGACCACAGAGGGATTCTTTACATGCGTGCACGTGTACTAGAAGTTTGTTCGGGTAAAAAAAGTGAATCTAGCAGATTTTACGAACTAAAGCACTGTTCTTTCCTCCTTGAGAAACCCACAAAAGTTTATCGACAGTGTTGAAATTCTTTGCTCCGGCGACCGCAACAAACACAAATACACGCAGCGAAAATATTTGAATTGAATTTTGCTCTTTAGACTAAAAATTTAGAATAAAAAATTAAAACGATTGAATGCAGCAGTTTATCTGAGAAAAATGCCTGGCGTTTTTCGGCAATCAGTCGAAAAGGCGCCACACAAGTGCACAGTCCGACAAGAACGCGAGTGAAGTACGGGGAGCATACCTAGATTGTTCCTGCACCTGAAAGGTTAGAATAGACCTTCTCCTTTGAAATGTTATGCCTAAGGTTGCTGCATTTGCTGCATAGTGTGCACAGTAGGGGCACAGTAGGGGTTTTCTACAAATCTTCGCTCGAGTATTTCGCAAACACGGGAGTCCATGAAAACTACGTGGATGAAAGCTTCAAACCTGAAGCATTGCATTTTAAACTGCCAGTAAAAATTTTTAAAAATTCTATGCTTTCTTTATACACAAACCGATAAGCTATTTATATCTGTGTGGTGTTGGCACAGCCAACTTTTTGAAACCAGTGGGCTGAGGAAGGCTGCTCCCACTGGATTTCTCCGCATGCGCACGGGTTCTGCTCGCATTCAAGCATGGAATTATATCACAGTAATGACAACGTCTGTCCGCTAATCCATGATAGCATTGTACAAGCACACCTTTTAGCACTGTATACGCCTTTTCTATCCTCCTAAGCTGACTTAGCCTTATGGCATCCCATTTCATAACCACTAGTTCGTGGAATAGCACTGCTAGACTAGTCTCACTGGATAAGGTTCTAACGTTGGTATGGTTTACGAGACGTTTAAAGTCGCGAAGTGACTAAGGCTACGAAGGACGCTGTAGTGAAGGGTTCCGGATAATTTCGACCACTTAAGGCTCTTATAACGTTCAATGATATCACACACGACCCGTGCCTCTTGTATTTCGCCTCCATCGAAATGCGACCGCCGCGGCCAGGATCGAAACCGCGTCTTTCGGGTCAGCAGCCGAGCATCATAACTTTAGAGCCATCACGGCAGCCATTTTTAACCTTAAATCTTGGCAGGTTCAATTTCCTATGGCGACCTGACGGAGCGAGTGATCTTAGTACCCTCCCCTGCGTCATATATCTGACCGCTACTTTGGTCAGTTGCTCCGCAGCGGCTAGGGACAGAGGGCCGAGGACTAATCGATTTAGTCACATAGGAGGTTGTGGCTAAATACTACATCTAGGTGACCAAATCCTGTTCTAGTGAGGGAGTGCGTTATCGCCTTCGGTCCATCAGATCATGAGGCTTGATCAATGAGGCTTAGTTATGTATAGTTACATCGGTACCTGGATATTTATGCGAAAGCACTACTTCACCACGTGAAATCGGCTCACTGTTTTGTATGATGATTGACCTTGAGGGTGACTTCGGAAGACCCCAAATAAATATTGCCGCGACTGGGATTCGAACCCGCGGTGACGCGAAAAGATGAGCTTCGCGGACCACTGTGCGAAAGCACTAGGCTAACGCCAGAGCCGGTCACACGTAGTGTTAAACTGCTACACACTTTCACGGTGTGAATTGCACATCACCTTCTACATCAAATTATATTGATGTCAAACTAATATTTACGGTTTGATTTATGTGGTGATACTGACAAGGAAATGTACACCTAATGCGTTGGCGTGGACAACTTTGTGGCAGAAACACGGCACTGGAGCTTAGTCTGGAGGCGTACATTGGGTAAATTCGCATTGACGATGAAAAATTTGAAGACGCACATATCTGGTCCTTGGGCCAGTGGATACCTCAATCGTGCTTTCAAGACGTGGCAGTGGTGTTCACCTGCAAAAAACTACTTTCGCGCAATATTTCGTGCTAAGCAATGTTAAACCACCGCCCAGTGTTGTTTTTGTAGCCATAGCTAGAATACGGTAGCATTTCGAGCCGTCAGTGTGGCCGTGGCACGGGACCATGGCGGCACCGCCACCGCGACGTGGTTGGTCACGTGACCACGTGGTACAGAGCAGCTACTGCTTCTGGCGGTGCGGCACGCCGGTGAAACCGAACTTTAACAGCTGTACACATACGCCGTGTCAAATGGGACGAAGATGAAGAAGGAACGCCCAGCGAAACGAAGCGGTGAAATACTAACTTTGCAATTGAACTGAGCAAGTTACACTTCGGCCAGTTCGGCCAGCTGAAGCTATCTCGTCGCTCCAGGTTTAAACACAGCTAAACCGCCACCAATGTTTTTTTTATTATTGAGCGCATAATTGCGCGGCAGCGAGATTCGAACAGCGGTCGCCTTGCACGCGATGTTGATGCTCTTCCTCGGCACGCTTTTTCTTTTTTTTCAACATCGCATTTATTACAATTCTGCGATATTCTATGCACACGAGCTATGTACATTATGAAAACCATGGCAAATCAACACACTTATGCAACCAAGCACAAAAATTAAGCACATAGCTAATACATCATAACACACCTGGTCCCTCTACCGACTGATATATATATATATATATATATATATATATATATATATATATATATATATATATATATATATATATATATATATATATATATATGACGTACAGATGTTACGACAAAAGCATTTGTCTCAGTCGAAACATCAGCAGTCATGCACGCCTTACGGAATCAGGGTGTAAAAGAGCCTGATGTAAATGTACTGGAAGATGTCTATAACGGACGAGGGGAACAAAAGCGGGTTAATGACGTCTTAGACTAAACTAAAAATGAAGAAATAGTCTTGTGTAAGGCATGTACTACAAATACAAGATAACCGGTGGTCGTTAAGGGTAATGGACTTGATTCCAAGAGAAGGCAAACGTCACAGGGGGTGGCACATTGTTAGGTGGGCGCATTAGGTAAACATGTTTCCGAGGATAAGCGGCCATGGCTGGCACAGGACAGGGTTAATTCTGTATGGGAAAGGCCTTTGTCCTTCTTTGAGCGTAGTCAGGCTGATGATGATGGAGATGACGGACGTCGTCTCCACTGCGCTATGATTTCTCTGTTTACAGTGATCCATAATATTTTATCTAGTTTTGACCCAAACACGACGTGGAGCAGCGGCTGCTGGTCTCCTCCCTGGCAGGGCACGGATGCCTCAGGCATCTCTGCTAGGAATTGTTTACCAGGATGAGAAACGAAAAACTAGAGGGGACGCTTCCCGCTTGCACCTACAATTTCTTCGGGGTGCTGAACTGGGCTTCTAATGGTGGCAGTGGCAGTTTGATTCTTGAGGGTGCAGGCGTTCATGGTTCTGTCACAGAAATTGCCACACGCTCTTTTCTTTAATTATTTTGTAGTGTGCCGCTTTGGTAAAACAAATGCCGGCAGATTTAAAGCAAGGGTAATGCCACAAAAACCGTAGTCGACCCCCAAGTGTAGGCTGTTTTTAATCGTATAGGTTGTAATAACGAAAACGTGGTCTAGAAGAGCGAAACTAATACATGGTTGTGGGCAGTTTCTTCGATCCGGCCAGCATGTTTCAGGATCCGCTACAGAAAAATAAAGCACCTTTGTTGGCGTTAGCTTTAGCACGAAATGTCGAGTGTGGATGTTGCGCACCGTGTTGAGAAACGTTCTTTTGGATCAATATTATTGCGGTTTCTTTCTTTATCATTGAACAAATCGAACGAAATTCTAAAATTTTGACCGTAAAAGGCATTTCCATATTCAAAGTTATCAACCTCAATTGCGTTGCAATTTCTGGGACTGGATTTACGCAGAACCGTAATGAATAAACAGACCACCGATCAACTTAGAGTGATCGTCCTTTGGCTAAGGTGCAGCCACGCCGTCTACAAGAAATTATCAGTGCTATGCCATAAAACGGCAACTGCGTCGGTGTTTTTCTAAGCATCGTGATACTAAACATTATGTCCGCGCTCACCGCTGAACCGTCCTCTTAACCAGTTGCCAGATTATACACTATGTTCTTGCGTAACCTAGCTCCTTCAGTCGGGGTAGATTTCAATGAACGAAGCACTCGACAAAAAGCATATGGTCAGGTTATAATTTTTAGGAGTAAAACCAGTAAAAAGACGGGACACAGCGAAGAGACGAGGCGCACACACGATGTATATTGTTGTTAACTGTGCTGCGCAAACTTTGCCACTTTTCCTGGGAGTCTGTTTTCTTCTAACAAGCACAGTTGCTAGTCCAGTCGTCGTGTGTGCGCCTCGTCTCTTCGCTGTGTCCCGTCTTTTGACTCCTTTTACTCCTGAACATGTACCAACTGACCCAGATTTCAACACTACTACTATAATTTTCAGAATTCCCGAGACTTATTTGAAGCTCGGGAACTAAAACGCGCTCCGGTTATTGAAAGAAACTTTTTATATTAACTTTTAAACAAGCTATAAAACTTTAAAATCTTACAATGCTCTCCAGGGTTCATCTTTTTTAACCGAAGTGCGACCTTGTTATAGAATATCCGCCTCGCCCTAGAGATGTGCTTGGTCCCCAGTGCCGCCGAGTACCCACCTGTTTTTTAATTGGTACAAAATTTCCCCAGGTTTGGTGCTCGGTTCTTCTGGGGTGAGATTCTTGGGAAAAGGGTTTTAAACTAAACCGTTGTGTTTACGGGACGGTGATTCGTTCCGTCGTCAATCGACCCTAAATCCGGCTCATGCGGTAAAGGCCCACTTCTGACCATTTTTTCGAGCCGAAGCGTGGTCTCTTCGTAGAGCATCCGCTTCGCATTGGGGAGGTGCTGGGTTCGAACCCCAGTGCCACCAGGGAGCCACTGGTTTTCTGATGGCTACAAGATTTCTCTCGGTCTGGTGCTTTTCTCTTCTGGGGTGAGATGCTGGGGAAAATTGTCTTGCACCGACCAGCTGCTCCTTACGCTCTCCATACCCTCCTCCTTTGAGAATAACCATAATCCGCATGGGGATTCCTCCTCTCTCCCGGTGCTCTTCTCCTTCCACGGTAACGAACCTCCCAAAGGTTCCTGTGGTAACCGCCAACTGGTTACAGCTTTCTGCGTTCACGTCATGCCTTCCCTCTTACACGATAACCGCCTTCGGAGTGGTTCCCATGGCAACGCACCCACCGGTTACGCCGAGGACTAGGACAGGCTACGAAATGCTACTGCTAAGCGAAACTCAGGAACATGCGCTTAACAGCTGTTTCTGTAAAAGACAACAAAGCGGAAAGAGAACTTCTACGAACTATTCATTTTGCGTGTTGTGAACTACCTTGGAAAAACCGCATTGCGATGAAAGGGGATGATAGCACACACTGGTGCTGATTGGATGATGGACAAGAGTCACCGAAGAAGCAGCCTCAAATTTTTTCAAGCCTATTTGACGTGAATGCACTATGATGCATTTGTTAATTCTGCTAACAGAATGCTGCCGCCGTAATGAGCGGCTCTTCCACAGCAGGAAACTGAAGAAGTGGATCAGTTGCGAAAAAAATTCATGCGCGCCGGAAAGTCGGGCGAAAGCCATATTTCTGCTAAGGACAGAACGTTTCGAGAGAATATGTTGATTAGAGGTGCCAGAGAGTTCAGCGGGTTAAGTGCATATCTCATGTTATGAAAGAGAACTAATACGGGATACGAAGGTGCAAATGAAGGTGAGTTCGTACATATCTTTCTTCCCTGGGATTACAGCAATGGCAGATGCTCGTTGGTCGTGGCGTACAGGATCGTACCGTGGCCCTACATCATGTTTGAAATCGCAGCTCCGAGATTAGAGTGGTTAGTCTTATTTGGAAGTAGTTTCATATTGTTGCGAGAATAAACGCCCCGGGTGCGGTGTGCGTCGGCCATGTGCTCTGCGCCGAGGAAGGCGGGACCGTCGTCCCGTTTCAATATACAGCAGTTTAAAGTGACGTGACGCGAGTTTGCTTTTGCTAAAATATATTTGCGCGCGTGTGTGCGTGCGTGCGTGCGTGCGTGTGTGTGTGTGTGTGTGTGTGTGTGTGTGTGTGTGTGTGTGTGTGTGTGTGTGTGTGTGTGTGTGTGTGTGTGTGTGTGTGTGTGTGTGTGTGTGTGTGTGTGTGTGTGTGTGTGTGTGTGTGTGTGTGTGTGTGTGCGTGCGTGCGTGCGTGCGTGTGTGTGTGTGTGTGGAGAGAGAGCTAGGGGCACAGCAACCACGTGGAACATGAGGAACATGGAAGTCGAAACTGCGGTTTAATAAGCTAAACCTGGACAACAAAACCTATATGTACAACAATGAAACAGACGATATCACTTGTGTAAACCAATAGCCATCACCCAGGCTTTTAGCTAGCCCACAAACTGCTATTAAAAATGAACTTGTCTGTATTGTTGTTAATTGCCGCAGTCTAAAAAACAAAACTGACCAATTCCTCTCACTCTTACAAATGACGAGCGCACATGTGGTAATTGGAACCGAGTCATGGTTGGACAGCAACATAAGTGATGGTGAAATATTTCCTCCATCCTATACCACGTATAGGAAGGATCGCAATGTACGCGGTGGTGGTGCGTTCATCCTCGTTCATAGCAGTTTGAGAAGCGTGTCTGTTAACTTAGACAACGATTCCTCTGAAGCTGTCTGGTGCAGGGTATGGCTGGGCGATGGTACTTCTTTGGCAATTGGCTCTTTTTATAGGACGCCCGGTTCAACCTGCGCACAGCCGTTTTTTGAACTTAGCAACATTAGCCTTAGACGCAACACATATTATTCTTGCCGGTGATTTTAATATGCCCAGCGTAGAATGGTCTTGTTTTAAACCAGTAATTCGCTCTGCATCCCTCTTGTATACCGCTTTCCGTGAAGTAATTGGTGCTCACTCATTATTTCAGTTTGTTCAAACCCCTACCGGACTCGGCCTTACCAGTGCTAATGTGCTAGACTTGTTTTTCTGCAATGACCCTAGCCTAGTCTCGTCTGTCATAACGCTGCCAGGCATAAGCGACCATGATGTAGTTTTAGCAAAAGTATCCTGTAATGCTATGAAGACCCACCACACCCAACCACGCAAAGTGTCTTTTTATGAAAAAGGGGATTATGCTTCGCTATCACAGGAACTCGACGCATTTTTTCCTGAGTTTCTTTCACATCAGCCATCCCTGAATATTGATTCCTTCCGGAACTTGTTTAAAACTAAAATTTTGTCACTGACGCAGACTTTCATCCCATCCCGCTTGATTTCAGCCAAGCGTCGTGACGATATGCATTGGATGAATAGACAGTTGCGGGCAATGATCAACCGGCGGAAACGGCTCTTTCGCAGATATTGTGATACGCCCGCACTAACTTTGTACTCCGAGATGAAAAAGCAAACTAAGAACTTATCGAAAGAAATCCGTAAAGCGAAAAGGGCATACTTCAGCACACTAGGCCAACAACTAAATACAAACCCAAAGGCAGTCTGGAAATATGTTAAAAATAAGAGAAACAGCAGGGTCTCTGCGCCTGATATACTAGACGCAACTGATTTTGGAAGGGATTCAAAAGGTAAAGCGAGAAGTTTCAATCTTTATTTCCAATCGGTGTTATCCGATCCCATTAATACACATACTGACTTTCAATCTTCCAGCACCCTGACCAGAATGAATGACGTAGAAATTTCTGAACGGGGGATCATGCTTTTATTACAGAAAATTAAAGTTACATCAGCACCAGGGCCTGACAACATTTCCAATTACGTTTTGAAAAATTGTGCAGCTTCAGTTGCCCCGTATCTCGTTGCATTATTTCAGACATCGTTAGAGAATTCTTCTTTGCCCCTTGACTGGAGAAGTGCCAATGTCGTTCCGATTCATAAGAGTGGTGATAAAACTAAAACATGTAACTATAGGCCCATATCGCTGACGAGCGTGTCGTGCAAAACACTGGAACATGTCATTTATACTCAGTTAATTAGCCATCTACAAAACAATAGTTTTTTCTGTTCGACACAACATGGATTTAGGTCCGGCTTCTCATGTGAAACACAGCTCGTGGAATTCACACATGACATTTCTGTTCCCTTTAACTCCGCCGGTCAGGTAGATTGTATATTTTTAGATTTTCGAAAAGCGTTCGATTTAGTTGCTCACAACCTATTGTTACAGAAGCTTTCAAAATTAAATATTCCTACCTCACTCTTATCCTGGATTGAGGCGTATCTTGCGGAAAGGAGACAGTGCGTGGTTATCGACGGTGTCAGCTCGGAAAGTGTGGGTGTAGCTCCAGGTGTTCCGCAGGGGTCGGTTTTGGGCCCTCTTCTATTTCTCATTTTTATAAATGACCTCACTAGTAACATTTCAAGTATAATCAGACTTTATGCTCATGACTGTTGTATCTACCGCAATATTTCTTCTGAAGCAGATGCAATTTCACTACAGCATGACCTCAACTCTGTATTCTCTTGGTGCAACAACTGGAATATGGCGCTAAACATCTCCAAATGTAATCTGGTCCGGTTTACAAAAAAGAAACAATTCCTCCAAACAGACTATTTCCTTGGTAGCACTGAATTATCCGCAGTTTCAACTTATATGTACTTGGGAGTCTTTTTTTCTACTGACCTATCATGGAATACACACGTAAATTACATATCTGCTAAAGCCAGTCGCACATTAAACTTTCTCAGACGTAACTTTAAGGACGCTCCCCTTACGCTGAAGGAGACATTATACATGTCTACTGTACGTCCGATACTTGAGTATGCTTCCGCGGTTTCGGACCCGCATACAAAACTGAATATTGAGGCGCTGGAGCGCGTCCAGGAACGGGCTGCTAGGTTTGTGTCCGCCGATTACAGTTTCCAAAAAAGTTCTTCTGGTTGGCGCGAGAAGTTGGGATGGCCATTACTTGAAAACAGGCGCAAATATTTGAGACTCTCTTTCTTTTATAATGTGCTTAATAATAAAACCGGAATTCCAAAAGAGCAATACATTAGTGAACCCAGCTACATTTCCGCCCGCACTGACCACCCACTTAAGGTGCGCGAGTACAATTGCCGTATAAACGTATTCAAATATAGTTTTTTCCCACGAACAGTGCATGATTGGAACTGTCTCCCTTCGCGGGTCGCTACCGCTCCTCCTACATCGTTTCTGACCGATTTGCAAAGCCACCTGTCAATATAAGTTCAATAATTCTTGTCCGAGTGTATTATGTTTTAAGCAGTGCTGTATTTTAAAATGTATCTTTTTTTGTGTGTGTGTATGTGTGTGTTTAGGGTATGTTTGCCTTTCTACAATGGTTTTTATTTTGTTTGTTTGTTTGTTTGTTTGTTTTTGCTTCCGTGTGCATGGGTTTATTGTATTTTCTGTGTAGACCGCATCATTTGCCTAATTTATTATGTACTAGATGTTTGTTCTTATTTATGATGTTTCCCCCCTACAATAATGCCCCAATGAGGGCGCTGTAGCTACTGTGTATAAATAAATAAATAAAGTGTGCTTTCATCTGAGCTTTTTAATAAAATCTGACGCATTAAAACAGTTCGGAATAACCGATTACGCCCTGTAAACAAGCCAAGTAGGAAAGATTCCACTCTTGCATAAAGTTTAAAGAGCGAGATGACTCCTAATTGGCAGTCGTGCTGCAGGCCACGTAAACTCTGAGATCTTCGGCTGGTCGTTCCCTGCACACTCAGTGCAGTTGTAATATCAGTATACCATCGTTTGACATCATTTCCTTCATTTTTAACACTTGAAACGCCACACAAACACGGATTTAACGATGTTTGCCGCATTCCACGGAACTACATATATTTACGGTTCAATAAACCGAGACTGGCACTTAGCGTTGGGCGTGTCTCTAGTTTGCTATTTGATATCAGAACAGCTCTACTCTCGAAGTGTCACTAAATTTGTTATCGGCGAATGACACCGCCAAAAAAGGAAACGAAGCAGTACACACGCGCGCGCAGTTGCAAGCAACTAAGCTACGACATTCCTTCACGCAGCCGCTCTAATGGCCAGACAACACGAAAACAGCTTGCCGTAGACTTCGCGATAGCATTAGGCCATATAAAAATAGTGCGCCGGCGCCCATGTTACCACGGAGCTAATACGCCGTAATTCACACCCTTGCGAAAGCCTTCAAACTAACTTATATCCCCTTGATCACTAGGCGAAAGCAGCAAGCGTAAGACCGGATGGTTTTGCATTTCGCCCCTGTGAATTTCCGTCACCAGTTGTCATCTGAGCGGCTAGATGATATTCCATTTTGGCTGATTCTGCCAGCGCACAAAGACGAGGTCTGCTAGAAAGGCATACGGAAACCTCGTTGGCCGAGCTCCTTATCAAGGAGCGATATAAAAGTTACGTTGACGCACATATTCCCTTTCTGTTTTATGGCTTTTTCGTCCACAGTCTTCCTTCGGATCGGATCATTGCTGCTACCTTTAATAGTTCTGTATTATACCAGAGCCCACAACCTTAAAAGGCGCAGGTTTCTTTTGTGAAGGTTTTGAATATTTTTTTGTGTGTTCGAGGAGCCGGTCATGAAGGCACCCGCGCGGTTGAAATAGGTTACAATTCACTAAATGCTATGTGGTAAGCCACACCTGCGGTGCAGAGTACAAAGAAAATCAGGTCTTTTGGGGAGCGTTGTGCTCACCTTAATAAGTTTTAGTGGCCTAGCATAACCAGGACAACCTACCTGGGCTCCAAAGACAAATTGCGTGTTTATTGCAATGCCAATCTGATTAAACTTGTGCGAGACGCTATGCAAGTAAGGAGCCAGACGCCGGCATATGCAAGCGGAAGTGCTCATTAGAGAATTTAAATTCTAAGCTAGGAGCTGATTTGAGGCTTTTAGTCGTCAAATCACAAGATACCTTATGACCATAATCCGGTCATTCCCAGGACATTGCCGAACATACCGCGCCTGAAGTTGTTAGGGGCTGAGAATTTTGGCACTCACATCCGGGACGCTTTTGTGTTAAAGCTCATTCCGATATCTACTAGTTATACTTTGTCCCATAGCGCAGAAAGCATGTCGCTATTGAGTGCAGTAATATGCAATTACCCACAAATGTTACGTCGTAAAGAATATTTATGCAGTTTATTTATTGCGTTGCTTTATTAGTGTACGACACGCCGTATTATTCAAATGCGCCGCGCCATATCATGTGCTTGATTGCTCATATATGGATCATCGGCGCTGTGGTAAAGATGATAGGGAGTTTTTAATCTCCAGCTTTGCAACCTGCGATAGACACCTCAGGTGCTGTTACAGTAGAATAAATGCACGGATAAACTCAAATCAAACAATTAACGACTACACTTCTGAAAGAAGAACAAACTAATTAAAACATCGGTTTGATTATACAAAACGTTTTCCAGCTTTCAACATATTCACATCGAAGGCCACGCTGTTTATAACACGTTTAACGTGAAAGGATAAAAATGCCTCTATCAGAGCTACGTCCCTGTCATTCAAGAAATGACCAAGCTCGAACACCCACAGCATCTCTTGCGGAGGGTTTAATATTTTGGCTAAAAGAAACCATACCTGCACAAGACACTTCTGTTCCTCTGTGCTGCTCTAGACTGTGGAAACATTACATCTTAGCCGAATACGAAGTATTGTTGCACGCCTCACTGAATCAACAACTTCTACCGACATTTCTTGGCGACAAAACCCGCAGGGTACTTATCCTAAAGCTGTAATTTTGCGATCAATGCTCCTAGTATTGTAGCTCCTAGCTCGTAGCATTGTACACCACTGTAAAACCGTAGTATCCCGAGTGCTCATCACGAAGATCACACAGCCAGGACAAACAGAGGGTTTCAAGGGGCAGCTACCTGGTCGTTCTTTTGTACATACGCAACAGCTGCTCTGCTTCACGTCCGGTGCAACCGTGCTTTAGCCGCCGAGTGCGCAGTTCACGCTTCCTGCTTCTCATTCCCACCATTCTTTTTGAGCGTAACTGATTGCTCCTCGGAGCCCCAACACGCCCCATTTCGAGCCTGTCCACCGACGCGTCGCGGTGACTTAATTTTCTTAAGCCTTTCGGCTGCTAGGTGCAAAGTCGCGGTTTTAAATCCCGGCCGCGGCAGCCGCGTTGCGATGCAGGCAAAATGAAATAGCCCCTCGATTTCCTTGTGATATCAGTGGAAAGTGAAGAAACCAAGGCGGGCGAAATTATTGCGCAGCGCTATTAATTTAGACATGTGAATAATGGAGGGAAATATAAGAGGCTAATTTTTTTTACATAATGAGGTGCATGGTACCTTCCAGGTTGCCTTGAACATTGCTCTATTGAGAATACGAGGGAGTACGGGGCTGCGAGCAAATCCTGTGAAACACTCGAAGAATTAGGCACAATGAGGTGAATTTGCGACATCTTCACGCGGACAACCTTCTTCAAAACACTTGATTTTTATGGCGCTCTGGGTCTGCAGCATGCAACTGAGATATTCATGGTCACCCTTCGTAAAAGATATCCACTGATATTCTAGAGTCAGTAAATTGAAGAGAATTCAGAAGGTTATCTGGGCTGGCATTTGTACTTACTCTAACGAATGAACAATTGTATTCTTGTTTGCTATGATGCATTATCAACTTAGCCGTTGGACTTTATACAGCCGAAACAAAAGGGGCGTCCATCGCTTCACGTCATATGCGCGCAGCAGATTACGAGAATATGTGCGATGACTGCTGTGTGACATTTATCTATCTGTTGCCGTCTCCGCATGTGCTGATGAAGACTGAGAATGAAACCTTCGTTGCAGTAAATAAAGCAGGAGCTTAGATTATTATCTAAGATATGTTGGGAATACGAAGCGTGGGAGCTTGTCTGCGTTCAGCGCCTGAATGCGAGGATGTGGGGACCATGCGTGGTACAGACAATTCAAACAGAGATGTCAAAGACTCAACCAGTACAACTCATAAGAAATAAGACAAGCGCATTCTATGAGCATGCGATTCCACTGCCGTGGATGTTGACTGTTGTGGTGATGGGGAGATGGTGTCTATTCCTTAGGAGCTTGTAAAAAAGAAACGTGCACATGAAGTAAATCTGATGGGAATGTGGCATATACAGGACAAGTCTTAAATTCTATGTTGTAATTAAAAAAAAAGAAGGTGCTTGCACAGCTCTTATCGAACATGGCAGCTATGCCGGTGCAAATAATTAGGCTGAGATGTGTGTGATCTTGCTTTTATCAGTAGGCTAAAATCGTAGCGCTTCGCTCCGGCTTCAGGTGCATGAAAAATATCGCATTGAAGCTTTTGATAACATAGATTGCCGCAGCTCTCAGAATATTGCAGGCTAAAGCAGTCTGCGTTTCAATCCTTCTTTCACCAAGCGTACAGATAGTTAGAGTGATCTAGTACAGAGCCCTGGGCAGATAGCATTGCTAAAACAAAAACAAATAAAGAACAAATAAAGTTACTAAAGTCTTCGAAGTCATATTCTTAAAAAGTCTGACAGGAATGAACTATCTCCGACGAAGTTCGGAGACTAAAAGAAAAGAGAATACTTGGTTTCACAGGTCCAAAATGACAGGAAACATTGCGGCTTTTCTTCACTCGTTAAACCTTCATGCTGCACTTAAATGCAACATGCCAGTCAGCTCTGTTGTACACCAGGCCCAATGAAAACGCATCTTCATCTGTGCGGCATACCGATGGGTAATCGTTGTCTAAACTCTTTGCAGGAAGTAACATCTTGACTGCAAACCAGGGACGTTAACTAGCAGCTTCCAAAATAATAAACTACCTAATCGTAGCCCTGATCACTTTTACATCTAATAATAAATATTACTGGACGCCAAGGCAAAACTTTGCTTGGTTGGCGATAACACAGGGAGTCTGGTGTGGCGTTTTGGCGGAGTCGTCTGCGACGATAATGCGTGAAGTTGATGAAGATGACGTCACCGAGGTCATTGCGTGAGAGACCTCTCCTTCTTTTTGTATGTGCCTGCTTACTCCTGTTCTGGGGTGATCGGGCGAGGGACGAGAGCTTAATGTCTACTTCTTCTCCCGGCCAGGGGTTTTCCCCTTGGTCGGCATCTCTTCCTCAAGACCAGCTCCCAATTGATCTCTTTTTCCGGAGTGGTGTTCCAAGCATTCCGGTCGCATTAGTGCCTTCCGATGGAGGCGCTATCCGACTGAACAACCCGGAGGCAGTGCAGGCTGCCCTTCAGTCCACATCGAATCACTTTATGCACATTACCTATGTTCGGCAGTTCGGCAGGGGTGGTATTTTGTACAGGTTGCCGGATAAAAACTGTATTGAAGACCTTCTAAAGTGTACGACCTTCGCCAACCACCCGGTGAGCGCATTCATTCCGCCTCATCTAGCATGTTCCAAGGGCTTGGTCCGAGTGGTCGACTCTCAATTGAGCCCTCCGGAAACGCTTGAGAACCTCTCGCCTGCAGGAGTGATTGCTGTCCATCGGTGCAGCAGGATGGTTGACGGAGTAAAAATTCCTATGGAGTCCGTCATTGCCACATTTGCAGGAATATTTTGCCCGTCAGAGTTTAAGATGTGGCCATTGGTTTTTCGAGTAGATGCCTTTAACTCTCGGCCCCTTCAGGGTCCAAACTGCTGGCGATTTGGCCATAGCGGCAAAGCCTGCAAATCGGCCTTACGCTGCTGTGCCTGTGGGGAACGTCATTGCATAGAGGAATGTTCTGGACAGCAAGAGAAATGTTGTTTGTGTAGCGGTGCACACCCTGCTGATTCACCTCACTGTCCTGCACGAGCACAAGAAGTTCAGGTGCTCGAGGTTATAGACAGGCGCAGATGCACGCTGAGAGAGGCTTTTGCCGCAGTCAAGAAGAGAACCTCAGGCTACTCTAGTGTGGCCGCCAAATGCCCACCTATAATGGATTCTAGTTGGTCCCAGGCTATTACAGCGGCAGTTGAGAAAGATGTGGCAAATGCAATAATCGCATTATAGAAACCGTGTCCGCGTGCTTTCCGCAGGTCATAGCTGCACAGATGACCAATCTTCTGCAGGCGTCCACTGCTTCGCTCTTGTCGTCTTTGGCTTCGGAATCTACCCCTTCTTCTGTAGTAATCGATTCCGCTCCACAGGGCCAAAAACAATGTGAGCAACAAAATACCTCTCAGGCCTCTCCTTCGACCAGCGTTATGGGCTCATCTTCTATAGACTGTATGGATATGGAGTCTGATCTCTGCGCCCAGAAACGAAGTGGGTCTCCTCTGAATATTGCAGGCCCATCTTGTCCCCAATCGAAGACAAAGAAAAGTAACGCAAGTCAAAATGCTAAGACCAGGATTCTAGAAAAGGCAGTCGCGGCTGCGGCACTCCCGCCAAGATAGGGTTCTTAAGTGTACTACAGTGGAACTGTCGATCTATATTCTCAGCTTCAACAGATTTAAATTGCCTATGCAATCAGCTTCTACCATATTTAGTTGCTTTACAGGAAACATGGCATCACGAGGGAGAGGGTTGTTAGTGCTCATCTCTACAAAGTTTTGCCACAGGGCATGCCTTTCTTTCCAATATGCGGACAATGAATGTGAAATCCTTGCGGTTGACCTCAGCGTCCCAGGTCACCAGCCCTTTACGGTGGCTAATGCATATTCCCCGTCTGGTGTGCGTGACACTCGGCCCCTTGACTCAGTCATGTCTAGTAGCCGATCTCAGGTTCTATTACTTGGAGACTTCAATTCGCACCATCTGGCGTGGGGGTTTAAAACAGACAGCTTTGGTTCTAGACTATTTGATTGGGCTTCTGACAACAACTTAATTTTCAACAATTCCGGATTGCCTACGTTTGTTCGGAGCCAATGCCGCTCTGCCCTGGATTTAACTTTTTCCTCCCCAGGAGTATCTGTTATGTCTTGGGCGCCTGTTGACAATGCAACAAACAGTGATCATCTACCGATTAGTTTCAAGTTTGCGTGTAAATTAACTCTTTCTGAGCGACATCAGCGCACGTTAATGAATTACAGTTGCTTTAAAGACACGCTAAAATCAGCCCTCCAAATCACTTCAGACACTTAAGCTCAGACAAGTGCTGAAAGCAAGGCTGCACATCTATGATCAGTACTGGACCATGCAAGGCAAAAGTCTGGATTTTTGGTTAAGAGAACCAAGGATGCTATCGCGAACAATTGATGGAATGCTGAGTGCACGCGTGCATATAGACGACGGAAAGCAGCTTGGAAGAAACTTCTCATCAATCAATGCCCAAAAAATTGGTTGGATTATAAGTATGTTGCAGCGAATTTTAAGGGCACCGTCGCCTGTGCAAAGGAGGAGTATAATACAAATCATTACGATTTTCTTTCACAATCACGAAATAAACAAGCTTTGTTTAATTTCATGAGGCGCAACAAGGTTATTCCACCGGCTGCCAACATTGAATCCCTCGTTCAGTCCCCTGCTGACATCGCAAAGGCTTTAGAGGATATTGCGTGTGGCTTAGAGCTTCGCTTTACATCTGCCTTACCTTCTCCTACTATATTTACATGCACCTCAAGTGATTTCACTGAGGTCTCTATGCCTGAGCTGTCGCAAATTGTTCTGCGCTTATTCCCAGCGGCTCCTGGCCCCGATAAGGTCACTTTATCTATGATCAAAATTTTGTTCAATGAATCTCCTGCAGACCTGTTGGCTCTAGATAACCATTGGCGTCTTGCTGAAATAGTTTCACTGCTTAAAAAGCAAGGGGAGGGCTTAACTTTAGACAATATACGCCCTATTTCCTTAACATCGAACCTAGTGAAATTGCTCGAAAGGTTCCTTCTCAGCCGTGTCATGTCATTCATTTCAAAAAATGCTATATTGAATCCATGTCAAATTGGTTCCAGGCTGGGTTGTTTAATTTGGAGTGCTCATACTGACCTAGAGAGTCGTATTAAATTAGCTCGCAATAGAAAACAGTTAGCGGCGCTTGTCACCTTGGATGTCAGTAAAGCATACAACAGCTTTGAGCACTCGACTCTATTACTACGATTACAGGAACTGAACTTCCCATGCTAATTTGTAGCCTGGATTTCTGCTTTTTTCGGAAAATAGAGAATTTTCCTGCTGCCAAAATGGTGTTTCCTCAAGGAGATTTCCGCAGACAAGAGGTGTACCGCAAGGATCAGTTCTTTCACCTGTTCTTTTTAACATTTTTCTAAGCTCAATTCCATGAATTCAAAATGTGAACACTTATGTGTACGCCGACGATATTGCATTTTTTGCAACAGCAGGTGACATTCACACTCTTTATCGAACCCTGCAAAATTACCTCAGTGTTCTTGACAACTGGTTAGGAAGAATTCATCTGTCCCTTAATGTGAAGAAATGCGCATTGTTAGTATTTCCAGTTTCTGTTCCTGTAAATATCTGCCTGCTCTATAGAAATAACATAATACCTCAAGTTCAGTCGGTGAAGTATCTCGGAGTAATATACGGCTCTACTCTTTCCTGGCGGCCACACATTGAGCAAGTTTCTGCAAAAGGAGTTGGGGCCATTTTACATTCTTCGCAGGCTTTGTTGTGCTAGCTCAGGCATGAGAAGGCATACACTTCTGATGATTTATAAAATGTACGTCCGCCCAATTTTGGAGTTCGGGTGTGTTTTATTCTCGGGAGCTCCTGCCTATATCTTCGCCCTCTTGTGCTGTTGGAGCGTGAGGCGTTGCGCCTTTGTCTTGGGCTTCCAAAATATGTCGCCAATGCTGTTCTCCACCTTGATGCGCGAATGCCATCTTTATCAGCTAGGTTTCGCCTTTTAACAGTTCAAACATTTTTAAAATTGTGCGACTCACCTCTTCACGCTTTCAGTACAATATTTCTTAGTCAACCTTGCGCCTTTTTTAGTGCTACCTGGTCTCGTTTTCATACCACGCAGATATGTTACGTGCAGTCCCTCCTTGATCCCATAACAATTCCTTTCACAGATGTCCGCCAATTGTATAACAACTCATCATCTGTCCAGATTGAATTCGATGACATTTTCCCATCGAATGCAAAGCTGCAGCCCTTCCTGCTTCTTCAGGGTCTGTTGCAGGACCACCTAAGGTCCTTTCCCTTTCATGTTCTTATTGCTACCGATGCCTCGCAGGATCGCGAGAAGGCAGGTGTGGGAATGTTTTCGCCTTCACTGGATTGGTCTTTTTCTCTCCGTCTCCCTGACTTCACTCCCATTTTTCTGGCTGAATTATTAGCAGTAATCTTAGCCTTACGAAAATTAGAAACTACCATTTCCCAGGTCATGGTTATGACAGACTCTCTGTCCATTTGCTCTTCCTTATCCTCACCCACTGAGTCTCGGGCATTACGCCTCTTTAAGTTCCTGATTCCGCTCCATCTAAATTCGGTAAGGTTGCTTTGGGTACCAGGTCACATGGGTTTTCACTTAAATGAGGTTGCAGATTCCTTAGCTAAAGCATCTCTCTGCGGCCCAATTGTTGCTGTCCTGCCATCGTGTGCATATACAGCTGCGGTGAGGTTTCGCAGCTACACAATATTTCAGGAATTTGCTGCCTCGACTCTTACATCATCTCTCGAATATCAGCATCTTCTGCGTCCTTGGAGTAGCAAAGACTGGCGCTCACGCACACTAGAGGTCCCTTTCACGCGCTTGCGTTGCCGGGTTCAACTTCTAAATTTCTACCTTCACAGATCTGGCCTGGCGGCTTCCCCACTGTGCCCTTTTTGTGCCGAACCTGAGACAATAGATCATTTCCTGCTGTTCTGCCGCCGCTTCTCTCATTTGAGGAAGCGTCTTTTGGAAATTCCATTTCATCAACTGGGCTTGCCTGTGTCTTCCGCGGTTGTTCTTTCCATTGGCGCTTCTTTGCTTGGACGAAGCGACAGGAGTGTGCGCTCTGCTGTGCAAAATTTTCTTCAAGAAACGCAGCGCCTCCCATTCTAATTTCTTCTTCCCGCTCTCAGTCAGTACGACATTGGAACATTACAGGCATTGTGTACAATTATGCACATTAAGCAATTGTCCCGTCTTCGATCTCCAAGTTAACAGGACCCCTTTCCTTCCCTCTTCCAATCTATCAGACTACATACTATTGCCACTCCTTTTCCCGTAAAAACTTTCCTGTATCCAGTAATTAACCGCCTGTGTCTTGGCCACTCCCCCGTAGTGGTATGTGCCAGCAACGTCTGAGGCCTTCCTTCCTTCCTCTTTAACCATCGGGACTTGTTCAGCTGCGCTAATAAAAGCCGAGAGTGAGATTACGCACTGTGCTAACATCTTTGTCCGCAGTGGAAGGTTCTGTGGTTCCATATTATCGTTAAACGTTAGAAGCTGCGCAAAAGGACGAGAACAGGAGGCAAAGAAATGAACACGACACCACGGGCGCAGACTGCCAATTGTTTATTTAAGAAAGCGAGAGCACAGGCTACTTCAGGCGGAAACGCAAGGAACGACCCCCTGTGTACTTCGCACATGTAGAGATAAACACAGGGGTTAGAAATCTATTTAAAAAAAGCTTACAAAACAACACTTAACAGTACCTCATACCAGGTGAATCAAGAAGGAAAGTTGAAATCGTACCACACAGGCATTTCGATAAAAACACTTAAGAAACAATGAAAAGAAGGTTGTAAAGATGGTTCATTGTCTCTTTTAAGTAACTGGAGTAAAGGCGAAAAGTGGCGGAACAAAAACAATTTCTCCTCACCTGCGGCACTCTTTATTGGACAAATTTTCATGTGCCTTCATGAAAAGGCTAACGAGCATAATCTGAGAGTAATGAATAGCTCAAGAGGTCAACAAGGACAGCATTTGCAAGGATGCGAAAGTAGATTCTTTGCAGACCGATCTTTTAAAAAAACTTCGTTTTTCTTTAAGTTCGAAATACAGAATCGAATGAGAGGCGGTAAAAGCATTTCACATCGCAAACATGAAAGGCGATTGTGTCAACACACCGTCCATTTTCTTCTACCGCACGAAATCACTTCTCTGGAACACCATTAGTAATTTTTTTTTATCTTTTCACGGACTGTTTTTTCACCATTTATTTCTACGCCAGTTCACGAGTTACAGGCCAGAGATTTATCCCTTTGCCTGTTTTATGACAATTCATTTGCTCGTTGTGTTTACATTGCTTACATGCCTGATCTTTTCACTTTCAAGCAACCTAACACGTTTTACTGTCCCACCTTCACCTTTGATCTGGTTGATTGTTGTTTTACATTTTGCCATCTAAGTAGTCGTCTAGCGTTTTATCGCTTGGCCAGCGCCTTTCCTCTTGTTAACTGTTGTTTTGCATTTTGCCATTTTGGTTGCCATAGCACGCGTTTTTAATGCGTCACTTTTCGCCTTTATTCTAGCTATTCGTTAAAAGACAATATATCATATTTGCATCTTTGTCTTGATAGTCCTTTGTGTTTTAATGAATTCCTGTGTAGTGCGATTCCAGATTTCCTTGTTAATTAGCCTGGTCTCAATCACTGTTGCGAGTTCTTTTGTAGGATTTTTTGTAGATTTCTCTCTCCTCTGTTTATCTGTAGATTTGCAAATAAAATGTATGGTCACGTGCCTTGCGTTCCAGCATTATAAATAGCCCGTGCTTTCACTTCCGTGAATAAACAGTTGGCAGTAAGCGCCCGTTATGTCGTGTTCTTTTCTTTGCCTCCTGCCCTTGTCCTTTTGGGCGATAGTACTCAACGTATAATACCCACACAGGCAGTTTCGACAACAGTGCAGACATTTTCGTCTTCGACTTCAGGCCTTAATCTAGGTACCCCAAGAAAAATATCTCCATTCAAATGGTCTTCTCTGCTCCGTGTAAACACTCCGCTCTCTATATGCGTCCTTCTGGCAGACTCTTTCCCCCTAATAATAACAATTTTGCTATTATGCCATTCAAAACTTGAGTCAATGTTTTTATTTTATGGTTTTTCTCGAAAACTATTGTAAAATGAAATAACCTTGATCTGCATTTTACTGCCAGTTAATTTCGGCGACACTTGTGAACAAAAAGTTGAAATCTGCTTTCTTTAAAAATATGCCTTTCTTGTCGAGCATTATTTTCCAATGCTCTAACACCCTGAGTGGTCGTACAATACTGAAAAAAAAAAATTGCGTGCTTGCGTTTGCAAAATTCCTGCTCCTTTTTTGTCTGCTGGTTTTTATATCTAACTACCGACTTGTGGCAACAAATTTAAGAATGACGATAGAAATAACAACTGTGAGTACTGCGGAACTGGATGAGTAATTTTATCGACACCAACAATAGTCTTCAGTAAATATGCCTCTAAAGAAACAGGTCTCCATGATGCTTTATGTACTCTCCCAACACAATTCACTTGGATGTCGGTATGATTAGACTAAGACACGGGGTTGTAAAAATCTTCAGAGAGCACGAAATTTGCAGTGCCAGAATATTCATAGCTGTCCGATGTTCACGCATTATTCTTTACTTACAGACTTATTTCCACAGCTATTACGCATATGCATTTATTAGAACACCTGAGCCTGCATTAATGACGATAGGAATTGCATTTACCTCTTTGTCGGCGATGGCTCTTTTCTTAGTAATCTGAGCCCTCAATACCCATAACAAGAAACCGATAAGATTCTAAGCTCCTTTTATATTCATTACAATGGAGACACCATTCTCATGTTTGCTCCATAATCTAAGTGATATAATATTCGCAAATTTTGCACATCGAACCAACCATGCGTGGTTGGGGCAGTTTCAACTCTTTACCTCTGTGTTCTGAGGTTTCCCAATCGAAAGCAATCAGTTCACATAAATTAGCCACTAGAGTGCACTTGTCGCTACTCAGAAAGCTGCGGCTGTCTGTCTTACCAAGAGCTCTAATGGGCACTTGTCCGTCACCGGTAGCCTGAGCGAATCCCTAAGAGTTTTCCATGTTGATAAAGCAAGCTGGCACACATCGCCTAATTCTGTACACAGGCGTAGCTGCCATCTACCTCAGTACCCCTTAAAACTTACTTCTCGATCGCTTGAAAGCAGTGCATCTAACTTTGATGGACCTTCTTACATGCTTTGTAATGACTCCGTCTATGTGGAGCAGTTCAGCTTGGCCACGTGGCCTCCAGCAAGTGCGGTTCATATGTTGAAATGTGTTAGAAACACAACTTTAATAGTTGGAGCTATGGACAAGAGAGCTGAGGCAACTGCCTAGCAAGCTTCTGTGTTTGCGCAAAAGTGTATAGAACTCGTGGCAGTTTTAATTATTTTTATGTGTAAAACTATCATTCTCGCGGAAATTCATGTCAGCAACGGTGATTACTGTGCCACGAATTCGGGAGGATGCTGCACTTAAATTTCGTATAATGATGGATCAAATTATTTCTGCTTTGATATATACGTACAAAAACTCTTAAAACATGTTAGTCGCAATTCCTCTAGGCGGTGATGTGCATCAGCGCCGACAGCAATATGGTACAGTTATGAAGAAATAGAACGAAAAACCCCGCCGCACGTAGGGAAAGCAACCAAGAATGAGTGTTCAATAAATTTTGAGGAAATCTCGTAGTTCCATAAGCTGCTTACGGCGGCTGCAGGTTCGCGAAAGCTGATGTATAATTATCTCTGCACGAAGAGTTAGCATGCATTTTCAGTCAGGTGTTTTGCCGACAAACGGCTGAGCGTTAGTTCGATGCTTTTACTACTGACATAAAAACAGAAGCATATTAAAAAAAGAGCTTCTTTTTGTCGCATAATAACACTAAAAACACATCACTTGCTCGCGATAAGAGCCTCACAGTCACTTTAAGAAATGGCCAACGTGATCCTACACGACTACGTGCTAAGCTCGGAGCACACAGAGGGAATAACGGAGCTCAGATAAAGCACTTCACTCTCCGATTCCTAAGGAGGCCAAAAGCGAAATAACTGGACCGCATGCAATGTGTCTGCGAATATCGTCCAACTAAAAAGAAGAGAAAATCGAAAGCTTTCCATCAGCGGTGGAAACACCGGTCATCATCATCATCATCAACACAAATGGCTACAGAGCTGTATCTCCTGTAAGCGTGAAAGAAAGAACAAGCAGCTCACTAATGAACAGCGCACGACGGATTCTTGACAGGTGGTCCCTCTGTCTTTGACCTGAATCGTCTCATTAGGAGGCGTCTCAGTGTCGTCTCGATCCGCTGTCGTTAATGGTCCATCAGGCGGGTGTCTCAGCGGCCCGGTTACCAGAAGAGAGCAAGCAACTCCCGCACACGGCACTCCATAGCTAAGTGTATTCAACGATAGTGCCTCAGCCAGATCATCACTGGGAACTTTGGTGTGGATTAAAGATCAGAGCACTAATGGCAGACTTTCTGCTATTCGGAAAGCAGCAAGCGATAGTAGGAGGAGGCGACGAAAGCTGCATTTTGCAACCGCCGTGGCGGCCCAGTGGTTTTCGGCCGCTGACTCGAAAGACGTGGGTTCGATCCCGACCATGTGCGTCGAATTTTAATAGAGGCGAAATGCTGGAAGCTTGTGTATTGTGCGACGTTAGTGCATGTAGAGAATGCCAGGTAGTCGAAATTAACCGCAGCCCTTTACTACGGGACCCCTCACCGGCTCAGTCACATTGGACTTTAAAACCCATAAACTCTAAAACTGAACAAAAGACGTATTTTCCAGATGACCTACAGCACTCTCAATTACAAAATTAAGGAACCTATAATATACCGTGGAATAGGCGGTGACATTTTTTTTACTTATTAGAGATACCTCAAGATCCCCGAGGTGAAGGTTTTACATTACTTTAAAGCCTGATATGCCGCTCTCAACTATAGATAATTGCATGCAGCTGCTTTTTTTGTACAGTAATCTATGTTCTGTGTTGTGAGCGCGTGAAGGAGAACTGAGATCTGCAAGCTCGCATTCCCTTGTTTAGGTGACTGCTAGGCAGCTGTGTGCTCCATTGAGTACATCGAAAGAATTAAAACACGTATAATGGACATGTGCGCAAGGCACTTGGACTGCCAGTAACTATTAGGAGCTAGTCAATAGGACTGGAGTTTAGACGGAAAAATTTCGGGACCCACAAAACTTTTATTATTTTTGTCCTGATGTGGAGGTATCTCTATCGTAGTCAGGCTGATGATGATGATGGTGGTGGTGATGCGCAGGCAGCGTCAATATAAATGGAAATTATGAAAAGCATCACCCAAGCTAACTAAATGAATTGAAGGAGAAGTGCTTCTTTTTCCACAAGAAATTT
This sequence comes from Amblyomma americanum, assembly GCF_052857255.1. NCBI lineage: Eukaryota > Metazoa > Arthropoda > Arachnida > Ixodida > Ixodidae > Amblyomma > Amblyomma americanum. The sequence goes on from NC_135499.1 coordinate 124,763,884, forward strand.
ATTACGAACGAATAATACCCGCACAAGAAACTTTGACTTCAGTTGCCGAACTAGCCATCCGAAGAAAAATAGCTCGCCTCTAGAGGCATTATCCGCTTCGTGAAAAACATTTCTCAAGACTCTGCTCTCTACAAGGGCAGAATGTCTCCCCGTACTATCACAACTTTGCTATACTGCCGTATAAAACAACAGTTGATGCTTTTAATTAATATTTGCAATCGAAAACTATTGTTGAATGGAAGAACCTTAATCATCAGGTTTATTGTCTGCTCACTTCGGCACAATCTTTTGATTGTCTGCTCACTTCGGCACAATCTTTTGAAGAAGTATTGAAATAGTACTTTTTTCAACAATGTGTCTTTCATGTCTTCAATTATTTCATCATGCTGTAATACCCTGACATGGAGTTACGCTAATGTAAAGAATAATTAACAAATTTTCTGTTTATGTGCGCAAATTGGATGAAGCTTTTTTTATTGCAGATGCATACTTGAACTGTAGCTGAGGGATTGTGGCAATAAATTCGACAATAACAATAGAAACTCAACTCTTACTGTAGAATTTAAAGAATAATCATATTGATGCCCATTATAAATTTTGGAAATATGTATCAATAAAGAGAAAGTTCTTCACGATGTCTCAATGCACTCTTCCTAGACCAACCAAATGGGTGATGTTCAAGGTTTCTTCAGAATAGCTGAACCGTTAAACTCACTGACTCGCGACGACACGCCCTAACTGTAGGGAAGCGACCAAGACGCTGCATTTCTTGAGCTTCGCAGCCGTCTACAAAGTACTCCGATACTCAGCCATTTCGATGAACACGCTGCCACTGACATCCACAATGAGTCATGCCAGCAATGTTGACCTTCGTGTGGTATGGATCCAGTGGTAAGGCGGAGGCGAACCGGTCATCACTTATGCGAGTGGAACACGTACGCTCTCCGAGACCAATTATTCAACGACGGAGAAAGAATGTCTTGCAGTGATATGTGCAATCAACAAGTTTAGACCGTACCTCTATGGGCGATTCTTGCGTGTGGTATGCGACAACCACTCAAAGACCCCTCAGGACGCTTGGCTAGATAGAGCTTACGCTTGCAAGAATGCGACTTAACAGTGGTCTACAGGTCGGGCCATAAGCATCAGGATGGGAACAGTTTGTCGCGCGCGCCTATCACAATAGATAACGAAGAAACCGCCGACGATTTTTCTTTCCTGGACGCTGTTAGTAACGCCCAAATGGCGCAGATTCACCGGCCGGACTAGGAGTTCGCGCCGCTCATCGATTATCTCGAACGCATCGACGCTCGTATTCCGTTTGTTTTTCTTCATGGGCTCCACACCTTCACTTTACGATCTGGTGTTCTCTACAAGCGCAACTTTGCCAACAACAAAGAAGCGTTCCTACTTGTCGTGCCATCACAGTTGCGACCTGAGATCTTGAGTGCCTTTCATGATGGAGCACCCTCCGGCCATCTTGGAGTGAGCCGTACGCTCTCGCGGATTAGACAAAAGTATTATTGGCCCAGGTTTGTCCCATCTGTTCGGGCCTGCGTAAAAACGTGCCGTGGCTGCCCACGTCATAAGTCTCCTCCATTCAAACCAGCCGGATTTCTACATCCCGTCGATCCACCGAAGACACCTTTTCACCAAGTGGGCATGGGCCTTCTTGGTCCTTTTCCGAAGTCTTCGTTTGGAAAGCTTTGAATAGTCATTGCGACCGAATACCTGACAGGGTACGCTAAGACCGCGTCCCTTGTCAAAGGCACTGCTTTTGAAGTGGCGCAGTTGTTCGTCCACAACACTGCCTTGTGTTATGGAGCCCCCGCTGTTGTTGTTAACGGCCGGGGGACTACTTTAACGGCCCGCAGAACCCAGTCCGTGATGACTGACGCACACCGGGCATTGACGTGCTACGGCGCATCACCTGCAGACAAACGGGTTGGTAGAGCGACTCAACCGCACACTAGCTGACATGCTTTCAATATATGCTGACGTCGAGCATCGAACTTGGGACATAATTCTGCCGTACGTAGCTTTGCGTACAACACAGCTCTGCACGAGACAATCCGATTGACCTCCTTTCAGCTTGTCTTCTGCCGGCAGGTGACCACTGGGCTGGATCTTATGTTGACTGTTGACCCCTACTGACACTCTGACGCAGGCCTCGACGTAGACACCTTCGTTCAGCGTGCTGAGGAAGCGCGACAACTGGCACGCCTGCGAATTAACCGTCAACAGAGACTGACGCCGCTAGGTACAGCCTCGCACGCCGCTTTGTGAGATACGAGCTCGGGGACTTGGTGTGGGTTTGGATAACCGTTCGTCGCCGCGGACTTTCTGAAAAGTTGCTGAGCAGATACTTCGGCCCTTACGAAGTAGTGCGCCGCATCAGTGATGTGACGTATGCAGTTGCTCCCGCTCCGTGCTGAAGTCGTGCACATTGTTCGCATGAAGCCTTACCACGAACCCGACCGCAGCGGCTGCGTTTTTATGGAGGCAGAACGCTAAGGCGCCCATGTGCTGTGCGATGTCAGTGCACGCTAAAGGTCCCCAGGTGGTCGAAATTATTCCGGAGACGTCCACTACAGCACATTTTTTCCTTTTTTCTTTCACTCCCTCCTTTATCCCTTTTCTTACGGCGTGGCTCAGATGTCCAACGATATATGAGACAGATACTGCGCCATTTCCTTTACCCCAAAACCAACTATAATTATTATTACCACGACGGGCGACCTGACTGAACGGCGCCTCACTGCAGCTGTGTCATACCCTTTCGCTGACTTTTCCTTCCATGTCGCATCGTGTCGATGCTGCAGAAGAGGGGGCCACTGTAGAAGCCACTGTAGAAGCAGAAGCGCAGGCATTAGTACAGGCAGAAGTTGATGCCTCTCGCTATCGCGCTTGGACCACTCAGGGACAGCCCGAGTTTTTCGTCTCTGCTCCGATAGTTCTCCCTTGCACTTCACATTAAATATTATTGGATTAAAGCACGCAGGTCTGAAATCCTTCAGAATGTGGTACATTTTTGGGAGGCAGAATACTAACACCTGTTGAAATTTATTCATGATTAGTTTTTTCGCCCGGATTTATTTGCTCTGTTTAGCCCTTAAACATTATTTGTGCCATCTAAGTCCGAATTATTGTACATAGGATTTGAAGTCGCGCCGGTTTCGCAGGGGGGACTAATTTTTTGGCAACTACAGGCTTTATGCGAATAGTTGTGTCCTTCGTATCAAACGTTAACCTGTCAACTGCGACCCATTTCGACCCTTATCAACGCTTTTACTACCTGTCCCCACACACACACACACACACACACACACACACACACACACACACACACACACACACACACACACACACACACACACACACACACACACACACACACACACACACACACACACACACACACACACACACACACACACACACACACACACACACACACACACACACACACACACACACACACACACACACACACACACACACACACACAAACGCGCGCGCGCGCACCGGCGAGTGCGTATGTCAACTCTTACTTCCGGTCGCAGCTTTGACGATAAGGCAGTTCCAGCGTACCCTGCAAGTGCTCTAGTGACTGGTGCATTGGTGATATCTGAAAATGTGTAGCGCTCTCCAGTCTGAAGCGCGAAAATATACTAACTCAGCCTTTCGCTGCGTTCGCAAACATACTGCTTTCTATTCGGCGAGAACCGATATTTCCTGCCCGTATCGCCGTACTTCTCGCATCGTCATCGGAACAGAAGGAACAATGTAGCGATGCCGACACGTAACGGACAACAGATTCGGCGTCTCCCTTAGTGGCAGCCAATCGCAGCGATATGCGATTCCGCTTCAGCATGGAAGCGAATTAACTATCATCGTCGACCACAAATGTATAAAAAAAATTGACTGCAGAATTATACTGTAGAGTTTGGAATTACCATTCATTGACTTAATGGCATGCGTTTTTAAAGGATTTAGTGAAGCTGTCAGAACAAGTGCAGAAGGTGATGCTGTGGCCTGGTCGCGTTTGACTTCCATTTCAAAAGCGGCAGTCGTACGGGTTTTGCTGAATTTTTATGTACGAGAAGAAAAAAGCATGCTGAGGGTGTCATTACTGACAGGTACTGCATTTAACCGATGCTGCAACGCCCAGCTGGAGAGAGGATATGATGTGATGTAAACCAGAACTGCTCCCTTTGTTCTCATGTTTACCCTTTCCTCGCCGAGTCGGCGTCCTATTCAGTCACTTTAAGGAATGCATTATGGGCATAGGCGATTTAAGTGTTAGTCGAAGGTACTGAAAGGAAAAGTTATACTTTGCAACCACCTACCGCCAGGTCACGAGGAACGCACGGCTCCCTCAACCACACCTCCACTCCCGCACGCCGGCACATGAGAAACACTGCCTATTGGGCCAAAGAGGATATCTTTGTGCGTGCTGATTCTATGGAGCAGAGTTTCTACACCATTGAACCAGCAGGCAAATTATGACTTCGGCCAATGAAAAAAAAGTGGCTGATGCAGGTGGATCATTTTTATTTATCATATATAATCATATGCAAAGTGGAGCAGAACAGTAAGTGCACCCTTATTTTTCTCGTTCACATATTGCAGTTGTAATCTTTGTAAAATGCCCTAATAATTGTTTACAAAGTAAAAAGAGGGATGGCCTTGATGGCTGTGAAGATGATGATATTCCAGTGCAATAAAATAAATAATTATTGCAGCGCGTAGGATTGTAACACAACCTGATATACTACTTCAGTTATTTGGATCTACTTCGGGAAGGGCTTTTTTAATTCCGTATATTTGCTTTTATTTCCGACAACTGAAGGCAATAAACATAGGTGTGCAAAATAGATAAAAAAAATTATTTTTTTATTTCATTCACCAAGGTGATGCGTAACACATAATAGAAGAGGCACAGCAATTGAGATAGGCTGTTCACTTTAGCTGTGAGGCCATCATACTCATCCACAGATTTCGCGGACAAAGATTTTCGCTGTGCCTTTATTCTATCTTAGACCTTGTCCTTAAAGGTGTCGCAACTTGCGGCATTTATCTGCGACATCAATGCGGAAAGCGAGGGCACTGGAATATCAATGATAATAAGTAATTTCAGCAAACCGCGTACCGCAACTGCTGCCACCTTCTGCGTACCGCGCCACACCATTGCGCATGCGCAGGTCGCACTAGAGGCGCCAGATGGCGCCACCTTCTCGTCAACAGCGTGCCCGTCTACCGCGTTGGAACCAATCAGCGCGTGAGCACTACGGGGCATGGCACGCGATAAGCGGTGGCGGTAGCGGTACGCGCTGTGCTAAAGGTATGTAATAATCACGCTTGGATGATTCCCTTCTGAATAATCCAACCTATACACTTAGGCATAATTTAAGGTTACTAAAGAGCAGCTCGACGCAAAAAGATGGTTGCGATGAAAATTAAGCAGAAAATTCCTGAGCAACATCTTAAACAGGCGACAACTGAGAAAAAGCAAAACAAAGTGTCTTGGAATGCATGAAGCCCAGTATGCTTTCGAGGGTAGGGTGGCTTGTCAAAAGTGCAGTTCTGCATTAAGGTGCAAAGTACTGCAATAGGCCATAAAATAGGCGTTTCAAAGCATGACTGAGTCAACAGCGTATATCTGCCCAACCTCTTGCGGCCTACAGTAATGGAGGTTCGAAGGTTGATATGAATGCAAAGCTTATGTCAATTTGCAATGCTAATGCTCCGCAATTTTTTTTGAAGCATGACAAGCATTCCTCCTATGTTACATCGAGAAGTTGGACGGCCTTTGGTTACTACTTGCGAATTTTAAAGGAAGGTTAGATCCGATAAATACATTGTGCAGTACTTTACAGTATAATACAGGGTAAACTTGAGAGCGCTTCTTTCATTCATCGAAGTGTACAGGAAGCGAAGGAAAACTTTGCAGTCCAGTTTTTGGAGATGCAATTTTTTTTTACATCGCGTAGACTGTAACATAATTAGTTCGTTTACGGAAATAAAATTTTTTGAGGCCAAGAGGAGAAATCCCGAAATCGGAAGCAGCATTACTTGTCTCATTTCAACATCACTTGAATGTCTAATTAATTGTGGTATGATAATGCATGTACAAATGGCGCATTTCTTGCTGCAACCGCTGTAGCCTTCAGAGCTAGGCGCAATTGTAAAAACTTAGCCCCTTGTTTAAGATTTTGAAGTTACTCATACCCAAATATTATGGACCTCTTTCCATTCCCGTTGCTGCTGAATACTGTACAAAAGCATTTTTGAACGGGAAAGAGTTCATGAGCGAAATTTTTTATATTTTTTACGATTTCATTTTAACAATAGGTTATATCCGCAGATCTCCTGTCAACAGGCTTGCTTTTTTCCTAATAACGCTTTTGCTATCGTGAAAAGCGTTCCCTATTGGTTTTCTAAACCAGACTTAACTTCTCCATGCTAGCGATGGAAACAGCATAAAAGAAAGGTTTTGCTACATATTTGAGGAATGGACCATTACCCTCATAATATCTATACCAGTACATTACATTTTTCCAATATTAGAAATTTTTGTCCGATAATATTGTACAAGGCGGTGCAATACCAGGTTCCCTTATTTTACCAATAAAACAAAATGCGAACGCACAACCACAACTATTATTTAATCAATGCCTAGTGTTTGGCTGAAATCAGGGTGCTTCCTCTCTCCTGTTTATTTAAAAGTAGAAGTAATTGTTTAAATATATACGAGCACCAGCAACTTCTATACGGACACCAGCATCCGGAAAGCTAAAAAAAGGTGTAAATTTCAACTTCGTACCTTATCCAAAATCAGCGAGTCATGCGGCTGCTCATCCTTTGAATTATATATTTAAGCCACGTAGTTTACACGCGCGGTTAGGAGCCGGTGTTGTTGACAATAAAAAGAGCTTCGCAGAAGGCTGCGTGGCAAAAAGAAGACCGGCATTGGACACAAGGACTCTGCAAGAAACGTAGTCATGCCTCAGGCATTACCACCTAGATTTGTACAGTATAGAGAAATAGTGTGCAGTGAGCTTCCTGAGAACCTTCTTTTTTTCGTAGTCGGCCAATTTCAGAGGGGCTTTACTTCTAAGTATCAGAAAGTCTACTTAATCAGCCGAGCAGACCGCAAGGAGAAAAAAATAGGTTTCTGTCCTAAGATTATCTACTAGCGAATGACGTTACGGGGAGTTTGTTTTTATTGTTTCCTGACTTATATCCGCTTTTTTTGTGCATGCGTTTTTTAATCGAGAAAGTCTGTTTCTTGTTCACATCGTAATGTGTTTCTTGTACAAAGTGATCCGCTTCCAACTTACGATTTCGTGAAGCATAATTTACTCTTTTTTGCGATTACACTTGTATTCTTTAACATTGTGGAGTTTACCTTTTTGTCTGAGCAAGCAAAATTTTTAATCATTCTTGTCTCAAAACTACAGCTGCTAAAAATATGAAACTTAGTTACCATTAAGAAACCACTTCTCACTTTTTCGTCTATGGAGAACAGTTGGGAACGAAATCCCCGCTTCGGAGAAAATTTTTTGCACTGAAGAAAAGCAGCGAATGGCTTGCACTTAAGTTGTTCCCAAAAAACAGAGCATTCGCGTTGGGAATGTGTGTACGCCTCCTATGGGGAGGAATTGCGTTGAAAAAAGTTTGCGCTATCACAAGGAGCCGTCCAGTTCTACGACGGATTGGGAAACGTGGTGGGGCGAAAAGGTAACAGACTAGAAGAATTGAATAGGTTCAGCCCGGTTATAGCCCAAGGGCCAATACCCTACAGCGGTGACCCAATTAGGAATTCCATACGCGCCGTGTAAGTTGTCGCGCAGAGACAGTGAACTCTCTAGAAGAGTGGGTACACGCTTGAAGAATATTAAACCATTTGGGGACTCCTCGCGACATGCACTGACTTCCCGGTATCAAGAAAGAACGCTCTTGGCGCGAGTCATGTTAAGCGCTCGCAAAGACGCAGTTAAAAAGAAAGAGGGAGCCTGACACCAAAGACAGTAAATTTAATCCGTCGGTTGCGCGCCCTGCGAGCCGCATGAGATGGGCCCTCTTGAATGCAGGTTATAGCCGAAGTTTAAACTTTGAGGTGCCAGATAATTAAGAATCAATGCCCTTGTAGCCATCACAGTCGCGACGGAAAACCGCCAGCTACGCAACACGTACATATAATCCACCGGTATCGCTTCTATCATGGCACCAAGTGGCAAAACAAGATGTTTTCATAAGATCAAGATCACATTACTACGACCTAACAGCAAGAAGGACGTTCGGTTAAAGTGGTCGATCACAGTGTGGCCGAATAAACATAACTGTGTTGATTTTAGAGATGCTTTATAAAGTTATTACACTCTTTCAGGCGGAATTAGGCGAGTGTAAAATAAATTAGTGTTTTTTTTTGCTAAATTTTATGTACTTATAGCAGTTACAAAAGGGGGAAAGAATGGGCCTGCTCTAAACTGTAATTGTTTGCTTTTTTGCTTTTGACGCTTTTGTTTGGGCGCAGGAATTCCTCGGCGCTTCCTCCAGCTGAGTTGCTCGTCGAGTAAAGAAAGCAGCACAGCTTAGGAAAAGAAATGTGACAGTAGTATCTGTTGCGTGTTTTCTCCACCCAGATACGATGTTTTGCGATATGATGAGAAATATTCGAGGCGTTCATTTATGCGAATGAGCTTCACATTCGTCTTTTGATTATGACTGCTATCGTACTCATATGAAGAGGCAGAGCAGCAGTCAGTGAAAGGTTTGGCTACATTTTTCTGCTCCATGGCTTTGATTTTTTCACGGCTTTCTCTGCGAGCGCCCAAATCTCCAATAAAATGGGATTATATTTGCTGCTAAACAGATTTTGCTGTTAGATTCCTGAAGTTGTCCTTAAACACAAAAGTATTTTAAAAAGGAAATAATGCGAAAACAATTCAGTTCACCTGTAATTATGCGACTGCAAGGCTGGAATGCAATAATGTCATCGGAATAAATATACCGCTATGTTACTGATTTTGAGGTCCTGGTTCCAGCTGTTATAGTTCACTACATAGAAATTGGAAAGGCACTACACTAAAAATGAACCTTTATTGCAGAGCGTGCCCTTGAACACCGAATAATTACGAATGAAAATGGCCAGAAATACAGGCGCTCATCGTTTAAGAAGCCTGCCGAAGTGTATTGGTTTGAAAAAAAAAAGTCTAAAATTAAAGTGGAAGGTCCCGAACCATGCAAACAATGATACGGTATGATATTGTGTTGTAAGGTATGGTATGGTACGGTGTGGTTTGGTATGATTTGATATGTGAAATGGAATAGCTTTGTATGGTATGGTATTGTATGGTATGGTCTCAAAGCTGCACATGGCGTGTTAGAGACCCCTTATTCTGCAATGCTATGGATTAATTTCTAATACCTGAGATTCTTTAACGTGCACTGGCATCACGCTGCCCAACGTGTACCCATATCGCAGAGCAAACGAGCGGTTTTTAATTTTGCCTCCATTAAAATGCTGGCCCTGCGCCAGTGATTCGATAGAGTGGCCATGTGCTCATCCACGGAACGTCATTGGCACAAAGCCACTGCTGTGGGTCAGCCCTAATGTGAAGGTGGACTCAGTTTTTCACACAACGTAGAAGCTGATAGTAAATTCCAGCTATATTTCTACACCTCAATGTTGTATACACTTAAAAGGGTTCATGAAATGCTAAATAGAATGCTTACCGAGGAAAACAATTCTGCACCACCGACCTTTGAAAAAAAGCTTAAGAACGTATGCGACACCATTTAGAAGCTTTCTTTTTAAAACCCCACAATATGTGTGTGTTGTGAAGCCGGACATACTCCCTAAAGGCACTCTATCTGCTGGGTGTTTCCTCGAATCGCGCAAACTTCTCATGTAGTCTGACATTTCTACCGCGCACGTTACATTCCTTCGCAAATACTGCCGTTCAAACAACACCAAGGTTTACATTGAGGTTAGTCCTCAGACAGCAGGATAAAAGAACCGCGCACTCTAACAGCCGACTAACACCGCGAACACCGTAAAGCCAGAGCCGGATGCGGCCCGGGGGCTATCGTCTGCGGCGCCATCTGCTGCAGTGCGCGGTTCTGTTTCGTGCGCTTGCCATGGCGTTTGAGAACTACTTTTTCAGATTATGCTGTCTAGGCTCTCTGGTTTCAACGACTGTATTAGTGAGTGAATGCAGCGCACTCGGCAGCGTGTAGGACTACACGAGCAGCATGCGCAATTAGGGTAAACACGCAGCCGATAGAGGCCCTTCAGGGGGCATGTCAAGCTTCACAACTCAAATTTGTCGTGGAGTTTTAAAAAGATAGCTTAGAAATGATGTAGCATACTTTCTCGCATTCTACTTCCTCAAAGCACTCGCCAATTGTGAACAGCCGCCGCCTCCACGGGTACTACCTGAAACAAGAAAAATATTTCAAAAATTTTGCTTGTGTTTTAATGGGCCGCGATTGCATTCCGTACCCCCAGCCGGGAATCACCTCCACGCCAGCGTAATGCAATGTTTTTAAAATACTTCGCCTTTGAAAAAACGCTTCATATTAACAGAATCTGTTCTAGGATGGCCTTGGGTTATTCTCCACGAAGGGACGACATCATAGGTGCACTGTGAAGTCAGGAAGCAGCTTTTGATAACTTTTGCTTCCATGTATTCCTAAGCGCGCTAAGCCTACTTTTCACCCCCAATTTTTTCCTCTATAGTCCCAGCCGGCGAGAGCATCGCCACAGCATTCTGCTTACATTACAGATCGGTGTTGGTGTATAGGCGGTCATTTATATCCGGTTGTTCTCCTCTCTGTATTGATTATTTTTCGTTCCTCGCTTCAGGTTGCACTTATTACACCTCTTTTCGTTGCGATGTGCAATGTCCACTACTTGCATCAAGCCCTGTTGTAATAATGCTTGTGATCATAAGAAGAGTAGTAATGAAATACAGGAGCTATACCGTCCCTCTCATGCTAAACGACAAGCTAATAAATTAAAATTTTGAGTGCTGGTAAGTGCACCCCAACCAATTCTCATACTCCAGCTAGCGTTTTCAAATTATAAGAGCATCCCGTATAGTGGGCCTGGTAGCGACGCCTTATCACTAACTCCATACCTGTGTACTTTTCAGAAACCGCAATTGGAGTCAGTACTACATAGACTGATAATTTCGGGTTAATTAGAAAAAAAAAATATTTCGCTTTGTCTATTGAGAGCATCTGTTGTGCATCAAACCTCTACAATCTAAAAATATTTGTTTCCGGTAAGAATTATAAAAAACACAATGTAAACAGTTACGCTTGCCCGTGATATTGCGTTTTAAAGAACATTGGATACATGATTCAAAAGCAATAGTGTTTCGAGCAAAACAACGTATGCGCAACGACTCGAAATTTTTGCTTTCATTCGTTGCAGTGTGAGAAAAAACAGTGGCGGTCGCATAAAATATAAAAAACAAATGTCAACAAAGTTGTCGCGTTCAAAAGAAGCTGTAAATGTAAAAGCCCTCGTCAACTGCATTACTCATGTTAAGGGCGTGTACGCACAGCGAGTATATCATGTCATGAAGCCGACAAACGCGCACATGCCTCCTTCAATTTTTACATCCGTGAACAAGTTTCTTGTGCACGCAAGAAATGATCGTGCAGCGTAGATGGGCGGCATGTTTTTTTCAGCGTCCATCATATTTCACTACCACACATCACATGACTTCACTCCTACTGCTACTTTCAGATCCACAAGTGTGGTCTCGTGCCATTGGCTAACAACGGAGCAATCGGTTTTTACTGTGGAATCTGACGCATCTTGGAGACTTTTGTGTCCTATAGTCATCTTTTATCTTGCACTTAAACTCCGACGAGCGTCGTCACCGCAAACACGATTCTTTGTAGCGGCAATATGCTAGGATGAGAGACCATCACGTACTTTTGTCTCCCAAATGCCAACAATGACTCAATGCACACCCGGGGTCACTAGCCTTGACTGTCTGCTCAATACAGCATGCCAATCGAATTACCATGCTCTATCGTCAATGGTCGGGAAGCAGTTAGCGAAGTATCGCTGCTCTTTGTACGGAACATTGTCGGTAGAAAAGCAGTTGTGCACCAGTTATTTTGTGCTGTTACCTCTACGCGTATGCGCTGCGCCAAGGTCGACGTCCGACAGCCATATCGCCAGCACCGCAACAGACTTGGATTCAGTGGTCTTGGTCTGTGCTTTCAGTGATGTGCCCTTTGCTGGCGTCACACATGGCACGTCTCGTCCGTTGGGCACGAAACGTGACACAAGCATTTTGCACATACGCATTTTTTTCTTCCCGTTGATATCTTGAAGAAAATCTCTTTTATTCATCTCTTGCTTTATTTTTTCCCTTCATTCGCCCAACGTCGTCTGAGAGGAAGCCATGATGTGCCGGTTTATCTCCAACGCGACTTCGCCGATTTGTTTTTTCTCACGACGATATGCAAGATGGCGCGAAAAGCGGCCAACTGCGCGTAGATCCGACACTGAAGAATGTACTTCAAAGGACATTTGTATGTTTCTGCTGATTTATCCTCATGGACTGCGTTCGATTTTATTTCTGCCTTTAGTGTCGTGTTTTTGTCGCTGTAGTACAGCAATGTGACTTCTTTAATTACCACGTTGGGAACGCGGCTTGCGGGAGACATCGGTTCACCTTGGATATCAGCGCAATTAATAGGCTGGTTTCTGCGCATTTCATCGGTTTGGTACGTAGAATAGCTCTAGCATTATTGGATCACAGCATATGAAGTTCTGGAATTTAAACCTGTCACTGTTGCGTCAAACAACGGAATTCTGCAATTATTTTTTTTTGTTCTTAGTTTTCTTGGGTAACAAACAATTCCTTATATTCTTCGTTTCCTAGCATTTGGCCTAATAATTTTCTGATGATGTAGAGTTAATTTTTTAAAACTTAGTCTTTATTCGGAAGCTTTGAATGCAAAAACATGCACCTTAAGAAAAATAACCTCATAATGCGATTTCCGACTATTCGGTAATGACCGAAATGATTCCGTAACTTCCGGAGAAAGGAGACGGCTGCGCCCGATCCGTTCGCCACAGATTTCTTTGGTCATTAGTACAAAGGTGTAAAAAAAAGGAAGCATACATATGCGTAGAGCTTACAAACACTGCAGAAACGCGTTAAGACTTGACGGTCTCGTATTTTATTGTTGTTGATATTTTGTTCTTTATTCTGCAAGTAACTAACTGCATTTCAAAATTACTTTCCTTAACGCTTATCTTATACCTGCACACAACAATCATTATTCATTGCTAGCGCATAATACGGAAAAAATGGCTCCCGACCGTGGCGAACTTCCGGGGACAGGCTGTTGTGAAACCACTGAATTTTCCCCGAACGTTCAAGGAAGACAGATGAAAGCGAGTCAATTTCGTCCTTCTGTCGCCTCGTTGTTGCTCATCAACATCTTAAATTATGTATTATTTTAAAGTGCACAAATGTCCCGGCCCTGTCATCAGTACAGTCCTCCGAGGTCTGCTAAAACTTTCGAGCCGCTTTTGCCCTTCAATCGCAAGGTCACCCCGGTAATAGCTCTCGTAGCCACTCCGTCAGTTCCATTTGAGTGGACTGTACCACACAGAATGTGTTTACGATGGACCTCACTCGTCGTAATGCCAGCGTCTAGGAGCAGAAATTCCGTCTACATTCCGAGCTCGCAGAGCCTGACGTTGGTCTTCCATGCATGAAATGTGCTGCACACGCTGAGCGAATCCGACAACAGAAGATTACAAAATATTAATATTATACTAAAGTTTCCTATCTTTCTTTTTTACGTCGATGGCCACCGTAAGCCCTTGTTCTCTTCTCAGACTGTCCAGCAGTACTTTCGTTTTTTTTTTATTTTAAGGTTTAGACTCGGTTATACTTTCGAATACGTTCACTGCTGGACGATAGATATACACGGTCAGCCTCCCCCGCAAACTTTCTAACTACATACGCCAACCTGACTCTTGATTACTTCCTGCTGCGTTTTGCATTGCGCTTAATTTTGCCTCATAATACAGTCGTGCGTCGTTAATATGACCCCCGTTAATACGGGCGATTCATGTTATGGACAGATTTTTCTGGGAACCAAACTTTTTCGATTTGTTTACACCTCGTTTATATAAAAACTCGTTGTCCTACAATGGACAGGGTGAAGATACAAGCAGCCTATTGGGACTGATGTATTTCTGTCCAGTTAATATGAACAGCGATGACAACAAAACCCCGCGTGCCTCAACTAGATGCTCCGCCTCTCGTATTTTGAGTGCAGAAAACGAGAAAAAGGCAGTGCGAAAGTGGAAATGCCGCAGTAATGACCTTATTATGTGTGTGTGTGGATCACAGGGGCAAGGTACCCGATCCACGCGCCTAACCATTTGCTGCATTTCATGAATGACTGAAAAAAATCTCTGAGCACTACGTTGGCAATCACATTCAGCACCTGTCAACAGAGAGAGTATAGAGTTGTTGAGTTGTAAAAAGTCGCAGTAGGAAACATTTCGTCACAACAAGAGGCGCCATTTACGATTTTGCAAATTTGCTGGCCTGCTGATGCAAATGATCTAACAAAACAGCTCCGCACTTGTTCATTCCCTTTAAATGACATCAAATGGTTTGGTTTGGTTTATGGTTTTAAGGGCTTTAACGTCCCAAAGCGACTCAGGCTATTAGGGACGCCGTAGTGAAGGGCTCCGGAAATTTCGACCACCTGGGGTTCTTTAACGTGCACTGACGTCACACAGTACACGGGCCTCTAGAATTTCACTTCCATCGAAATTCGACCGCCGTGGCCGGGATCGAAACCGCGTCTTTCGGGTTAGCAGCCGAGCGCCATAACCTCTGAGCCACCGCGATGGCCTTTAAATCACATCAGTTAGTGACATATCTTTTGATGGGGGGTGTTTTCAATTGTAAGTACACACTTTTGTTGTTTAGGGGAAACTTCTTTAGGTACTCGCGGTTGATTGACACCACTCTCGTAGTCCACTAGTGACAATTCTAGTGACGCAAATTTATATCGTTTCAACGAATTATGGAATAAATTTATGGTGTAGTCTTGCAGCCATGATGGCATGTGAACGTAGGTGTTTCCAAAAATGCCAGAGGCACTTTTGTTTTTCAGTGTAACTTCCTCCGACATTTGGTTCGATGCGAAATTGAAAATAAAGTGCTTCGTCAGACATTTCAGTGCAGCTTACAAAATCGCACGTGGTGGCAATTATTCAGGATTTTCACGCTGCGCCACTACGACATAGAACACACATATTACGATGTGTGGTGCTTTTGAAAGAAATTATGCAACAACCACTGAAGGAATTATTACGTGAAACGTTTCTTACTGCCATCATAGATGCTGTGAAAAGAACCCTGGCATTTGTCAGTTTGACACAAAAACCAGTCGGGACGCGGCTCCTTGCCGCGGCTTGTCAGGTCTCTAATCTCTTTCAAACGTTTTGGCAATCGCATGGCAGGAGGATCAGTGCATAAGCGGGAAAAGATAAGATGATGAAGACTCTGGCAAGTAGAGCTCACGTTAAATGACAAAAACAAGATTAATTACACGTAGACCGGGAAAAAGATTAAACCCCGTGTCAAGTCATATTTCATACCGTCAAAAAAAGAAAGAAAATGTTTTGGCAGAGAAAACATATGAAGTTGAAATAAACACGGCAAAAAACAAGCGTCACGTTTTATGCCAATGACGCCAGCTTGCAGCGCAGGTACTTGCAGCGCTGTCGTGTACTGCGTGTTAAAACGCTGGCAATAATATTCCCCAATCCTCCTACTCACTCATCTTATACACGAACTTTTGGGATGACTTGCATGTCGTTGCACGAGCGGTACGTTCTCACTATTGAAGGCTGCGAGCTGGGTGGACACGTGGTGTTTTTCCTGCTTCTCGTCAAGAGACTAAGAAAAGGCTGGTGTCGTTCTTTCATGCGACAAAAGTTTTGACTTAATATTAAAGCTGGCGCCTTTGTACAAAATTGAAGACATGTCTTCACGTTCTACGTCATGCGCTAAGTATCAAATATCGCTATGGCACCGTGAAGTTTTGTTCACTTGACTAAATTTGGATGAGTGTGCCGTCTTGTAATGCGTGGGCTTATTTGCCTTCCAAGTTGACTGGCGCCTGTCGTGTCCTTCGATGAGTGCGTGCGCTCAATTGCGTCTTCCTTGGCGGCTATACGGGCGAGGTGTCGATGGAAGACCTGGCGTTCCCGCTCCGCTTAGTATGGCGCCGTCGCTCTTGCGTCGACAAATATAGAATCTTAACGGCGCTGTCTTTAGATCGTACACTTTGGTTGAGAGGTACTAAATTTGATTCGGTTTTTATCCGGTGCTGTGACCGCATGCAGCCTACCTGTCAGCTCGTCTAAAGTCAGTGCGCAAGGCGTTAAATCGCCTTGCGAAGGTCCCTTATTTGGTTATACCGGGGCATTCCTCACAGTACGCAAAAAGTTTGACAGGTCTACCCTAGGCGGACGAAGTCTGGCCCGTGCTCTAGTGTGATTTACTCTTTTCAGGCCGCCATACATGTAAGAGAACCGGCGTACTCCGGATCTATCAGCCTGACGTCACTATGCCTCCTGTTTAGTGCACCCCACTAGAAAGACAACTGGTCTTATGACAACATAAGCCAAATCCGTCAGCGCTCCCGCATGCATGTCCCCAGTTATGATATTGTTGTCTGACTGCATTTTAGTGTTGAAGGTCTCCATTATGATATCAGCTTACTATTAGAGTGAGGCGATTGTTGGCCTAAAGAAATTGTGAAATTTTCATTACACAAGCTCAGCAGTCCAGATGCTCTGTCTTAAATGCGAAGAAAAACATATCGGACGAATGACCAGGGTGTTACGCCAATGGCGAATTGAAATGTTCTAGCGGGCAATGAGTAAGCAGTTTGTAAGCAGGGATGGGGGTTGGGGCGGGCGTAGGAGGGCGTATTGAAATGGGAAAACGGGAAGACCGGGCTGAAGCTTCCAGCTGAGAAAAATAAGTAAATGTTCAGTATTGACCTCTTCCTGACTTGGCTCGGAAGATCTACGCACATATTAGCTTAACTGGTTGCTTTTTCCTGGTCAAGTATGCTTGCGGACTGAAAATGCCCGGCTACGCCACCAACTGTGATGTCTGAAAGAAGAGAAATACGCAGTTTATAGTGACTTTGCTTACAAAGATAGTTCGTGTCTGTTTTATTGTATAGATACAATCCCTCTTTCAAATGTATGGTATTTTCAATCATTTCTAGTCATGACCATGTTTCCTCATAAACGACCGCATTTTTAAAGAAATAAAAACGGTATAGGTAAAAAGTAAGAAATTTCTTTCGGGGCCCGGCTTAAGCAGGTGTTAAGGCTTAAACAGAGGAGTGAATATCTCAAATTGCGAAAATACTTTTTCTTTGTAGTTTCTCTGAGGCTTCATTAGCAGATAACATTTGCCTAGGACTTGTAAAATTGCCAAGTGGCAAGACCGGGCATGAATAAACTCACCATTGGGAAATATCTTACCGCCGCGTAGGACAAAAGCAGTCACAGATCTGACGGTCTTCTCTGGGGGACAGGAAGTCGAAATGCAATTTAGACCCTGCGTATTGAAGTGGGAGCGACCTGTTTACTTGGCTGCTTTGCACTCCGGGCTCCGATAGAGAGCAGAAGAAATATAAGCCAAGAGTTACAAAAACGCGAGCGTACGTGGCCGGCGTTTAATGTTCTTCAGTCCAATAACATGGGTTGAGCCCGTTACTCTAGTTATGTATTTGTTTTAGCGCTTAATATCGGAAAAGTTTCGCTTTCCACTCGAGCCATAAGTGCTGGATGGAATCGGATAGAATCTCTTCAAGTTAAGTAAGTATACAGCCTTACACCACTCTTGCAAGCATATCTCACATTCCGAAGCGCAGTGTTGATAAAAGCGAGAAAAATATAGCGCAAAATAAAACCTCACTTCAAAATTTGTGTCCCTAAGCGTCATAAAGAAGCGGCGTAGGCTTGCGCAAAAATATAAAAATAAAAAAATACGGTGAACATTATGTCTACTTACGTGCTTTGAATCCGAAAGCATGTTCTTTATTTATCTTTGATTTATTTTTTTGACACGTTTAAACTTTTTCTCTTCAATTCTACTGACAAACCTACTTGTTAGCATACAGTCGTAAGGTAACGCGTATACTTGGTTCACGTTGTTTTTTCGCCAGGAGGCTACGCCGTTTTGTGGCCTATGAGTTGCGTCCTCGCTTCGCAATCTGTAAATTTTGGGATCAATTCCCTGGAACTTGCGAAGAAATTTGTTTTTTCCTTGATACTGCGTGACGTCACCTGGGACTTTTCGTGAGCACTTTTGCTGTCATCGACGGACGCCGGCTTTTGTTGCCGACGGACCATATAATGCTTTCACATTAAAAACATTGAAGCAGTTGGACTCAGTGCTGAAATGTACTAGTGCCAAATAATGGCCAAACGTCTTGACTACAGGAAAAGAAACATGGCCCTCTTCGTAGTCACTGAGGAGCAACTGCAGAAGTTTTAGAATTTATTGAATTTAAAAGGGTCGGATGTGCGAAACACGCAGGTTAAGCCTGGAAGTGGTTTTGCACTAGCATTTGAAATGGCGGCGCAAGCGCCGAATAAAGCGGCGTTGGCGTTCAGGATTGCCTGCAGTGCACAACGATGGGCAGAGGCTCCGATAATGACGTCACGCACAACGGCGCTACGTTTGCAGCGAAGAAACGGCTGTTTCGAGGAATGAAACCAACCCCATAGAACGTGAAGCTCACAAAGCATTCTTTGGCGGCATGGGATGTCGCGCAGCAGCATGCAGGCGAAAGCAGCGGACATATGAAATTTTGGCGGCAAAGACATCACTACGATTTTTCCGCATTCTGCTACGCAGTGAGAAGCCTAAATATCGTCGCGGCTTTTATCGACGATTGCACCACCAATTTAAATGCTAGTGCAAAATTACTTTGCATGATTTACGTAGAAAGTTCATAGATTGGAACTCTTGAATAACCTCGAATTCTCAAAACACCATTTCATCTTCCCATAGCCTACAAAACGACGAGCGAAGTGTCTCGTAGAGGGCATCCAGTGGCTAATGAATTCTCTCCTGGGACCACTGAGCATACAATGCATATTTAACGCTCCCAAACGAGAAAGGGAACGTTCTTTTGTAAGTGTCTGCCATCCTTGTCTCCGTGAGGTTGCCTTTTCCGCTTTTGAGACAGAAGTAAAAAAATCATTTAAAGAATTAAACAAACGTCCCTACCTACAACAACTCTGTGAAAGGGGTTGCTCGAGATACAGTATACCGCTCTGTTCGTTTCGAGATTTATTCGCTGCTAGAACTGTGCGAACAAAAGGCAGAAGAGTGGCTAAGAAAGAGCAATTGTTTTCATTGCGAGGTAGTCGCCGGTTCAGGAATAAATACTCCACGCCCAAATTTTTGCTTGTGTTACCTAGAACACATTGGTGATGGCCGGACCTAAGAAACCAACAAGATGATGGTAGAGGTCTGACGTACAGGTTCCCAATTAATCCTTGGGTTTTGGGGTTTCGACCGTGAAGCAAGCAGGTTAGGCTATTCGAAAGATACTATCGGGGACAAAGACAGCTGAACGCCCACATGTTTCGCCCTACCGCACTCCATGCGGGCTGCATCTGATGGTGCAATCCTGGTGTCGACACCAGCACAGTTAACGAGTTAAAGGGGGGGGGGGGGGGGGGGCGTGGGGGGGGGGGGGGGTCATGCAGATGATCCAATGCTGATTTTGTGCTGCCGCTTCAATAAAAGGAATACCAACCCATCATAAAGCTTCACTGCATAATTTTTAAATATGGGCCAAATACAATGAGCTATATAGCAACTTACACAAAACAGGTAGTTTGTTCTTCCCCTTAGAAAAAACCAAATGCAGTGATCAGAATATCGTGGCGAAGAATAATAAAAGACAAGTAGGTAATACCTTTGGATTCTTGTAGTGACTTCTTCAGAATGGAAGACTTGAAATGACCAGATAAATTCTATAATGTTCAAGCTTTTAATGTTGGAGCAGCCACCAATGCCGTCTAAAAGGAAGTTTCTTATTAACTCTTCGTACTTTTTCTCATGTGAACCACTGTTTTGATTGGGGTACTACTTGCTCGCCAAGCATTGCTACACTTCACAATTCTTGCACACTACACTACAATTTACGTGCACAGTAATAGTCGGTATGCCATGGCATGTTATTGCTACAACTTTCTGTGCCGCAGAAAAGACGGGTTTTCAAAGTTCTTTACGAGCAAGCATTGATGAAAGCCGCTATCAATGGTCCAGAACAGGAACTTCACGGCATGAAAGAAAATAAGACAAATGAAGCAATGACTACCTTCAGAAAGAGTAAGGCTGGAAAAATTATTCCGCACAGACATTATCACCGTTGAAGATCAGTAAGTGAAAAACAGGACAAAGCCCTTTCGTGCTTAGCTTTTGGGCAACTCGACTCGGCAGCCAATACGGAATGGTGTCTCCAGCCACAGATCTCACCCATTCTATGCGGGGGGAAAATGCCTTGAATAAGTGACAGAACACCCCAGGAAAACCAGACAAGAGAGCTTGGGCAAGAAAGTCGACGAGAGCAAAAGGAGGAATTTTCGGTTCGGCCTGAACACTCAATTTCTAGCGCAATTCCGATCTGCGAAGGAATCTTTTCACACCGGTGCACGAAAGTGGATAATGGAAGCGTCACCGCATTTCGATGTTCACCATAGTCCGGCGTCTGTGTAGGGACCTGCGCATAGGACCGTAAACGCCGAAAGTGGTTTCTTCTTGCCCCTGTATCTCGGCAAAAAGAAAAAATTCCTCTCATAACTTTAGCATGGAAACAATGCCACTCTGTATCTCTCATCCGCGATTACCATCAGAATGCGACTAGTTTGATCGCAGGAAACTATGGTAGGATTTCCACTGTATTTCTACACAGCTTTTGCGACGCACATATAAGGCAGTTTTTTTCTTTTTTGAATGAGGCTGAAAATGAATTTCAAATCAAAACAATCCCGACATGACGGCGAGCTCCTATGTCTTTAGTCGGGATGAACAACGAAAAACTGGTTAACCTTTGAGGAGGGCGCATTTTTTTAATACAGGCTTCGCATTCGTAATGTCGTTATGCCCGGCTGATACGCATTGAAAGCTTCCAACGCCACTTGTCATACTATGGCGTTCAAGCTGACGTCCGTGGGCTGCGCACAAACTATGCAAACAATAAGATCACCTAATTATCAAACGAATGCGGATTGAGAAAACAATTAAAGCTAAATTTTGACACCAGCGACAAAGGTTGTCCCCAAAGTATCGTAGCGGTTATGGACAGTGAGGCTGCTTTCATTACACGAGAGCAGCATTCGAGCGGATGAACAATGGACTACAAACTCAAAAGTGCTGCTCAGCAGCTGCAGGATTGATGTTTTCCTGAATGCTTCAGCGACAAATCTTGTCCCGACGCGTGGAGGCATTGTTACACGGCTGGTATCTCGGAAGTGAAGGCTTTCTTCTGTAGGAAAACCTCCTAAATAGCGTTCCGAAGATGGTAAATGCGATTTACATGGAAGACAAAGGCGCTGTTAAAATGGGCGCCCGCCACTGATTTGTTCGAATATTAGGATTAGAGTTTTTTGCCGGTAATTAATACAGTAACGCCTATTTCCTAAGGTAAAATGCCCAAACAACTCACTGAAAAATTTATGCGAAATAAGAGATCTAAACACAGTTAAGAAAATGCTAAGTGCAAACAACTCGAGCAAGAATACTGTCTATTACGTGACATGTAATGCCTGAACTACGATTTTAAAGCTCCAACAATTTACCCTGCTAAATTATTAAAACACAACACGCATTACGACAAAAGCTCGAAACCCATTTCTGTTACGTTCTGTCCAACTGTGTTACGTTCCAAGCACATGCCTGACGTCGCAGCACAGCTGGATTCCCCATTGGGCATCCAGCTGTGCTCCAGCTGTGCTCCAGATTAGAGAGTGTATCTCAAAAACTCCTCTAAATTACAGCTAGCACTCTGTCGTCGAAGTTAGTTCAGTTAGAGCGATACGCAACAACACCAGTAGTTACCGGTAAACGTGCCGGCCAGAGCCGCAACGACTGTTTAGACAGCTCAAGGGGGCGGCTATCGCTTGGAAGAAGGCCGCCATGTTTTCGCACTAAGTGCGTAAAAACCGTAACACTATCTTCTGAAAATGAACTGCGTACGATCAAGGTATTTGTTCGGTAGTGTGGTGCGCGTGCGAACTCTGGACACACAATTCCGCTGAGTGCGAAATCCCGCAAAGTCCGCTACACTGAAGCTCTCTGTCGTCACGTTTTAATGCCAGCGAGTGAACGCTAATACTACACTTGGCGACAGTTCTTGGCAATAAAAGGAAAGGTACAAGGCAGAAGCGTCTGTGCAACTGTTTCACTCCGCCGTTTCTGGGTGCGAATTTGGAGAAGCTGGTGCTGTTTGTGGAAGTTTCTTGCAACTGGACGCGCTTAAAAAACTTGCTCTAGCAATTGAATCGCTCTTTCCATGGCCCTCTAACGTCGAAAGTGTACATTATGTTAAAAACGTGTCTTAAGCAGTAAAATCCAAAAATATGCTATGTTTTAAGCCGAAATTAATAACTGTGTAATTGGGGTACATTTACTGTGTAGCAAGAAAAAGCGTGTTTAAGCTCTGTAGTCCAGGATCCATTGCCACGTAGCGAAAGCTAAGGCATAGCTTGGTTAGCCTAGATTAACCTTGATTGCAAGTCCAGGTTAGTCTAGTTTTCTGGCTAGTTGTTGTCACGTGGTTTGTCATGTGACCAGTAGCGTGGTTTGTCACGTGGTGCGGTGCGACCACGGTGGGAATGCGAGCATGACGAAACTGTGAGTTCGTGGCCAATGTAGCTTTCGCTACAAAATGAATGAAGTTAAGGACACTACAGGAAATCACTCTGATATTACGAATACCGGCTTGTCTATATCACTCTTGAAACAAGTGAGCAATCGTTCCTGTACTCAACTATTGGAAGAAAACTTGGAAGCAATCGAAGAGTCTCTAAACAAAATTGAACACACTGCAGCAGGCTACTGGACGGAAACTAACACGGGAAATATTAACAGACCGAAAGGAAACGGAGTGGGTCAGGAAGTAAGCTGGATTGAGAGCTGTGGTAACATAAATAAAGCAGAGGAAATGAAGTAAGCTGGATTGAGAGCTGTGGTAACATAAATAAAGCAGAGGAAATGAGCATCAACAGGGCCTGCGATGTGCAAAGAATATAAGCGATGGTCAGTCAGGGTAACGGCGCGGAACCGAAGAGATCGTAAACGCAGTAGGGTGTGGTTGGCGCAGGACACGACAAACTTGGTATTAATGTTTGTCCGACAGTGGCGGCCACCAATGCTAGACAAGCATATTGATGACAGCTGCGCTCAAGCGGCGCTTATGCCTGTGACGAATGCTATTGTACAACGTAGCCGGACATCACGTACTCGTCTTCGCACCGATTTTACGCCAACAATTCCTTACGTTTATCTAAAACACGTGCATGATATTCATCTGGTAAGGTGCAGCTAGTGTACGCGGAAAGACCCCACTAGGACTGCCGTGCGCTATAATACTCATACACTTAAAGCGTACACTAAACATGCACGTTATTAGAGCGACATCATCTACGTGCCTCCTGTATTTTGCCATCGCTGATGGTACCAAGTGAATAGTCAGAATGATGATAATCAAGAGGTTAATATTTATATCTTACTCTATAGTCAATCCTATTCACTCGTATCCGCA
This sequence comes from Amblyomma americanum, assembly GCF_052857255.1. Taxonomy (NCBI): domain Eukaryota; kingdom Metazoa; phylum Arthropoda; class Arachnida; order Ixodida; family Ixodidae; genus Amblyomma; species Amblyomma americanum. Next base: position 124,787,764 of record NC_135499.1, read on the forward strand.
AGCTTTTGAGTATTTCGGAGCGATGTTGAGTGCGATATGCGAACCCATCATAACTGCGCACAACAAATCCTACAAGACAAGCATGGGGGCTCAGAAAAGCTTTTTGATTAAATAAAAACCCGGCCGAAGTTTTCTTTTAACAATTTGGCGCATACGTACAAATAACAGCTGAACTTGAGACAAATACAGGAATGAAACATGTAAAAACGACACGATAAATTTTTAGACAATTTTTAAACGATAAATTTTTAGGAATTTCTTTTATATTGGCATCATTCTTAAAGTTCATTAGCTGTGAAACCTCAAGATCAAACAAGTGAAGCTTGAAAAAAAAAGAGGGCACAAACTTTTTGCGCACTTTTATAGGTTTCAAAATAGTTCGTTGCGTACACAACCACCCGCAGTCTATGAAACTTGAAAGTGAGACAGTAGCAAGAAAGACGACCAAGTACTGGGAAGCTATCGTAATCGAGAAACTCAAATGGAAAAATCAACCTCGAAAGCACTCTCTCAACATCGTCTTAAAGTATTTCTACTGCCGCTCACCTAACGAAAATGAACGGTGCTACGTAGGAGATGACGACTTAGGTAAACACTGAGTCGAATTAACACCACCACGAAACGCACTGAAGCAACCGACGAATGCATGCCTACGCTCACACCCTTGAGCGGCAGCAAAGAGAAGGGAATTGTGCGAAACGCACGTTACTCTACGGGAGTGAGTGAGTGAATAAACTTTATTGCTCTAATAAAGGAGTGTTGCTGCTTGCCCAAAGATTGCCGATGTCTTCCAGGCTGAGCGTGGTCGGCGCCCCTAGTCCAAGGCACCACTGTCCCTGGCCATCCGGCATGCGTGGCTCACTAGGTCTCTTTGGACCTTGAGCTGGCTGCTGGTTAGCCGGTCCTCCCACTGCTCCGCATTTGGCTCTTTGTTACCTCGGAAAGCTACATTGTGTATGCATTCCCATGTCATATGATACAGCGTGGGGTTGCCCCGCACCACGGACATGTATCCCTATACTACTCCGGATACATCTTATGTAGAATGCGAAAGTTGTGGAAGGCTCCTGTTTGGAGTCTCCTCCAACATGTCGCTTCATCCCACGGGAATCCCAATTACCCCCGCGGTTAGGCCATCCCCCAACCAATCATTTTTCCCATCGCGTTCCACTCACTAGGGCTAGGAATTCGGGAAGTGCCTAGCCACTAAACAAGCGTTGGTTCCCAGATGAGCCGGCCACTCCAGCTCCCGAAGCCTTTGAAGCAAGCTAGCAACCATATATTTGTAAATACTTTATACCAGCAGGCACACCCTCGCAATGAAAAAAAAAAACATCGTTCATGCTTACCTGAGTTGGCAATCGAGGGGCACGACGTACGGCTCCTGCAGGAGCTCTTCTTGCCGCAACTAATATCGCAACAGAGACCGCCACGCTCTTGGCTCCTACAGAGGCGGCTAGAGAAGTGATATTCGGGTGTTGCATGGAACAGGCAGGTGCACCCTAAGCAGAATAGAGCTAAAAGGATAAAGCTGTCCGCTCTATAAGAGGATGTGCGCTAGGGGACAGGCTACTCACTTTTTACGACCATAGAGGCCTATTTGTGTTTATAGTGCGAGTGACTCAGACTCATATTGCTAGATCTGAGAGGGCGTTTTTTACCTCCCATACAAATGAGCTTATGTTTCCGGCAGCACATATCTGCCATTCTTCCCATCCCTTGCGAACACCGAACAGCAACAGTGCAAACAGCAACAATGTGGGCTTCTCAGAGTAACATTGTACAGTCCACGCTGATCTCGGGTTGCGGGCCTGATAAGCGGCGTGGGCAGCCAAAGAAAGCGTGTATCCGCAAGTATAGAGGCCACTGCGTTGTTCCTTTGATGACGACGAGTCAGATCGCGCTTCCCAGGCATGGTTGCATTGACCGCAACGTATTTTGAGTGCAAACACCGGCTTATATCGAATCTAAAAGCATGAAAACAGTCTGCAACATAGAAGATGGAATGTGTTCGTATTTATCTATTTTCGATATTTTCTGCTGTAGCTCAGGCCATGACTACGTCGGCGGGGAGGAAGGCGCAGAGTCTATGTTTCTTATCTTTACCGATCCCTGAATGCTGAGTGTGGCTGCTTACAGTTACTGTCGTCCGGATTTGAGAAGCCACCCATGCTTCGTGGACGCAGCCGCTGAGTTATAAAATATTGTCACGGCCTGACGTAGAGGCCAGCGGCGAGCACAGGCGATCATTGATGAGCACAGCGCAAAAGCAGGCAGGTCCGTCAGCAGCAGCGTCGTTGTCGCCGCGCGGCGATCGCGTTTCGTCTTTCTCTTCGCTACACTACCCCCCCCCCCCCCTCCACCCCCCTATAAACAAACATCGCCACGATGCTAATTCGAGAGCAAAAACACGTGGCGGAAAACCACACAAAGGCCCAGAAAATCCTGCTGACCGATGTAAAAGGCAGTGGGAAATGCTGGCGATTATCGCGCGTAATACGGCTTAAGCCGAACTACGTGCACAATTTGAGGGCGGGGGAACGACAAGGTGACGGTCGCGTTCCTTCGGGCAGCACCACGTAGTTCACTTCACCGATGCGGCGAAGAACCGTATACAGGCCGAAGTGGCGTTTCATGAGTTTGTCAGAGAGTCCTCGACGGCGTACCGGCGTCCGCACCCAGACCTTGTGCTCAGGGTAAAAATGGACTTCACGTCGACGGAGATTGTACCGACGAGCGTCTGTATGCTGTTGTTGCTGGAGGCGGAGTCCAGCGAGTTGCCGAGCTTCCTCCGCGCGCTCGCAGACTAGACGGGCATCACCGACTACGTCGACAGACGGCTCGTGTGGCAACGTAGAGTAGAGCATCATGGTGACCTTTCTGCCATGCACCATTTGGAAAGGGGATATACCTCAAAGTTGAATGGCGCAAAGGAACAAACACAGGAAGACACAGAGACAGAAAGAGCGCCTCTCTGTGTCTTCCTGTGTTTGCTCTTTTGCGCCATTCAACTTTATGATGAACCAACTAGCCCAACAGCAAGTACTTCTGGGACATACCTGTCGTCTCTTGGACAAAAATTATTGTGGGACTATAAAAAGAACGAAAAATACAGTATCTCTGCCCGTGCCAATAAGTATAACGGGTTTTCGATTCTTGAGCAGCGGTATCATACGCGAATGTAACGTAGGGCAGCATCTCGTCCCAACTGCGACGGGCGACGTCCACATACATGGCAATCATGTCGGTCATCGCCTTATTCTGCCTATCCGTCAGCCCATTGGTTTGCGGATGGCACGCCGTAGTTCGGCGGAGGCTGGTAGCAGCTGAGACGGAGGAACTCTTGTGTGAGCTGCGCCAGAAACGCCACCCAGGTCAATGATCAAAATGGCAGGGGCACCGTGATGGAGCACAACGCACTCAATAAAAAAATTGGGCTGCCTCAACAGCCGTCGCCGACGGAAGTGCTCGCGACTCGGCGTATCGCGTCAGGTAGTCCGTGGCTATGATAATGTACCTGGTACCCGACTGCGACGCTGGAAATGGGCCTAAAAAATCATCTTCGATTGTGTGGCACGAAGCATGCGGTGGGTCGAGCAGCTGGAGAAATCCAGCTGGTCGTGTAGGCGACAAGAAAGCCTGACAAGAAAACCCGACGGCCAGGACTTAGTACCGGGCTCAAATTACGAGGCGGGGTGCGCTGCATGAGATGCGGTACTCCACGCTTCCACCAAATTTCACGGCTTGACGTAGACGCCGGCGGCGAGAATAGGTGATAGCAGGAGCACAAAAGCAGGCAGGTCCGCCAGCAGCAGGGTCGTTGTTGTTGTTGTTGTTACCCCCACATACGGGCATTGGCCAAGAATCGAGGGGCACGGAGAGTTTTTCAGATAATTATTTCCTGAACGAAAATGAAATGAATGCTAAGGAAGGAAGAAGGAAACAAAAAGGAACAGCAAAATGAAACGGGAAGTGCATAACGCACGCAGGAGATCGACACAGCGGTTTATAGCTGAGTTGTTTAATGATAATGATAATTGAAATAATGAAAATAACATTGAAAATGTTACTGAGGTAGATGATTTGATTAAATTTTAAAAATTTGGACGGCGGTAAAAACAGACTTGTGGCTGTACCCAAGTATGGTGGCTCCAAACGACAATCAGACTGAGCTGCTCAAACAAAGGCCAAGCTGTTGTAATGCTTCTCTAAAACCGTCATCGCATCATAGAATACCGGCGACAAAACAATAAGAAATAGTCTATGGTTTCGTGCTCACCACCAAATACGCAGACGGGATTAAGCGTCAACCCAGACCTGTGCAAATAAAAATTTAAGGGCGGGATCTGGCAGCGGAGCCTTGATAGAGATACCTCAAACTGCCGTGAATGGCATGATTGCCTGCTCTACGAATACCTCAGGTGCAGGTAATCATCAGATCTTAAAAGCGATCCAGTTGTCATTGTTAACAAATTCTGTCGCCGGAACCTCGCTGCTGTAACGTACGCTGTAGCCGGAACGATAGGTAGCACGGGGCCATTCAGGGACGCTTTTGCCATGCAGTCCGCAACGTCATTGGCTGTCACACCACTATGAGCTGGTACCCATATCATGTGAACAAGGCTCAGATGTGCAGGGAGTAATGAATGGAAGGCGTTCAAGATTGGCAAATTCACAGCCAAAGCAAGGGACGAATACAAAGAAAGAGAGTCTGTAATGACAGCCACTGAAGAGAAAGAGGGCTCTAGTTTGCGAAGAGCAAGCACCACCGCCAGAAACTCCGCTTGGAAAATTGGGGTGTAGTTGGGAAGCCGCACAGAAAAGACGAATCTGGAAGCGGGCAATATATTCCCACCCCTGCCTTTTCATCACGTTGGCAGGCGTCATTAGCTATTGTTTAGCTAATAGGCAGGCTTTGTAAATCATCTTCTAATCATCCATTTAAAATGCGGGGTGGTAAATGTTTAGCATTTTTCGGGAAAATATCATCATAGACAATTTCTACAGGAGACCCACTGTTTTTAGCGGGAGGATGTTATACTATAAAACATTTAAAGGATAAAGCAAATTTTGTACCATAACTAACTGCGGTGTATGAAATCTAGGCCAGTGGACTCCAAAAAAGGAAGTCAACTGGTAACAAAAAACAGACAAGCAGCGGTGTAAATTTTACTCATATATCCTTAGCTACGTCTGAACAGTTACGAATTGAAATCAATATAATAAAGGAGAAATACGGGCTTCAAGATGAAGCACGCCCATTGGCCACAAATTTGGGGAGGCCAAGGCACATCCGAAGTGCTTCCGGCTCCTAAAGAACGAGCGGGCGAATTTTGTAAGCAGCTGTACCAGAAAAGAGCGCAGATCCAAATTCTGAAATTGGTCGGACATAAAAAACAAATATCAGCAAAAGTGCATCTATCTGCATTCCACACCGGGGATTACATAGTCTACGGAACATGCCCACAGCACGAGCCCCTTTCGCTGAAACGTGGTCAATGTGGGAGCGCCATGTGAGGCGGTCATCATAAATGACACCAAGATATTTTAATGACTAACTTGAGGAATATTTTATCGCTGGTAAATGAGAGACAGATTAACTGGATATTTCATTTGAAAAACAAGTACAGCGCGCCTGTTTACATTTAAGGTGAGTCGTAAGTCACACAACCAACTTTCAAGCAAATTCAGGTACAATTACAGGCCCACATAGAGAGATTGAATGTCAGCGGCAGCCGTGAAAAATGCAAATTCGTCCGCATAAACGTACGTGCAATTTTGTTGATGACTGAGATTAGAGCTCATTAGAATAATAAAGAGCAAAGGTGACAGGACTGCCCCTTGAGGAACACCTCTGGTTTATTTATATCGTCCAGAATTTACACCATTTTGGTAAGCAATAAACAGTCCATTTTCGATATCCACGCAATTAACAAATATGGAAATTGCAGAGTCTGCAATCTTTGCAATAATATGTAGTGTTTTACGCTGCCATAAGCTTTGGCTACATCTGATGTCACCAACGCAGCATGCATTTTTTTAGTGCCGCGCAAGACGAATGCGACTCTCAACATCGGTGTGAGCATTCTATATGAAACATTTTTGACGGAAATCAATTTTACAGGGACTAAGGATATTATTGCGGTCCACAAACTTCGAAACAAGTGGGATTATGACCCTTTCAATTAACTTAAGCACGTTTGATGTCAATGAAATGGGTCTAATATTATCCAGAGAATAGCCACCGCCATTGTTTTTAGGTAAAAGTAGTCAAAAACCGATGAGTGATGCTTAACGCAATAGTACTCTCAGATATATTTCTGTAAACTGCACGTCTAACATCTTCGAACAAAAATTTTGAATACTGCAAAATTGTAAGGTAGTGGTATGAAAATATTTAAGATAATGTTCATTTTTGTGATGGTTTGAAAATATTTAAGATAATGTTAATTTTTGTGATGTATAGGAAAATCTTTCGTTTAAAGTGTTTTCATCGCCCGCATAGAGCACTCAACACTGCCATAAAAAACAATTGGGGAACGCTTTTGAGAACAGCAGAAACGTTTATTGTAAAAATGCAAGCATGCCAATGGGAGATCTGCAGATATGTTGATTGCTATAATGAAATATTACAATATATCAATAAATTGCGTTGGTAAACTTTCTCCCGTTAAAAAATGCTTTTGCGCAGAATAGTTCGGTACGGTCGGGATTATTGAATCACGAGTTATTTCTCTGCAAAGTCAGCGAAACAAATAATTTATAATGCTTTATTTGTATCCTTCCTAGAACAGCTACTTACTATTGGGCCCCACTACGACAAATTTAAACAGACTACTAAGAATGCTCAAAAGAACTTTTCATGTAATTGCAGAATGTAAAATGCGCAGAATCTATTCCTCCTATTTCAAACAGTTGGACGCACAGAGCTCACACGGATTATGCCGGTTCATACTGTCTTGCGGGTCTGCAAAATACTCAAATTCTCTTCTTTATGGAATAGCAGGCTTGTTGAGAACTAATCTGCCGTATCCCACTAGAAGTCCAGAACGGTGCAAAAACCCAATATGCCGTGTTAACTACTGCAGACATATGCTCCAAAATGCATTACGATATGCTTAGAGTAAGTTAGACATCATATTTACACACTAGCGGTTTCTGAGGTTAACCAATCTTTCAATATATATACTTGCTGGGCGACTTTTCTTGATTGTGTATCTGTGTTCTTGTTTAGATTAATCTGTACAAATTTTTGTTTGTGTATGCTCTAATCTACTAGTACTTTCATGACATAATTTCTTTCATATCATAAGGCTGCAACTGTTTGTAATTTTCACCAAGTTTTCGTGCTTCTCGCTGCCACCCTCAAGCCGTTGTAGAGCGGCTTCCCCCCCCTCCCCCCCGTACACTTTAATGCATCTATAAAAGTTGAATGAATGAAAAAAAAGTGAACAGCGACGAACTTCCTCACTGGGAGAGCCTTGTTGAACAGCGGCCAATTACAGCTTCCTTCCTATTCTCTATTTATTACAGAGTGACGCAAATGGCCTGATGCATGAAGCTCTGAAGCTGAAGACGCTACGTTTAACTGATTATTTCCTTAGGGATTCCTTGAAGCTGCTTTTTGCAAATGGCATAAGAAGTTGCGGCCTGGATGCGATGTACTCCTTTGAGGTTTATTTAATAGTGTGTTTGATGTTCATCGGCTTGTCTCCAAGTAAAATTAAACGTTTTCTGCTCTTTTATAGAATAAAAGGAAGACAAGCCTCCGGCTCTCGAACCCTTCAGCGCCATGATAATAATGAGGTAGTAGTCATCTTCCAGTCAGTAATCTGCGGAGCTTTGCTGAGTCAATAACAAAAGTATTTAATACTTCTCCAATAGATGCTGGAGAATGCAGTAGAAAATGGTAATACAAATTAGCTTTTGTAACAAATGGTGAGAGAGAGGAGGCCGTGCAGTAGTTTGGGTTGGTTCTTGTGTGTAATGTTTTCTGTTCTTTTGTTAATGGAGTTTAGGACAGGTTAAAAGTAAGTGAATATCGCTAGTAAGCGCTGTGTTCCACCTACTTGTTTCTTTTCTGGACAAATTGTGAGCTAAAAGCTGAAGAACTTCAGCTATGGACACTTTTTTAGCAACTATTCACTCATTAGTTAGGTTGCGTTGGCTACAAGATCCTCGAGGTGAAGCATTTCGCAAACTTTCTGCTTCTTTTGCGTCAGCGCTAAGCGAACGTCGACAAAAACTGCATACACAATTTGAAACTGTTCGTCTTATTTTGCCTGAATGCTTCCTCTTTTGTTGAGCTACAAATAGCGACGAAGAAGACTCACTTTTTTATCGTCATAGAATGTGCGCAACTTGAAATGCGTCTGTTAATCTTGCACCAACAAATATTTACGTGCAGCAAGGAATATGCATTTATGATGTTATGTTAAAGCAAGAGTTCTCTTACCCAATACTAATGATCAGGGTGAACTAATTATTTGAGTTTAAAAAGAAAGACGCCCGTAGCATGGCATCGATATTTTTTCATCATTGTCATCATCAGCCAGACTAGGTCCTCGTCCTCAGCAGGACAAAAGCCTCTCCAATATTATCCAAAACTGTTTTAGTCTTTGCTTTGCTCAAACATTGCTTGATTGCTTGTACAAGCAGGCCCCAATAAACATTAGATGCAAAGGCCTATTATTCGTCGCCAAGACCATTCATATTGAGGCCCCGATTTTTTTTCTGTTTTCCTCCAATAGATTCGATGTGGCAAGGACAAAGAAAGAAGCAATCGGCAGCCTTCCAGCCGTGTAGTTAAGCCGCTGTCATTCTGCGCGCCAAGTCCGTTCAATGGCTCCACTCGCGGACTGTTCCTGCAACATTTTCAGCTTTCCAAACTGCTTTCATTGTCTCCAGACACTCAACTATGCGGTGCCGCTGGTAAAAGATTGATTCTGTCGAACTCTGGCAAAGCAACAAAATGACGGCTCGTGGCCCTGGATAATCGGCGAAAGACCGCTCCTTTCAATTCCAGACACACAGCGTAATGGGGATGAAGGAGGAAGAGTGGGGCAGCTTGTTCACAGTGTGCAGTGTTTTTTGCTTCTTGCACTCGCCGCTAAAACCTAGTCTCGCCTATCTGAGGAAAGAGGAGGACACTATAAGGGGAGGCGTACTCTGGTGAGAAAAAATCGCGCGCAGTAGCTTACTAGAAAGACTCCATGATCTTTAACTTTCACAACATGGCGGCTCGCCTGACATGAGAGCCCGAAATTGCTTGATTACCATATTAGTTTTTTACGAAGAGCACACGTCACAAAAACATTTCTTTTTTCAGACCTTTTCTGCGGAGCTCAGACTATTGGTAATATTTTGTCTGGCCTTCGGTATTTAGTATAAAGACTCAAGCTTGCCTTGAGCAGGTGCCCTCACTGGTGTTCCTTAAAACGCAGCGCACGAATTCTCTGCAAAAAAGCCGCAATTTGTCGCATACAATTCCCCGCTTTGAATGTTAGAAGGACTTTCTGCTGTTAAGTATGCCGCATGGTCACGCTCGGGTGCCAGCTAGGGTATAAGACGAATATTTACTGGGTTACCGCGTACCACTGAGCATTTCATTTCCTCTCAGTTTATGTCGATGATATGTGCTACATTATTAAGTAGTCATCCTCATCCAAGTTAAAATTTCACCTGAGGAATGAATGCATTTCACTTGTCTTGAGATGCGTGCGAACAATACTGCGCTTGCTTAGCCCTCAGCTGGCAGGGCAAACAAAATTAACGTGAAATGTACACGTCCTCCACATGTAAAACAGGGCACGTGAACGGAGGGAAACTTACACAGTGTATACCACTACAGAAGCAGATGCGTATTCGTGCAGCGAGGCCGCGTGTGACTCATTCAGCAGAATAGTGTGGTCCGGATGAAGCAGCGACATTCTTCCACAAACGTGTGCTCAGTTTTCATTTGGGCGACCTGGAACAATGCATATTCAGATTCCCCCCAAAGTGGCGTTCATAAAATAAGTTTATCTTCTTGTGATATAAAAAAATTTACAGCACTGTTTTTATTTAAGCCTAATCCATACGTGATGTCTTTGGTACAGTGTAAATGCTATCTAGAATAAGGTCAAATCACTTCACACTAATTTGTAGACGAAACATATATATGGAATCTTTCTTTACAATAATGGCGCTCTATATCTTTCAGCTGCATGGAGCCGAAAATTGGAAGACGAATAAATGCTGGTGCGAGAAGCGTTTTGCGTATTTTCTTCGCGTTCCTATATATGAGCAGTGCTGTGCAAGTGATTATGCGTGTGTAAAATATTATCGTTTGCACACAGGCGATATCATGATTTGAACAGCGCGCTGCGTTAATATGTTTCTTCCTCCTTCTGTATGTATCTCAGCTCGCGCTGTTCATTTCTTGACGCTTCATAACTAACTAGCCCACCAAAACACCTCAGTCCTACGGACCTAACCGTGCCTGACACTGTCCGTCCGTCCGTCCGTCCGTCCGTTCGCCTTCCTGCCTGCCTGCCTGCCTGTCTGTCTGTCTGTCTGTCTGTCTGTCTGTCTGTCTGTCTGTCTGTCTGTCTGTCTGTCTGTCTGTCTGTCTGTCTGTCCGTCCGTCCGTCCGTCCGTCCGTCCGTCCGTCCGTCCGTCCGTCCGTCCGTCCGTCCGTCCGTCCGTCCGTCCGTCCGTCCGTCCGTCCGTCGGTCTGTCTCTCCGCCTGTCTGTGTTTGCGTCCGTCCGTCAGTCCGGCCGCCTGTCTTTCTGTCTGTCTGTCTGTCTGTCTGTCTGTCTGTCTGTCTGTTTTCCTGTCTGTCCGTCCGTCCGTCCGTCCGTCCGTCCGTCTGTCTGTCTGTCTGTCCGTCTTTCCGTCTGTCCGTCTCTCTGTCCGTCTGTCTCTCCGTCCGTCCGTCCGTCCATCTGTCTGTCTGTCTGTCTGTCTGTCTGTCTGTCTGTCTGTCTGTCTGTCTGTCTGTCTGTCTGTCTGTCTGTCTGTCTGTCTGTCTGTCTGTCGTCGGTCTGTCTCTCCGCCTGTCTGTGTTTGCGTCCGTCCGTCAGTCCGGCCGCCTGTCTGTCTGTCTGTCTGTCTGTCCGTCTGTCCGTGTCTGTCTGCCTGTCTGTCTGTCTGTCTGTCTGTCCGTCTTTCCGTCTGTCCGTCTCTCTGTCCGTCTGTCTCTCCGTCCGTCTGTCCGTCCGTCCGCCCGCCCGTCCGTACGTCCGTCCGTCTGTCTGTCTGTCTGTCTGTCTGTCTGTCTGTCTGTCTGTCTGTCGGTCTGTCTGTCTGTCTGTCTGTCCGTCGGTCCGTCCGTCCGTCCGTCGGTCCGTCTGTCGGTCTGTCTCTCCGCCTGTCTGTGTTTGCGTCCGTCCGTCAGTCCGGCCGCCTGTCTGTCTGTCTGTCTGTCTGTCCGTCCATTCGTCCGTCCGTCCATCCGTCCGTCCGTCCGTCCGTCCGTCCGTCCATCCGTCCGTCCATCCGTCCGTCCGTCCGCCCGTCTGTCTGTCTGTCTGCCTGTCTGTCTGTCTGTCTGTCTGTCTGTCTGTCTGTCTGTCTGTCTGTCTGTCTGTCTGTCTGTCTGTCCGTCCGTCCGTCCGTCCGTCCGTCTGTCTGTCTGTCTGTCAATGGGACAGCCTCGCCGTAGCTCAGTTGGTAGAGCAGCGAACGCGAAATTCGGAGATCGTGGGTTCTCATCCCACCGGTGGCATGTGGTTGTTTTTATTCTGCTTTTATTACTCTCCTATTGATAAACGTACGATTTAAAAAAAAAAGACATCCCCTATGCTCCTTCGTTTTCATGACTGTCGGCTGATCGTCATATATGCCATACCGAGCACCTCATCCATCCCCTTGTTTCTCTGTCTTTCTGTGACGTTTCGCACCTAGCACTGGAGGTACACATGGAGTATCGAACATCGTGCAGAAAACTTGGGCGACGGACGACGCGGCGCGTAAACCAGTGGCTTGGGTTCGCAAGCACGAACAAGGGCAAGTGGAGCAAGGACCGTTGCGTCCACCTAAGCGTTCCTGGCAGGATCATTGGGCTGAGGTCAAGCGTAAGGCATGTGCGGAGTCTAAAGTGTGGGCGCTCGAGAGCAAGCCGACCGTAAAATATCGCGAGGTCCTCAAGTACGGGTTGGCCAAGCAGAAGTCAAGCTATGAGTGAAGGACACATACATGAAATTTGTGCTTTATGCATAATCATTAGTAGGAAAATCACACTGGGAAACCAGCAAGCGCTCATCCATCCGAACTACCACAAATTTGCGATCTCCCTATATATTTCTTTCACTCACTCTAAAAGCGTGCCTACCACAGGGGTACAGGTGATGAGGCCGCATAAAGGCAAACCATTTGCTCAATATTCCAGCTGCTTCTCTTCCTTTTGTTTTGTAAAAATGTAATTAGTGCCACTGTAAATCTCATGGGACCCTGAAAGATCCATCTTATGGTGTTCATTCACTAGTACTCCAAACCTTTCATGAAAATGCACTGCAATCCCTGATACGCTGTCTGCAGCTGCTTGGGGCCTAGCAGTCTGGCACGCTTTCGGACCGCTCTTGCAAAGATGTTTTACAGCGCACAGTTCTTCCAGTGGGCCCACAGGCGCTCTAAATGCACGGCACCATTTCGAGCCTCGCAAGTGGCCGGCGTGTACGCAGAGACCCAGCAGTGGAATACATCGCGGGTGGCTGCCGAACGCGTTCTTTCTACGAAGATGTAGAAAGGTAGAGGAAATACGTGCTCTGTTGTTTACAACCTAGATTGCAAGAATTGCAACAGAAAGTTAAAGGTGTGGGATGAGATCGCGTGCGAGCGTCACGGAACCAACCTGCACTAGTGTATTGCTGCGTTTCGCACCCGTTCGCAGTGCACCCTTTTCGAGCAGGCGAACGCCACAAACACTTTTGTCAGAGCTAGATAATCAATCTATAACGAAAGGTTTCGATGTTGGAAAGTCTGCAGGATAAGTTCGCAACCTAGCCCTATGAACAAGGTGTTCCGCTGCCGAAACACTGACTGACAGTAGCTTTCAGCTGCTGTCAGTTGCGTCTGCGTGCGTAGCGAGACCCCGTTGCACATACGCTAAGGTGTGCTTGCGGTGGGGCTTTTAGTAAAAGGAGCGCCGGAGGTTGAATTAGGAAAGGAGAAGAAGGACGAATAATGCTCCTACATACCGCTACTGCAGACTATGCAGTACAAAGCCGTGCAACCGGAAAACGCTTCCCGTCAGTCCGCGCATTACATTCCGTCTTGGTGTTACTGTTGATGTTCACTCGCAGCGCGGTTTTCGTGGACCCTATCGGAATAAAGCATTTCCGTTACGGTTGCTGTAATGGGTGGTTCTCTCTCCCTCGCGATCCATGGGAGCTAGTCACTAAAAAGGACCTCGCTGGCCAGCTCTCACAGTGAAGTTTTACCACCAACAAGACATCGAGTACTCTCATGTCCGCATATCGAGTATGGAGCGTACCACAATTTTATGTATGAGGCCTACATAATTTTAAACTTCGTTTAACATGAACGCGTTGCCATGCGCACGTTATTACAATTATGTCGGGGAACCCTTCTAAACGACTGCACGCCAGCAAGTGAAGGTTGCTTGATGCATGATACAGCTGCCGTTATGGATAACATTTGTGTATATATTTATTTTGTCGCCTTTTTGTGCTTAAGAAACCAGCATAATACGTTTTAGGTTTCCGAGGTACTGTTAAAATTTTTTGCACAAATGCTTACGATGTGCATGCGAACATTTTAGAGCGGTGTATGCATGCATTCAAACAATACGACAACCACCTGCGTTGCAGCAGGAGCATTAAACCTTGCTGTTTTACATAATAACAATAAAAAGCAGCCATCGAATCCTTCAGAATAAGGACAGACAAGCATTCAAGCGATTCATTTGTTGGTTCGAAGAAGCAGAAAACAGAGCGGCTCTCCGCGACATGGAGCCCGATCGCATTTTCGCGCCTCAAGTGATAAAATCAGGGTTCTGAAATGTTCTCTTTAAGTTTTGGCCATACCTATAGTGTCGTTTTCTCACTCCTTTACAACCGCATCAGCCGAAACATTGGCTATCGGAACCGAAACTCCAGACGCAGTAGCCGTCGCGACGAGGAAGGCGCCGATCAGTCAGGAGGCGTATAATGGCGGCGTGATCACGTGATCAAAGATGGCATCCCCTGATACGACGCTGTAAATCGTCTACAGCCGCTCCTATGAAAGGAAAAACGAAAGCAATGAGCAGACGGCAAGGGCACAATTAAAGCGCTCCTAAAGCGGTATTCAGACAGGCGACGGAATTCATCCGTAAGCGAGGGCGGCTGCACACACGTCACGCCTTCGATAGGCCACGCAGCGACACAGCTTTCAGTTTTGCTCGTCCGGCCGCCGCCGCCGGAGGAGGGGGCGGTTCATTCAGACGTCAGCAGCGATCTCCGTCTACCTGGGAGATTTGACGGCATGTTGGTTTCGATGAGATGTGTAGGGCGCAATCCGCTGCCTTCTGTATTTCTGTTATCATTTTTTGGAGTACCTTTTCTCTTATCTTTTTATTTTTCTGCGTTTATAATATTTTCTTCATCTCGTCTATTTATTTTTTTGGCCCCACTTTCCTTCTACCACCACAAGCCCGCTCCTCCAGCATGGCAGCAGACCTTCTGGCCCCTTCTTTCGTTTTCGACCCTTCTCGCTCGGCCTCTGCAGCCTGGTGGCTTTGCTAGCCAGCATCCCTCTCGGCGGCTCCCCGCTGCCTGCGTGAATTGCGAATCCGGGAGCAGGGGCCGAGTTTGGCCAGCCGGTGACTTCGCGCAAAACCTCCGTCTGAATACCGCCTAAAGGGGAGCAGAATTCATCAGCGACAGATCGCTTTTGAAATGTTGAAACGAATCCTCAGTCTGACTTATTCCCTAACATCAAGGCATCGGATATCGCCCTAAACTCAGTGCCGTAAAGTGAAAAGTGCACAGGCGATCGCACGATGCGATGCGACAAATGTGCGCCAGCAGTATTGGCTGTGGATTTCGCTTCTACAATGGACGCCTTTACGTTTCTACGTTGAACTGCATTTCGCCGTCCAGTTCTGCGTGTACGCATCAGAAGTGTGGAACTGAGTTGATAAGTGTCTTTGGAGGATGGTAGTGGGCGAAGCTTATGTAAGCGGGTTCTTATCTGTAGGGTTGGTTGGTGGTGTGTGGCGGCTTCTTGAAGGTGATGGTGAGTCGGTGACGATGGTACAGATTTGATTGCGGGGGAAATATTCTGGTGAATGAAGAATGGAGGAGCGAAAAGATGGATCGGTAGTGGGAGGAGGCCTTCTTAGAGGCGGAGGCGGCATCGCTAGGCGAATATGTTTTGGGAAAGTGGGACTAGTAATGCTAACGCACTAATAAAAAAGGCACAGGAGTTATCCCTCCATGAAATATTGGCGTTGTCGTAACCATTATTCACTAAAAACCCAATAGACACTCTTTTAGAGACTGAAAGTGGCTGAACCTCTATTTGCGAACGAAGTAGAAATGCTGCGGCTACCTGTATTTATCCCATTTTTTGGCTCACAAGCAAGAGTAATTGTCGAATAGCACCAACACAGGATATGTTCTATGCCATGCCACATTCGCAGAGGCTTTGTGGGGTAGAGCTCTGCTCGAAACAAGGGCGCAACTCGCTCACAAAGAGGCAGTCCCGCACATAAAATCGCCCCCCCCCCCCTCCTTAAAAAAAATTAAGAAGCTTGCTCCGTTTGACGTGCGCTGGCGTCTCATGCGCTCTTGCCGCCTTTCATCACAATTATTACCAATTTTTTTTTTCAAGCTGTGCGGAACAATGTGACCATTTCTGAATGCAGATTGTTCTCTCGGCGTCTGTAATTGTAATTTCGCTTCCTTCTCGCCTGCCGAACCAGTGGTTCTCCAGACTGTGACGTCGTCAACGTAGAGCCCGTGACGGATGCCAGGCTGATCGGCGAGCATGTGTGCGAGGGGGATCATGGTAGCTTTGAAAAACACCAGCAGCGAGATTATCGAACCCTGTGGGGTGCCTTTGCGGAGGAGAGCTGTTCGTCAGACTTAAGTCCGCCCACGCTGATGGTGGCTGTTCGGTCAGTGAGGAAATTCCGCACGTAGTGTAGCATATTTTGTCCGCATCGGAGATCTCCGAGGCTAGTGATGATAGCCTCGTGACTGATGTTATCAGAGGCTCCTTTGATGTATGCGGCTAGGATAATTCCCTCATTTCTGTGTGAGATGTGGTCCAGGATATCCTCCTTGAGTTGCAGCATGATGTCCTGTGCAGAGAGATGCTTCCGGAAGCCGAACATGGTGTCCGGAAAAAGTTGCTTGCGCTCAAAGTGTTCTGTCAGTCGGGTGTGTACGATTCGCCCAAACCATTTACCCACGCACGACGTGAGCGAAACGGGGCCGAGGTTGTCCAGGTGTGGGCGCTTGCCTGGATTGGGGATTTTTATTATTTCTGCGTGCTTCCACTCCCGTGCTATCGTTCCGATCTCCCAGATCTCATTGAAGCAGCGAGTCATTTCTCGGATTCGCTCGTCTCCCGCGTTCCCATGGACACCATCGGGGACTTTGCTCGACTCTGCGGGATGAGTTGCGCCCCTGAAAAATCTGAATGCTTTCGCGTCCGTAAAAAGCCCTTCAAAAAGGAGCAAGTCAGTCTTCACTTGCAAGACCACGAACTCCGAGATGTCCAGACTATCCGTATCCTTGCCATGGGGATCCAGATTCACGGGGAACGACAATACAGCATCCCGAGGCTCACCCACACCACAGACCATATCTGCGAGATGATCCGCCGCATTACCAACTGGCGGGGCGGTCTTGAGGAACGGGACGCATTACGCGTGGTGACCGCGCTGATCATTCCACGGTGGACATACCGCCTACCCTTCCACAATACCACCACGACTGGAGAGGAGAAAATAGAAGCCCGAATCCACAAGGCCTATAAAATCACACTTGGTCTTCCGATCTCTGCCTCAACCAATGCCATCCATTTGATGGGCGCCTTCGGTACCTATATGGACCACAAGGAAGCCCTAATAACTGCTTAAGAACGCCGCCTGCGCCTAAGCTGTACAGGCATCAGGACACTACAGCGGCTGGGACGTCACCCCCAAGCAGAAAACGTTCACGCACCACGGACCAGGCTACACCTGGCCACCCGCGGAGAGTATCACGTCCTTCCAATTCCAACCAATATGAACCCGATACACCACGGTGCACGACGAAAGGCCCAAGCCAATCAAATACAACATAAGGTAGTTCGTCGCAAAGTAAATATTCTTTACATTGATGCCAGCCTCTGCCATGGTCGGGCGGCTGCGGTAGCAACCGTCACAACCAATCTCGGGCAGCAGATAGCCAGCGCCATGGTTCAAAGCCAAAACAGCATAGCGGACGCTGAGGAAGTCGCAGTCTTGCTTGCCTCAAGCACGCTCACACCACCGAGCAAATGACTACAATTATGAGCGACTCGCAGCAAGCCTGCAATGCGTACCTCAATGGGAAACTCTGCCAAGCGGCCGCCCACATCATGAGGAATCTCACTCCCGGTACACACACCCGTCACAGTATTCTGTGGATCCTTGCCCACGAATGCACAGAGGGCAATGCGGCGGCGGACAGGATACCCCGAAGCCATACATTCCGAGCTCCGTCGCCATTCACCTCCGAACCTTCGTCTCCACTAACATACGGTGAAATTATAGACTATCACCGCCTTAGTCGCAGGAAATACGCAGCCCCCCACAAAGACCTCACTCGTCAGACAGCCACTATATAGCGAAACATCAGAAGCCCGCACACTACCAAACTTAGCTCGACACAATAAGATTTTGCCCGCAAAATAACGAACAGAGGCATGCCCGGCCTGCGAAGAGATTTCAGACATCCTCCACATGGTTTGGAACTGCACCGAGCAACGTAAAGCGCTCAGTTTATAGGAACTCAGACGTGAACACTGGGAGGTGAAGCTGGCTCACACAGAGCTCCCCCTTCAGCGCCACCTGATCGGACAGGCCTGGAGAGCCGTATTCACCAATTGTTTCCCGGACCTGGGTGAACCACCCACGTAATTACTTTTGTAACGGGGGCTTAGGTCAGCGCTCAGGAGGCAGCGAAACCACAGCGGCGACAAAGTCTCTGGTCTGTCTATGTCAGCAGGCTCTCGCTCTAAGCGATGGCAGTGCGGCTAGGATAATGCCCCTCTTCTTCTACACAATGGTCTTGGGGAGAAAAGCAGCCATCTTGGCGACTCATGGTGCCGACAACAAAACTGGGTCGCAGTACGGCTTGAGTCGTTGGACATGCACAGTCTCGAGACCACGTCGGCGGAGGTCGGAACACGGTGTGAGGGGCTCAATGATGTAGTTGACTGAGGATATGCGCTCCAGTACGCCGTAGAACCATGGTATTTCGGAAGAAGTTTCTTTGAGGGGCCGGGAGCAGTGGATGGGATCCACAGCCAGACGAATGAACCGTGTGGAAATCCGGATCAAGCTAACCTTCGCTATGGCAGTGTTTTCGGCGCCCCTGAGTGTCTACCATGAGCGACCGTTCTATCTGGCGGCAGTCTTCTGCATACTGGGGAGCTTCAGAAACAGTTGTACACTCCAATGATGCTGGGCTATATGGGAGAACTGTGTCGAAGGGATCTGATGGATGCCGGCCGTAGAGGAGAAAAAATGGGGCGAAACCGGTTGTGGTCTGAGTAGCAGTTAAATAGGCGTACGTAATATAGGATAGAACGAGCTCTCAGGTCGTGTGGTTGGCAGCAACGTATATCGCCACCGTGTCGCCCAGAGTGTGATTAAATCGTGCAGTTAGGCTATTAGTTTGCGGATTGTAGGCGGTACAAGTCCGATGAATTATATTGCACTCGGCGAGTAGGGTTTGAACGACGTGAGACAAAAAGACGACTCAGGACTTCACGAGGAGCACCGCGGCGAAGTATAAAGCGCTGCAAAATGAATGACGCCACTTCACGAGCTGTAACAGCCGGGAGCGCGGTGGTTTCTGCATACCGGGTCAGGTGGTAAATGGCAACAATGTCCCAGCGGTTGCCAGCAGCGGTGTACGGCAGAGGATTGTATAAATCTATGCCAACACGGTCGAAGGGGCGAGGCGGACAATGTAGTGGCTTCAAATCTCCAGCGGAGTGATGAGGCAGTTGCTTACGGCGTTGTCAGGACGGGCAGGAGCGCACGTACTTCAGTATGAAGTTATACATGCCGCGACAATAGTATCGGAGACGGATGCGAGTGTACGTCTTGAATATTCCCGCGTGACCGCATTGCGGGTCAGCGAGGAAAAAGGTGCAGATTTGGTACCGGAGATGTCGGGGAATGACGAAAAGCCATTTCCGCCCATCAGAGCTATAGTTGCACCGATAAAGCAGATCATAGATTGGCGACCAAGGACGCGGGACGCTGGAGCCGTATATGGGTCGGAGATAACGTCTAGAAGAGAGGCAATCTATTGATCTTAACGCTGCTCAGAACGCATGTCGCAGGTGGTGAGCGAAGGCGCAGCGGATTCGAAGGCGGAGAGGCTGGCAACCTCGGCCGTAGTGGTGAACGGGACAGGGCATCAGCGTCCTCATGCTTGCGACCCGACCGATATAAGACACGTAGGTTATAATCTTGTAGAAGGAGAGCTAGGCAACCGGAGGGATCTTTTAGGAAGAAAACCAACATAGGGCATGGGGGTCGGGGACCGCGTTAAAAGGGCGGCCATAGAGATAAGGTCGGAACTTGCCAAGGGCCCAGACAATGGCCAAGCAATCTTTTTTCCTTCCCGAAGTAGTTGGATTCGGCTTTCATGAGAGTGCGGCTGGCGTAAGCAACCACATATTCTTCGAATCCAGACTAGCGCTGGGCGAGCACAGCCCCGAGGCCAATGCCACTGGCGTCGGTTTGTACTTCGTTTGAAGCTGGAGGGTCGAAGTGACGGAAGATGAGTAGTGCCGGGAGGAGACGGCGCAAGGTGTTGTAGGCGTCGTCGCAGGCAGGCGACCAACTTGAAAAAAATTCACGTCTGCAAAGAACCTGAGTAAAAGAGGAAACAATGGCCGCAAAGTTGCGAATAAAACGTCGAAAATAGGAACAGAGGCCTAGGAAGCTGATCAGTTCCTTAATGCAAGTAGGCTTTGGAGACGCAGTCAAAGCACAAAGTTTGGCGGTTTCCGGGCGGGCGCCCTTCTTTGACACAATGTGGCCTAAAATTGTCAGTTCACGAGCAGCAAAGCGATACTTTTTTTATGTTCTGCTGAAGGCCGGCGTCGATAAGGCAGGTTAAGACGGGCTTCAGCCGGGGCAGATGAGTCGCAAAGCTGGGCGAAAATATATCGATGCCGTTGAGATAACACAAGCACGATTTCCATTTCAGGTCGCGCAGAATGGTGTACATCATGCGCTCGAAAGTAGCCGGAGCATTACAGATTCCAAACGGCATGACGGTAAATTCATACAGGCCATCAGGGGTCACAAAATGCGCTTTTAGGGCAACCGTCAGATGTCATGGGGACCTGACAGTACCCAGAGCGTAAATCGAGCGAAGAGAAGAGTTCCGCTCCTTGAAGGCAGTCCATAGCATCATCAGTGCTGGGAAGAGGGTAAACATCCTTTCGCGTGATCGTATTCAGGCGGCGGTAACCAACGCAGAAACGAATAGCGCCATCTTTCTTCTTCACGAGTGCCACGGGTGAGGCCTAAGGACTGTGTGAGAACTGAATCACGCCGCTATGAAGCATGGTGTCAACTTGTTCTTGAATAACTTGGCGCTCACTGGCGGAGACACGATATGGGCGCTGACGCAGAGGGGCGTGGTTACCGGTGTCGATATGATGGATGACAGTCGACGTGCGGGTCAAAGCGGGTTGGCGTGGATCGAAGGAGGAACGCTATTGATGAAGCAGCGCGAGAAGTTGAGTGCGTTTAGGTGCAAGGAAGACAGAGGCGTCGATTATCCTAGCGATGGCAGTGCGTCAAGGATAACGGCCCTCTTCTTCGCACTTTATAATAACAAAGTTTACTCTCTCTCTGTTTCGGCGTCTGTAGCGTAACCAGTAACGCGCCCGTTTCCTTTGGCGGAGGGCTCCGCAGAGCGGGGTAGCTACAGTTTCCAAACTGAAACTGAGAAACATTATGCCGCCACCATCTGGGAGACGTAGAAATAACGAGCGTTAGCTGTTTCGTAGCACAATCTATCGTCCATGCGATTTATTCGATGTATTACCACGTGATAAGGCTACTTTTCCATACCTCACGGCAAGCGGGCGCCTACCGCCTGGTTAGCTGCCGAGTGCTGATGTCACAGCCGACATGTTAAGCCTAACCATTTATAGCTAAATATTACCCAATTAGACGATATTGGTGTCTAACATATACTCATCGAGCCCGTTACGAATATTCCATTAGGTATATCATGACTCATCGATTAATTAATTAGCAATTATATTTAAGCTTAACCATAACTCAATAATAAGTTCATTAGGTATCTAACGTGTTTCACTCATCTAGGAGATTCCAAATATCTAATTCGTTTTATAATGACCTCATTATTTACTTAGTTATAAGCCAAAAACATGGCCACGTGACAAGTTAATTATGACCACTCAAAATCAGTGACCTCACCACTGAATCAGCAATTCGATATACTAATGACAGCGCCAATCAATCACCAATTGGGTTGTTATATGGATTTAATGTCCATATAACAACCGCAATCTTGAATTCCCCGGACTTGGAAAATTTCACGCCGAAGGGAGGTGTGAGCAGACTCCAAGAAATCGAGAAAAGTGATGAACAGGAGCAAATGGTCTTAAAACAATTGAAGACAACAGGATTCCGCTTGAAAAAAAAAACATAAAAGGAAAGAAAATGAGGCAGTGACTGTCTCACCTATCTCGATGGACACCTGAACCGCGCCATAAGGGAGGGATAAAGGAAGGAGTGAAAGAAGAAATAAAGAAGGAAAGAAAGGAAGGAGGAAAAATAAACAGAACGATATAAAGAAAGGAGAAACGAAATATGGATAGAAAGAAGGAAAGAAAGGAAGGAGGAAAAATAAACAGAACGATATAAAGAAAGGAGAAACGAAATATGGATAGAAAGAAGGAAAGAAAGAAAGAACGAAAGAATGAAAGAGAGAAAAAAGAAAGAACAAAAGAACGAAGGAGAGAGAGAAAGAAAAAAGAACGGAAGCAAGCAAGAAAGAAAGAATAAATAAGGAAAGAAAGTTGTGCCGTAGTGTTGGTCTCCGAAAAATTTCGACCCCCTGGGGATCTTTAACGTGCACTGTCCTCGCACAGCACTCGGGTGCTTTTTGCGCTTCACCTCCATCTAAACGCGGCCGCCACGGTCGGGTTTGAACTGGCTGTGCTTTTTTCCAGTTTGTTTAAAACTGTCTCCGCTTCTACTAAAACAGACGTGTCCAGCCAAAACTATTAGTTACCGACAAAAAGAAAGTCTTGCGCAGGTCCCCAGTGACCGATAATGCGCTGACTCCGTCCACACCAACTCGGTCATTTTCCCATTTCCTTTCAGCCTCTCTGCAACACTTGCTTTCCCTACCATTCACAGCGAGCGCCCTGTTTTCGAAATAACGGAACCACTCTGAATCGAAAAATATGATAAAATATACTGTGTGTCTATTTCTTGGCGCCTGTTGCCACTGCGCGTCTTCTTTCAATCATCTGCGTTGGTAAAGAATTTAAATTGCGTGCAGAAGTATGTTGGGGAACCAGGCAGACACCGCATTATACGTCAAAAAATCTACATCCCCAAAAAACGGCTTCCACGTTACTTGACTTCTTACGCAAGGAGTTCAAAAGAATAAGGACCTAATAAGAAATAATTAAGCCGAATAAGAACTTTTCCTCCTGGTTTTTAGGTGCTACGCTAAAACTATGTGTTGTATGTATTTTAAGCTCAATTTAATTAGAGCGATGCTGCATAGTCTATTTCGAAAGAGGCTTTCTATTGCACTAATAATTCTGCGCAAAGTGGACACGCATGAATCCGTGATGAAGAGAAAGTTTACTAAATACGGGCAACACCAAACGAACGCCACAAATATTCGTTTGCCATAAAAGCTTTTCAGGAATATGGTGGCAGAATCTGATCGCTTACCACTTTTCGCACTTTGCGTCAATGGTGCGCTCCTCAGAGCTGTTTGCTAACTGTATCTCGGCTCAGGCGGTTTGTTTATTGCATCAGTTTAATCCTGCGCTGAGACTCTCGTTCGCGCACTGCCTTGTGTGGAAGTGAGAAAGAGATGCGGTCTGCATGTCTCAAGGCGTTTCGGATAAGGAGGTAGTCTGGCGCGCCTATATATACAGCAATGAACACAACACGATTTGCGCTGGAAGCGTCTGGGCGCGGGAGATGTTTGGACAGGCAATCCGTGCTGCCTCTCTTACACGTGACATCGAAGGACGAAGACTGATGCTGCGAAGCGAGTCCCTCGCCCACCAGCAGCAAGTCATCCGCCTGGCGGCTAAAGCCGCGAAGAAACACTGTCGCTTCGCCTGTCTTTAGTCGCGGATACCCCGGCCCCGTTCTCCAGGCCTGCGTGCCGGGGATGGGGAGTAGGGGGTCCCCTACATCGGTGGAAAATAAAGTTCTTACTCACTCACTCACTGCCGTCTGAGTACTTGTTGCCAAGGGGGAGAAACTTAACTTTATGCAAAGAGAGCGTTAGACATTTTATCGTACAGGCCTGCTTGAAGATCTTTCGGCCGGATTGTTATTTACACAGCGACATGTTCATTGGCCTGCCTGCCTCACGCCTGTCCTGCAGTATAGGGCGTTTTCCTTTTTACACTTTTTAAATATATATATCTTGGCATCTTATAACCATGATGGGGAACGCTGTGGTGTGTACTCAGCGTTCGGTTTTTATGCTACCGATAAATCTATATTGAGCCGCTCGAGCAAGAAACGCTTAACCATTTACGCATCATACTTGACCGGGCTCAACAAAATTTAATATGCATTTCTGGAGTTGCTTGATGATTTCTCAGCATAGCCACTTGAGCTCAATGGCTCTAACCACTCATTAAAAAAGCTGCGCAGGGCACTTAAAACTACTGACGTGCTTTGAATGCCGATAGCATTTTTTCCCTTTTCATTTCTGTGTATTTTTTTTTCTTTTGTTAAGAAACACTTTCTTATCAGCGTACAGTCGTAAGGCAACGGATACGCTACCTTCACTTTATTCGCCAAAAAGCATCGGGGTTTTGTGGCCTATTGGTTGCGTGGTCGCCTCACTGTCTCAAAGGGCTGGGTGCAATTACCAGTACCTTCGGAAGAGATTATAATTTAGAACGAGGCATCTAATTCGGCACTGAAGCTGCAAAATCCGGCAAATCGCTGAAGCCTTGATTATGACCTTGACAATAAAATAAATAAATAATTTGAGCCCATTCAATTCATTCAGGCATTCGAACGCATTCAGCTTCGCAGGCCACTGCACGAGAGCACTGTGCTATCGCCACAGCCGACCACGGCCCGTGTTAAACAGCAACAGATTCTCGCGCCGTGCATTGCACATCGTTGTCTTTATCAACTTTCATCTGCGCCACGAGCAGATCAGATGAGCTTAACCTCGAACCAAAGTCTAAAATCGCCGCAAAACTGCCGACGCCCCAACGAAGCAAAACCATGAGCCAATCAACTTCTTCCGCACGTCTGCTCGGTTCAACTACGTGAAAATCCTAACATTTTTTTTCTTTCATGCAGCGGTGACGTCATCTCAGGTTAGCCAGTTGCGCTCACTTATGCGTTGTTTTTTCTTCCCTCTTATTGACGGGCCTGGCAGCACAATTGAGCCAAAAATATTACAAGTCCATGAGATATGAAAGATATGCTGCCAGAAAACTGGGTCAGTTGGAGTATGATAGACGTGCCAAAGCAGCCTTGTTCCACCCTGCAGGACAATAATAATAATAATAATAATAATAATAATAATAATAATAATAATAATAATAATAATAATAATAATAATAATAATAATAATTGGTTTTTAGGGAAAGGAAATGGCGCAGTATCTGTCTCATATATCGTTGGACACTTGAACCGCGCCGTATGGGAAGGGATAAGGGAGGGAGTGAAAGAAGAAAGGAAGCAGGACAATAATAAGAACCGCTTCTGAGGAACAACAGAGAGTGATAGAAAGAACAAAAGGAAGGTGAACAACGTAGAGGATAGAAGGCGGCCACTGAACTTTTCTGCTGACCAAGCTCTTCAATAAACCTCTAAAATATTCTGTTCGAATATTTTTACCTGGGAGGCTGTGTTTTGAGTCTGCTTATCCCGCAATCACCGGTTTCATTTTATTCTATATGTTCAATGCAAAATAAAGAGCCATATCGAATCTTATCCAGAAAACACTTCTCTAAACAATGGAATTAACTTGGATATGAAAAGGACTCCTTCTCAGCGCCAGTGAATTTGCGCCAATAGTTTAGTCCAACTCTAGCGGAGGGGAGTGTTTCCCTTAATAAAGATGGTGCGTATAAAAAGTGCCAGTTATTCCTTGAACTGCAGATTCAGAATCCGCGTGCAGATAGGGAACTGAAATCGAATAAATATTATCTTCTAGCTGTGCTTCTCTCGGTGGAACATTGCAGGAATTTCAATGAAAACTGACTAAGAGGAAAAGGACGTCTTAGTGCTTCGGATAACCAAACACCCTGTTTGTTACAAGTTTCTGCGTGATAGAAAAGTAAAAAAAAATGGAATATTTTTTTATCTGTCTGGTTGTGAGCGTACTGCTCACCGCGGTTGTCCGGCCGAGGGTGCTTATTATACTATGACAACCTTAGCTCTTGCTTCTTGCTTCGTTACATGTTCTTACTTGTTATAAAACTTTATTGCTGCTGTCATGGGGGTTGCCATTTCTTACCCTTTTACTGCTTTTACTGTATGAGAACAATTTAAGCATAGGTACATGTGAGTGTTTAATACAGCTTCGATGACCACAAAACAAAATTATTCAAGCCGCAGTTTAGATATCAGATAATTTTTAAAAAATCATTAGTAAGAGAGCCACATCCGGCCGGCGAGATGAGAACCCACGACCTCGTTATTTTCCGTACGGAGCTCCGACAATTAAGTGGTGACTCTGTCGGAGCTGTATGGAAGCGGTGAGCGCTGTTTTTCTTCGTTTTCCTGTAAGAACAAACTGCATAATTCGCTTAAAGAAAAGAATAAGAATTGTCAGCTTGGTTGACTACTTCCGCCTTTTTTTTCGAACTTGGTCTTGCGGAAAGATGGAAGTAAGAGAAAGGGCACAAACATCGCAGCGCATTATGTGCTTAGTACTGCGCACCCAAACACTGAGGTGTGGTCGTTTGCCTACTTAAAGCTGACGGTGCACTCCTTCCCGCCACCCGCCTCGGGCTGCATATGCTCGCAGAAATGCTCGCGCTGGCTCGCATAAATGAGTCTTGTAAAGCTTTGCGCACAAAAACTGCACCAGGACAGCTACACAGAATGGACACCGTGGCCCGCACTGCGGTGGTCCACATGGGACAGCTCCTAAAACTTACAGTGGGCGCCTTCGTTTAAATTGCAAGGAAGGAGACACGAAAAGTGCGGTTTCCGCATATTAGACGCAGCGAGGAATTCCTTTATGGCTACCATAAGTTTGTCGCCCGGTGAAATTATAATTTCTTCGCCTGGGCACTCTCTTTGCGAGAACAGTGGAAATTCTCTCCGAGTAATGTACCTCACTGCGAAGAAGTACTACAGGATTTAGGGCAATGCAGCGAAGGAGGTGTGCGGGAGTGGCCGCGTTTCTTCGGGAGTTCGCGATCCTGCTTGCATGCTTCCTAGAAGAAATGATGAGAGCATTCGTACGGCACAATAATTATATGTCTCCCATAAACGCCGCGCTCTCTTTATACGGTTTTCTAAACTTGTTTGTGATCCTAAGAACAAGACCTGCCGTCCTAACTGTGCAGTGGTGTCTCTGCAGGTGCGGCTCTTTCCTTAGTTCATGTTTTTTTAGCAAGAGCATTGGGGTGAGACCAGTGTTGGGATGCTTTCCGGGTAATTTTTTAAGGATTCATCTATCCTATACATGGTGCAGTGCGACCTCATAAGGGCGACCCCCAATTCACTTTTTTCATGTTTTTGTGAACATTAGACTAAACAGTCATGGAAGAACAATCATGGCAAAGGGAAAAAATGAAACTCAAAAATATCAGTGTGAATATCCCTGTACTAGCTAACATAAACAACGTGACCACAACGCCCAGGCTTGTTGCTTTATGGGTGCAGCACATTAGTACATAAATGCAATAATTTCGCTTGTTTCTCTTAAATATTTCATCATCAGTCCTTTATATTGTGAGGCCCTTTATATGAGTCAAATCTGTGACTAAGTGTGATCAGCACAAACCGTAACAACGCCACCAAAAACAAGAAAATATGGTAGCACCCAATGAGTGAAATCATCATATTTTAGCAGACCTTAACCAATTTATAATAAAATGAAAGACTCAGCCAACATATTCTACATTCCTGCTACGTAAACCGTAAAGCATCTTCTTGCTTATCGCATAAAAATCGTGACGAACAAATTATTTCCCTGAAACTGTAGGTTCCTTCTAAATAGCTGGTAGGTAATGCCGACCGAGCAGTTTGTTCCCTTCACTGAGGACACCAAGAACTGAGGTCTCATTGAAGTCGGGATTCACCGAAGCATTGTAAATTGTTATGACAATGAAGGAATACCTCAACATGAAACCTGGATGTTATGAGCTTGAAAAGACGGGAAAATTAGATTCCGCCGCTACTTATAACTGCCGTTTTATTGGCTGACTAAATTTTAAAAAGGTAGTACATGTGTGGGGTTATTTGTTATCGTGAAGTTTCCGTGAAGCGCATAAACGCGAATACGTGAGCATAGCAACGAAACAACGTCATGAAATGCAATTCTAGAAAGTTGAGATAGCAGTTGAAGTCGTACCAAGTGCGTAATTTGATGGGTTTACTCCAAAGTATGCTTTAACTTTACCTAGAATTCACAGACGCGACAGTAATTTTTCAGGAGGGTCAAGGCGGGTAGAGATAAGTATTGGGTGGCGCTTCAGTGGAGTGCAGATGGGTGTGGAAGTAGTCTAGAGTTGTGGTGGGTAGGTTGGCAGCCCCCAAGCTCGGGTGGGGGGGGGGGAGGTGCATGGTGGATGGTACTTATGAAGGGCAGCTTGCTTTCCAACCGCATGCTTGTATTCCATTTCGCCATTCGCTGTTTGGTTCCACTGCTGCTTGGGCTTCTGGTCGATGGCTACCTTGTTAAAGGCTGAGGTACGTGGTGTGCGGGTGAATAGCGCTTCTGAAGGGATTTGGGGTGAAAAGCTGGGTGGCGCTGCTAGGTGGTGCAGGCTTCACTTGGGGAGGCAATGCGCAGACAACTCCGGCATATTCGCCTAGAGTCACTGGCACTGCTCCCATATTAAAAGGATGCTCTCATTGTCAACCGCGTTCTCATTCTTCCTCTTTTTACTTTTTCTAAAAAATATTTCGAGCTAATCACTAAAGATGCAGCCTGTTTCAGCTTCAGTTGGCCGCATAACCATGCCTCATTGTGACAAATTTAGGGTATACCTATCATTCAATTCTGACGGGAGAGTGTTGAATCATAAGCATCTCGGTTAGGTGAGAGCGTCTGTGAAAATGACACTGGAACGCCCTAGTGGTACAATCGTAGTTCAGCCGTGTCTTTCATGTGGGAGGTTCTGCTGCGCATGCGCGCACTTCCTGTTTCTGCTACTGCTGTCTGATCTTCCTGGCATCACAAGCTCGCACAAGAGAATCTTTTCGCCAGTGACGCTTTATCTTCGCATCAAGGGCGATCAACTCCAGACCTCCCCGTGCCGCGAGTGCTAGCGTAAGTGGCGACATTCGTGAAGTTCTTCTGAGTTGTGCTTCGGGGGCATCCATCTGCTCTGCAACGGCAATCAGCGGCTATGGGTCGAACGCACTCAAGAACCGCAATCAACCGCTGCATGCATACCAGCGCTTGGCATCATGTACACGGTGATCGTATGACGACATTTTTATTCTTATGTAGAATGTCGTGGAATTGCCATAGCTTACCTCGTACAGCTATAGCGCTGTGAAAGGAAAAAAGAGGAGGAAACCCACAGCGGCATCACAGCTATACGCGTCATCAATGTCGCAGAACCCTCTGGCCGGGGCACCATTGAACCGGCAGTGTCAGATGGGACAGTTTAAAACTAAGCAGTTTGAAGCGACTGTTCTCTTTAAAAATATTTATTTAGATGCGGTCTGCGGCGTCGTATAAGCTGGGCACTAAGCCTTTTCCTCGTCGATCTCGCATGGTCCCAGTAGCGTAAACCCTGTCACAAAAAAAAAAGTTGCGTGAGGTCAAAGGAGACGTTCGCGAAGGAAAAAATATGTTTTAGCAAGCTTCAAAGCATGCCTTGTTTACTCTTTCGTGTGTTAGCAAAGAAAAAAATGGTGAACCTTTTGTTTTTGGCAAGACGAAGCAGCGTTCCCTGCTTCTTTTTATTTTCCCTCTCGCCACTTTTCTTTGTATAGCAGTAAGCAAATGGTTGCGGTGTTATTACTACGCAACTGCCGACACAAGTGATGCTATTTTGGAATGAAAATCGCTTTGAGCACATAAAAACAAAAATACCTTCGAGACTCAAGTGGCAAGCTGGAAGGGTTCGTGATAAGAATTAATAGCGAAGGTTTAAATAATCTACTATGGCTTAGAGGTTTTTTCGCAGAGGATGAGGCAAACCTTTGTCTTGGAAACAAAATACAGCATGATCGTTGTCACTGAAGAAACTAAGATGTTTTGAACAACCTAGAAATAAAGAGAAATTCTTACTGCATATTTCTTTGCAAGTGTACAAAATGGAGAACACTTTAAGCACTTGTGCGTAAACTACATATTTTCTTTTTAACTAAACAGTGTTAACGACGTACAAAAGAGCGCGCTAACCAGATGTCTTCACTGCAATGCTCGCAGCGTTCTTCTCAATTTTACGCGCCGCAGATGAGACGGGGTGAAGAAAAAATATGCTTCCGCGAACACAGAGGACAAAAAAATGTTTCCGCAGCATGGCTACTGAGCGTATTAAAAACGCCTGCAGAATTGCATAATATTCTCGTTGAAAAACAGGCTAACAGCGGTAGAGCCTCCTCTGAAGAGACATTTGGTCTTATAAATGAAGATATATGAAGACCTCTAATCCCTAGGTGCCTTAGTATTTCATAGGAAAATGCACAGAACAGCGACAATGATTCTTAATTCAGCGTAATTATGCAACCACAGTGCAGGACTGTGCAATTTCAGGAGGAAGAGGAAGACGAAGACGTTGTTCGATCGCCTGTCGCCTCAGCTCTGTTTATTTAGCTAATTTTTCCTAATTTACCTAAATTTATTTGAATATTCGAGGACGGCAGCATCTTCAAAGCGGTACTATGCCTACGGGAAGAGTACAGCTGCTCCGGCGCCGGCAAGCCTAAAGGGACCACGCCATTCAAAGGAGGCTGGCTCGGAAGAGGCGGCCATGGCTTCCCAGGCTGTGGAGCGACCAGAACATGGACTCGACCACCCGTCCAGTGAGACCTCATCGCTTAGTGGGGCAGAGTCAACGATCGTGGACGGTGACGAGTCAGTGGCCGATATGGCTGACGTGGACAACGAGGGCTTCAAATTGGTGAGTCATCGCAAGCAACGAACGGTAGGGATCCCGGTAGTGGTTGAGCCCACAGAAAAGGGGGTTGGTTTAAGAGAGAAGAATCCGATCTTACTTTTCTTGGCCATTCAATCACTGCTGGGATCAGCTCCGATTCGAAGTCGGTTCACCATGCACGGGGCTCTTCAGGTGAATGTCTTGACGGAAGAGCAGGTTGACAAGCTCCTGCAGAGCTCTCAGATATTTGGCATCAAAGTTAACGTGCGGTTGCCCCGTTCCTACATGAAGAACACCTGTGGTATTAAGGGTGTACCAAAGTCGTATTCAGAACGCGACCTACTTGATTATCTGAAACCACAAGGTGTGCTGCACGTAAAACGACTTGTGCGTCGTGTGGAGTCTCCAGAAAAAGAATGGGCTGTGCAACCTACAAACTCTATCGTGTTGACATTCGCTCCCAACTCAGAGCGCCCCGAAAAAATTGATCTGGGATTCACCAAACAAGCAGTTGCAGATTTCACTGAAGCTCCTCCACGGTGTTTTAGATGCCAACGGTTTGGGCACGTGGCCAAAGTTTGCACAAAGGATCGACGCTGTAAGCGGTGCGGAGGCGACCACGACTTTAAAACCTGTAGGGCAGATTTTGCATGCGCCAATTGCGGTGGCGATCATCCAGCGAGTTTCGGAGGCTGCCCCTTCCGTCTGAGCGCTCTGCACCGTCGGATTTCCTTTATTGCTGGTCCGAAACCCCCACCGACTGAGACGCCTGTCCCAGGATTAGACGAGTTCCCAGTATTGGAGTCTGATGTTGTTGCGTTGCCCAACAAAGTCCCTAAGAGACCTGATTCCAGCAAGACGCCAAGGCCCAGTGCGCGCGAGTCGACTCTTCGACCTCCAGCAAAAAGTGTCCATGTTCCTGAGCGGCCGGATCACAGCCTGACTCCACGGCAAGGGGGACCCTAATATGCACAAGTGACAAAAAAAACAGCTACTGCGGCCAAGAGTGTGTCCCCGTCGGCATGTTTTGTCGAGGTTGTAAGTGAGTGCGTTGCGCACAATAAGGAGCTCAAATATCAAGGTATGTCTGACCTTCTTCATGTTTTGTTAGGGGCCTTGCGTTCACATGTTCCAGCGATGGCGCCTGGTAACCTGAAGAACTTCCTACAGCTGGTGCTTTCTTTTGAGTCTCTAATTTCCACCTTCGCAGCAAACTTCCTTGCGAACTAAAATGGATGGGGCTAAAACTCGTGGATCTCATATGCACCGAAAAGTGCCGTTTATATTGCAGTGGAACTGCGCTGGGATTTTAAGTCGGTTAGCTGAACTAAATCTATTCTTGAAAGAGACTTGTGTTCCAGTATTGGCCCTGTCAGAAGCTGGCCTGCCAAGTGGGAGATGTTTGACTGGATATGTCGCCCATAAAAACTGCAGCATAAAGACATTTCCTGCAGGAAGTGCTGCGCTTTACAAAAGAAGAGAAATTCCACATGTTTCTCTAAGCGTTGCCGAGCTTTGCACGGACGACATTAGGGTAGCGGCTGTGAAAATACAGCTCGGCTCTCGAACCCTTTCTATTGCATCCGTGTACGTGTCTCCGCGGAAGAAGGTAGCATTGGATTTGTTTCTACAGTAGCTCTGCGACCGCTGCCCAGCACCTAGAATCATCTGCGGTGATTTCAATGCCCATCATGCCGTTTGGGGTGACTGGAACACGGATTACCGTGGACGCAAACTTGTAGAGGTTATTGCCAGTTTGGACCTGTGTGTTGCCAATGACGGAAGCCCCACTTTTTTCCCGCCTCCAGCCTCAGCGACAGCTGTAGACCTGACACTGCATTCACCTCACGTCCGCGTGAGTTGGTCAGCAGCGCCTGACCGCATGGGAAGTGATCACTATCAGATTTTTGTGTTTGCTGCCGACTTTCTTATGCATGGTCCTAAAATTAGCAACGTGGTCAACTGGGACAAATACAGAGAGCACCTAGAACGTGTTTCTGGTGATGTTGTTGACAAAATGCTTTCTAGTAAGCTAGCAGCAACTACGGCGGTCAAGTTAACTGATCATTTTCCGGCCCCGGATTTAAAACTCAGGAACCTTTGCGCAGCGAGAACAAGGGCGGAGCGCCAACTCGTGCGGAAGAAGGACGGCAGGCAACTGAAGACGACCTTCAATAGGCTGAATTCTGCTATTAGACGGCACACGAACAAGCTGTACAGGTCGCAATGGGCCTCATTCTGTGCTAGTTTGACTGTTTTCTCACCGATAACGAGAATATGGCGAGTTACTGGCAGCCTTGCTGGAGAATCTCGCCCTTCAAAGGCTTTTGAAGCTCTTGCAATACGCAAGGAAAAACCTATTGCGTGCTTGGCAGAGGAATTTGCAGACGCACTCATACGCGCTGATTCTGGAATAGATATATATACACCACCTGCTTCCTCCAGGTCTATCATGGACGTCCCGTTCACGCTTCGTGAGCTTCAGACTGCGCTCAGTGGTCTGCGGTGCCGGTGTTCACCAGGTCCCGACGGCATCACCAATCAAATGCTGAATAATCTGCCCTTGCAACTAAGAAAGGAGCTCCTCAACTTCATCAATCGTGTTTGGGAGACTGGCGATGTTCCTCCGTCATGGAAGGTGGCACATGTAGTTCCAGTACTGAAGCCTGGCAAAGACATGACAGACCTTGCCTCGTATCGCCCTGTGTCGTTGACCTCCTGTGTAGATAAGTTGATGGAGAAGCTGGTAAATGAACGCTTATCATGGTGGCTTGAGGAAAGCAAGGCACTGCCATCATGTATGACAGGATTCCGCCGAGGTCTTAGTGCCCAAGATAGCGTCCTAGACTTGATAAGTCACATTGAACACCAGAGAGCTTTCGGCCTTTCCACCTTAGCCATTTTTCTTGATGTTGCGAAAGCTTACGACAGCGTGCTTCAGAGCTCAATTCTAAACAGTTTGCAAGGCATGGGCATACAGGGGCATATGTTAAGATTCATTTACAAGTTTATAAGTGATTGCGCGGTTCGTGTACGGTTAGGGAGTACGTTAAGCACAGAAAGGGTTCTATCACGAGGTGTGCCTCAAGGAAGTGTTCTTTCCCCCACGCTCTTTAACGCCGTAATGGCTGGCCTACCCGATTCGTTGAAAAAAGTTGCAGGCAAGTGCGTATGTCACTTTATGCTGACGACATCTGTATTTGGATTACTGGCTACCAACACAAGCGATTAGCCCTGATAGCTCGACAGGCTATACTTTCGGCACAAGCTTACCTTCAAGGTGTGGGGTTGTCTCTGTCGGTGGACAAATCCGGCTTTATTCTGTTTCCAGGTGTAGGAAGACGTAAAGCGCGGTTGAAGATAGACCTCGGTCACTCTTGCATCCGTCAATTCAACCACGCGCGTTTCCTGGGCGTCATTATTGACTCCCGTCTACAGTGGCGAAAAGCTGTAGACGCGATTGTTTCATTTGTATCTTCTCGTTTCAATGTGATCCGTAGAATTGCACGTGAGCAATGGGAAATCATCCTTCTTCAATGGTCAAACTTCATGAAGCGCTGGTGGTCAGCCGGATAATGTATCAATTATCTTTAATTTCCCCCTCGGCATCACAACTTGAACGTCTCGAAGTTGTCCACAGAAAGGGCCTAAGAAGAGCCATTGGAGTTCCACACGCGGCTGCGAATAAGGCAGTACTTCATGAGTCCCTATCGAAACCTCTTAGCCTTATCGCTTCTCAAAGACTATTAATGCATCTTGACCACTTAGGAGAGACGGTAGCTGGGCGATCCCTTCTCCTGTGGCTCTGCAAGAGATATGAGTCGAAGGCTTACTTGGCACTCAATACTCTTAGTTCTTTAGGCATTAATGTCCGAAGGAAAAGGAAACGGTTGAAACCCCCCTGGTCTTTTCTGACCCTCGACTGCAAGGTCACAATTCCCCAAGTGAGCGCAAAGCGCAGCTCTCCTTTGGCAGCAACGCGTTCGCTTGTACTGGAATACTTGGAAACAGAGTATGCCTTCCATCTTCAAATTTTCACGGATGGTTCTGTGGACAAGGTCAAACAAGCTAGCGCAGCGGCTTTTTACATTCCTTCTTTGAACTGTAAACGGTCCGTACGCTCTACTGCTGTCGTATCCTCCACAACGGCTGGAAGTGTTGCTATTGAGGCGGCTTTACGGAAGTTAGGGTCTTGTCCGGCTCAACCTGTTGTCATCCTAACCGATTCAAAATCTGCCCTTCAGAGGTTAGAGCGCGGATTCCCCACTGACGCCTTGTCTATAAGCTCTCTGCGCTTGGTGCAGAATCTGCACAGCAGAGGCTACTATACATTTCCGATGGTGCCCTCTCACATAGGAGTCAACGGTAATGAGGTGGCAGACAGTCTCGCCCATAAAGCTCTCTCAAGGATTCCATCAAAAAAAGTACCTCAAGATGGGAAAAGTCTCTGCAGGAAAACGGTGCTCGATCATTTCAGTACCCTGTGGAGTGCGTCCCACAAGCCATGTGTCACCAAGTGAGTGAGAAGATCTCAGGCGACCCTTCTACATCGAATTCGCACGACCTCTGCTCGCACTCCTGCATGGATGCATAAGACCGGCATAGCATCGTCTCCGCTCTGCTCTTTATGTGGTGTGTGCGGGGATATCGAACATTATATTATGTACTGACCAGAGTACAACGCGGAAAGGCAGGTGATGTTCGCTTCCTTCAAGAAGACAGGAACCCGTCACAGCACAGTTCAGGACATTGTCTACCCGAGTGGAAACCATACATGCAGAAGGGAGGCTGCACGCCTTCTTTTAATATTTGTGCAGAACATGGATCTTGTTTTTAAATGGTGACAGCAGGAACGGACTATGGCCTACTGTGATTGAATGTGTGGGCGTAGATGGTGTCTTCCGGAGTGGACTACTTTATACTGTGAGTGAATGTGTGTATGAAGTGTGGCACTACAATGGCGTATGTTCTACTGTGACAGAATATGTGCATAAATGGTGACTTCTGGAGTTGACTGTGATGTGAACTGTGTGGATTGATTGTGTGCATAGATGGTGACTGCGGGAGATAATGTGTGCTATTATAAGAGACTGTGCGCTTAGCGAGGTAGATGCGGCATTGTTAATATCGAAGGGACGTTGCGGTGGAGCAATTGCCGGCAGATGAAGCAAGGCTAACCCCACCTGTAGCATTCAACACCTCAACCTCAACCTCAACCTGTGCAATTTCAGATTCGAGAAACCATAAAAGAGACGTTACAGAGAGTCGCAAAATAACAGCGAAAACAAGAAACAAGGTGATTGAATTCGATAAACAAAGATATCCTTCACTTTTCTCAACGCTGACTGACTTAGCTTTGAACATCTTGGAAAAGCTCAATGCATTCTTCCATGTCACATTTAGTTGCTGAAAACTGACCCCCAACTTCTCCTGCTGTAATTCTGGAACCTGTAACACGATGGCTCATCGTTAATAATATGTAGGCCAGCGTATGAACCTAATGGACGTGAAAGGCTAAAACGCCTCTTCACTGAACTTTGGTCCAAGGAAGGAAATCTGTGATGGAATTCGTTTAAAAGAACGGAATGTGTAGTCATTTATCTCCTATAAAAGGATAAGCTGTATTCCTTTGTTAGAGCACACATAAACCAAAAAAAAAATTGCAGAGGTGGCATACCGCCGTTTCTGAGCTTGTAAGGAGCATGCGCTCTGGTGGCTTTACCATTGACATGCTAGCTAGTTCGCAAAATATCAGGGATGCTAAGTTGAACGAGGTCCGCTTCCGCTTACGATTAATAAAGACGCCTAACCTACACGTAGCCACTCAGATCAGTGACAGATTTCGCTTGCCACGCAGAAATTCGCTAACCATTATATATATTGCCACCTTGCGTTCTCAGGTGGCGCTTGAAGCTGTCGACGACGAAGTGTATTCCGCGGGCTTGCCTGCCGAACTCTATCTTATGTCTATGAATTTTAGTTGCTCTGTCTTCCGTGACATATTTTTGTGTAGACGCTGGGTTTCGATCCCTGTATATGTCCCATACTCCTCCGGATGCCCTGGAATCCAGTCCTTTGATAGTCGACACCCATGTGCACCGTGCTAGCCAGAGAAACCAGGGCCTACCACTCGAGCACAGGCCTTTGGCGTTTACCAAGGCACACACACATCGACCTGTCATGCAAGCTGCGGCCTACTACACTACTGTGCATAAATCTGGCGAGACACACGAAGACGCTGACGCACTCTCGCGCGCACTCGTCGGGTTAGCCGCTGAGAGCAAGGAGGACGAGAGTCGTTTTCTCGGAGTTGTCAGCGACTTAGATTAAATGACTTAATGACGCGACAGTGAGCTGACTAAGACCTGCGACCGTTCATTTATTCTTTGGAGGGCCGAGCTGCGTACGTATCTCGACAGTTTTCTAGGAACCAGACTGCCTTCTGCATCCGGAACGGCATTTTTTATAAGAGAGTAACTCTAGCACTGGTGACCGAGCCCACCTTCTTGTCGTGCCGGCAGACCACCGCGCCGATATCCTTTTCGCTTGCCACGATAAGCCCACCACCGGCCACTTGGGGATTGCACGCACACTTGCACGAGTGCGCCTGGCGTATTATTGGCCCAAGCTTTCAGACGCCTACAACGTTCCGTCCGAGGCTGCCGCGAGTGCCAACGTCGTAAGGCGCCACCTCTCAAGCCCGCGGGTTTGCTACAACCTATTGAACCTCCTCGGACGGCGTTTCATCAAGTCGGCATCAATCTTC
This sequence comes from Amblyomma americanum, assembly GCF_052857255.1. Taxonomy (NCBI): domain Eukaryota; kingdom Metazoa; phylum Arthropoda; class Arachnida; order Ixodida; family Ixodidae; genus Amblyomma; species Amblyomma americanum. The sequence goes on from NC_135499.1 coordinate 124,825,230, forward strand.
TGGGCCCATTTCCTTTGTCATCGGCCGGTCACAAATGGATTACAGTCGCGACCGACTACTTAAAAAGGTGCCGCGTGGCACGTCATCTGAGATCGCCCAGTTTTTTATGCAGCAAATCATATTGCGTCATGATGCACCGTCCCATGTAATCACTGATGGAGGCACGGCGTTTACGGCACAGCTCATGCACGACGTGTTTGAGCTCAGTCACACAAGCCATCGCAAAACCATTGACTGTCACCAACAAACGAACGGGCTCACCGAGAGACTCAACAGAACAATCTCTGACATGATCGCAACGTACATAGACTCGGAACACAAAACCTGGGACTAGATTCTCGCGTACGTCACATACGACCTACAACACGGCCATGCAAAAGAGACGACCCGCTTTACACTATTTCGTCTGGTCTACGGACGTGACGTTCAGACGATGCTGGATGCCATGCTTCCATGCTGCACTGATGACCACCCGCTCACGCCAGACACCTAGCAGTTCGTTCAGCGCGCCGAGGAAGCACGTCAACTGGCCCGTATTCACATTCAGCGGCAGCAGGGCACGGATGCGCCCCGCTACAACCTCCGTCATTGGCACGTCACATACCATCCGGGTGACCAAGTTTGTGTGTGGACCCCAGTACGCCACCCAGGCTTATCTGAAAAACTGATGTGCAGTTCTTCGGACCTTACGGAGTTTTGCGCCGTGTCACGTAAGTGACCTGCGAAGTTATTCCAGACGGGACTGCGCAGCTTCAACGTCGCCCACCCCGCTCTGAGATCGTGCACGTAGTCCGCAGGAAACCGTACTTCACGAGGTAATGTGCAGTATGCTTCGCGTTCGTCTAGTTGTCGCGTGGGACTCGTTCGCCCGCCTCCCTTGTCCGTTCTGTTCTTGTGCTAATCTTTGGGAGGGTGAGTAATGCTACCTTGTGTTCTCATGTGGCGCTGGAAGCCGTCCACGACGAAGTGCATCGCGCGGGCTAGCTGCCGAACTCTGTCTGTCTTCAGTCTGTGAATTTTTTCGCTCTGTCTTCCGTGACAATATTTCAGTCGGAAAAATCACAGTTTTTGCGAAGAAATTATGTTGCATTTTCCGATTAAAACGTCACACTTGATCACGTGCAAAAGTAAATGCGTGGATCTAAACAAGCACTTATGACGGGGGGCTTGAAAATTAAACGATAAAAAATGATAATACAATGTCATACGGTTATATCACATTTATAGTGCAGATCACTGCAACTTTGTTATCGGCACTATTTTAGAGTGAGGTTAACATATGGTATCTATTCAGGCCTAGCTTTCCGTCATTATGCACGCACCATTTATGTTTTAAGACGCGCCTGTGTTGTTCTTGCTATTCGCCAGCTGTTAGTTATCAACCTAAAATTTTATCGTACATATCGCTCCTACCTTGCATACAGTTTATTTCTAGATTTAAAGAATCCGAGATAACATTATATAGCCTTTAATATGAAGAAAAAAAAGAGCGCGACAAGAACGCTCGACTACGTTTATTCAAGATCGCGGCAATGTGACACAGCGGGCACGCTTGGGAGGATAAATGCCTCACAAAGTAGCCCCACTGTTTTCTTATTACGAAAAATTCTTATCTGGTGCATTTTAACAACGCTGAAATACAGTTGTGAAGCGGACGCGGCTGTGGTTTACGGGGCTTGTACATTGCCAGTTTTAGTCTCTGTCAACTCACTGCGAAACACGGAATCGTTATTGAAAGCAGCGGACGTGGCGTACCAGTAGAACTGACCACCGCGCATCACACTGGTGGGCGCATGCACGCCTGTCTTGCGTCTCTTCGTGGCGATTCGCTGAAGTGGGGCTCTGCGGTCACCCAATGGTGGCTCAGTAGCACTGGTCTCCCGCGCAGTAGTAGTTCAAGCGACGGCGGCCACCACGGAGTCGCCGTCCGTCGGTATTTATCCTTGGACAAGAAGACGACCTGGAAAGTGCCCATGACAAAGAACCGACCACGCCACTCTACGAGCGGTACAGCATCCACAAATGTCCCAATTGACTGCTAGTCTGCTCCTACAGTAGGCGACTGTCGAACATGAAGGCCGACCCCGGAGGCACCGGCCCCGACCTGTACACCGGCGATGCCATTGGGGTTGCTGGTGAGGCTGGTTTCGCGGACACCGCTGGGTGTGGCTGTTGGCCAAGAATTATGGATACTGTAGTAATCGGCTCTTGTAGTTGTGCCGTTGTTATTGTTTGCCTCATAACAACAACGGCACAACTCAGCTAATCTTCTTTGTCACGCGAGTTATCGCACGCTGGATTTCTTCTTTAACACATTGTCTTTTTTTCTGGAATTGCTAATGAATGACCCGCATAGACAAGAGTGGACAGTGGGGAAAAACGCTTCAGAAATTTGCAAACTGTCACCTTCGTCCTGTCATTCGCAAAAATAAAAACAAATATTACTGTCTGGCTTTCTACTTCCCTGACATCACGCTCACCAAATGTGAAAAGGCAAGCTGGAGGAGAACACACCAAAATTCAATGAGGCTGAAGAATTCAAAACGCCGCATTTTGCCTCACCTCATGGGTAAAAAAAAAAAAACCTTCCAAACTCATCATATTGCAAATCCTTGCAACGAATTCACACGAATTCAGATCTATGGACATCTAAACAATCTTGGCGAGCCTATTCGAAAGACAGACGCTGTACACAGACAGAACACGGCACTGGTTTTTTCAATGGCCCACTACAGCCTTGGCAGTTGTACAACGGGGCTCTGCGTTTAGCCGGTCTCAGGAATATTTTCTGTACTTCCTGCTTCCGTAGCCACATCTTCCCGTTTTAGTGCCATAGTAGTTGCTGTTTCGCTGAACCCTATGAATTTAGATGTGCTTTTGTTGCATTGGTAGTTCGTGAACACGAGCCTTTCAATACGAGTGTAGGCCAGACACAGCTGAGCTTTTTCGATTGTCAGAACGGGTTATAAAAGTAGATTTTCTTGCCTGCCTAATAGACTGCGGCGCCGAAATTTTCAACTTTTTATGCAGCTTCTGCCTTTTATTATGCGTTAATTTCAGCACTGTTGTGTTAACGGCGGTGAACAGCACGAAACATGCCCCCTTAGCAGTAAAACCAAATCTCCTAGCTTGTCAATCTTACTTTTCTGTAATGGGTGCCTTTAGCAACATCAAATGACATTAGGGCAACGGTGCTGCTTGTGTCTTTCTAAAATTTTCTACTTCATCTGCGGGCTAAACGGCATTCATCGCTTTACTTTTACACGCTCGCACTGCACTAGAAAGCGGAAAACCAAAGAAAGTGCTGTAGAGCCTGCAATAAAATTATTACCTTAACACTAGTCCATCCAGAATACCGCAGTGGCGTGCTCTGCCTAATGTGCGGCCTACAGGTGAAATATTTCTTCGTTCTGAGCACGAAGAGCTTATTTCTTGAACGTTCCATACGATAAGCCCAATGACCAATATTTGGTATGGGATGTCAGGTTGGTTGAGCTGTACAGTTCTGAAAAATAGCGTGTGCGGTATTTGGCGCTTTTTCAACCCCTTACTCGTTCACAACGGCCCAAGTAGCATTTTTTTTTCTGTACTAATATTTCTAATATACTTCATTTCAAGCTGAAATATAGAGGACACGCGGAAGGAAAAAGACTAAATATTATGTTCTTATATAGCGCATTTAAAACATGCAGGGCTATAATTTACAAAATGTCTTCTTTTGCCCCGTGCGGCTCTTTGCCAACTCTTTCCTAGTTGCAAATAAAATGTCATAAGCTTCGTGCATCTACTAGAACCTGATTTTCGATAATTCAGCTATTATTTTACGCAACGAAGCTAGGTAAAAAATGAGACGAACAATCTATACGCTTTCGTAGCTTGTGTTGGAGCATTTCTGACTTTATTTAATGTTAATGAAATATTCAACCTTCAAGTAGCTGAGCAGGGCGCTCTAGTTGTTATTAATTTTAGCAGCACTAAGGCGCACAGAACAATTCCTATAGGCAATGTAATTGAGGCATTTGAGTAGCCGCAAAGGAGTCCATTCAGTTCTAAGTATTGGTTCCTTCGGCCCAACATATACTGTTGACATTCTGTTAGAAAAGTACCTATCGAATTAAAATGGCTTTGTTCACATTACGAATGCAGAATTTAACAATTTGCATTAGAAAAGCACTGCGTGCACAGGACGTGGTTAATTGCATGTCAACGCGAGAAGTTTTTTTCTAGCAATGGACGTAGTTAGGGTGATGATCATTATAGTTACACACAGATGAAGAGCAACTAAAAAAAACTCTGCTTGGCATGAAATATGCAATAATCGCTCCGAAAAAAAAAGAAAAGCCGTGAACGAGTGAAGTCCGAGACACTCCTAATTCCCTGGCTATAAATAGCATCTCAAAGGCTTCGCATTTTTTACCAGAAGGAATGTATGCAAACAGGAATGTATCAACGTGAAGTGAAAAAAGCGGGAAAATAAAGAGGAGATTTGCACAGGATGAAGTCAACTGCGTGAGGTTGATCGATGTGCTATGGGACTCGGAGCACTTTTTATTGTCGGTCACATATCAAATAGATTTTTTTTCGAAGCATTTAAAGTACTCATTTCAAAGCCCCAAAAGAGTTTGAAAAATTGTGCAGTGCGTTAATAATCACTATGTCCTGTGGTCTTCTACATATCTTGTTGTTGACATTAGAAGGCGACGTAATACTCTAGAGGCCACTTGAATTTGGAGGTGCTGTCCTGAACAACAGGCCTTTCATACACGTCTTCAATGCCGAAGGCCTGGTGCAGGCTCTTTTAAGGCCTATTGTTTATGGTACGTCTAACGCGCCTTCTGTCCAAGGTTAAAGTTGTACATGGACGTTTGGTACATATAACAGGTAACAGCATCCATCTTGTCGTTATCGTATGCAGGCAAGGTAAGTAAAAAGGCATATTATACTACAAGCTTGGTAAGCAACCTCGCACAGAAATTTGAGCCGGTTAGAGCGAGGTCACCGGTTTCTGCGGAAGAAATGAAAAAAATTCAGCACCGATATCACCACATTTCCAGAATATAGTGAGTAATGGTATTTAGGTCTGAGCTTTATTCGCCGTAGATCAGTCTCTGCAACTATTCGCGCTAAACAAAGTATCTGGTCTTGAAAGCGAGTTACAATACAATAATATCAATCATGCTGGTTTATAAGGCCAATAAGAAATCACCATGAAAAAAGCTTAAAATGTGTTTAAGTCGCAAAGAGTTGAGTGTTCTTGATGCCGAAGTGCTTTTATATAGCCATGTCAAAGGAATGTCTATTAAAAAGGCACCTGCGGTTCACTTCCTCGCTTGCCTTTATTCTCTTCTGTGCCCCTCCATATTTCATGCATACTCGAGTTGCTTCGAGTTCCGTAAGAGGTATACTGACACCTCATTACACAACTCGAGTAGTGTTACCCGAATGCGCTCAACTGGGCATACCTGATCATGTGACCTCGTGTGATGAAATTAATTGCACACAGGCTTTTAATGCCCCTGCTTTATGAAAATTTGAAAAAGCGAACAATTTGAGTGCTCATGAGCATTAACTTAACGATCAGTGATAAAAAGCACACGCCCACAACCAATTATAAACCTTTTGCTGTGGAGCAGATAGCTCAGCGCTTGGTTCTCAGGTTACTTGGCGTAGCATCGTTAGAACTACCGGAATTTCGTTACCTAACAACGCTTCAAGATTAACAGCAGAGGCTTAAATGAGTGCGCAGAGAGGAACTTTTTCGCATTACGAAACTAATGGGAGGAACCGATGTTGCTATGACTGTATGACTGTGGCTTACGCCATTACGTAACCTTGGAAACCTCGGATACAAGATCTTTATTGTGGCAATCCCACACATAGCGTTTTGTTTTCTGGACCAACGAAAGCTTGGCACAGAGCTCGTCGGTGTCTTCTACCTTTAGCCCTCGCCTGTTTCATGCTGTGTCACCGGCAATGAACCATTACCAACCTAGCCTGCTCTCGATCCCTCTTTTTTTCAGCTAGCGTTTTTTTTTCTGTTGAGGAGAAAAAAATATGAATATCTTGTTAGCCCCAGGATCAGAAAGCAGAAGAGAATACCGGTAGCCGCTTCAATATTTCTGAAAAGTCGTGTTTCGAAATGCGTTCGGAAATAAAATTTGTTTAGCGAGCTGTCATGAAGGGCGCAGCTCAGCGCACGCTTGTTCGAGCTTTTTGCTCAAACTCTTCAATGCTTAAATGGTTGTTTTTGTAAATACAGTATATTTCTCCTAATAATTATTATCATCATCCAGAATCAAATTACGTGCATTGCCGGAGAAAAGCTGCTTCCGATGATCTCAAGTTATTTCAACTCTCCACCACTCACGTCCACTAGGTGCAAAAAATTTTCAATGTAGAAAATTAGAACTCTAATATCGGGAAAAAGTGTCCGTCGGCAGTTTTCTCCGAAATCTCCGAGAAATATCTGTCACCATGTACTGTTGGCTAGTGGCAAAGGAAGACGCCGCGGTGCCTCAGTAGTTATGGCACTCTGCTGCTGACCCGAAAGGCGCTGATTCGATCCCGGCCGCGAATTCTAGAGGCCCGTGTACAGTGCAATGTCAGTGCACGTTAAAAACCCCAAGTGGTCTAAATTTCCGGAGCCCTTCACTACGGCGTCACTCATAGCCTTGTCGCTTTGGGACGTTAAACACCCATAAACAATAAACCAGTGGCAAAGGGGAGAGAGTTGAATCCCCTCTCCACTTGAAATCGACAGGAGAGAGAACTCGGAAAGCGGCTGGAACGGGAATATGGCGGGTGGCTGAAACGGAATCGCCGTGTAGGAGGCAAATGAGCTGACATGACGATCGGATATATCAAAACGGCGCGCGCTCCGGACGCCAAATTTAACTCCACTGGGCGGTGCCTGTGTATTTCACGTGGGAGTGAGATCTTCAGCGCGGGGCATGCAAAGTGTCCAAAATGTGCGCCCTTTATGGAAAGCGTCACTGAAAGACCGTACATCCTGCCCTCAAGCTAAAATAACATGACGCATGCAAGTTAAGTGAGAGGAAACTTTCCCATCACATACCATTCGGAAGACCAAGTTTGCACGGGAGTCATGTACAAAAGTGTATACGAAGAAATTGTGTAGTAGTGTGCAAGGGTAAAGTAGTACGAAGAGCATTGAAAGTGCTATAATGCTGAATGTAAAGTAGTGCGTATGATGTGCGGTGCCGTGCAAAGAGGAATGAAAGTCTAATGCTGCGAATTTTGGACAGATTGGTGCAATGTGGCCCAGCTGGTTTTTTTAGCCCCAGCTCACTTAATCAGCTTCATATCAGCTTAAAATAACAAAGCTAAGCTGGCTAGTCTCAGCTTCCGGCTGGTGGAGCAAGCAGCTCAAGCGCCCTTGTCATTTGACTGAGAACTCGGCGTCCTTCACGGCTATGTAGGAGCGGTGAGCTTGCTGCAAGCACCTAGAGACGAAGGCGGTGCTTGGCCTTATTGACAGTGACGCAAGCTGTCTTGTAACTTCAAGCACCATTAGTTAAAGGAATATTTTTTTTATCGCTGAAGTGTTCTCTATGTTTTAGCGTTAAAAAGTTTACACAAAGACACCAGTTGTTATAAAAGCGTAATGATAAAGCAGAGTACTGTATTCAGTGTATTCGTAGCACCGGCACTGCATTTTTTGCGTTATACCACTGTGAACTCTTTTCTGAGGTGGGACGAAGCATGTGTTCTGACTCGTGCTTACGTTTTGTCACTGATCGGGCAAGACTGCGGCTCACGAACAGCAATTGCTAAAATGTGTGGTATTCTCCTTTAACGTGTTTTTACTGTGCATTATCAATAAATCAAACTACATGTAGAGTCTGTCTATTGGAACGAACATTTAATTCAGCTTAACATGGCTGCAACTTTGAATAACATCTCAGGCCCGATATGTATATCGTTCACTTCGGTTGAATGAAACACGAACCGAAGATAAGCTAGTTCTGCTGCGCCGCCACTTTTTGCAAAGTATCAACACTATTTCCAGCGGTATGGTACAATATCTATGGAGAGATGACAACTCTTGTCAAATGGCCGCTTGCGCAATCATGTGCTTAGTTTAAGCGACCTGATGGCAGCGCAAGACACCCGCGCCAACCCTGATCCTGGCTGAAGCTCAGAAAGCACAGTTACCATTACAAGCTTCCAATGCCGGAGTTCATCAGGAAAGTTGCAAAAAAAAAAATTAAACCAGCAAGCTTATTGGACCAGTGGTAGTGAACTGAGAAGGCAAGAGAGAACATGACTCATACACCACGGAGGTTTTTGGAAGTTTATGCGAAGAACACTTGAGTGGGATCGCAGAGCTGAGATTGCTGTTTATGAGCAACTTTCTGAAAAAAGTATGAGCAGAAATGACATTCTCTGATTCAAAAGGACCCGCCACGGTGGCTCAGTGGCTAGGGCGCTCGGCTACTGATCCGGAGTTCCCGGGTTCAAACCCGACCGCGGCGGCCGCGTTTCGATGGAGACGAAACGCTAAGGCGCCCATGTGCTGTACGATGTCAGTGCACGTTAAAGATCCCCAGGTGGTCGAAATTATTTCGGAGCCCTCCACTACGGCACCTCTTTCTTCCCTTCTTCTTTCACTCCCTCGTTTATCCCTTTCTTCACGGCGAGGTTCAGGTGTCTGCCAATATATGAGACAGAGACTGCGCCATTTCCTCTCCCCAAAAAACCAATTTTCTGATTCAAATTGTAGGACTGCAGTGCCTTACAAGTTAGAACTTAGCTGAGTTGCACGCGAGTGATTGGCAATGTTTAGCCCTTTCCGGCTAATAAACAAACTAGCCAGGAATTTCAAATTTTTTAATTCTATTATATACCTTAAGGTCAGCTGGCATAATGTAAAGTATAAAAAATCGGAAAATTTAATTTTTTATTTGGTTACTGAACCCTACAGCTGTGGCAATTGGTCTTTTATAGATGAAACTGTCACAGCATCAAAGGCGAAAGATACATCAAGTCAAAGGGAGCAAAGTCTTACTTACGAAAAAAAAGTGGTTTTCATCACATGGTCGAACACAAGTACTGTAATTACATGATTGCAAGTCGACTGTAATGTAAGTCGAACGCCCAACTCCCAAATTCCTATCGGGGAAAGAAGGGTGAGGGAGGGCAGACCCCTAGGCGCATTCTACAACGGAGATGTATTGGCCGCTGGAGTCGTACTCCCTACTGCTGTACTCGTCCTCATTTGTGCTGCCATCATCCTCACTGCTGCTGTTCGAGAGCACGTAGTCGTCCAGCGGAATCCCACACTAAGGAAGCGGCCGCACCACGACATCTCGTAGAAAAGCCGTCCATACCGAATGTGCCCAACGCTTATTGCCATTAGGAAGGCTCATTTGACACGCCCGGCTGGCGTAAGTTCGTGGTCTTCCGCTGCCAGCTATCCGTCGTAGTGATGGCGGAGCTGCTCCTTTAAAAGCCTTTTCACGCGTACTTCTGGATATTACTGCTGCCCCGTCGAACCGCCGGGAATCACGAGGATATCAGCGTGCTCTTTCTGAAGCTCCGCTCGCGCCTTGGCTCTTAGGTGGCCTCGAACGGTGTCCAACACATAGAAGTTGAGAATGTGATTTTTGAGGGACGCCGTCAGCCTCAGATGCCACATCAGGCGGTACTTCTCGACCGCCGTGTCATCCGTCTTGTTGCCCTTCTCGCTGACTCGCATGATTAAACCTCTGGGGAACACTTCTGTTGGCAATGTCTTTCCTTTGAAGACAATACATAGGAGCAGTTTCGTACCATCCGCTAAGCTTTTCATTTACAGTTGTGACGAGCTTAACCTCGCGGGCTGCCTTGACGTCCATCGTCCTGTTGCATGTCATGTCGAAATACACGGGAGTTCGATAGGCATTGCAGATACGGCTGGGTTAGTATCGCCGCGAGTCGCTGAGCCTGAGAAAATGCCTATGTAAGGCGAGTACTTTATCTTCATATGCGCCCAGCAGCTTCTGGCACACTGGTACGCACACGTGGAGAGAAACCAGCCCTCTTTATGAACTTCTCTTCACGCGCTCTTCATGAACTATCTTCCTTCATCTTATGACCGGAGTTTATCTCAGATGAGAAATGCTCTTATACTGCATGTTCAGCGAGGGAGTGGTGCAGTCGTCTTATTTCTTTTTTTATTGGAGGCATCAGTGCTGTGCTTGGTTTGGGCATCGTTTTTTAGGAGTTGTGCACAGTTCTTGTAAAACATTCGTATGCCAGCAGTGCTGCTTGCATATAAGATTATTCCAACATGACTTTGCGTTTGCTTTTCCGTAATAGCATTATCGGTATTAGTTATCGATTGTTAAATTCCCAGCTAATAAGCAGTATATGTTTGAATTGCTAACCTTAATCAGCATTTCATGCATGTTTAATAGACTGAACTTACTACAGCGCTGGTAGCCCCTTGCTGTGATCTAAGGAGACTACGACTATTTTAAGTCAATAAATGAACAAAGAAGCTCTAATGGTACACGACGATTCCAGCCTATCCTCTCGTTCATAGCCAATGTGGCGGTATTTGCTTGAACAATAAATCGACGACTGGGGCTGGTTGGTATAGCATTTCCTGCGGCTGGTAGCGCTAACTTTGATGAAACAATTTTGGACACGGACAATCATGACTGTGTGTGACAAACCGCCTCACCCCCTTTCTTGTAAAGCCTATCCCGTCTGAATATTAAAACAATTGAAAGTTTACCGCTCGTTTTATTCGTTGTCTCTGCATTTGTCCCAAGCTCATTCGTCAAAGTTTGCGCTACCCACTGGAAAAAAAAAGTTCGGAACCTGAAGCTTGTCAATGTAAAGGAATAGTTTCGTAGAGTAGGCATCTATGGTATTGGTGATCTCCAAGGTTTCCTTTGAAGTGATCATCACACTGTGGGGGACCACTAAGGAGTGTAAACTTGCGAAATTATGTTCATACTATCTGCACAATGAAATACTACAAAATGTGTGACAGTGATTCGAGGCCTCTGATACCCACATGTGCCTATTGGAGAAAAGCATTTTCCTGAGCACTTGTGATTCGTAACAAAGAATTTTTAAAGTGAGAATCTCTACTCCTCTCATGTTGAGCTTGAAGGTCATCTGGCTCTTATACTTGACCTCTAACGGGAAGTGCGCCGCATGTCTAAAATCGCGCGTAGCAAGTGCTTCGATCTTCATCTTCACCTTCGCCGCCACAGCTCTGCGCTTGGCAGTCACGTCCGCTTCTGCTCTGGCTGCCCGGCCGCTCCTCCTCGCCAGTTGTGGCACGTAATATGTCACCTGATTCGTTCTTGGGCTTGGAAGTCACGTCCGCCGCTCTGGACGCTCGCTCTTGGATTTGTGGCGCCTGATGCATCACGTGATTTGCTCTCGCTGAAGTCTCGAAACAATAAAGCTAAACCAAAGCTAAACCTTGCTTAACAGTACATCACAGAGCTTTTCTCTGTGTATCCTGGCTGAGCTGAGTCTAACCACAGCCGTTTTTTTTCTTCTGAATAGCAGGAAAGAATGCCTAGATTTGTTTATCACCAATGTTTCAATGGCCATCACAAAGGCTGGCGTTCTTTAGTGTAGCCTGAGCGACCATATGCCCGTTTTCTTCTATATCAAACGATGCACCAAAATGAAAGGGCAGCGCCTTCTCCCCAGCCAAGTGATTACACCAAACCGCCTGGAAACGTTTCGCAGACAGATTCAGTTACTTGACTGGCGCAATCTATATGCCACACAATGTGGCGAGTCGGCATATCAGGAATTTCTGCGTATTTTCAGCACATGTTACCAAGAAAATTTTCCTCTGCTAACTAAACGCAGGCGATCTTCGCACTTTCGCAAACCGTGAATCACGGATGACCTCTTCCGAAAAATAAAGCTTAAAAACATGCTCTATAACAAGGCTGTCAAGACGCGTAATATAACCGATTTACACATATTTAAACACTACCATAACAAGTTAACGAATGAACTTCGGAAAGTCAAGACCTCTTATGAATATGAATACTTCATGTCTTGTCATAATATTAGTCACAAAAATTGGAAAAAAACTAAACATTCTGATAAATTGAGTGTCGTCGTCGCATGCAAATATTGAGATTTTTAAAGATGGTATTAGTATACCGGAAGAAATGATTTCCGATAGTTTCAATAATTATTTTAATAGTGCAGCTAGTACACTTGTCAACAGTAATGCCGAAATTTATGTTCAGGTCAGGTACTACAAAACTATTTTCTTATCTCCTACTACTGAAACTGAGCTAGTCCATTTGTTTTCAGAGTTACGTAACACCACGTCGCGTGACATTGATGGCATACAGAGTAGACCTGCAAAGCACGTCTTAGATATTATAGCACCTGTTTTAGCATATGTTTACAACCTCTGTCTGATATATGGGGTATTTCCCGCCAAAATGCAGAAAGCTAAAGTACTTGCACTGTTTAAAACAGGCAATAAAACTGTGATATCTAGTTAAAGACCCGTTTTCATACTTCCAGTATTTTCAAAAGGACTTGAAAAAATAATATTTCGGCGTATATCAGACTTCCTTGAAAAACATACCCTGTTAACCGACTGTCGATATACTTTCCGAAAGGGACGGTCCACCGGGCTCGCGTTACTAGCACCAAAGGAACTAATAATGAGAAACTTTGAAAAAAGCTACTCATGCTGGGCGTTCTTATCGACTTTAGTAAGGCGTCGACTCCATTAGCCATGAACTTTTGTTAAAGAAGCTAGAATACTATGGTATTCGTGATATTACTTTTAACGTAATCAAATCTTATTTAAATCAGCGGGATCAACTTGTTGATATTAATGGTATCTGCTCCGAGTCCAAGCAAGCAAAAGTTTGAGTTCCCCAAGAGAGCATATTGGGCCCCCTCCTTTTAAATATTTATGTAAATGACCTGACCTTGTTCTTGTTGATAGTGAATCCAAATACGTAATATATGCAGATGATGCCACGGTGATATTTTTCGTCGAACAAAATTCCAAGCCTGGTCTCAACCGCAAAATCTGTTCTTGCTAAAGTAGAGATGGTCACAGGATAATACCTTATAAACTAACACGGACAAACTAAAGCTATTTTATTTCAACCAAAAAAAATAAAGGTGTGGACCTAGAGACTGACACTGTAGTAGGTTCTTGAAGAATTGAGCTCGTCCGGTCTGCGAAAACGTTAGGCGTGTTTTTTGACAGCCATATGTCATGGACCGATCACATAGACGTTCTTGCAGGAAAACTCGCACAAGTCGCTGGTGTACTCTTCCGAGTTTAAGATCGCTTCCACGTAAAGTCAAGCTTCTTTCATATAACGCTCTCTTCGTGAGTCACGTACACTACAGCTGTCTCGTGTGGAGTAGACGTCTGTTACAAACATAAATCGGTTATTTGTGCTCCAAAAAAGGTAATACGTAGTATCTGTAACACTCCAGTAGACGCTCATACTGCACCTCTTTTCAATCAGTTGAAATCACTCGCACTGCACTCTGTTAGATTTCAGGCTGTTGCTATAACCTATCGTAAAGACAAAAAACAAAGACAGTCACACATCATGTCCTTAACTCAATTAATTAGAAACAGAACAGAACACAACATATGGTCACCTGAATGCTGGTATGTGCCGCATCCTCGCAATAACTATGCTCTTCAAATGTTACACCACCGCTTACCGCACCTGTTAAACTCCCTCACACGTAATAACTTAGATGCCACTTATCTTATCTCGCGGTTGTGTGAGTATTTTTGTGATTTTTGAGCATGCCTTTTTGCTTTCTTGCTTTTTAATGACTGTGACTGCTTCTGATGTAGGCTGTTGTAGTTGTAAATCTCCTTCTGATATTAGCCTTTATCAAGGTTTCTTTTTCTTTCCTCACAACGTTAACTTGATAAATGGTTTCGATCATTGCTTTTGTTGCTCAGGTAACTACTGTAGATTGCATAGCTTTTACTTTTGTTTTTGTTTTGTAATCTTTTCTTACATTGCATTTCCGTTTGCTGGCATAATGTGTAAGTCAACATGTCTTTTTTGTTCTACCTTTTGTTTATGTATTGTTTTTGTCACTTCCAAATCAGCGCCTGCTGCTGCTGCCAACAGACTGGGTTTAAGACCCGTCAAGTTGCCGTGAGCAACTTTTTCCTTAAATCCCCCATAAATTGTATGTCTATGGAAATAAAGGCAATACAATTCAATAGACTGCTGTAGAACATTCAATGCTCCTTGCACCACTGAAGCGCGCAGTTTACTTCAAGATCTGCTAGAGCGTTCGATTTTGCACACCGTAGCTGACAACACCACTCATCTTACGCATTTCCTTCTTCACCTGCTGAGACCTTCCCAAATGATTTTTATTGTCGCCGCCGTGGTGGCTGAGCTGCCGCAGTGGCTCATTGGTTATGGTGCTCGGCTGCAGAGCCGAAAAACATGGGCTTGATCCGGGTCGCGGCGGTCGAATTTTGATTGAGGCGAAATGATAGAGGGTCGTGTACTGCGCGAAGTCAGTGCACATTAAAGAACCCCAGGTGGTGGAAATTATCCGGATCATTCCACTACAGCGTACCTCATAGCCTGAGTCGCATTGGGACGTTAAACCCCTTAATTCAAACCTAACCGTTTATATGTCTTCACATTCGCTTTTGTGTCTCTCATACCGAACAGCACGTACGGTAATTAAGCCCACCGACAAGTGCGGAACTCTCCGAGCAGATCCTAAGAGCTCTCTCTGTTTCTGTTCTTTGTTGAAAGGACAAAAGTGCGGACCGTAATAAGTAACCTGGAATGCCGAAGCCAGTGTTAGGAAGTGTCCTTGCACCTATTTATATAGTAAAGGAACCCTCAATTAGTAAGGGAACTTTATTTTCCTAAGCGGTGATTGGATCGTCTCTTTTTACTATTTCTTGTCTCCTCGAGCGACAGAGTCCGCGGGCTTGTTTCGGGGGTAATTAGTAAGAGGAGGCGTATAATGAAGCTGGAATTGTGAAGTCCATTGTCGAGACTGTAGCAGTCAAGGTACATGGTAGGATGTCCTAGTGAATTTAAGGTTACTGTAGTGTCTCGAGCTTTCTCCTATATTCTACAACGCATTTTACTGCAGTTAATTTGGTGTTCCTTATTTTCTACCGGACGTCATTAGTGATGGTTGTGTTCGGCAGTCTTATCAAGGCTTGCTTTCAAGCTTAACAAGACAGTCGAATAGAATTCCTGTGTATTCAAAAGGTAGTGATACTACATTCTAAAATGATGATTTTATTTTACACGTTATGCTAACCTTACGGAAAGCCGTGGGCTGATGTAGGTGGCAAATTCATAGAAAATTGAGAAAAACATGTGAAAGTAAACGTACTGGAAGAAAACAACTTGGAAGTTGAATATATACTTGCGCAAATAATGTACTAATCATGAATTATAGATATCTTCTGAAGAAATACGTAACTCAACACAAATGAGGGATCAGAAAAAGTAATCCCCCTTAAACAACATGCAGGATTCAAAACGCCCAGCGGCACATACTATAAAGGAAACACAGTTGTGAACATAGTTACATGATAATAAAACCTTTTGAAAAGGTTATGAGAAAGCTGATATTCAGGAACAGAGTGGAATAAAAAGCTTTTATAGATTGATTGAGATGCGCGTGAATGCACCGAGATTGCTAGAGTTTGGGCACCAAATGCATACCACTTACATGTCGTCCGGAGACTAAGAAATTCCTGAACACGGTGGTTTTACCATCTAAATCTGTAAACTTTCCGTTGCGGAATGATGGGGCCGTATGCACACTTGTAAGCTGAATGTACAAATTTGTCTCTGTCCCAGTTTTATACATGTACAGCGATAAAAAACTAGGGTATCATAATACCGAAGCGTTTCCAGTTATTCCACGTATGTAGACTGGAAAAGATAGGTAGATGACGTATGCCAACTATAAAGTCCCCCTCAAATACTTGGATCTGACCTAAACTTCAAATAAAATTTGGGGACCTCACTCAACCTCAACCTCACAAATTGAGGTTGAGGTCTCCTCAGCCGCCCTCTCCTCGCTTTTCCAGAGGTCAATGGCGACCTCACTCAACCTCACCTCAACCTCATATTGCGAGGTTGAGATCGAATGGTGGACCTCAAAAAGGAAACCAACTAAAATTGAAATTTGAGTGGGTAATTAAAAATTTGCTCGCCGAGAATCCTGTGAGTGAAACAAGCTGATGTGAGTAAAGTACCTTGGTATCGACAAGTTGTGGCATTAGAGGGTGTATAATTATTAGACATGTGGTATAATCAGACCGAAGGTGGCCGTTTTGATCCAGAGGTGTGTCATTTTGCTCGTTTCAATGTGTGACGCTCCAGTTTGGCCTAAACACCGAAAAGTGTCACAAAAGCAGCGAGCCCTGCAACATCGACATTTACATGCCACTTTTGCCTCCGGAGAGTATATGCACTATCCAAAGTATATGCAAGAAGAAAAACCGGTATTCTGGCATTTCAGCTCAAAATGTTTATTAATTCTTTGTGGACAACTACTACTCCTGATTCTCGTTAAGGTCGTTTCGGAGAGATATTTGATCAGACGTGTTATTACCTCTAAAGGGCGCAATCCTAAGCAAACACACAAATTTTCATAACTCACGCGGAAGCAATATTGACTAGTAAGCACCGACAGAAACGAGTTGTATTAATTTACATGTACTAGTAAGCGGCTTCGTTGTTGTAAATTCAGTTGTTATTTTTTTATTAGTTATTACGCATGCCCTTTTTTTTAAATTACAGTTGTGAAAACAAACAGGCCACAGTGCCACATAGGGAAAATACTCGCGTTCTACATCAGCTCGCCCATCAAAATGCACCTAAGCGAAACCTCTCGTTCCTCTGCAATGTGTCTGAAGCTACTGCAAAACGCCTGAAGAAAACTGCACGGTGCTGCCCATCCTCTGCAGAGCTGCCCGCCAACCTAACTTATGCCATACGAGAGAGGTACAGGAAAAGAAAAGACGGACTCATGCTAACAAAAATCGCAAAATAAAAACAGGACAACTGCCGGACAAAGAAAGAGGACAACTGCTCGCGCATGAAGAGCACTCCACAACGTTACTTTGTAATATGTTCCATACAATCATTTTTAGTGAAAAAATAAAATGCATGAATATAGTTGTGCGATACTGACCACTAATTTTGTCCCCATGGGAAGCCTACAAACAAAATATGGCGGCTAAAAACGCACGTGGTAGTTTGAAATTTGAAACTATGTATGGATGTAGCATCACCAATATGATATTTTTTCAGCGTCTAATAATGAGTTCCAAATGCAAATGGTCATTGAAAACTTGACGCTGTTTACGAAGCCATCGAATGTTACAAAGCCACTGAATAAGTCAACGCTTGTGCATTGGCCGTCTATTCCCGCCGCATGGTATTATCCATACAATCCTGTCATACCTTCCTTATACATTTGCATTGTCTTCCCACTGGTCTATTAAAGCAAAGCGCTTATAGGTATATTCATCCCATATAGCATGATGTTTCGCTGTTGTCGAGCTTCAGGATCATATAAAGTTGTGCCTCGTTACTATAGACTTCATTATGAATACGCTGAATTATGGCAATTTTCGCAAATACCCAACTTTTTCAATATGTTTACGTCTCGTTTATATAAAACCTCGTAGTTGAGGCAACGTAGAGTGCAGTAAGGTAGCAAAACTAAACCGCACAGCCGTGTTCATAATGCTTTCTCGTGTTTGACGGAGCATTTGTACTTATGCAAATCAGTAACCTCGTCTTCAGGGCAGCACACGGGTATTTTCTCTAGATCCCCTACTCTCATTTGCCAGAGGCTTACGTGATGCGTGCCCGATGAATTCTCTCACCAGGCAGGCACCCATCAGGGACGGAGGCAGAACAGTCTTGGAGACGAGGAACTTAGGTTTATGTACAACCAATATAAAAGTTTCAAACACAGAAATGATAGCCGTCACGCTGTTGGACTAAACGAGCAATTCCATCATCCAATGCCCGTTCGCTGCTGTCTCCTGAGCTGCGCTTCTTAGAAAAGCAAAAGGGAGAGAATAAACACCTACATTTTTCTTTTCCGCGGCTAGGCAGGGAATTCTGATAGCGCTTTTAAACTCTACTACATGCATCCCTCTGGAGAAGCGCTCTGATGATCGTCATTTCTTTGAAAAGTGTGACAGCACTTGCCCCCAAGTCATAATTATCAACAGCGCTGCAGGATTGCCTGAGCTGCTCGGGTTGCTTGCGCTGCCAGCAGACCACGCCTCTGCAACTTCCAGCGGCTCATCAAAGGCGCCTGAGCTGATTGGTGGATAACTGCAGCGCCTCCTTGCGGAGAACCGGCAAGAATGCACATGTCGCAGGTATTCAAAGGCACCAAGCTGTTACGTCGTTTCCTGGTCTGCTAATGCGGCATACAGCACGTTCCGGAGGTCGACGTGTCCAGGCAGACAATTTTCTGCAATGGCGAAGCAGTCCACATACGATAGATTGATGGACTCGATCCTTGGGACGGCTGAGAATCCCGATGGCGCACCTTTGAAGTAAGCAAGACGGTACTAATGCGCGCGGCGATCCTCTCGTGGTATTGAGCTCGCGGCTACGCAAACTCAGCGCCTCTTTGAGCCCGGGCATGGCCGCAGCGAGCACGGGGGTAGGCGGTCACCGGAAACGAGCAGAGCGCGAACACTTAAAGGAGTGGGCCTCTGGCACTACCGCAGCTAAAAGCAACTTGCGGGACTCAAAGGAAAAAGGAACGCAACAACTCGCATCGAGCACGGCCGGTCTCCAGGGGAGCACAAGAGCGTGTGCTCCCCTCGAGACCAGCATTCCCCAGACAAAGCTGCAAGTCATTCTTTTTATTCATTTACAATACTGTAAGATTATCGCAGGCTGCTACAGTTGAACCTAATGATGCACTTCGATGAAGTTTGTGCAGTTCTTACTAATCTTTCTGACTGGCCAGAGCTTCATGAATGTGTAGAATTTTGATTTCAAGCTGTCTAGTGAGGGTGATGTGATTCCAGTCGCAAGCCTTCACTCCGTCATCGGAAGCCATCACTCCAGGTTTAAACAGAGCTAAACCACAGCCATCTATTAGTGTGCGTGTGATAACTCGACGTATTCACAGTGTGGGAAACGGCGCCTCTTCTGGCAGACGCGCGTGAAGCCACGAACACTGACTGCGCCTGGTCATTGTCAGTGCCGTGCCTTGCGTACGCTGGCCTTTCGCTTTCTTTTTCTTTATCTCAACGTGCGGCTTCATAGGCGGCATATCTTAGCTCTCGAGTGGCGCGGAAAGATATACACGTCAGCTACGCTCTTCGCCCGAACTTGCAGAGTCTAACGGTGGCGCCGAGACGAATCTTTTTGGGGTGTGTGTTTTTGTTTCTGCTGGCTGACACCGTTTCGAAGAACCGAGGGCAAATGACTGTTCTGTTTTTGTAGCGATAGCTACATTACGCTAGCATTTCGAGCCTTCAGCGTGGCCACCCCGTGGCGGTGCCGTGGCCGGTCACGTGGTTGGTCACGTGGTGCGGAGCAGCTGCCGGCGGTGCGGCGAGTGGGCGAAACCGAGTGGGGCGGGAAGTGGAGAGGGAAAGAGAGGGGAGAAATTGAGTCCACGTCTAGGGACGAAGATGAAGAAGGATCGCCCAGCGAATCGGAGTGGCGAAAGACTGACTGCAATTCGACTGAGTGAGTTCCACTCGGCCAGCTGTAGCTGTCGCGTCAGTCCAGGTTTAACGAGAGCTGAACCACAGCAATTTGTGTGTGTGTGTGTGTGTGTGTGTGTGTGTGTGTGTGTGTGTGTGTGTGTGTGTGTGTGTGTGTGTGTGTGTGTGTGTGTGTGTGTGTGTGTGTGTGTGTGTGTGTGTGTGTGTGTGTGTGTGGTTTGGTTTGGTTTGGTTTGGTTTGGTTCGGTTTGGTTTATGGGGTTTAACGTCCCAAAGCGACCCTGGCTATGAGGTACGCCGTAGTGGAGGGCTCCGGAAATTCCGGCCACCTGGGGTTCTTTAACGTGCACTGACATCGCACAACACACGGGCCTCTAGAATTTTCGCCTAGAATTCGACCGCCGCGGCCGGGATCGAACCCGCGTCTTTCGGGTCAGCAGCCGAGTGCCATAACCACTGAGCCACCGCGGCGGCCCGTGTGTGTGTGCGTGTGTGTGCGTGTGTGTCCGTGTGTGCGTGCGTGCGTGTGTGTGTAGTTTTGCCTCGATTCGCCAGAGCATTCCGCTTTGCGGAGGGGAAGATGTGTCTAGTTACGATTTCGTTGTGCTTTTAAGAGCGTTATCTCTTACTCATCACGTTTCGAGAGTTCGTGTGGTCTGCTACCACTATTCATCACAGCGCCACTTGTGGCAGCAACTGCTCATTACGATTCGAGATTCCATGAGGTCTCCTACCATCCTGAAATCCACGCGCTATCTGTGGCTGCAACTAGAAAACAGCGCATCTCGCATTGAGATTTGTAGCGCCACTTGCAGTAGCATTGCAGAAGCAACAGCTGCCGCAGGCCAATGATGATGATGACGTCACGGTTCAATATGGTGGATAGAGGTGGAACAATGTAAGTGTGACGTCGGGACGAAATGGTGGCATAGCTTCGAATTCGCGAATTCAAGATGGCGGCCATTAAAATTGGTTGTGCCCTCTCATCCCTTTCTGGCCCCCTCACCAGAATAAAATATCCTATATGGGTAGGAAAACTGTCCCGTTGCGGGACCTGTACACATGGATACTTTCGTGCCGCTATATATATAGTCCGACAACAACGGGCACCCGTCCGCGGACACTTGTGTACCGAATTTGGTAGGCAAGTAAAACCCCATGCTTTGTAGTATGGAAATAAAACCACAATACAATAATATGTAAGCACTGCAAACTTACATTTACTAATTGAAGCGTTACCATATCGCACCGCAAGCCAAATTCTAGGCCCACTTTGAGCTCCCGAAACGAGGCGAATTCCGTTTGGGAAGTATTTTGAAGGGGTGCAACTCGACAATGGGTAGACGTGCATCATAATTTCTCTCATATATGGCGCTAGGTGGCGATGGTTCCGCTAGGCGTCGTGCGTGCACGCGTAGGCGAGCATGTTGCAAATCCACCCCGTTTCAAAGGGTATTACATCACGTTTCTCGAGATGAGCGGCGCGTTCTCCGTCGCTTTCTTCGTCCAGTACACCAAACCCCTAACGCTCGTTACTCGAACGTCTTCCACACGGTGGCAGCCTTTTTGTTCTTTGGTGCTCTATCCCAGTCACGTGGGCATCGCTTGAAGTACTGTGCGCCCGCCTAAGTATACTGCCACAGGCAACTATTACGTCACGAGGCGGCCGGCCCAATCAGCGATGAGCAGCGGGATTAAAAGGAGATGTTGATGGGAATCTAGGGGTTCTCGCCACGAAGCTAACAACAACAACAGCTTTTGCCAGGAGGAGCTCTGGCGACTCCGGCGTTTTTTCTTCCTTTGTTTTAAGAGCGTTAGCTCTTACTCATCCCGTTTCGAGATTTCGTGGGGTCTGCTACCACGCTGATATCACAGCGCCATCTGTGGCAGCAACAAGAAAACAGCACAACTCGCATTGAGATTTGCCGCGCCATCTAAAATAGCATTATAGAAACAACCACCTGCCATGTGCTAATGATAACGTCACGGTCCAATATGGTGGATAGAGGTGCAACTACTTTGATAAGACGTCAAGGAACCAAACGGCTGCGTAGTTTTGGTTCTCAAATCTAAGATGGCGGCAGTTATAATTAATTGTGCCCTCATATCCCTTTCTACCCTCACCCCCAAAACGAATAACCTATAAAGGGGAGGAAAACTCCTTTTGCAGGACCACTATATGTCTGTATATTCGTAGAGGAGGCGCAGGGAGCGCTCGGAGGAGCGTGCGCGCGCAGAGACAAAGATTAAGATTCGGGGCCGCCGGCGGTGTTCTTTTGGCTCTCTCCGACTCGGTGTGGTTTCCTTTGGGCGGGACCGTCGTCCCGTTTCATTTTGGTGGCAATGGTGTGATGGCGGCCACCCGCGCTCGGAAACAGGCTGCGACAGCAGCCGAGGACGTCGGGCGCCCTCAGGCTGATGCAGCACACGGCGCGGCGGATGGCACCGCTGATCTCGGACATACCGCCGGCCTCTCCCTTCCCCCGGTGCTGGAGGCCACCTTCGAGTGCCTCCATCGGCGAGTGGACCGGCTTTTCGAGCGGCTGGAGAAGGTGCAACGAAAGGATGGCGTCTGTGTCGATGAGGCAGCGCCGGACCTACCGGTTGGGACAATGGGAGAGCGGGGGGCATGGACTGAACTGGCTGCAGGTAGCGACGAGCGTGAGCCGAAGAGGATGGTGCGTCGGCCGGGAGGTGGAAGCGAGTTGAATGCATGTGACTGTTTCCCTGCCGCGCCCAGTTGTCCCGCAAACGTCCGAAGTATGGATGCAGCCTGCTTGAAGGTCGGCGTGGGGTCGGTTGTCCCGCGCCATGTGATGATTGTCTCCTCGCTCACAGGGGTGAACCTAGCCGGAGTGTGACGTTATTCGGCGACTGCAGGCGCCTTCACTCAGCTCACAAACTTTTAAGTCAACGAACAGTTTGACCGCTTCCTTTCTCCGAGCCCACGTTGCGTCTCTCCAGGTAAACCTGGATCAAATGCTAATATCCCGTCTCCATCCGAAGAAGAATGACGTGATCACAAGTTCTGAAATGTGTCCGTCCAGACTGTAGACATGGAAGCGACCTCGTCTGCCACGGTAAATCTAGAAGAGGGCAAGCCTAGAGATGCGCCTTCAGAAGCGAACACGGAGCATCAGGAGCAGATAGAAGAGGCGCAGGCCAACAGCGCTCTCTAACCCGAAAAACTGGCTAAGCTTGAGGTGAACGGCTTAATGGGACCACTGCCTGAAGCCGAGTAGGAGCCCTCACCGTTCTCGTATGTAAAAGAAGCACCTAGAAGCAGCTCGGCCATCTATATGGACAGTTTGATTTCAAACGGCACTTCAACACCTTCACCACGGGATGACGCCTACTACAAATCAAGCTATGTTCCTGAGAAGAACCTGAATCCAGAATGCCCTGTGGCTCGTCTGGAAGAGCTGGATGCCTTTTTCAAGGGATGAAGCCCCATCAAGGGAGCGCCGCAAGATGCACAGGAACAGCAGGAAGATCCTCCTAGCTGTGGGTCACCGTCGACTACTCCATCGGACGCCATCTCGAGGGGCACCAGCGCGGAGTCTGCGAGCCCACATGCTTCTTCATCGCAAGAGGCCTCGTCCCCGTCCAGAGGCGACGGCTTTCCTGATATCTCAGAACCCCGCTCGCCCCCTAACCAAATACCTGCAGGTGCCAGACAATACGTTTCTCACGAGCTTTGAGATCCTCATCAACTTCGCCGAGGACACGAGCACGCTGAAAGAACACTTGTACGGCTTGGTGGTCGACTGCAAAGCAAAGCAGGAGATCGATGCCACAAGCACTGCTGGAAAGGCGTTCTGCCCAAACGGTGCCGGCGCTGACGGCGCCAAGAACGCCTTCGAAAAACATGCCAGGTCCTCTCCGACTAAGTCGACTGCTTCAGTGCTGCAGCCTTCCAACATTTTTCGCCCCGCCTCGCTGCGCTGCCGTGGGCTGGCATCACTTGAGGCTGCCGTACTTTCCGGCTGGCCTCCCTGGACTCGAACAACCTAGACCGTCGCACTGCATCGCACTACACTTTCTTTCATCTCTTTCTTTTTCCACAGGTACTTAAAGCCTAACAGTGCTAATAGGTAATCATTACCGATTTGGTATCTGAAGATAAGCAGTTCTCCCGTGCAAGAGTTTTTCCAACGCTTGCTCTTTTTTTTTTGCATGGATGGCGATTTTGTGCTTTGAATACCCTGTTTCTATTTTAGCTAATGTTTAGCTGTCTCATGATTAAAAGCCAGCATTTTTTGCTAGATTGTTGAGCAATCTGCAGCAAGTCAAATTTTACTGGTTTCTCAGTAGTGATGTCATTAATGAGAATCAAAAACAGGATCAGACCGAGGACCAAACCGAGCGGCAAGACCGACTCGATGCAGAAAGCTGTAATGTATAGTCGTGAGCAAAAACGGTATACAACACGCAGCCGGTGGCGGAGATCGGGATGGATAGATGGATGGATGGATGGATGGATGGATGGATGGATGGATGGATGGATGGATGGATGGATGGATGGATGGATGGATGGATGGATGGATGGATGGACGGACGGACGGACGGACGGACGGACGGACGGACGGACGGACGGACGGACGGACGGACGGACAAACGGACGGACGGACGGACGGACGGACGGACGGATGGATGGATGGATGGATGGATGGATGGATGGATGGATGGATGGATGGATGGATGGATGGATGGACGGACGGACGGACGGACGGACGGACGGACGGACGGACGGACGGATGGATCGGCGGCTCCGGTGATGGTTGCGTTACTTTTCCCGTTTCAGTGACTGTAGTTTTCTTGAGCTCCGCCACTGGCTGCGTGTTGTTTACCACTTTTGCTCACGACTGTACATTGTCCGCGCTATCGCTCTGATATCTATAAGAGACCTCGTATCACTCCTGCAGTAGCGGTGCAGCTGTCAAGCGATGCACTACTGCCCTTTTTTGGCAGATGCTGCAATCAGTGGGATTTGCGTTTCTTGGGCTAGGTTGAGACTCATGTTGCTCTTTCCGTACAGCCTCTGGGAATAAATTCAGCTGCCACGAGAAACAGAGGGCAAGTTGCGCACCACCCGGTGGGCATGTGAGCAGCCTGCCACAAAGCCGTCTTCAGACAGACAAACACACAATGGTTTAACGTGAGGAATAGCCAATATAAGTGCTCGAAGACTAATAAAATCAAACAAAACAATGCTCTCGCATTCAGAGCAGGTAAGTAGCCTTAAGTTCCCTCTGTAATTTTTTTCATAGCCACCGAAGTAACTGTGTAGTTTAATGGGGTAAGACTTCTTCTACTTAACTGAAATATTTAAATTCCGCTCGTAAATCACGCGATGGCGTATTTCCTTCTAGCAGAGTGCTCAGTAAAGTATGTCTGTAAGTGCTCTCTGCGACTGAAGTCTTCAGGACGCATAACTGGGAACAAAAGCCGATAGATCTCTTATAACTCGTTGATCAAAGCAAAACTTGCGGTGGCGACAGCGAGAATCATGCGCTCCAAACTGGCACAGTGAAAGCGGATGTTCGTTGGCAAGCATGATACATATGCGCCTAGATGGCCTTTGCCGCGTCCTGGAAAGTTTTGTTTTCGACAATACGTTTTTAAATCAGTTCATAAGCACCTTTAACGAAAACTGATAGATATAAAACAACCAACATTGTGCAGAGCTTGACTGAAATATGTGATGCCCTTGAGATTGGGACAGATTCGCTGCCATCATGAAAACAAAAGCCGAAGCTAGGCATAAGTTTGATCTGCCTCCACCCCAACACCTATTAAGAAAAAGGCTTCTATAGTTTATAGTTTAGCTGGATCTAATTTATCGTTTATTGCCAGCCGCCGCGGTGGTTGAGTAGTTATGGCGCTCGGCTGCTGGCCCGAAAGACGCGGGTTCGATCCCGGCCGCGGCGGTCGAATTTCGATGGAGGCGAAATTCTAGAGACCCGTGTAGAGTGCGATGTCAGTGCACGTTAAAGAACCCCAAGTGGTCGAAATTTCCGGAGCCCTTCACTACGGCATCCCTCATAGCCTTAGTCGCTTTGGGACGTTAAACCCCCTTAAACCCTATAATTTATTGCCGGTGAAGATAAGAATATTTGTTTATTTTACGTCAGCTGTAAAGCTACTTTTGTTTATAACCAGCATTAAAAAGTAACAGCGAAAATTATCTTACGTTTAGATGTATCTCAGCAAAAAACTGGAGGACGCCTAAGTTTCGCCTTTAAGAGTGGAACGCGACAGCGTTTTGCAGCGCCGCCACGGTATTATTCATGTACGGATCTGTACACCAAGTCACAAAGTAGAAGTATTCACTAGGTCCACCTTCAGTTCAAACCAACGAGCCTTCGTAGCGTGGGATTTTTCTTTAATCTACACACTGGGACATTACCGGCTAAAACATGGATAGTGAAGAAGGGCAGTTTTGTTTCTGTGGCTAACTGTCGCCTTTGTGATGCTCCTGATAAGATTGAGCATGGTGAATCGGCATTTTGAATATATTTTTTCTGCTAAAAACTGTTCCTGCAGAATGATTGTGCACCAAGAAAAATTGTATGCCAAGAACTAGTTTGAACAGGGGTGGCACTCAATCTTAGTGCTGTGGGGTTCACTGCCTTTTTCTAGTTCTTCGTTGCCTTGATGTACCGTGTAATGACGTATTAGCTATGTGCTCTAAATTGACTTCTTTTTCGTGCTTCGTTGCTTATGTGTGTACGTTTTCTACTGTTTTCTCAATGTTTGTAGATAGGTCATGTACAGAAAACATCGCATCATTGTAGCAAATACCATGTTGAGAAAAAAAAATTCGTGGCGTACTCTGCGCGTGCTCGCCTCGCTATCTGGAAGACCTGGTTCCGATTCACTGTGTCTCCATAACTTTTTTTTCTTTGATGTCCTCGCGTTACAGCGCCGACAACGCCAACAAAGTTGGCGCCGGCTTTTATGCGGCACGAGCTTCTTGACGCTGTGGCGTTAAAAATAACATTCTTCAAGCGGTCAATTCAGACTGTGTGGTAGATGCGCCATTTACACGGCCTATCATAAATTTGTATGTTTTCTTTCAACTCTACTGGCTATTTTTGATATATGTTTTGTAATCGCTCGCCAGAGGCTAATTTAACTTAAAACTTATTTGGTTGTTGTTGTTCAACCCCGTAGTAGCGAATGGATACGCGATCAATAACTACTTCTACTTTGCTCTACGTGGTGCAAGCTAAGAAAGAAAGTCGTCGCAGTCTCATAAGAATAACCTCAATTAAACCCACGGCGAAAAGCCGCACAATGGTTGTGCATATACGTCTTCTTTCACCAATAACTTTTCATAGGCGCATGCATGCCCCCTATGAAAGCCCGAAAGAAGGTTTGTTCTAGAGCGGCCTCAGTGGCAGATTATATGAATGCGGTGAAGCGTACGAAAGACAGGATATATTTTTCTATCTTATTCAGGTCCCTTTCAGTTTCTTGTTGCCAGGAGCAAGGGTAAGTCTTGTACCCAACCCCATGGCTTAGTATGGAAACTCACTGTCTGCGCATAGAAACAAAGGAAACGCAAACTCGTGATGTTCCTGCACGGCATCACCACGGAAGCAATGGCGTGTGCATCGAGCCCTCATATTGAGCAGACCGATGCCTCGATGTCACAAATAGAAGCCGCATTACCATCCACAGTACGTGAATGCCATGCCCCCACGCACTGAAGCTGTCTTGCTGAGTGTGCGAGTCACGGCATACCATAAAAGCGAAGCATAGGAGCCGCCTTCTGGGCATTCGAGATGTTGTTGCACTTGCTTTTATAATTGTTGCGACTGAGTTCAAAATATGTAAGCAAACCAGATGCGTGGAACCCATTTCGAGACGTTGAAAAGGGTGTCTATCTGTGTTGCTGAGATCGTGGTTGCATTCAAGGAAGTTTCCTGTCTTCAGAGGGTTAGTAGTTCAGACCATACGGTTCTGCATCGTAGCAAAAACTACTAGGCATGAAAAGCATCTGTACTTCCTTCAAACAGTAAAGGCAGGTAGTTCACCTGGTGTCTTTTAGTGTGTGTGTGTGTGTGTGTGTGTGTGTGTGTGTGTGTGTGTGTGTGTGTGTGTGTGTGTGTGTGTGTGTGTGTGTGTGTGTGTGTGTGTGTGTGTGTGTGTGTGTGTGTGTGTGTGTGTGTGTGTGTGTGTGTGTGTGTGTGTGTGTGTGTGTGTGTGTGTGTGTGTGTGTGTGTGTGTGTGTGTGTGTGTGTGTGTGTGTGTGTGTGTGTGTGTGTGTGCGTGTGCGTGTGTGTGCGTGTGTGTGTGTGTGCGCGTGTGTGTGCGCGTGTGTGTGTGCGTGTGCGTGTGCGTGTGCGTGTGCGTGTGCGTGTGCGTGTGTGTGTGCGTGTGTGTGTGTGTGTGTGTGTGTGTGTGTGTGTGTGTGTGTGTGTGTGTGTGTGTGTGTGTGCGTGCGTGCGTGCGTGAGACTGGGGTGTGAAACTCGTTTACAGCCTGAACGCTTGGCTTAACCGTTGTTGCGGAATTGTTCAAATCCGATCTCCCTCGATAGCTTGCAGAATAGTTCATTTTTAGCTGGATCACAGCTATGTTTGGACCAGTATCACCTCGCGACATGTCGCAAAAGTTCACGGTTGCGGAATTCGTTCAAATCCGATCTCCCTCGATAGCTTGCAGAATCCTGTTCATTTTTAGCTGGATCACAGTTATGTTTGGACCAGGACAGGCCCACAGGCTCTCCGGCGCGGTGGTTACGTATCGCCGAGCTTTGTACGACGCGCCGGGGACTGCACAAGATAACCCTGGATCCTAGGACGACACCACTATAAGCCGAGAAGCGCACGTTTTCTGAGGCTGCATTTCGACTCCGGTTATCAACTAAGAGTTATCAAGGACGGACGTCACCGGCTGGCATCACCTGGCGTGGCGCTTGCATCGACGCATCTGCTATAAAGCTACGGCATCGCATCCAGGACGGCACTTTGGCAGCAGCAGTGTTCGGAAGAGCGTTTGCCTAAATGCTCCTGCATACTGTTACAGATAACCCTGGATCCTAGGACGACACCTCTATAAGCCGAGAAGCGCACGTTTTCTGAGGCTGCATTTCGACTCCGGTTATCAACTAAGAGTTATCAAGGACGGACGTCACCGGCTGGCATCACCTGGCGTGGCGCTTGCATCGACGCATCTGCTATAAAGCTACGGCATCGCATCCAGGACGGCACTTTGGCAGCAGCAGTGTTCGGAAGAGCGTTTGCCTAAATGCTCCTGCATACTGTTACAGGTTAGTGGCTTTTTTTGAGGGGGGTGTTATTGTGTTGCTGCCACTGCTGCTGCCAAAGGAGCGAACCTTGTTTCTGTCAGTATGGAGTGTGTTGGGTGTGAACAAGAAATTTTGGAAACCAAAGAGAGTATATCTTGCATGACATGTAAGCTTTCGTACCATGTAGGAAGCTGCGCAGGAGTATCGGAGGCAACAATAAAATCTAAGAAATCAACCTACCAGAAATGGAAATGCCCGAAATGTAGGCTACAAACCCCACATGTTAACCAGGATGAGAAAGAAAAAGCACCGTTGACTGTAGAAGATATGTTGGTCGTACTTCAGGAAATTAATCGAAAACTTGATGTTCTGTTGCCATTGAAAGAAACTGTCGATGGGATTGAGCAATCGGTGCAGTTTATGTCCGAACAGATGACAGACCTGATGACGCGCACCGAACAAAATGAGCGAGATATTAAAGCAATCCAGACTAGGCTCGCAAAAACAGAAATGAACAAAGAACAGCTTGAATCGCTCAGTGTCCAACTTGATGACCTCGAGTGGCGCAACCGGAAACTGAACTTAGAAATTCATGGCATACCACAAACGGAAGGCGAAAATCTTTTGTCAAAACTTAATGCTCTAGCTGGTGAAAGTGAATTGCCCCAGCTATCAGAACATGACATCACGGCAATTCATCGATTGCCGGCAAAGCGTGACAAAGTGCCTGGCATCATCTGCCGTTTCACGAGACAGAGCATGAGGGACAAATGGTGGGCTAACAGGCGGGAGTTGACCACTGCGGGTGCCAATGTTCACATGTTGGAAAACCTGACCAGGCGAAATCGAGAACTGCTGAGGGAAGTGAAAGAATGGGCGAAAACAAATCAGTACAAGTATGTCTGGCACAGCAACGGTAAGATTCTGATAAGAAAGACTGATGGCGCGTCAGCAATGCTAGTGCAGCACTCTTGCGACCTTGGCAAGCTGCAATAAGAAGGGAGAATTGATTTCGAATTTTTATTTGTTTCCCGCCAAAAATGCAGACTGTAACAGAAAAAAATTATCTACTCCCAGAGAACTTCAAAGATTACCTTGGCCCGGTTTTCCAGACGTCATTCAAATGTCTTCATATCAATGCTCGATCTGTCAGACGTAAAGAAGCATATTTCGACACTTTCTTTCAACAACTAAATGTTCCCATTGACGCTATCATGATCAGCGAAACTTGGTCTACAAGTGATTATGATGTCTTTCGAATTCCTGGTTATGAGACATTTTTTCTGAATCGTTACGCTGGTATTGGTGGTGGCGTATCCATATCATTTAAAAAGAAGTGGCGGCCTGAAATATTAGAGCGATTCACAGTTTCTGTGAAAGAATATGAAATCTTGACAATGTGTTTGAACAACACTATTTTTGCAGTGTGCTATCGTCCACCAAAGGGTTGCGTAGCCATATTCTTGAATTTTCTTGAAAGCCTGATTACATTTGCAACCAGTCAGCATTTAAACATTGTCCTTGGTGGTGACCTAAACATTAATATGTTATCGGTTGATGCATCCCAAATGAGTTTAGATTTATTGCTTAGAACACATGGACTTCTGAATGCAATCAAAATGCCAACGCGTGTTACGATCACGTCTTCATCGCTGATCGATTTGTTTATCACTAACCATGACCCTAGTATGATCACATCTGGAGTAATAATTTCTGACATCAGCGATCACTTGCCAATATTTATGTGTGTTAAAAACATGTCTAAAAAGAAACGTAGTTCAACATATTCTTTCCAACTTATATCTGAAAAAACACTGTCCACATTTAGAAACTCGGTAGAAAAGAACAACTGGAGGCCTGTCCTTTTAGAAAATGACGCCAATAATGCTTACGAGGCATTCTTAGGCATTCTGAAGCCGATTTACGAGGCCTGTTTCCCAATATTAACAAAAAAACAAAGGCGTCACAGTCGCAAACCATGGATCACACCGGAGTTGGTGGCAAAGATAAACACAAAGAACATCCTATACCATAAGTTTATTAAATCGAGAGCTGAATGTGATCTGACAGCGTTTAAAAAATATCGAAACCGCTTGAATACTGAGCTCAAGAAAGCCAGAAACGCCTATTACACAAATCAATTCACGTCAACTTGTGGTCGTGTCGACATTATGTGGAAGCGGCTAAACGCAATTTTGGGGAGAAGTAGCAAATCAGGTGAATTAAATATGCTAAATATTGATGGTGTAAGTATAACTGGAAAAGAATTAGCAGATACGTTTAATACGCACTTTGTTTGCGCTTCTAGAAATCAAGTCCCGCATAACAATCTCAGTGATGTTGTTCATATAGGCGACACTGTATTTCTCAAACCGGTTGAAGAAGCAGATGTAACGGCAGCCTTCCACAAACTAAACAATAGCACATCCATTGATATTGATGGCCTCCAGATAAAGCCTATACGGTATATTTTTGACCTTATTTTACCATACATCACGCATATCTTAAACCTTTGTGTCAGTACCGCTGTATTTCCTCGTAAAATGCAGATTGCACGTGTAACAGTTATCTTTAAAAAGGGTGATAAAAACCAGCTCGGGAATTACAGGCCAATATCTATCTTACCCGTGTTTTCTAAGCTACTAGAAAAAGTAATACTTAGAAACTTTTTGCAGTTTGAAGAAAAACACAAAATTATAACAGCAGCTCAGTATGGCTTCCGTAAGCACCGCTCTACTGAACTTGCACTATTAGATCAACGAGAATATATATTGAACGAACTCGAACATAATAGGATAGTCATTGGTATTTTTCTTGATTTTTCGAAGGCATTCGACTTATTAAACCATACAATACTTCTTCGTAAACTTGAGCGTTGTGGCTTCCGCGGCCATGCACTATCGCTTGTGCAGTCATACCTCATGGATCGCAAACAGGCAGTGGCAATAAATGGTCTCCTCTCAGAAATGCAATCTGTAGGCTGTGGCGTTCCACAAGGTAGCATTTTGGGTCCATTTCTGTTTAATCTTTACATCAATGACATTGTACATGCAACTCCATTCGTTAAATTTATCATCTATGCTGATGACACCAGTATTTTTCTTGCCGGAGATAATGCAGCTGAACTCACAGATACTGCAAACAATGCACTGAAGCAAATAGAAAACTGGAGTAGCAGAAATGCGTTGCGGATTAACACAGCAAAGACTAAAGTCGTTGTTTTCAGAGGTAGAAACAAGAAGGTCTGTCTCACTAAGAACATATTCCTGCAGTCCGTACCCTTAGAAGTTGTGCCTTCATTTAAAACATTAGGTATATTATTTAATGAAAGAATGTCATGGGATGATCATGTTAGCTTTGTAACAAATAAATGTTCACGTATTATTGGTCTTCTTTACAAGAACCGTGAGATACTGCCGCGAAATGTAATGCTAATGCTATATAATTCATTGATACAATCTCATTTCAGCTATTGCCATTTAACCTGGGGTGCAACAACAGCAGGCAATCTTCAGAAACTACACTTGTTACAGAAAAAATTTCTAAGAATTGTTGAAAATGTTTCGCATACCTACCATACGGCCCCACTTTTCTTAAAGTATAACTTACTACCAATTACTAAGCTTTATGACTATCGTCTGAGCAAGTGTGTGAAAAACGAGGTGTTGAAGAACATATCTTTTCTATCTAAATTAGCTGGTTTAGAAAAACGAGATGCAATGTACAGCACTAGAAATATAGCACAATGGAACGTAAAAACATACAGAACGTTCTATGGTAATCAAACATTAGAAAATAAACTACCACGACTTCTTAACAAACTCGCACAAAACGATATTGATCTCCAAAACACAACACGCCAAAAACTGTTCGAGTATTTTTTTTTTTACACTACACCTAACCTTTTTTTTCTGTGATTTGTCTACCTAATTCTTCTTTCTTTCACCATCATTGTAAGTTTTCTTTCCAGCCAGGACAATGCTGTTGATTTTATGCTGACTACTGTAACCGGATAAACAGCTCTGCTATATGTATTTTTTGTTATCTGTATTTCCTGTATTTTCTTTATTGTATTGTATTGTATTTTCTTTATTTCTTTACTGTATTGCTGTCAAAGTGGGGGCCCGTGGCCTTGTCAAGCTGTCAAACGGCAGCTTTTACTACGGGTCCCCGCCATCATCTGTACCATGGTGGCAAATAAATTTGAATTTGAATTTGAGTATCACCTCGCGACATGTCGCAAAAGTTCACGGTTGCGGAATTCATTCAAATCCGATCTCCCTCGATAGCTTGCAGAATAGTTCATTTTTAGCTGGATCACAGCTATGTTTGGACCAGTATCACCTCGCGATATGTAGCAAAAGTTGTAATATTTCACTTTCTATGTAAGAAGAGCATTTTGCTTAGTTTTCAGCAGAACGAAACATTGCGCACAAAACTTAACCATGATTTGAAAGATACTAAAAGCCGCGTCCACATAACGGGTGATAGGTACTGAAAAATTTTTATTTAGTAACTCTAAGTGGTAATATATGCTTGAGTTTTCGACATTTGCTTTTTTGGTATTTTAATGCTTTTTTGGCAATGGCGAATCAACTACCACTGTTTGAAAGCATTGCCGCTGCTATAACAATACCTGCATGTAAAATGGGTTAGCCGAATCATGGCGTCTTATGAATGATAGATGAAATTAGAAACCGGCTTGTGACCTATAGCACTACCTCTCTGCAATCTACCATGTGCTACCTAAAGTGGCGAGCAATCTCTTGCTGCGCATTTTTAACCTCTATTGCTGCAGGGTGCATCATCTATACGAAATGTATATCAGCGCGTGTGCGCAACGCGAAGCATACCCGCACTTTGTACTATCAGTGGAATATTTTTAGGGATAAAGTTTTCGGTACATTTATGGTTTTAAAGTTAAGGCAGTTGTGAACGCATGCCTACTTTCTCTGATTCGCCTTAAACACGAGGCCACAGTAGACGATAAATTGGATAATAAATGCCTTTGTTTTCCGCCGTTCGCGCACATTCCGGTGTGAGAACACATAAATTACCATATAAGCAATACACACAACAGGATTGTTTCTCGAGTCTAGAGCAAAAAAAAAATTGAAAATCTTTCTTTAGGAAAGGAAATGACGCAGTAACTATCTCACACATATCGTTGGACGCCCGAAAAACGCCGTAAGGAAAGGTGTAAAGGAGAGAGTGATAGAAGAAAGGAAGAAAGAAGTGCCGTAGTGGGGTCTCCAGAATAAATTCGACCCCCTGGTGATCTTCAACGCGTACTCACATTGCACAGCACACGGGCACTTTTTGCATTTCACCTCCAAAGAAACCCGGCCGCCGTGGTCGGGTTGGAGCCCGGGTACTCCGGCTCAGTAGACGAGCACCTTAACCATGCACTTAGCCACCGCAGCGGGTCCGGTCTAGAAGACCACGTCACGATTGTTGAGACAAGTTTAGGCGCGGTAGGTCAGTCTTACAGAGTACAAAGTTTTTTTAACGCTTACTCGCTAAGAGCGACACAGTTATGACAGCATTTTTGCGGTCTTCATTTTAACCATCGACCAATAACAACAGGCGAAGTGACGCTTCGCTTTCGGTAACCACGGTTTAGCGCCGCATTCAGTCTGGCCGTGTAACGACAAAGATGTTGCGCCACTTCGCACGCTCACGATCGCAGTTTCCGAATGCGGACGCAGCAAAAATAACAGCTCCCTTGGGACCACAAACGCGTTGTCATGCTGCGTCATTCTTCGGCGTCGGCAATAGTCTGCTAGTGTGGCTTTATGGGCATGTTTATAGCGTTACCGTCGGGATTTCATAACCTAAGACCAACGCCGCCAGGGGCAGAGACCAATCGCGGGGGACAGAAATAAAGAAAAGAATGACTGACGGTTTAGCATTGCTAACCACGAAATACCACGTGAAAGCATCTTTTTTTTTCCAGATGGACACCATCGCCACGTACCTGAAAGCGCGATTGAGGTCTCACTGACCCAGAGAGACAGTTATGCGCGTCTTCAACTTTTGATCGTGAAGGCCATTTTACCCAATGTACGCCGGTGGCATATGCTCCAGTGCCGTGTCCCTGCAGCAATGCTGTCAACTCCAATGCGTATTGCTCTCGTGCCTTGTTTCTGTAACAACGTTGTCCACATCAACGCATGCAACGCATATTTCTCTGTCACTTGCGCCACGTAGCGCAATGCGGAAATACTATTTTCGTGGCAGTATTATTTGAAGTAGAAGTCGATGTGCAATGCACAGCGCGAGAGTGTGTTACAGTTTAACACGAGTCGTGCTCGGTTGCGGCTATTTGCGTGCAATAAAGAGAAAAAAATGGCGGCGAAAGCCTAGTGCTTTCGCGCAGTGGACTGCGAAGCTTCTCTATTCTCGCCGCCGCGGGTTGCAATCCGAGTCGCGGATATTTCAATATTTCATTTAATAATACCCTCAGGGCCGTTTGGCATTACAGAGGGGAGTGATTAAAAAGATAACACATAAAAAAGCAAGCAGCGCAAGAAAAAATAAAAGATACAAGTTTTTAGGCTCTTAATTGTACAATGTTAGCTAGTGCATTTTTAAAATGATGATGGTCTTCAATGGCGTTGATAAGTCCGGAAGGCGGTTCCGCTCCCGTGATGTGCGAGGAATAAAACTGTGGGAACAGGCATTAGTGCGGCAGGAAATAATAGAAACTTTGTGAGACTGGTCAGCGCGGGCAGAACTATTTATTTAATTTATTTTATTTATTTATTGCTCTTGGCCCAAAACAAGAAACACAGCAAGGAGGCAAACATTGCAGGATCTTGCTCGGGGTTTACCCATCTGAATAGTGCTTTCCCGCCAAAACAATCCAAACGTTATGAAATGCGCCCCCCCCCCCCCCTCCCTGTTCATGTAACGCAATGTGAGCGCCGGCGATCTCCCCTTGCCACCATGCATTGGGATAGCTGAAGAGACGGAAATGTTAATTGATGTAATCGTACAAACTCATTGAACTACTCATGCTCGTATTTTTTCTTGTTCGCTGACATAAAATTATGTGATAATTAAATAGATATACAAAAACACGTGGTATGCGGGATTATTCAAAGTAAATTCAGTACATATTTACACCATAGAAATTTTTCTGGGAGAAGAACCATGGCACCTTTAGTCAGGCCAGAAGAGGGAGGGTGGGGACGTAATTGGACGACTTCTAAACAGCAGTGAAACGCCTTTTCCATTTTATGACCTGCGAAGTTGATCCACCTGCGTTGTGGATTAAGCTGTGAGCTGCGATAACCAGGGCACCACACAGTATGACTGAATGCCTATCGTAGATTGAGTACGCCGTTATTGATGTTTCTGCTTAATAGTCCTGTGAGGATTACTGAGTCTCCATCGGGAGAGCGACAGTCTGCGCCAGCCACGTTACCAAAAGGATAGTAAGGCACTCACTGTCACTGACCCGGTAGTTGCTCACATTTGCTTGCATGAAGTACCTGGCGCCTTCAGGGTGGAGCACAGACATTGCCGTTTGTGTGCCCGACTTAAGGCCGATTGCGAGGGAATGAGAAGAGCCTAAATCTTTATAGCTCACAGCGTCCTTAATAAACAGATACACGTGAATCCTACTCGAAATCAAGAGGAAGAAATGGGCTTGGGCAGGGCATGTAATGCGATCGCAACATAACCGCTGGTTCTTAAGGGTAACGGAGTGGATTCCGAGAGAAGGCAAGCGTAGCAGGGGGTGGCAGAGGTTAGGTGGGCGGATGAGATACGGAAGTTTGCAGGCATACGGTGGACGCAGCTGGCAAAAGACAGAGTCAATTGGAGAGACATGGGAGAGACCTTTACCCCGTAGTGGGCGTAGTCAGGCTGATGATGATGATGACATGTGAAATTCTAGCAACGAACGTTCGAATGGGGGTTTTTCTGACAATAATCTAGCCCAATCCGAGAAAATTAACCTTTCAAATGCTCCTTTGACAAAAAAATCTGAAGAACATCTTTGTAGCATATTTTTCAGTTATGTGGTTTTCACAATTGCAATCAGGATCATGTTTTTATTGAACAGTTCGATTGTAATGCGCAAATATATAATTTAGATTGAGGTCCCAAATCACAAAGCTGAAGCTGATAAGTGCTGTAATCTGAGATTTCTTTTTCTTCCCATCGAGTGAGGATCGACATTGACGAAACGCTTGCAGTTTTCTTGAATAGATTAAATATCGACGGTGGCCAGAGTGTGCATCTTAACATGGCCAATATGCGAGATATCACCACGCTGACCATTCGTCTTCACGTTCTTTCAACTTCTTTCGTCTGCCGTAAAGAGAAAAGGGTATCCGGCGGAGCCTGGCAGTGAGCAAGCAATTTCGGGGCGATCAATGCAATACTACATACAATAGTTCTTCCTCATTCAACATAACAGCAGTCCTCATACGCCCATATCTTGTACGCTGGCATAATTGTCCTGCTTGAGAGAAAACCAAAACATCGACAATAAATTATTTCACATGCAACAAAACTGTCTTCCAAACGTGAAGACTGGTGTTCTTGACAGGAGAAATGGTATGAGCTAGTTGGTGATCGAAAATCCTGAAGAGACGGAACAGGCCAGAAGTGGCAGCCGCTTACGCCGGTGCTCACGTGTGCCACCTCTCATCGGTCATGCCTTTCTCTCGGTGCTGTTACTGCGTCAGAACTGCTGTTAACGTGACTAGTGCTGCCCCTAGCAATCTGAGATATCGCCAGAGCTGCGTCTACGTTAGTCACGAAGATTCGGAACGGGTACAAGATTGGTAACGAGCTGCAACTCCGGAAGGGTGATGTTATTTTTTTTTCACCCTAGAAATAAAAATGAACGTGCAATGCCCAACAGCTTCCGACGATGTTTCACTTCTCCAAGAAAAATGCCTTGGTTACACTTGAAATATAAATCGTGTGGGTGACATTTTTCAAACGCTTCTTATAAGATATTTTTGTTTACGCTCGAAAATGTCAATGCAGTGAAAATTATGAAATTTCCGAAATACAGAGGAACATTTGAGCTTCTGTAGGCTCAGCAGTGTGATCGTGTGTATTGGTTGCACTGTTACATCTTCCAATAAATGCCTAGAAATGGTTTACTGCTTGTTTAATTGAAGGCGAATCCACTCGCTGTTATTAACCGCTACAGTAACATTAGCAGTTTCCGAATAGTACTGTTTCGAAAATGATTCGTTCAGGAGCAGAGCAGCTTTGCTTCAGAATTGAATACGAATAGTGTTGGCTAAACTGAATCGAATATCGAAAGTATAGAACGGAATGCGAATTGGATATGCTTACGAGTATGCGCTACTTGTGCGAATCTTTGTACAATAAAAACTCTGTGCAACAATGAAGCGCTAGAAGTGGCGCAGGCGTACAGCTCTGCAACTTGCGAAGTTTATGCAATGCTGTCAAAACACGAAATACTGTTCTCCACTGATAAGTACACGTAACAAAAATTCAGTATATTAACAACTTAACCGTCACATTACATGTACATACTGTAATGAAAAATTGCCTTTTGCTGCAGATGACGACAGAAGATTACCTTGCGCCACATCTGAGTAGATCAAATCTGCGACAAATACGCATACGAAACTGGCCTCTGATATCCGGCTTGAAAGCAGGGTTTGCTAAACCTTCCTGAAGCATGCCATGTCACCCAGTCTTGGAGAACACTCTTGAGGATTATAAACATCACGGATATAATGGATCGCGTCGTTGCGCTGAACCCCTCATGCCGCGCCGACCGAAAGTGGTATAGCATGTTCTGCGGCGTCGGAGTGGGCCGTGGTTTCGAAGCAGTCATCGAAGAAAACTACGGCGCCCCTTATTCGGGCTTTGGGACCATTCTTCGAAAGCAAGTCCAGCTTTCTCGGGCAAAAATTTTGAAAATTGGAAAATTTTTACGACACTAAAGAAAATTTTGAAGGTAATGGTCTATTATTCTGATATGTAGCAAAATCTATCCTTTAAAGTGTTTCGAGCTATCGCATCGAACACTCAGAACTGCCATATAAAATCGATGGGGAACGCTTTTGACGATAACAAGAACATGAATCGAAAAAAAAGTACATGACTACCGTCGGGTGATCTGCGGATACATTGATTGTTGTAGGGAAATATTGAATTATATAAACAAATTGCGTTCATAAACTGTTTCCCGCTCAAAAGTGCTTTTGTCGAGAATTTCTCGGTATATTGGGATGACTCGAGTACGAGGATATTCGATTCGCTATTAAAAATTTCTAACATTGTATTCGCACACTCTTTAAAACATATGGTCGCATTAACTCCCACCTTTGTGTTAGTTTCAGAAGAGGAGGAGACTGATTCTGATTTCGCCATACTCATCACTCAATAGTTAGATAGCAGCACAGGTTCTAAAGGTAGCTGAGCGAACCTTTGAAACAATTTTCCATCTACAGCTCCCGCTCTTGCGATACCGTTTCCCAGCGTAGTGGCAAAATATTTCATTGCTGGGTCTCAGGGGGGTAATGAAATGAAATGAAGTGTTGTTCTATGGGTCCTAAAATGCTCATAGTACTGATGTGCAGAAATACTCTTCTTTAATAGATGTAAGAACCCGCAACTCTGATTCAGCGGCAGACAAAATAAACAAGATGACTTTGCGTGTTCATCATTGCGAGTCTTTAGGCACGAAACTTGTTAAACGCGCGCACGCTAAAATTTTTTTGCAGACTTGCAGACCAGGTACTTGTTGAAATCAAACCTGCGGTGTGATAGAGAAAGAAGCAGGTACATTTGAAAGCAAGAAAATACCAGCAGCCGGAGAACTGGCCTAATCAGTGCGCTTTGTATTGGCGTCGATGACTGGCGAATTCTCCAGAGTTTGGTTAGCAGTGCCCGTAACAGATAGGATGTTTCAGGGCTGAAGAAAAGGTTGCTGTCTGCGTATATAATCTAGGTCGCTTTGTCGTTTAAGTTAAGAATATAATTTGCAGATATGATGAAGAGCAAGGATCCGAAGAGATTACCGTGGCGCACACCTTTGTTATAGCTTGTATGCCACAGCAGCAGCAATAAGTTTGTACATATTGGGATCTGGAGCCCAGGTACAAAATGATGAGTGTTAGGTGTGCACTGCTAATGCCGTAATGTTCCAATTTAGCGTACAGGGCGGTTAATGTTGTCAAGTACTTAGGTAAAATCGACAAAAATTCCGGGCGCCAATAGAGTATGTTGAAACAGATGAGTATGTATTCGTTCTGCGCAAGAAGAACATGTTTTTTCGATTTATTGGTGTTGAATCCTTTCTTATAAATGACTACTAGTTTAGCTAATTTCGTATCGCCAGGACAAACGCCTGTTTGAGGAGCGAGGTTATAAAAGTGTGCCAAACACTGCACAATTTCGGGAAGGATGTACTTAAAAGGCCTGGTTTGTATGTTAGTAGCGTCAAGGCTATGTGTGTTTGTAAACTGTTATAAAAGTAATATACCTCGCGTTGGACGGTTGGCTCCTAAAGCAGCGATTCTTACTATTTTGCACCCAGGAAACGGCATATATTTGCGGGAACATTGGAACTGTCGATAGCATCTGACTCAGCAAAATACTCATTTAAAACGCTTATTTAAAGCCAAGCTTATCCCTGAAATAACACACCCATCGATTTTGAGACTTGTTTTTTTTTTGGTTGCGTGGTCTTTTTTTAAAGGTATTTACCGGCCTACATTTTTCTTTCGAATTTATTGAAGAGCGATTACTAAAAAGATTTGCATAGTAATAATTTCTCGCTGTCTAAATTTCTCTATTCACTCTATTACAGAGTTATTTATACCGCACAAGAAAGTCGGTACTTTTTTTTGGTGAAATCTGCATAAAGCTTGTACTTTCTACTAACAAGACTAACAAGATGTGTTATAAAATTTTTACGTAAAACTTTATTTCTCATGCGCTTTCTCCAGCCATAAATATTGCACTGCCTTTCACTAATTTTGGCCTTAATCTTTCAGCTTTGCATGGCATTTTGAGTTGATTTGTATTGCGTGCGAAGCATTGAATGTTCTTTATATTTTGCTTTCCTTCAGAAAACTCAATGCGTCGAATCTTCACGTTTATCGGACCTTTAGCTGGCACGTAACGACCTCAAGGGATTGTATTACATCAGTGATTAGTCGACAGGCGCTGAAGGCTGTTGTGGTCACTCTCTTCATCCTTTCGTAACGTCCTTACATAAGGCTTCTGTGGAAGCACGGTAACAAGTAAATTTAAGTGCGCAGCAACTAAGGCAAGTGCACTATATGAAGGGATTGCGTGAAGGCCTGATGTAAAGCGCATAAAAATCTCTCCGCTCAAGTTTTTCACGTCAAAATTACTGCAACACTTGCCTAGTCGTTCTTCATTGCAGATTAAGTTATATTTGGCGCGTGGACTCGGTTTTATCATTGCTCACTTTGTGCACGCCTTCGTCCCTTTAATACTGTTTGCTTATTCAGTGATTAGTTGGTACGTGTGAATGCCATAGGAAAGATTTTATCCGTCACTGCATAGTTGGACAGAATTTGATATCTCAAGATTGCGTGAAAAAAATGTTCTAGTTGGGCTGAGACTAATTACGGAAATAAAATATTTTTCTGCATGGCATTTTCCTATTGGTTGTAGGACTAACAGGTTTGATTGAGGCAATAAAGTTAACGATAAGATTGGTCAATAGAAGTGAAACTAATGACACAGCCTTTTTTTCACAAATAATTGTGCCGCTATTCCAGCGAACTTCGTACATGCACCAGAAAAGGAAGGGCACTACCGCGTTTCCCATAACAAAAACATTATATTTCTTCGTGAGAATGGGCGGAAGGGGGCGAAGAGTTAGTGCGCGGATGCGATTGAGAAGTCTGGGCGGATAAGGTGGCCGCGGCTGACACAGTACAGAGTTAGTTGAAGAGATATATGATATGCCATTGTTCTACCGGGGGCATAGTCAAGCTGTTGGTGCCCCTATGTCTGTTGTATATTTTCTTCAGCACTCAGTGCTTGGATAAAGCGGTCTGAAGTCTCGTTAACGGCTTCGCGATCACAGGTGCTTCAGGAAAAAAATTAACAGATTTTTTGCCTATCAAACGAGCAAAGACTTGACAGCTCCGCACATTTTCAACCGCTCTTGAACTCACTAAATGGCCCTGCATGCTCTACGCATTCCTAAAGGAGGTGGAGGGGCTGGAAGAAACTATTTTATTGACTCATACCATAAAGAAATTATGGCACTTTCGTCCCAAGGAGGGTCCTTATTGGTCAAGGAGGCCTCTAGCGTCCCCTTCGCGCCTAGGCTGGTGTATCAATTGTCTATGATCAGTGCGGCTAGCAGCTAACACAGCTTCTTCCTGACAAGAGCGGAAAAGGCTAAACATACGGTTAAGAACTCACTGTTTTGAGGTATCTAATCGACGGTTTTGAGGTATCTGGTGATGAAATAGGCATCTTGTAGGGCCTGCATGACAGGCGGTGTAGTATGATGGTTGTAGAGAGGGGATTTATGTGATGCGAGATACGGAGGGGAGATGAACGAGGTTGTGTGGCACCGTCTTCAGGAAACCCAGTGCCGACGTGTTCGGCGTCGGCTTTCTGAGCGAGAAATCATGAGCATTGCTCTGGCAGGTGGTGCCCAGAGGGCAACTTAAAAGGAACGTGGGCCACTTCACTCACGTGACCTTGCAGCGTCATCACAAACTACCCTCAAGAACGTGGCAGGTGGCAGCTCAATTTATGATTGGTCGCTCGGGAAGAGCAACCTGGGTGGCTCAAAGCCCACCGCTCAAATCCCACCGCAGCCCAGTGGTGCATCACTGAACTGCACCAACACTGCGCCAGGAGGGGTATGAGGACTTCCAGTGATCTACGAATGTAATGTTGAGAATGACCACCTGCGTCATCATCATCATTAGCTTGACTACGCCTACTGCAGGGCAAAGGCCTC
Source organism: Amblyomma americanum (assembly GCF_052857255.1). Lineage (NCBI taxonomy): Eukaryota > Metazoa > Arthropoda > Arachnida > Ixodida > Ixodidae > Amblyomma > Amblyomma americanum. The sequence goes on from NC_135499.1 coordinate 124,868,154, forward strand.
TCCCATGTCTCTCCAAATAACCCTGTTTTTTTTTGCAGCTGCGGCCACTGTATCCACGCAGACTTAATCTCATTCGCCCCCCTAACCTTCTGCCGCCCCCTGCTGCGCTTGCCTTCTCTTAGAATCCACTTCGTTACACTTAAGGGCCAGCTGTTATCTTGCCTTCGCATTACATGCCCTGCCCAAGCCCATTTCTTTCTCTTGATTTCGAGAAAGATCTCATTAACCCGCGTTTCTTCCCAGACCCACTCTGGCCGCTACCTGCCTCGGAACGTTACGCCGATCTATTGTCCTTTCCATAGTTCGTTTCATTGACAATAACTTGAGCTGAACACTTTTCGTTAGCCCCCATGTTTCTACCCCACAGGTGAATACCCGTAAGATATAGTTGTTGTATAGTTTTCTCTTTAAGGATATTGATGAATTGCCAATTGTGATCTGAGAGACTCTTCCATATGCACTCCACCCCATTCTTATTCTTCTAGTTATTTCACTCCCATGATCCTGATCACCGGTCACCACTTGCCGTAAGTAGATGTATTTCCTTGGCACTTACAGCACCTCGATACCAACTGTGAACTGAAGTTTCCTTGCTTGAGTGTTGAACATTACTTTGATTTTTTGAATGTTAATGTTAAGACCTACCGTTCTGCTCTGCCTGTCCAACTCAATGATCATGTTTTGCAGATCATCTACTGAGTGACATAGCAAGGCAGTGTCATCAGCAAATCGAAAATACTTAGGCATTCTCCTTTCATTCTTACCCCAATCGTTCCCAATCCTGGCCTCAGAATGACTCCTGTAAACAGGCGGTGAATAGCGTTTTCAAGATCGTGTCTCTCTGCCTGACACCCTTCCTTTTCACAATTTTATTGCTCACTTTATCATTTTCTGCATCCATGGGAATTAACCAAATACGCTATCCCGTCGTACATTAAAGCGGAGTTTAATTGTATCCTCCAATTTATTACCCTGCTCTGTACCTGTGGATCTGCGTGAGGATTCCACGGGCGCCCGGAAGGGGAAAGAGACTTCTTGGGCGTACGCATCAACGCACTCATTCTGAGGGATGCCCTCATGTTCAGGTCATCACGTGACAGCTATTCGTTGCGACAGACCACACACGGATGCGAGGATGCGGGTAGCCGTGCGTTCCACTGTTCCGCTGATGACGAAAGCCAATGCCACTGAAGAAAACATCTTCGGAACGTTGTTTGGCGGCAACCGGCGACGCCTATAGGTTGTGGACAAAAGTGCGGGAATTTCGAAATCTCTTCTTCCGTGGTGCCATCATCAAGCTTGTCGGTTCTTCTTCAGCGCTGCAAGTCAAGCCTGAGTATTAAGTGGCGATTGTGCCATCATTTTAAATACGAGCGCATAAAAACTGGGCATGTTTTACGTACGGGTGTCACATATTTTAACACTTGAATATCGAGCGCGCCTCATGAACTGTTCATCTGCCCATTAAGCGAACTCCAGAATCATTTCCCAGGTGGTAAGGTGGAGGCCATTTAAAGCGATGCTGCCGTGAACATTTCACTATGTTTTGAATTGTTTGCGGCGTTGTTAGCGCAGCAGGTATGCGCATGCATTCCAGCATGCCAACTCCCTGCTGTCTTATACCTCACGAATGTTCCTTATGTGTGTGTTAACCCAAAACAATGCGTGCGTCCTCTGGGCGACTAGAACGTTGTACAAACTAACTTACAAAACACTGCTACCGACAATGTTTCCTGTGTAATCCACAGCGCCTAGAGAACGCGGAGTGCGAGTCCTCACCTAGTGGAGAACAGGGAATGTGCTAATGCTACCTGTGTAAGGAAGGGGTTCAAATTTAGAAATATTTCAACTGAACTTATGAAGGTGTGATCGATTGCTATATTTAGCAATGCTTCGACGCAATTTCTACAGCCGTCTATTATTACCAACACAAAAGTATGCATGTAGAGCTCGTTCGGGCCCGACATAAGCATCCCAGAGCAGTCAATACCCCGCTTCATAACCTTTATACAGATGACAAGCCTTAAGGCACGAAATAATGTCTCTTAGCATTCACCTCACAGAGAGATCAATGAAAATCGTCAGTAAATGTGCTTGTCAGCTTTTCCGTGCTAAATGAGAGGCGTTAGGTGACAGCCCTCTCTAAAAGAAGGGCTTTTGCATATATATATGTGTGAGAACATGTGTGAAATATTAGCATATAAATAACGCTATTGAGATTGAAGCGTCTTTGCGGCTTCTTCCGCAAAGCGCCAAAAGAAGAAGGGAATAAAATCCACAGATGGTAATGTGGAAATAGGAAAAAGAATGCAAAGTCACCTGGTTCTCAGTGAAGTTGTAAAAGTTGAGCTGAGTTTGAGCTGCTTCGTCCAGTGATAGCGCTGTGTGAATATCTTGGCTGAAAAGTTTTCGCAGGTGTGAAACGAGGAGTCTGAAAGAGCATAGTGCTCGCTATGACATTTTTTGGGGAATATTTAGAAATTTGGGTGATAGTAGTATGTAGCCTTACATTTTTCTGTCGCGAAACGTGTTTCTGCCATAACTGCTGATAATTAACCCTAAATGCTGGCAGTAATTTTAAGTAATAAAGTACTGTGTACAGTAACTGAAAAACTCTAAGTTATTCTGGGTGGATCGTGTGAATACTTTAACATTTTTTGTTGCTCTTGATTCTACCGTACAGCATCCTTACGTGAATGACTCGATTGCGGTAATGGGTAATGCCAATATATGCGGACAAGCTCATCCTCTACTACATAGTCAGTCATAGATCTCTGGGTGTCCTCATACCAATCCTGGAGCAGTAGTGCAGCGTTTATGTGGTTAAACAGGCACACTGACGGGTGCCTGTTTCTAACAGAGCCTCCGGTGGGGTTTTCTACCACAGCCTCTGGTGGGGATTTTTAACACAGCCTCCGGTGGGGCTGCTGAGATCGAGGTCCCTCTTTCTGAGGAACCCCTCGCGACCAATCATTAATTTCACTATCACCAGCAGCGGTGGGCAGATTGCTCACAATTAAGCTGGCTGGATGCCGCATACAACGGTGGGCAGGCTGTTTAGTTTGGTTTATGGGAGTTTAACGTCCCGTAGCGACTCAGGCTATGAGTGACGGCGTAGTGAAGGGCTCCGGAAATTTCGACCTCCTGTGGTTCTTTAACGTGCACTGACATCGCACAGTACACGGGCCTCTAGAATTTCGCCTTCATAAAAATTCCGCCGCCGCGGCCGGGATCGAACTCGCGTCTTTCGGGTCAGCAACCGAGCGCCGTAACTACTGAGCCACCGCGGCGGATGGTGGACAGGTTGTGATGCCGTCGCAAGGTTCGCAGCACGACGCGCGTGACGGCGGTTGCCATTTCCGCCAGAAGAGACCATTCTAATGGTAACACGTTGACCAAAGACTGGTATGGGCGATGAAAAAATTAACAAGGCATTCAATACCACACAGAGATAGTGTCGCGACAGCGCACAATGCAGCGATTTACGTGCCTTGCCGTGTCCTAGCCAATAATGACGCAGCCAAGGCCAGATTTCTTGGGCAGAAATTTTGAAAATTCAAAAATAGTAATTGTTGAGAAAATATTGAAGGTAACGGTCCATTATTCTGATATGTAGCAAAATCTTATTTAAAGTGTTTCCAGCGATCGCACTAGACAGTTAAGACTGCCTTAGAAAACTAATGGGGAACGCTTTTGACGATAGGAAAAACGCAAACAGAAATAAAATGCAAGGCTGCTGTCGGGTGACCTGCGAATAAGTTGATTGTTATAGTGAAATCCTACATTATATGAAAAACATTGTGTTCATAAATGGTTTCCCGCTCAAAAATGATTTTGTCCGTATCGCTGGGTATGATTTGTAAAATACTGACCGGGCTGTAAGGCGGTGGTTGAGAGCCGTACGTGTCGAACGTAAAGAACAGAAGGCCTGGAACAGAATTTATGTATTCATAGCGAGAGCGTAAATGTTCAGAACGGAACTCTCAAGTTGCGGCGCTGAGTGCAGAGTGCACATGCAAAACTTTTCCACCAGCCTTTAGCTTTCAGGGAAATTTCTATTGCCTTCCTCACTCCAAACATCTACAGCTGCGGATGTAAAACTTCGCGTACGGTAGGCGCAAGCGTGTCCCGTTTCACAAGAATTCGGGGAAAGCGCAGGCGCTTTGTAGAAAGCTCCCAGCACAACGCCAAGATGCATGAATAATGGAACTGGTAGGTTCAGGATAACCTGCGGTGCTTTCATAGAAGTATTCACAGCTTGCGCAAAGCAGAGGTCACTTATGTTGCACTTGTTCTTCCAGTTTTCGCAAGAATGTGCCCCTCCTCTTCTATGCTACGTGGTTTTTTTGTTTTATGTGTGTTGTTTCATCTCACGTGTGCTCCGCCAACGACCAGTGAAGATGTCAGGCATAATGCCAAGGAGCTGCGAATTTTTGACCCCTTAGTTCCGATCAGCTGCATCAAGTTCGTGAGCTTTGCACGAGCTTTTAAAATTTTTGCTCAGCAAGACCACGCATTGCTACCACCTGCGTCATACGGGGAGCACACACAGGAGGCTTCAGTGGGCAGCTTATTGAGTAAACAATCTTACAGCGGCGAAACACTGTCCACAATTTCTTTGCAAAGTTTTTCCACTTTTCAGTTAATTTATTCCGTTTGACCTCAATTTTTCACACGCTTCTTCATTTTTCTAAGAAATGGCTCAAAACACGATGCATAAATTGGTAGTGCGGAATGGCATATTTATTTTACAGAACTTGAACTATAACTATATTCCTTCTTGAAATACTCTTTCCAGGAATTCGGTGGAATTCCTCACTGAGCGCCTTAACTTCAAGAAATAAAAATGTTTCGAGGTTTTAGTTGTTCTTGTAGCATTACTATTCTAGTTCCAATTTTTGAGCCTCAATATGCGCTTCCGAATTTCTGATCTCAACACTGATTTTCAACCATTTCTGAGAAAAAGTGATGAAATGAAGAAATTGAAAAGCAAACAATACACTAATCTTTCAAGATTTTTGTGCCTTAATTTTTCGCTTTTCTATCAAAGGCATTAGTTAAATATAGCTCCGCCTTTTATTGATAAAGATTTTATTGTTCAATTTCGGCAGTTTAATTTCTATTATGGCTGCTTTTAAACCCCACACCATAAATCTCGCACCAAGTGCAGTTAATTTTTTGTGTGGAAGTTTGTTCTGCACGAAAAGGTTGATGATCGATTTGTGCCCAAAAAAGCTAATAAATACTTAAATATCAGGCCATCCACATAAAAGGCAAATACAGTGATTGGCACACAAAGTTCTAAAGATGGCCTAGTATGTTTATTTATGTGGTCATGTCACAGTGCTCAGAAACGTGCGTGATGGCTTTATTTTAAATATCCGGAACGTCGAATAAAATTCGGCGCCTTGTTTGGTTCTCTTGTTCACTTTGATTTGTTTTCAATCACCAATAGTTCGAACGAACTCAATGTAGTAAGCTTTCGCTGGCGACAATTTTTTTTTCTCGTGAATATCTCCAACAGTGTGGAAGCTGCACTGTGAATTACCTACGCAAAATATCATTGTGTAGTTAAAATCAGAGCCCGCAACAAAGAACCAAAGTATAGTTCAAAACATATCTACTACTTTTGTTGCCCTGTTCACACTTTTTAGCCTTTTGTTTTCGAAGAACACCTTTGCGCACAGTGCTCCACTCTGATGCTAAAGATCGCTCCTTTAGCAACACAAAAATCATTTCTTAACACCGTTTTTAGCCTCTTTGCGTATTTGTGGCATTTTTTGATGACAGTGAGCCCAAGGCCTTTTGCTTTGTTTGTCGCATAGGCAGTTCAAAAAATATTTTTTTCACGTTCTCTACAAAACTCGGTTGTCATAAGATGCGTGATTAATTCATTAGAAAGAAAGGTAGCGCCGTGGGGGCTCTGGGGTTATGGTGGTCGGCGGTTGACATGAAAGACACGGGTTCGATCCCGGTCGCGGTGATAACGTTTCGACGGAGGCGAAATGCTGTACGTTCGCGTACTCTGCGATCTCAATGCCCACTGAATAACCCCAGGTGGTCGAAATTATCTGCAGCCTGCAATTCGATGTACCTCATAGCTTGAGTCGTTTTGAGACGTTAAACCTCATAAAAAGAAGGAAAGGCAAAGTACACCAGTTGGGAAGGAAAATGTGAAGAAATTACTCTCTAAATTTCCTTTCAAGCTGAACACTTAGAATACTTTAGAATGCTCAGAGACAAATTAGCGTCGTACGAATCACGCCTCGATAAAGCAATCAGTTGGGCATGCGGCGAAACTACTACATTGACGAGATAACCATCTTCTGCATCATCAGCTGGCGCTACGGAAGCATGAGCGCGGGTCTCTATCGTCATTGTCGGTCTGCCGATGTGACTTTCTAACGTCCGAACTCTCGTTAAGCTTCCGAAGATCGCAACCCTGACCTATCTTGCAGAAACCATTTTCTGACCATATCCAACAGTAGACAGGTTGAACAAGGTAGAAGAAATCAATGATGTAGATCAGAGCATGTGATGTATTAGGAAGAGCGGAATGAAAGAAAAGACATACCAGCCTAAGAAAAAAAATAATGCATAAGAGTGGGAGAAAAGCTGAAGTGCACGGAAACAAAATTAGACTCAGAATATTCAATAACAGGAGTAAAATAAGATATCAGTTATTGAGAAAAAAAACGTTAATCTTTGTTCACCTGAAAAGAGATTTCAAGTAGACCCCATGCACACCGCGCTTCCATACAGTACTGGCTCTTTATTGTGCCCCGAAGCAAAATAAGGCGAGCACAAGACTGATTCGAATCATTTGCATAACCATTCTATGGTGCATCGTTATTTTAAGCCTACGAGCCCACTAATTAATAGTGGCGCCAGGAACAAACATCTAAATGAGCAAAGCACCTAGCAATTTGGCAAAGTTAGCATGTCTCAAATCTCATTCAGCCCTGAATAATGAAACCGATTGGCGTTTCCGATCCCGAAAGAGTTTCAGTAAGAATCTAAGAGATTAACGTGTTTCCTCGTTACAGTGAGGCAAGACACTCATTACTGCTTTGACGGCTTTGGCCGCGAAAGGAAAATGAGCAGGGAAGGCTGAATTGGCAGTCCATACCAATGAAAAAGCAGAAGCGTGGTGAGAAACAATGCGGCACATCTCAGATATCTCTCGTACGTTCAGTTCATTTACGCCAAGCACGTCGCGGAGCAACGCAGCACCCTTGTGCCTCCTCTGGCACGGAACTCAATGACCGTCTCACTGGACGGAAATAATGAACGCCTAGCACCGCAGCGGAGCTCTCAGCCCCCGGCCTGGCGCCGCATCGCCCACGAAGCGTTGCGACACGGGTGGCCGCTCCATCCTAATAAGCGTGGGCGTCCGCACGCCCTGACCAGGCCACACGTGGAAAAATTGGTGGCGGTGGAGGGGGGGGGGGGGGGAAGGGGGGGCTGCAAGGCCTAATGTTATTAAGTGTCGAGATTTTGCCAGTGCAGCGTATACTTTTAAAGGCCTTGTGAATTTTTTTTTTGCGCCAATAGTTGGCAGAAAACGATAGTTTCAGCAGCAAGCATTATTGGGAATAGGTAAGAAATAGACGGAAATTAAAATCGAATTGATGAACCGTATAGGTAGCAGGCATTGAAATAATTCTCAACGAGATAAGCATGAGGGGACAAACTGCGCAAAAGACGAGCACGAACCGTGGTTATTTAGTGATATAAGCAGATTTCCATGAGAGCATTAATTTTTAAAAAATCTTCACACGGAGCACATTTCTCAAAAATGATATTTCACTAAACCCCTTCGTGCATAATCTATTTAATTCATGCCATGCCACGGCATGAGTTGGTATAAGTATCATGCTTTGACAGTCTCCGGAAGGTCTGCCATGCCTGACGGACAGCTTGTGGCTGATGACATTTGACTCACCGGTGCTCTGCATTAAATCGTGTCGTGGTGGCGGCATTTAATAAAGAATTACGCTGGCAGTTTGCGTGGCGTTCATTTCTTAAGGCAGAATGTGGTCAGTTTCAACCACTGCCTATACTCCAATCCACTTTGAACTTCCTTAGAATAGGTGCCGCCATAGAGCGTAATTTATTTTACAAATAGCACTCCTGCAATCTTGACGAGCGTCCATCAAGGTCACGCACTTCTCAACAGCCGCCCCTGTTCACTCAAATCCGCTTCACTCTATAAAAAATGAAAAGGCCGGAATGCGGAGACGATGGTAGGAAAAATTATCCTGTCAGGTGCGGTAGCTGATAAACACTGTTACAGCCTCCTCCTATCGTTATCATTTGCCAAAGTTGTTGCCATCGTTTGGCCTTGACGTTCGTAACTTAGCCAAGCTGAAACGCGATCTCAGGCGTTGTTCGGAAAATGAGATGGCTGCTGTTTACTTTGCATTCGCCGTTGAAGTCAGGATTAGGTCTGTCAGTCTTTGCGTAGGTTTTTACTATCTGTCTGCAGATAACGTTTCTAAAATTCGATATGTCGTGAACAATATCGGCGCTGCAAACGCACAGCAGTGCGCTTCCCCAAGAGTAAAAAAGTGGCGCAACCTGCGCAGCGACGAAGCCCAACACGACATCTTTTGCAATAGAGCTTGCTCTTGGGCCAGTTGGTGCATCTTGAAAAAGAGGGGCATCAGCGGATACAAAGAGGAGTACACAAGAAAAGAGACGTTAGACACATAGACACGTACCTGTCGAATGTCTCTTTTCTTCTGTGCGCGTGTTTGTATTTACTGCTACAGCTCTTTTTCACGATATCTTTTTTTAGAGGGCTTATTTCTTTCTTTTACGATTTTCAGTAGTTCGTCACATTTCACATGCGGTACATGGCATCTGCGTGTACTCTAAACAACCCTGAGTGAATGTGTCTTATACCCGTGCTACACGGGCGCTTCGAATGCCTTCCAACCGAATGTCATTCGGCTCGACTGCCGAACTTACGCTCCTACACGAAATTTTTCGACGGCATTCGGTTCAGAAGCCATTCGAGTCGACGGAGCTCCGCGGAGACATTCCAGGTTTTGGAATGCCTTCGAAACGCAAACACAACACGAACCGGCCAATAGGTGTTGCCGCCGCCATCGCTTCGCACCGCCCACAGCTGCGCGTCTGCTTTCGGCTCTGTGGCTGCTCATTTTGATAGCCGCTGCTCGCTTTTTCCTGCTCTTTGCTTAGAAAATAGCTCGTGTTCTGTCTACGTAAGTGCTTGAAGGTAATACCGCATGGGTATGAAATTTCTCCAGCAGTGCGCCGATGACGACGGCTGCACTCATACTGTTGTTTTTACCTCGCTGCCTACGACCAGCTAGCGCTCGTTTTCATGACATAAAAAGCATTCCGCGCTTTAGTTCTATTAAATAAGCTCATCTCATGTGTACCGGTTTCACCCGTGCTTGTTAACGCAGTGCGACAATCTGTGGGAGGAAGCGCCGATACGATCGCTCGCCTGAGAAACACTTGACAGCCGGGCTGCTGACATCGCCTACGACCGGCGCTTGTCGCTAATTGTCCCGACTTCCTCCGACACGATCAGTAGTTTATTTTAAACTGCTTTATTCAGAAGTATGATTGGTGACCGTTCGCGGTAATTGAAACGGCATAACTTGTTATCCACAAAATAGCAACAGCGACGACTGCTGCTGGCCGTAAAGCAGTGCTCGGCGGCCTGGGTAACACCGGCGCTTCCCGTTCATCGTATGCGCGCCCTGCGATGTGAGCAATAGTTGATTTCAGATCACTGTTGTCAAAACTACACTCGCTGATCATTTGCATTCGCTAAAACTTGTGAATTCGCTGTTCACAACCGCCGAATTCACAGACGTAAACCTGCGGACTCACTAGGCCTAGTCGCCGCGAAAGGGAAGGGAGTCGCCATCGATTAAAATTAATTTGGCAAGCGCTTATAGCTGGTGAGTGTTCGCATGCGCACATGTGAAATATACCCGTTAATGTCGCTTGTTAACTATATGTATAAGGTAGAATGGCGATTATATTCACACCGTCGCCTCATCAGCGTGTTTTCCCTCAGCGGCCCGCCTGCCGAAGACATGAAGGCTGACCGTCCGCCGTACGGATTCGTCGGTGTCGTTGGCCTCAAAAACTTGTCCCACTACAATCATATATGCTGCTGTTGACCGTGACAGTGTCGTTGTCGCACTAGTGGGTGCACCGCCGTCGTCGTCATCGTACACTGAAAACGAGCTGAGGAATTTTCAAATGCGTTTGGAAAGCGTCGTGTAGCGCCGCGGAAGTCCGTCGAGTCCGAATGCCACTCCAAGTCTCGAATGTCATTAGACTCAGATGTCATTCGAACGTGCCCGTGTAGCACAGGTATTTGTTATGCACATTTGCGATGCCATTCTTGTTGAATGTTACAGACCCCTACTCCTTTGAGCGGTTTTTGAATACCTTGACTACATTTTATAAAATTTACGAGCTTCGATGCGTGTATCATTTGTGTTAATACGCTCACGTTTAGCTGTTCTTACACAATATACATATCCACTAAATTTGTCGCTGTCGTAATGGATCGATAAATATTTTCGCGATGGCACAAGTCAAATTGACATGATGGAAAACGATGCTATTTGAAACCCTTTCTCCGCTTTGTCTAGCCGCCCTTGGCGCCACCGTAAATCACCCCTTTGCGGAAGATTGATTACGCTTGTCCACATACGCACGACTGTGTGGCCAGTTGGGCAATACTCACGTGCGAATTAGCTGGGTCAGGAGAGTGCACTTCTTTAAAGATTTTGCCCCAGTCAGAATGTGGTGTCTGGAATACGCAAAGGTAGGTCCATAAGAGACGGTGCTGCTGGGGGCAGAACACTTGGGTCATAACACTAAGCTCTTGTGGGTGTGGTGAGTTTTCCACAGGTGGTAAAAGTGAGCAATTTTTTTTTTTACTCTGAACGCAGCACGACTTGGGTGCCAAAGCGACGCGAATGATGTTTTGTTTTGGAAAAGTTCAAAACATAAAACAGTCCGCCCAATTTAGGATATCAACACTAAGCACATTTCCTACGTGATGCGCGAAGCATTTACACATTACCTTCAAGTGCTAATTCCGTTCAACCATAGCTTGAGTAAAAATATTACGTATTTCTTGACCAAATTGCTCCTGTGTCGCAAAGCAACAGCGACTGCAAAATAATGAGAAATAATGGACGGTGTTTTTTTTGGCACAGTTTCTCCTACAGGTCGCACTAACAATGCAGAAGGAATTACAATGTTATGTTTCATATCTTCTTTAGGAAGCACGTGGAATAAATGTAAGAACTCAAATTAGCTATAGCAAAATTTTGTTCACTTGTGAAGACAGCTTATTTTAAAGTACAGATTTCTAGTAACATACAAAAGAAGAAGATAACCTCCATATAGAGCGAAAACAGTCTATAAGAATTGCTTCTAACATCTTCCAAGTGTTACCGTACTAAAGTCTAGAGCTTTACAGTAACTTAAGTCCGACTATAAACCCGTGTGTTCTGAAGCAAGTATTATTAACAAAGCTATCGGAATCAGTTGGCCCTGACGCGTCGTGCAGACTGTTGTCTAGAGTTTTTTATTCTTCAATAGAATTATTCAGGGTGTTTCACCTAAAAGCTCACCAAGGAACAAATTTTCGCGGGATGTTTCAATTTGTTAGAACAAAAAGTGATGTAATGAGTATTGAGTGTACTATAAAAAAGGAAATACACCCTTAGTGAAGGCCGTCGGCTGAACTGCAGCTGCTTTGGGTTGTTTGAAATTTCCCTTCGCCTCTCCATAAAATAAGAGCTTTATTACATATATACCAACCTTTTAAAATTCTGAGCGGCCAGAACCTCTTAAAAGAAAGGAAATAAAAAGACACCCCAGAGACACCTGCCTCACAGCAAAAAATTCGACTTTTCTATGTGTCGAGAAAGAATTACAGACCCACTGAACTTCCTAAATACAGAAGAAAAATATTATTCACCGGAATTTCGTAGGTAATTTTACGTTACAGTTGTTTCTGATCGGAGGGCACTTTACCCCGCAGGCCAGGCTCACGCATTTTTTTAAAGCGAAATTTATTGCCCTAGGGCATCAATGATGGGTGAAGGTGTGATGAATGATCTAAATGAATGGAGAAAGGTTAGCTGATTTGATGAAGTCCAGTAGAGAACGATGGTACGGTCTCTGCGTCCAGGCAATGTATGAGGAAGGGTTGCTTGGTGAAAGACCTGCTACCATCAGGTGCCGGATCCTTGTAGGCTCGAGAGCTGGGCAGTCCCACAGTAAGTGATGAATGTCGGCCTCAATGTCCTCGAGTTTACATACCGGACACCCTGGCCGAGGAAACAATACTCGGTACTGAGGCCACTTTCGAGTGATGGCTAATGTGAGGGCAACCTCCACCATTGATTCCTTTTGTTACCACTGTACATTTTTAAACAAGAGGCTCACGCTTCTTGTTTAAAAACGTAGAGTGGTAACAAAAGGCATCAATGGCAATACACAAACCATTGCCACTGGGCCACTTTCAGTGCACAATCCCGAGATAATCTGAATGCTCTGTAATGTGTTTTGGCATTTTTCTGCGGCGACAAAAGGATGCAGGGTTCAGATGTCTGTCGTTTCACCTCCGAAGAAATCATAGTTCACGAACTTAAACGGTGACTTGTGCGTAGCACGCAGCGAATCCTGATTCTGTGTTATGTAAGCAACCTAACCACGAAAACGCCGACTGGTCCTCCGACCAACACCTGTAGGTTTGTTTTTGACCAAAGGAAGCTAGTTGAGGTAGGTCGCCGAAACTTTGTAATCTGTCTCGGCAATGTGCTTTTCACTAACCTCCAATACGCCGTAAGTGTAGCTCGCAAGGATGGAAAGTTGTACAGCGTTGCTCATACTTGCGCTACGGCCATTGACTGTTATACCAGCGCTTCATGTATAAGCCGTTTGGCTCGGCGTGTCGTATTTTTGACCTCGGCTAAACCGAGTGCAGTGTGTGGAGAGCATGCAGCTCTTTCCATAAGCTTTTACCAGCAAATTAGTGTCTTCCTGGTGACTGTGGTTTCAATGAGCTTTTCTTCAGAAAATTGTCCTAAACTAAAAAAAATGACATTTTTATTGTCATGTTTTAGGTTCGTGAAATCTTACCAACGTGCGGTATGCTATCCGATTTACGCGCAATTTGGTTTGCCAGAGCGACGCCATAATTTTTTCGTTACAGTAAACAGAATTATAAAAGACGCAAATACGCACTTTTCACTCCATAGTGTAAATTTAAACCACGGGCACAAATGTACGATGATCAGAAACTTCCATAATTCTGAGCGATGCTAATAACGTATTTTTTTCTAGCACTTCCTGACATTGAGTAGAGATCTTGGTGTTTTGTGGAAACAGTTTTTGGAGCATGCTGCGAAAAAAAGTTAACCTAAACTGCAACGAGGTAGTTACGGTCATTAATCTTTTCTCTTAATTACCATACAGCAACGCAGTGGCCTGTCACCATAAAGATTCTAACTTTTCTGGATTCTAATCGTTTAGCTTTACAGCTGTAACGTAGGATAGGATTGTGAAAACATAGACTACATTCTGCGGTTTATGTAATTTTAGCTTTTGTGTCGCCTATGAAATTATTGCTGCACAAGGATAATAACCAGGAAAAGTTATGAGCGCGGATTTTCAACTTTTTAATTTCAGACAGCGAGACATGACCGAATCCAGCTGCAAATGCTAAAGTTCTCGCGGCTGAAACAAGCGCAAAGCACGTATCGCAAGAAACTGATGTGAATGCAGAAATTTTCACTAAACTTATGCGAATAGTTGTTTCTTGGTTGGAAGTCAATTCAAAGCGATCAGTAATTTTTTTTTCCCAATAATTGCGATGGTAATATTTCGAGCACTTTTGGCACACAGGGCTTTTGGATGAAGAAAGTAACGAAAGTGAATTAAAGCTTTCTCGCAACCATTCAAGATAAGTAGACGTTTCGCAAAGATTGCCATCTTAACCTGCGGAATTCGACCTAGACGGAAGCGGGACTATTTGCAGGGTCTGTGTAGGTTTTGCTGAGCCGCGGGTACTGCGCACACCGTGCCAAAACAAGTGCCCTCCGTGATTAGTGTTGATGCACGGGTTAAAATTAAAAATTATTTATTAGCAGACCGATCCACCAATGAAAATTCAAACTGCGCGTCATATGCACGGCTCGCTTGACCGGCAGTCGCTTTCCAGCAGGCGCGGAAGGTAGCACGAGTGCAAACTTTCGGTTCCTTCAGTAACCTGCCGACCCTGAGTGACACCGGAATTCGAAACTAAAAGATGGTTGACAGTTCGGTTTTTTCTTAGTTAGGCGGTCCGCGCGTGAATGGAAGGCATGGCAGTTGCACCTCTTCATCGCGTTTGATGACCACTTGCTTCCAACTCCATGTCATGACTCAGAGTGCCTCGTTGCGCGGCTGTCACTTCCCAGTCGAAGAACGTAGCTGCCGATTTTCTGTGGTAACAAGAAACATTCTGCAATCGTTTTGCCCATGAACGAGTAAAAACAACAATTTTTTCTAGTTACAGTAGACTATTGTGCACTTTCTACAGAAAAGAACTACAGAACTATCTACTACTGAAGAGTACCACCCAGAAAACTGCAGTATTACTAAAACACTACAGAACAACAGAAAAACTTGACGTTACGATGAGCCGACAGAATATTTTGTCCTACTTTTGGCACGGTCCTGTCGTTTTTTTTTACCACTTGACAATCTTATTTTCTTCAGGCCAATACTTGCAGACTTGAAATGCCAAACATTCAGATGAAATAGTATTCAATACAATACTTGAAACTATCGATTATTCACACAATCCTGCTTTTTTTAGACACGGAACTTCTGTGGCACAAACATTTCAGTATAACGCTGTTATTAAGTAAAAAAATTTCGTAGCATATGATTCAACAGAAAATATTTTATACAGCATTGTCCATGCTTTCTTCAGTTGACAGTAACGTCAAAAAAATAACAAGCAGCAAGAATCAAAGGATGTGGTAGTATTTACGCACCCACACATAAGAAAGATTAAACAAAGCTTGCTGGTTGTTTCTTGTTATAACAATTAATGTAAGAGCTAGAAAACGTCTCCTAACGGTAGTGTTCGTAATACAGGCAGAGCTATTCAGAAACGCATGAAGCGCGTCATATAAGAATATAGAAATCAGACGGACGAGGCAAGCGTTACTTTCATCTTGTGTGATCGGTGGATCACACACGCACAGTTTCTTCCGGTGCACTAAACGCCATAGGCACTCGTCCAAATTACAATAGAAACACCGATATTACAATAAGTTAGATATACCTAATAAAATCCTTACTCGCTGCTGTACAGTTTCAAAGACTGTGTAATTGGAAGAAATTTCTCAGCTAAAAGTTGTAAGGCGTTCATCAATTCACGCGATAACGTGTCTTAGCGCCTTCTGATTGCACGTGTTTTTTTTTAGTAACGGGGAGCTTGCGCGAGGGCAATACCTTGATTAGCAAAGAGCTACTACGTTGGACAGAGTTCCATTATGTAAGATTTATTTTTGCTCACGAAGGCGGTGATTACAGCGAAATACGGACTGGCCAATGTCCAGGGGCAATGGATTGAAACCCGAACAAAGCGGAGCCTTGGAGCCACGCGGTTCTCCTTTGTTTTCATCAAACTATTGCTTCGATGGCCGTAAAAGGATACTATAGTCCGTTGTGCATTCTAGGACGACCTTAATGTTTTTTTCTTAGCACCCAGGTAAAAGCGCGGTTAAAAGAAATTCGAACAGCGGAGCGCGAAGGAGCCGCGTTGTTGGCGTTTATTTCCATCGCGGTAATACACTTTGCCACATAAGAGCAAAATTTCAAAAACAATCTATACCTCGCGCTCTATTTTAATGCTGTCGACGGTAGAGGGCGATGTGTAGATTGTTTTAGAAATACATAGAAGCACGGACGCCGGCTGCCCGTAAACACAGATGGCTCAGTGACCCCTTCCAGTTCCTCGGGCTGCGTAGTCATCCTCGTAAGTAACATAGTTAAGAAAGTGAGAACATCACACCAGACTTCATCGACTGGTGCAGAAATTACTGCTATTCGTGTCGCCATTGAGCATATCAGTGAAGACACAGCCCAGCAATATTATGTTTTCATTGATTCAAAGGCAGCCCTCCAAGCCTTACAATCTGCTCTACGTGATGGGTTCCATGAACAACATGGCCGCGGAAATTCAAGAGCTCCACCACACAGCCATCAATAAATGGCGCGATAATGTTTGCAAATGGCTGCCAGGACACAGCGGCATCGTACGCAACCACCGCGCGGACGAGGCCACGCGAACTGCTCACCATGAGAGCGATTGTTTGTCCATCCCCATCTCGAGAGCCGACGCAGCGGGTAGGCTTAGACCACTGGTGCGGGGCATCACGCTTGCCGCGTGGAATTCAGGACAATTTTCGAATTCGCGTATAAAAACCTTGGAACCAGATCTGAAACTCGGGTTTCCATCCGTGAAGCAACTTTTCTGTGTCGCCTGTGGCTTGGTGTAGCTTTCATTAAGCACTACTCCTTCTTTATAGGTATGGCTGACAGCCCTGCATGTGCCATCTGCGGGTGTGATGAGACAATAGCCCCCATTTTTTGTGATTGCCCTGCCTACAGCGCCGAAATACAGTCTCTCTGCCGTGCACTGGAGCATCTTGACCTGCGCCCACTGACGGAAAGGAAGATTCTCGGCCAGTGGCCGCGGTGGTCGTCGGCGGTGAAGGCCTGCAAGGCACTGCTCCGCTTCGTGAGAACTTCTGACTTGCTCGATAGGCTGTGACTTTAACGAACACGGTGACTTTGCATAGTGACTTCAGTTTCCTGCTACTCTCCTTTCTTCTTCATATTTTTATCCCCTCATCCCTTTCCCCCGTGCTGGGTAGCAAACCAGTTATTCCTCCGGTTAACCTCCCTGCCTTTCATCCTCCTTCTCCTCCTACACCTCGCGCTCAACATATCTGGTGCTCATGCTTGGTTACATTGCCTTTCTTTCTTTTCTCTTAACTTTGGTCAAATGCTTTCAGATCGCATGCCTTAAAGCCAAACATGAAGTTTGACTTCATTCGCCACTCTTATTAATATTGTGAGCCGCGCGATGCAAAATTGGTACTACCTGTGGCTTGTTATTGATGTATTTTTTGCTTTTTAGCCGGATTCCACTTAATTTCGCCGAATTTTTACCTATAATTTTATGCACAAACACTTCAGAAACCGGATGTAAACGTCATTAGAGGACACCGATGTTTTGTGAGCATTCCTTGTATTGCATCTTTTATGGTTAATGTTCGATTGAAATGATAGTCTAGGTGCACTGTAACTTGTCATATACTCTCTACTCGTTTCACACTTGAATTGTAATTCTGGATGTCGCCAATCTCTCCGACCTATGAGAATCTTGACGCGTTCCGCTTTGATCTGTTTCTCATTTCCCAATTTATGGCAGGTGAAGTCACGCCACCGAACAGTCTTCCCCCTCCTTCTCACTGTGTAGAGGTGTTTTGGTCGAACGTGCTACTCACTCCTCTTCGTGTCATCGAAATGTGGGCCACCACGTTCCTACAATTGTTGGTGTTTGCCCACTAAGGGCATGGAAGTAGCTAATGTTGACTGCATTTAGAGAAGAAAAAAGTTTTGTGGAGTATTGTACGGAATATCATAGAACTTTTCAAGAAAAGAAAGCGACTACCGAAAAAAAAAGAAAAAAAACGCGAAGTATGGAATGCTCCGAAACATTTTACCGGATGGGGTCGTCAAAAACGCATGCCTTGAAATGCGACGCATGGCGTTGACGCAAGGTGCAGCAAGGCTTCCGTAAACGCCCAGTGCATGTGCCTGGACGGCAGCGACCGGTGGTCGCCGTTTCTCATCGCGACAACTAGCAAGGCACAGTGCTTCGGCGGACAAGCTCTCGGATACGGTACAGGCACTGCACAAAGACCTG
Organism: Amblyomma americanum; assembly: GCF_052857255.1. NCBI lineage: Eukaryota > Metazoa > Arthropoda > Arachnida > Ixodida > Ixodidae > Amblyomma > Amblyomma americanum. The sequence continues at coordinate 124,886,158 of NC_135499.1, forward strand.
GATTACCCTTGACGTTTTCTAGCGGTATCTACATTACGGTAACATTTCGAGCCTTCAGCGTGGCGGCGCCGCCACGCTGTGGCTGCGCTACCACGCTGTCACGTGCTTGGTAACGTGGTGCGGAGCAGCTGCCGCCGGCGCGGCGCCGTGGCTGATCACGTGGTCAGTCACCTGTTTGGTCAGGTGACGAGCCATATGGTGCGGCACAGCTGCTGCTGCCAACAGCGCTACGCGCCGACGAAATCGAGCTTCCACAGCTGTGCGCATGCGCCGTGTCGGTGGGACGAAGATGAAGAAGGAACGCGCAGCGAAACGGAGCGGCGAAAGACTGACTTTGCAATTCAACTGAGCAAGTTCTACTCGCCAGCTATAGCTATCGCCTCACTCCAGGTTTAACCAGAGCTAAACCACCACCAATTTTTTTTTTATATTTCTTATGTGTGTCACTTGCCGAACTTTAAAAGGGGTATGGTGAAGACAGGGGAGTTGTTCGCCGAGTGGGTTGTTCAGTATGACCCCTACATGTCGGCGCAACAACCGTGCTGCCCATCAGGCGCTGCCTTCCCTGCTTCAGGGGACTACGCTTGTGTGCCACCGAACGCACGGGTCACACCAGCCAGTAGACATAGGCATAATTAACGTCTGGATTTGTGGCAATGCCTAATCGACGCCTAACTGGCACAACCTGATATCGTCTGGGATGATTTCGTTAGTGCAGATCATGACACACCAACATCGGATAGTTCACATGGGCGAGAATACTATTAGGCGAATACGAACACTCTCCTACTCCAGGAATTCGATGGTGACGATGAGGAGGAAACGGACCTACTGCCAGCTGCCTTGGACACTTCCACGCCTACTAGTTATATCGCGTCATTGAATTAGGTTGTTGTCAGCAATTCTATCGGCGAGGAGCATGTGACTGGGCTGGGGATCTTGGAGTGTGTAAGAATACGGCCTATTGTAGCAATAGCCACATTACGCTAACATTTCGAGCCTTCAGCGTGGGACCCCTTGAGCTCTGTGGCGGTGCTGTGGCTGGTCACGTGGTTGGTCACGTGGTGCGGAGCAGATGCTGGCGGCACGCCGGCGAAATCGAGTTGGGGGGAGTGGAAAGGGAGAGGGGGAGAGTGAATCCACGTCCAGGGATGAAGATGAAGGAAACCATCGAAGCGGAGCGGCGAAAGACTGCAATTCGACTGAGCGAGCGCCACTCGGCCAGCTGTAGCTATCGCATCACTCCAGATTTAACTGGAGCTAAACAACAGCCATTTTTCTTTTACAAAGCAGACGCGCAAAGCGGTCTTTGCATTGTCTGACCACGTGTTCTTGGCAATAACTTGGGTATTCCACTCACCATGAACCTCGGATATTACGACTGCAATAAGTTCGACTGTTGGGTTCTTTATAAGTGGGCCCGCCGGTATATCAATCTCCTCAGAATACCCTAGGAATAACTTAAAGTGAGTCGCACTTCCGAGCAGGCAGGCTCCAACTGTGACATATATTTTATCTTGTTAATAACGATATTAATGTGACAAGCGTGATAAATTGCATTAATTAACAAAACATCCCATGTGTCACACGTCTTAGCGTTATCTTTATTGTGTCTGTTTGAAAATGGACAGTGAAACGTCCTGTAAAGCTAACATATGGTCATTACATCCTTGAAGGGTTTTTTTCAAACACTGAAGGTTAGGCATCTGAAACTTTTTATGCCTTTTTTTTGTTTTCCCAGTTGCCTTCGATTCACCAGTTAGGTACCACGCCTAATCTTGCTGATTCTGTAGATTCGGATGTAAACTACTTTCACTGCAAGCGCAAGTATAGCTGCTGCTTGTTTTGTATATCATTTTCTGACAGACAGATGCTTCCTTATGGGCTCAGTTGCACCTGGATGTGGAAAAGGGCGCACTGAAAAGTACTTAAAATAATAATTACAACGAATAGAAACAAAAATAGATAGCGCAAGAAAAAGCGGAGGGATCCAGGAGGGGGAGCTGGGTGTTTCTTTTAGAACAAAATATACCTTGCAGTATATTTTAAAAGGGCGCGAAGGCAGGCTGCAAAAAACGATGCGGATGTAAACTACTGTCACTGCAAGCGCAAGTATAGCTGGTGGTTGCTTTGTATAACATTTTTTTTACGGACAGATGCATTCTTATGGGCTCAGTTGCACGTAGACGTGGAGAAGGGTGCACTGAAAAGTACTTAAAGTAATAATTGCAGCCGATAGGAACGAAAAATAGATAGTGCAAGAAAAAGCGGAAGGATCCAGGAAGGGACGTTGAGTGTTTTTATTTTTAGAAAAAAATTTACGTTGCAGAATATTTTAACAGGGCGCGATGACAGGCTGCCAACTACGATACAAAAAGCGCAGTTGAATATTTTATCATTCCTTGAACCTGCTTCAAGCGCAGCTTTATCAGGAAGCAGCACGCTTTATAAGTTGTGCTTTATTTTCTTAAGCACATCAGTGCTAGGTCCACAAGAACCCGAGCAGCGAGACCAGAACGCGCGGTAAAACGAAGAAAAAAGAAAACAAAACTGTCGATTGGCGAAGTAAGAGTTCAGCGAGGTTTTTCCATTTGAAAGCGGGGACGCGAAATTGAGTTCACGGAAATATAATTACTTCAAATTTAGCAAAACCTTCATTATCTCTACCAGGCGCTCAAGTGCATAAAAAAACAGGCAAATATAAGGACTGCGCAGGCAGAAACGACATGGTGCTGTCATATTGTGTTCGCAGCACGCTTCCATCGTAATGAACAAAAGTAGAGGGGCTAGGATAGGCGAAAGAGGGTTCATGTCCAATGCGGCCAAGGAACGTTTAAACTACAAGTGCAACTTAACTAGAAAAGAATGTGATTGCCTATCAACCTAGAATGAATCTGGATACCGTTGCGAGATGATTGCAAAGCCCCACGCGCTTGCTGTCAATCGCAGCCTCCCAGCTCCGTTTGGATAATGGCATTTCCCGGGAGAAAAAGATTAAAAGTATTTGAAGATTCAACGACAATGTGCCTACTCAATTCCGGCTTGAGCAAGCAGAGAAAGCTCCAGTGGACGGACACATGTCCGCGCTTTTCAATTCAAATCTATTAAAGTATCCACCTCTACTGTAAAATATTTGCGCCCTGTCGATTTCAATTTCTTGGTATTTTGAATTTTTTCGTTTTTATAAGTACTGCTACGCAGCAATCTTCAGAAGCAGTACAGATTTACAAAAAGGAAAATTATGCTGAAGGCTGTGGGGCCGTGAATTTTAACCCAGACTTGAAACCAGTGAACGTATTAATATTTGACGGCTAGAAATGGCCTAAGAAGCTGAAGAACATTTTGTAATTCCTTTTTCAAGCTTGCCATGCGACCAAATTCAGTGTGTTGCAGCTCCTCTAAGGGATAAAAAAGTAAACTTTTTGCAAACACTCCAAGAAAGCACCAGTACTATGGCCTGCAGATGGATTGCCAGAGACAAAATTTTGCTATCAACCGGAAGTAACGAGAAATCAATACTTTTGACACTGATTTACAAAAGTTAGAAACACATGTACAGAAAGGAAATTCTGAAAATCGAGGCACGGTAATTTAGTATCATATAGAACGAGAGTCTGTACTGGCAGCACAGCACCTTTACCTCATACTATTTGGTCCGGTAATTAATTTTCTTGAACATTATGTGATGCGCTAATATATAATTGTGCAAATCCCAGGCTCTTTCCCTAGAGACTTTTTTCATTTCACTTGTCAGTGTCATATCAGTACACCTAAGCTTTGGCAAAATTTCCAGTAATTCAATTTTATATGAGTTATGGAAATAATTTTATAGCTCTTGGGGAAAATATTACTAAATTTGTTGTGGGATAAGAGAAAGGGACCGATTTCAAGCATGTTACGGGGCTCTCCAGCTTTGGAATCAGGAGGCTAAGACTGAATAAAGGCCGAGTCTTGGTTACATATAAATGAAGGAGAATAGTTGGAAACTACCAACCGTCACTACACCCAAGGTAACCACAACAAAGCGCTTTAGGCCGTTTAAATATTTAGGCTGTTCAAATGCTTTCAGCCATTTTGATACTAATTTTTTCCCGAAGGCAAATGAAACCTAAAAAGTCTTATCAAGTGTAGCTGTTCATTTCCCTAAACGCTGATGTCCTAACCGAAACAGTGGAACGTTTTTTACTAAGAGAGTAGTCTAACTTTTCTGTTACATGATTGTTGCCGCCAGGTTCATTCTGTTCCTGTTCTTGCTTCATTGTTCATAATACCTATTTCTATAAGCGAATAAACCAACTCATGTACGAGCCTGAACAACGCTTGCAGTGTGAGTAAATAAACGTGTCTTGATAGTTGGTTTCATGATCGCGATACCACAGTTCAAACGAACATATGACAGTGTTCTCAGAGTAGTCAATTTTAGCGCCAGACTAACATTGTGGTCATAAAATATGAGTTTTTGAACCAATATTTTGGGAACAAAAGATATGTTCTTCAATAAAGCCCATTATCTTTGAGCATATCAACACTTCCTACCAAGCCATCAGCCATTGTAGACCGTTGCTCGTGAGAACCGCGGAACTGTTGCTCGAAGAAACACTGTAGACATTAGCGTTGATTAATGAGAATTTTGTGTAAGAACGTAACGCTTGTTTATTCTTCATATGTTCGCAAATACACTTCATAAAAAAATACTGGTCGCGCTCATCTGCACTGCTCCTTCTGGGTCATCGAAAAGAAACTTAATTCCGAGCTTTCTTTACGGCAAGGACTGTGACGGAAACCACAATTGCATTTTTTCGCCTATGTATTCCGTCGTGCACATCAGATTCAGCTACAGCGCACATGTCCCGCAATGTTTTGTACCTTTGACAGCCAGCGTTGGCGATACACTCGGCAAGTCTGTCAAGCAACTTCATGGTTGTGGTTATGTTTAATAGAAATTGATGCAGCCTGCCAGCAGACTGCAGCTTGCAACGCACGTCTATGGGCCTTCAAGAGAGGAGAAAAATAATGAGGCAAATGTGGGCGCCGAACTGTCCTCCCTGTCCATGTGATATTCAACGCGATTCGCGTCAACTGTGGCTCCCCAGGGTGTCGTGCCGAAAGCGACAAGTGCACCCGCGCCATTATCAGAAGGAAGAGCTGTTGTTTCAGCTGTAGTGGACATTCAATGAAAAAGGCAAGCCTGCACTTCCCCAGGGACTCTATGGGAGCGAGCTAGAACTCTCTGCATACCGGTGAGATTCATATGTTTCTGCTCCCTCGTGCTTCTGTACGGGGGATTGCAGCGAGAACATGTTTTCGCTTGTATTGCACGAGCTATTCTTGAAAATATTTTCAGCATTAATGATCACTTTTTTGCTAGTGAATGTGTTGTTGCTTTTATTTAGCTTACCGCCCAATAACAAATATGTGGGGCCTCTGTTGAAGGTTTCCGAGTGCCCAAAAATTAGGGAGGTCGAGCTTCAAAAATGCTGGCTCAGCTCCCCATCCCGTTCTTTGCTTGTACAAGACATTCAACTCAGGCACGTACGCCGTTCTCTGCTGAGCCCTAAAAAAACTGTAGTGAGAGCAGGAAAAGTAGCTGCACGGTTTTTTATGTTTTTCGATACCGAAAAAATAAGGAGTGCTTTCACGCTTCCAGGTGTAAACTAGAATCTAGACTGTGCCGTCATCCAGGTATGACACCGTAAGAGGATGTATGTCCACGTCACTGTTAAGGAAAACACTTTACCTTCAAAGAACTGCTGTTTCCTTGAAACAATAGAAACATGCTTCTTGTTATTTTTACGCAAAGTGATCGCTCCTCGATTGAAAAAGCTTGTGGTGTTTTCGTATGCATACATCCGAGAAGTCCACCGACACCACCATTGCTTTTTTTTAGTCCCATGGAACGCCTCGAAACCAAAGAAGTTTTCTGTTTAATAAGGAAATATAAAAACTACATAAAGGATCAACTCATGATTTTTGCATGGCTAATGAATGTGAAAGGTGAAAAAAAATTGTAGCATGTGTGGGTCATGTCCCTCAATTTCGGATAAAATTTTGAAAATTGAAAAATTGTTAGATATTTTTGTGGTATTATTTAAGGTAATGGTCCATATTTCTGATATGTTCAAAAATCTTGTTTTAAGTGCTTCCATTAGGTCGCATCAAACAACTAAGAGTGCCATAGAAAACCAGTGCGGATCGCTTTTGACGATAGCAAAAACGTTAATGGAAAAAATATCCAAGACTGCCGTCGGGCGAACTGCAGATGTGTTGATAGTTATAGTCAAATATTACGTTTTATGAAAAAATTTCGTTTATAACTGGTTTCTCGTTCAAAAATGCTTTTGCCCAGCATTGCTGGGTATGTCAGGACAGGCGCGTATCGCATCTTAAGACGCTTCACAGATGTGAGAGCCACATTCGGGGATTGGCCTGGTCATTTGGCTCCTGCACGCGCCCCCATCTTCTCCCAATCCTATTCATTGCACTGGATGGCGCGCATGTCATTTCTTGCTGCTTTCGCGTCTTGATGAGCTTCCATTATTAACCGCTTTCAACTGCACATCCCGCTAGGCTTCTCTCGCTGCCTGCGGTGCTTTACACGCCGCATGTATCAGCTATTGTCGTTTTCGTGCTGGGCGAAGAGCTCAGTGGCGGTCGCTGCTTTCGCTTCTTGACACGCTATAGCTTTCGCACGCTGTCCTCTGACCTGTGCGATGCGTTTGATAGTCTTCGCCACCTTTGCACCTTCGTGGGCTAAGACTTTCGTGGGCTTGTTTGTTGTTTTTTCTCACAATATGTCATAGACAAAACACAACGATCACATCACAGCTAAAGCTCTTAAAAATGTAGGTTACTTGAGGCGCACAGTACGGGATGCTCCTAAACAGACCAAATTTTACATGTATAAAACTATAATTCACCCTATTCTTGAATACGATTTAAATGTTTGGAATCCATATAAGCAGAGGGAAATTGACCAAATAGAATCTGTACAAAGAAAAGCTATAAGATTTATTTTCCGCCGCTACGACTTTCATTTTTCATCCTCATGTGCGATGTCTTCCCTAAACTTAAATCCGCTCGCATCCCTCCAGAAAACGGAGTCCTTAAAACTACTTCACTCAATAGTGCATTCTGCTAATTGCCTTCCAGAGGGTAAGCATATCTCCTTTTCAAAACCATCTGTAACCAGCTAGGAGCCATGACGATCTTAATATCCAACCCTTTTTTTGCCCACACTAACCCTTTCAGATACAAATTTTTTCCGCGTATCGTGGAGAGTTTAAACTCTTTGCATGGCAATATTCGTGCATTACCAATTTCGGATTTTGCGTCGGCAATTGAGTCGTAGCACTGTATGGTGTTGTGTGCAGCGTTTATATCTGTAAATTCTTCTCATGTAGCCTTTTATGCGTGGAATTGTACCACATCATATGTAACCATGCACACCTGCTATAGCCCTTAGAATGGGGCTGCAGAATTTTCAAATAAATAAATAAATAAATAAATAAATAAATAAATAAATAAATAAATAAATAAATAAATAAATAAATAAATAAATAAATAAATAAATAAATAAATAAATAAATAAATAAATAAATAAATAAATAAATAAATAAATAAATAAATAAATAAGCGAGCCGGCTCGGGTTGCGCTGGCGCTGCTTCAAATTCCATTCTGTCTTAATATGCGGTAAAGTTTTATTTTCTCCTAGATAGCATGCGGTTGGATAATTTTGGAATTTTCGAGATAGGCTTTTTTTTTAAGGATTGGCCTCATGTTAAGTATGAGGTCCCGCATAGCCCAATTTAGTTTCTTGACAAATGAAGCAAAATGCATTTGATGCTTTAAAATTTTTCAGAAACGTTCCCTAAAAGCCACTCGACTTTCAGCGTAAGCTTATACAATTCCATATTATAATGCTTTGTGGTTACATATATGCAACGTAGCCGTTCCAATAATTCTTAGCTGAAATCAGTACATGTTTCATGCTGTTTCCGTGGAAATATAGGCACATCATGAGAGAGCTTTCGATGGTAACCCGCAGCCCGCCCCTGCGGTGACCACTTATTCTATGAAATGTGACTACGGCGTGCAAGAGAACAGCACACGGCCTGCATGATCGGGCAATGCGGACGGGCTCCCCAGCAGCTCTCTTGATGAATAGGCATGGCTGTGCCATGTAATAAATGTAATACTTCAATTCAGTTAGCAGATAAATATACAGTGGAAAGCTGGAATAAATGAGGATCTCATATCTTCTCTGTAAAGCGCTTGGTAGACCGAAAACAAAGTTTATCCTCAGCTGTTATAGGTTGCGTTTTACCTCTAAAAACAAAGGCACACTACTGGATGCACAGCTTGCAGGGAGTGGAAGTACAAGTGTACGAGAATTCCACAACGATGAGCATGTGGTGATATGAGAGGCAACGTGATTCATGACGTTTAGCAAAGCAGAAATTTGGGCGATTTGGTAAGCGTTCATTTTCGCTCTCAGCGCAACACGAACGGGACACAAGACGACGGACGAGCGCCTGTTTGTGCTAGTCCGTCGTCTTGTGTCCCGTTCGTGTTGCGCTGAGAGCGAAAAAAAAAGTTATTCATCACATTTTTTAAAGTGAAGAACGTAATCAATGTACAACATAGCTGTAAAGCTCAGGCTTGTGCGTGTAATAGTCGATAATGCAGAGCTCCAGTCGGAGAAGTTTGCTAAATCACACGCTAAATTCATTTAGCGTCCGAAGCTATATATAAAGTGCATATTTTTAAAGAATAGCTGTCGTCGAAGAAACCAACAGGAAAGCAAAAACGAAATGGGCACGGGGAAGAGGATGAAGACTGAATATTTACAATAACTATTTTGGAATAAATGACCATCCGTGTGCTGGGGGCTGCTTTCAGCGCCCAACTGCATATTGTATAAAATATGCAGCTAATATCGAACGACCCTCTGAGAACGTCTGAAAGTTTCCCACTTTTCAGTAAAAAGAAAGAATCCTAGAATAATGTCCTACGGGGTAAAACTAAGCTGGTTATTCCCAGTTGCTTTGAAGGAAATGTTTCCATCAGTCCGCCAAAGAGTGAGTCCAAAAAGACTGTTTCCATATACCATTCGGGAGAACACGTCCTCTTGATTTCAAAGAAATTACCTACCAATTAAAAAAAAACACATTTCCAAGCGTAGAAAGGGGTTTACATGGACCTGGCTGTTCCTTATATTGCGCAAGTGTCAGTCAACAATGGTTCCGCTCTAACGCACCGGCCGCGTGCCCACAGGAATAAATGATGGAATGGGCGATCTTCTCGTACTTAAGGGACTCCAATCAAGCAATAAAGCTCGCACAGAGGCTCGCGTTAATGCGCGAGGTATCCACTTTTAACGTTCCGCTCAGATTATTCGAGCATGAGTACGTTCTCATTCTTCAGCCGCCAACGCCAGTTCTTCTCCCATGGAAGTTTGTACTTCTCAGCGACAACAAACCAACAGATAATCGCCGACCAACATCTGCTAATTCGGCATCGTTGCTTCGCCAGAAATTTGAGGAACAAGATGCCTGAACATGGTTGCCTGAAGAAACCATTGTTCTCTACGTAGACGAAAGCATAGAAGACTGCAAAGCAACCACACTTATCTACTGCCCGTACATACCTGCCCTGAATCAAAGCTCTTGGTTTCAGCTTAAGGAACCCCCTTCGTCATTTTGTGCTGAGCTCGTTGCAGTTCAAGAAGCACTCTGCTCCGTGACCGCCATAACTGTGATCCCTGCGGCCCGCGTTGTCATCCGCACTTACGCCCTTCAAGTTGTCCGGTTGCTACGACGTGTTAGCCGCTGTCCAAAAATATGTCAGGACACCTACCGACTCGCGGCACGCATCCCGCAGCCAGTACGTATTGAGTGGGTCCCACGGGATTTGCTGAACGCTCAAAGCCAGGCAGATTTAGCGACCCGCCTTGCGAATACAAACTCGTCACTGCCTCGGCTCCTTCATTTGGACAATTTTACCTTCCTTTCATCAAAAAAGGAACTCCTCTGGCGCCGCACACGTGCTTTCATCCCTCCGTGTGCGGTAACCCTCCCCCCGCGGTCTTACCCGTACAGAGGATGTTGCGCTTAGGAGGATCCGGGTCGGGATTGCCCTCACACCTGCCGTCACTCGAAGTGGCCTCAGTACCGATATTTGTTTCCTCGGCCAGGGTGTCCGATATGTAAACACGAGGGCATTGAAGCCGACATTCATCACTTGCTGTAGAACTGCCCAGCTCTCAAGCCTACAAGGATCCGGCGCCTGAACTTAGCGGGCCTTTCACTGACCAACCCTGCTTCATACATTGCCTGGACGCAGGGACCGTACCATCGTTCTCTACTGGACTTCATCAACTTAGCTAGCCTTTTTTCATTCATTTAATCACTACTACACGTTTCATTACGCCTTCACCCATTATTGAGGCCCTGCGGAAATAAATTTCGCTATAAAAATAGACTACTTTCTCTTGCCATTTCAATAGATGTCGCAATATATAAAAACTGAAATGGCGAACTTTCTTTCGTACATACTTCTAACAAACGTCAAATAAGATTTTTCGAAATAAAGGGCTTCTTTCAAAGGAAGAGCACTTGGGTCAAGCAATGAGAGGAAATATCTTCCCGAAGCTCTTTTATTGATATCTTGAACTCACTGGAAATAAAGTCCGTTCACTATTTTATTCAATCGTGCGAGTTTGAAGAACTGAGCAAGAAAAACACTGAAGTAACCACATGAACCTATCTCAATAAAACACATACGCAAAGGAGGTTCCTAAGCAGCGAAAGAAATAGTTCTAGGATGATGGACGCCTATATATGGGACGCTGTCGGACTCAACCACCTTCACTAAGAGAAAAGCGGCACGTGGCACACAGCTCAGGTGTCCAGGTGTTGCTGACAGGCGCTGGACGTGGGCTGTTCCTATCCAGAGCTCGTAGTGGAGCAAGTGCTGAAGCGTTTCTTACCCGTGAGAAATGACCGTAGTCAGGCGAACCCGGCAGTTTTAGGCAAAGTCAAAGCAAAGAAAGTAAAGGGGACGTACATTTGTTCATTTGAAAAACCGTTTAGAGGCAACACGCGCTCTTTTTCTCTCTGAATGCAACAGAAAAGTTCGTAGATCTTTCTGCTGGAAAAATTGAAAAATGATTCGCTGACTGAGAAAAATCTAGTCGCTGCACGAGGTGACAATTTTCTAATGTCAAGTATTAAAACTCTTCGCAAGTTAACAGTGAAACGATCGTTGGCAAGGCGTAAGATCACGAACGAAGAAGTTTTTTCCCGCGATGCCTTCTGCTGGCTTCAAATTAAAAGTTGAGGTTTCTCATGCAGGTGTTCCTGAGTAGTTCGTAGACAGAGTTCCGAAGCCACAAAAGTAGAAAGAACTAGTCCTTGCAATTCTTCGTTTTGTTGTTAAGAGAACTTGGATATACATTCTCACCTTAACAAGACGCTTAATTAAGGTTACGTACCTTTGAGATGCCAGCAAAATAGCCTGTAAAAATCTAGTTTCACATTAGGACAGTGGCAGCCATGCAAATACTTTTTTTTTTATCCGTAAAAGCTGAAGAGAGCGGACCTGAAAGAAAGCTCCACTTGCAAAGATAAGTGATCGATCATTAGAGATTTCCCCTCAATCTTTTGCATACCTCACGTCAATATCGCGCATACTAAAAATGTCGTTTCGTTTTTTTAGGGTGGTTCTGTGCTATCTTAATTTTCTGAGCATTACTGTTAGACTGAACATTAAGGGAAAAATTACTACGGCATTTGTATAAGGTTTCCGGAGGTGGAATTTGAGGAGATAAAAAGCTCCTACATTGGAAAGTTCAATGGATGTTTGTTTCGCTGAAGAAAGCTTAACTTACTTAACAGGCATCTTTGACAAGTACGTGCCAAGAATTTGGACCTTTATGGACAATTCATTCCGGACGTTTGAATAGAAACAAGAGATTGCAGTAGCAGATTAATGTCGAAGCACTAAATGCTACGACGCAAGATGGAAGTGAAAGAACTCTGAAAAGATTAACATTTTTTTACTCTATCTGCAGTACCGCGATTATCAGTAGGGCTGGCACGCTTTGACAGATAAGATATATGAGATATTGAGTGAAGTATTTATTTAAATTATTATGAAAAGCAGACCTACAAAGTCTTGCATTATATTTGGTAGTCTTGTGATTACGGGGATTAAATTTTCATTGCCATTGTAGCGTGATAGATCAGACTTGAAGCCTTCGCTATGACAGCTTATATATCGAATGTCTTGTGTGACCTCACAGCTCTGTATGCGCGTTTGTCGTAAGGGTTAAAACGGCCCTGGTGGCGTAGCCAGGTATAGAAGTTTTGACTACACTGAGCGTGGTTTAAAGGCGGCTGATTTGACGTCGATAATAAAGCCTCTAGCGACTCGATCATGGTCTGTCACTGAAGAGACTCGGTCACGAAGGAGACTCGGTCACGGTCTGTGATCAGGAAGTGCGTATCTGAGAAATGACAAACCGTGTACGGTGATGTTGGTCGGTCCCTTCGAACTGCTATATTGCGCCATTCGCGCTGTGAGCAACGGCGTCGACATTTGTCGGAAATGTACGCCACGCGCGGGGTGAGTTTGGGCTGTGAATAGCGTGAGGCACTAGGTTCGCGATTACGCAGCACAAAGCCTTGTTCTCTGCATCGGGCATTAACAGCTACCGCTTTAAAGTTTATACATCACGATGATGCAAATCCGCAGCGACGCAAATCCATCTTTTGATCATGTGTGTATCAGGCATCTGTTTAGATGTGATCGTATTTCTAATATGCCTGTATAATACGCCTATAACTAAAGGCTGTGTTTAAACATTAATCTATTGTGACAAAAAACTTAGTGTCTTAATTATCACCCCCTCTTTTGTTCTCCACATTCCTTTACCATTGTGCGATCGTGGGAGCGAGGCAGGTTTTCCTGGTAGACCTCTGAGCGCTTTATAAAGATATAGGTTCCCTGCTCTAGAAGCTGACGTAGCTGAAAATAATGGCTTTCATAGGTAGCTTACAGCAATCTAATACAACATGATGAACAATAAAAAGTCATGATGAAGTTAAACGAGTAAATTTCGTATAATTCAACCAGGGCACATCCTTATAAGCCTTATAAGCTTCATTCCATAATTTACAGAGCTGATATCTAGAATTTTTGGAAAAAGATAAAGTTCATTACATCCTCGACTCACCTGTAGCATATCCAGTTGTTGTTCCCTTATCTTATAGGCGTTCGTGCGAGTTGCTTGACGCATCTGCTGCAATATCAAAGAGATCATAAGTTACAGGCTGAATTAAGCGACCGTTTGCGAAGGGTGACAACAGGTTCACCTGTGTTGCGGCTTGTAATGACAGATATTTCCATCACAGTTTTACTACAGGAATAGAATTATTTTTTATCATGCATCAAGGCAGCAAAGAACGGCTTTGGTGAGTGCTCATGATATGTAACCTTGTTAATACATTTCTCGGCGTATATGAAAAAAATCAAATATGGCGATATTTTGTATGGTGATATCATCCCAAATAAAGTTTCACTCAGTACCACGAACGTGTGCAGCCGATTTGAAGTATTATCACTTAAGATGAGTCCTGTCTATACAAGGGGCGCCGAAACTAACCAATTACAAGTGAGTACGGCATAGCAAAGGTGTGGGCCAGCTAGGAACGCACCTGGAGCACACGAATTTTTCGTAACAGCTGCGATCAGGGAAGCAAGCGATCAGGGGAGTAAATTTATGGGAATGAACTGTTAAAGAGAGAAGCGACGCAATGCATGAGAGGTCTAGAATTGAAATTGTGTTCGAGTTTCTAGGGGCGACGAAATGATGCTATATTGTTCACTATAGAGGTCTAACATTTAAAAATGGCTCAATTCTTTCGCCGCCACCAAATAACGCCAAATTCTTCACGAGAGAGCTGCACATTACCAGCTTGTGTAAAATGTAGGATCTCACCCATCTATACTCGCAGTATATTTTTATACGCAGTGAAAAACATAGAAGTTTACTCTAGTTTTCTGTGTCAGCAACAGTCAAGGACAAGGGAGTGCCAAGGAGCTAAGGCGCTTGCTTGGTGGTGAGGACGGAGTTCTCCACTTTGTTTTTGGCATTTACGTCATCAAAATCCCAGGCATCTTCCACAGAACCGGTCAATCGCTGACGCATATTACAGTCTTCGACATCAAATATTCTCAAACTCTTATGCACAACCTATGATCTTCAGTGAAAGCGTATGGAATGTTTCGCTCGAGTTGTAAACTGCACAGACCGAAACTCGCAATACAGACCATTGCTTTCTGTCATCGGCCATTGAGATCAGTGCACTGGCCCTGAAGTTTTTATGTGACTCACGCTCTGAACTCTCAAAGCCGGCTTTATGAAATGTCATCTCGCTTTCGAGATTCAAGCTTTTTCACCAGCAATATTTTTCATATTCCATTCAAAACAGGAACTCTTGCTGCGACTCGACAGGCACTATTGTAAAGCGTGCGCTCGGACCAATGTCGCTCTGCCAAACCTAACATCCTTCCCTGCACAAAATTAAAATCTGCAATAAACGTTTTCGAAGCTATCATCTTTTTCCTTTCTGCAAACATGGCATATGTCACGCTCTCGGAACGGACCCAAAGTGCCGTTCTGAACGCTAACAATAAGTGACTGCCTGACAGACGTCTGGTAGCTTGATAATAAAACAGAACAGCACGCACTTTGACAGGGACACGAGGAAGGCACGACACAGACGAGCGCTGTGTGTCGTGCTTTCCTCGTATCCCTGTCAAAATGCGCGCTGTTGTGTTTTAAAAATGACTTACCAACTCGCCCAAGCATCTCTTCTGGTAGCTTGACTGTGCGCGAAATATATATTTTGATCAATCTTGTTTCTCTAGAATATCAATAAATATAAGGAGGCAACATCATATGCCTCCTTGATCAGAGAGATTCCGAGGAACCCTCGAAAGTAGAAGAATACATTGTTTAGTGAATAAATGAGTGTCCGTATTCAGTCTGATGCCCGCATATATGGCAGCTTAAAAAGCCATGTCTTTACTTCTTTTCTGGGCCACTAAAATGGCTGACAACAGCTCTAATAAGCTTACACGGTTTTTACAAAAAGGGAGAAATTCATGCTCCGCATTAAGAGTATTAGACGTTAAAGTAATCGTTTAATTCCCATATATGCAGATGGTCATTCTCTACATTACCTTCATAGATTCCCAATAGGCCTTATACCCCTCCAGGCGCAGTGGTGCAGCGCTTAACGATGCGCCACTGCCCTGCGATGGCAAGTGCTCCCAGTAGTGGGGTTTGTGCAACCCAGGTTGCTCTTCCCGAGCAGCTTCTAGCGATCAATCGCTAATTTAACTGCAACCTGCATTGGTGCGAAGTTTGCTCACTATCAGAGGAACAGGTTCTCGTTGCAGCGCAAGGTCATGTGGCTTAGGTGGCTAACCTGCCTCCTAGATTGCTCTATGGTCAGGTTAGTCAGAGCTGTGCTCGTGATTTTTCGCTCACGAGCGAAAAATCACAATAATGACGAAACCGTATTTTCAGGGGAACGGGGCCTCTAACGCTGTTGCGTTAAAAAAAATCCACACAGAGCGACTCCATTGAAGCAAGTTGAAAGTATTCATTCCAGGCCTCGTCGTGTTGGAGAGTGTCGTCCTGTCGTTTGGAGGAAGATTTAAACCAAAAAAAAACTGGCAAGAATGCAAGTAACCGATTAGACAGCGGGAAACAAATCACAAAGGTTCAAGCTCTATTACAGGAATGTAGTAACAAATCTATGTTAGGGATCACAGCACTGAACCGCTAAGCAGCGATAGATACATTAGGAGAAAGGTTGTCTTTCTTGCACTGGTTTACTCGCGCTATCAGAGCAGTTACATTTATGTCGCCGTCACCTGAAAGCGTTCATTCAGAATTGGAAACTATTTTCATACCTTGGTGATTTCGGCGTGTTGCATGGGTCTGTCACAGTCCAGACAGATAAGGGATGATCATGAGGTCCACGTGATGTCCATCACATTGTCAAAGAACCTTCAAAGACACCTGTTTCCATGTCCTATAGATCATCGTTGAACTCTTTACTTATGGCCGTCGTGAAATAAGGCACTCCTTATGAAAGAACCGGTCCGAAATAATTCATGCGCTCATGGGCGATTTTGCGTAACTTTTCAAAATTTTTTTTCTTTTAAAGGGGCTCTGAAAGGGGCTCTAATAAAGTTGCGTATGCCTGGGATGTGAAAGCACGCCGATTCTCGAATATTGTCCAGTAAGTATTTTTAATACGTTTTGTAGAAGCTGAGCTATCTGCAGTCCGAATTTGAATTCCAGCGCCTTCGCGCCTTTCCCTCTCCTCTCGTCACTTTTTGCACACTGGAAGGTCGGCGCTTTTCCGCCAGCCCCGCCGGAGCTACGCAACTTATTGGCCGCGGCCATGGTAGCTCCCTGACGTCTGAAAGAATCTTAATAATAACCATCGCTCAACATGTATACGTAGATGCGAGAAACAGAGGAGGGTGCGAGCATGAAAAAGTCGCCGGGAAGGGCCCGCCAACTTTTTCGCGTGATTGTGGGTGCTCTGTTGCGCGTAGAAGTGTATTATTTTGCTCAGGTGTTCGTGACAACACAATGCAGGGATTGAGCAAGTTGATGTCCTCTCCTTGGAAGGTATTTCGGAGCCCCTTTAAGAAAAAAGAACATTTGTTGTAATTTTTGTTCGCTTTCTTGTGAAAGAGAAGAAACATATGTCGGCACAGAGAAATCTGGTCTCATGCTTTAGGCTGGTCCGGGGCGCTCGATCCGATGGTCTATTTCGAGCACGAAGCGGCGGGCTGAAAAGCACACTTTTCTGTATTGAGGTTAATCATTGCACGGGACATTTCAGGACTCCCGGAATGGATCTGGCCTATCCGCTCTGCAAGGCGTCTGGAAGGCTAGCTCTGAGCCCTATGTAACGGTATAGGAGAAACTCCATGCATTCTGGGCTTGCCATGCGTCTACAACTTGAGTGAGGCCCACTGATTTATGAAGAACAAAGAATCGCACAGACACCTCGTAGCTTTATGTGCTGGCACTGCATTAGTATTAGAAACTATTAATAATATTCTTACTGGCAGTGACACAAGTTATGATCTGGTGACCTCCATTCATCGGACTAATTTTATGACAAAAACGTATTTTTCCTGCGGAGGCTTTTAAAGCTATCATTTTAATAGCCCCGTCTACCACATATTTCGCCTATTTAAGAATAGAATGTTGTCCATATAATTGCAGAAACAGCGCTTTTGTCGGTATCTTCCTGAGCACCTGATGCGTAAGAACTATGGAAATACCAGGCATTGGTTATCGGCTGACACAGACTAATGCAGATTCTTGGAATGATTGATTCATTTTGTTTTTCGTTCAGTACTTGCTACGATAAAAAATAATAAGGTTGTTGAAAACAGCGAGAACTCACTACGGTATGGACAATAACCATCATAAGAAACTGCAAGCTGGATTTTCGTTAACTTTGTTAAATTGACCTAGGTGCGCCGCGGCGTCAGCTCAAGTCCCGAGAAAAACATAACTGCTTGAAAAGAATATGATGTCCCATCCAGGCTATACTCTTGTTCTTTTTTAGAATGACATAGGCTTTCACTACCGTGCAAAGTATACAATCGTCCGCCTGGGCTAAAGCCTGCAGTCGAGTTTCAATAGCAGAAGCAAGGCAGGCGCCATGAGAAAACAAAAACCCGTCACTTGTTTGTTTTTCTTGGGAAAATCTTTGACATTCCCTATGCGTTTATTTTCTTTGCCAATCTTCGAAGGAGAGGCAGTATTTCCTAGTACAATGTAAACTTAATTTTTTATTCTGAGGAATTATTTCTATGGAGCCAATAGCCTGTGATGTGCACAGAAAAGGCATGCCGAGCAGGAGTTACCACTGGCTGCGTCTGAAGCGGAATCAGCGTGCTGTATGCAACGGTGTCTGCAGAGACTTTTTTTTGAGATACAGCTTCAAGACCAAAGACATCACATCAATAGTGATAATTCTAATCCCCACATAAGGCCCAGGGGGATAGCCCACACCTACTTTATACACAGAACATTCGGAATGTATTATTAAAGCTGGCAATATACTATCGTTCTGGATGTGAATGCCGGAATACCCCACTCACATTGTTGAGAAGGAGCACATGGGATGCCGACTTTGCAGTGATATAAGCTCCTTTCACTACATGAGCGGGGCACATAAGAATTCCTGGTTGATTTGAGACGCAAACACTTTCGCTGTGGCCATATATAGAGTGTCTGAGAGGAGGACGGAGAGGGAAACAGCAAAAAGGAGCGGCCAAAGCCGGCGTTGAAATTGAATATATGGCATAAATGACCCTGCGATCAAAATAGCTCCTTTGATGCCTTCTACTGCAACTTTGCTACGCAGCACATGACGTGGTGATAATAAGCACCTTCTTGAATGTTGCAGTCTTGGTTTGGTTTGTGAGGGTATAACGCGTCTTTCGGGTTACCAGCCGAGCGCCATAGCCACTGCACCACCGCGGCGGCTCTGTCTTGGCTATTCATGTGTTAGTGAATCGCTCTGTGATACCGAATCTAACCTACAGTCGTGATAAAGGTTTTTTCTTTCGCTGTTAGTTTTCTTGGTGTTATAGCAATCATTGTTAGGGTTGTGCTTGTAAGCTTGTTTGGCAGTGGCGCACCTCATGCGAATATCTTCCGCCACGTCCCGCGTATGTTCCTAGAGCCGTGTGTCCATAGTGCCAGTTTTCGCAAAATTATTACGGCGGCAGTCGCGGAAAAAATCTTGCATACTATGCCTGCATACTGGTAAACAAGCAAGCGGTTCGATAACGTTTTCTTGCCTGTCTCGAAGGCTGCTGGACGCGCCATCAGCAACACTAAACTCGTGTTCTGGACCCAGATGTGAATTGGAAAGAAATCAAGCCAGTACACGTGAAAATTGTTAGCTTAACCTCTCGATTGCAGAACCTTCTGCGGAAAAAAACAGCAGAAAAAGTCGCGCTCAGATGAATAAGAAGACAGGGCGATGCTTGAGTGTCGTATTTGTACTCTTATTTTCTGCTGTTATTTTCCGTAACTTTTAAGTCAACGCAGCATGACAGCGAATTAAATAATACAAATCGGATGCGCATTTCAAGAAGACAAAGTGCCGAGCCAATGTCCTATACGTTTGCCGTCGGCCACAGACATCTATCCTCGCCAATTCTGTGGATGCGTCCAGGAACGCGGGCCTCATGAAAAAAGACAATCACCGGACGTTCGACTTAGGGCTACAAGAGAGCAAAGTGTGTCCTGGTGGACAGCAGACAACGCTGAAAACAAGAGCCTGCACAGGTTTCTGGAAGAGAACAGCCTACACGCCCTAGTCTACCTAATGGACAGTCTCATCCTCTGGCACATGGGAAGTCCTCGAAATAAAAAAAAAGGCCACCACCGTCTGGATGACGTGTAAGTAACGAGCGTTAGCTTTATTGGCCATGCGTAAAACCAAAAGTGTTTCCGCATCAAGCGGGGCCAGTGACGAAAACCCTGAGCGGTTCGGAAAAGAAACCAACTTTTCTACCTAGCGGAGCAATCAACGCCTAGCGCCATCTATCAGAGAAATTACCCTGCACGTCTACCCGTTGTCGAGTTGCGCCGCCACGTTGCGCCCCTTCAGGATACGTCCCAAACGGAACTTGCTTCGTTTGGGGGGTCAAGGTGGACCTAGAATTCGGCTTGCGGTGCAATATGGTAACGCTTCAATTAGTAATTGCACGTATACAATGTTTACCTATTATTTAATGGTGGTTTTATTTTTCTACCACAACCCATAGAGTATTATTTGCCTACCAAATTCGGTGCAGAACTGTCCCCAGTTGGGTCCCCCATGTTGTCTGAGTATTTATAGCGGAAGGAATGCAGATTCCAGTTGCAGTTTTCCTCACACGTTATCGGATATTTTTTAGGGAGCGATGGGAGCGTACATAGTTCCACCTCTATCCACCATAATGGACCGTGACGTCGTCACTGGCACGCGGCATAAATTTACTTGCTATTAACTAGAGGGAAAGCTAGCGCCTGCCTATGGGAGTTTGCACGGAGCTTCCTCGAGACCACTTGAGCCACCATGGGCGCTCTAAGCATCCTGGGGCGGAGAGCTACTGACTGCCGAACCGCAACATTTGGGCAAAAAACGAGAAAACAAACGTTGTTCGATAATCAAGAATGCCTTAAAATTCAATATCCTGTCCCATGCAGAAGAGCATGTAAATATAGTTTGCCCAAAATAAACGATGCCCTGCTCTCCTATTGGCCACGTATTTCAGACCACAAAAGCTAACGCTTCGTGCTTAACAGGCGCTTTTTTTAAAATAAATGTTTCTAAAAATATTTGTCGCTTCAACACTTTAAAGGGTTTTTTAATGGCACTTCGGAAACCAAAAACCTTTTATTGGCGTCGTGTGCTGTTGCGTTTTCGCTACTATGACTTTTGCGCACTTCGTTTGCGCCAAAGTCGTCTGCGTTGTGGACGGAACGGGACATCTCAGTAACGCTACTCTCTGTTCCTGAAAAAAACGTCTGTCCCGCACCAAGTACCTCACCGCACCATGATGCTTTGAGCACCCATGTTGGCTCAGGTGCAGCGCCGCCAGCTTTCCCTCTAGTTAATAGTAAGAAACTACATGGCACGCGGTAGGGGGTTGTTTCTACATTGCTATTGTAGATGGCGCTACAAGTCTCAATGCGAGATGTGCTGTTTTTTAGTTGCTGCCACACATGGCGCTGTGATCTCATGGTGGTAGCAGACCCCACGAAACCTCGAAACGTGATGAGTGAGAGCTAACGCTGTTAAAAATCAGACAGCCAGAAGCACTTCAAAATTACGACGCCATTGCAAAATATCACGAGCTTTTAGGCCAGTAAGCTGGACTGTTGGATGTACACTAGAACGCCGAAGAATGTGAGTGGCTTTGAAATATGTGAAAGAGGGCGGAAAGCGCGTGTAATCGAAAGCAGTCCTTGTAGATATATTCCTTACACTATAATTGCAGTTTACTATGCGAAGACACCTGCAATTTAAGTAAAAATGAGACAACGGTTGGAATCCTTTCAAAAGATAAACTGCAGAGAGTTGAGTGCCGTGCTTAAACTCGGGCTGTTCTTTCGCTGAAAGAAATATCGCAAGATAGTATGCAGTCTCTGAACCTTTCTTTATTTCAGCGCCTCGCATCTTCTTTGGAATAATCTTATTGACTACCGGCTTTGGCGCAATTATCTTGGCAGGGAGTGCTCAGAGGTCTGATAGGGACAACTTTATATATTTATTTACGGCCTTAGGCGTCGAGAGCGCATGCCTGGCCGTATATTATGGCTGCGTTGCAGTGCCGCACAAGTTGTCTCTAAAGATTTCATGCACGGTAGAGCGGGGTAATATTACAAAACTCCTCATAAAAGAAAGAAAAGCGAAAAGATGATTGCTTCTATTCAAAGCCGTTCATCTTTCTGGCTCAGATAGCGAGCAACCTATTTGCTTCTTCTTAATTCGCTCTAGAGTGCGCTTTGCCGATATATATGGAATTGAGCCTTGTAATATCTGGAACCGAAGTAGAAACGGGAACATTTTAGGCCTTTCTGTTGAAGTTTTGGTTGATAAAATTTTCTGAAACTGCTATTTTGAAACTGATGTTATTGGCCAGGCGCTATGCGCCCCCCTGAACGTTAGTAAGGCTTTGGTAGCCGATTTTCGTGGCAGGATGTAGAAGGATCCAGATAGGACGTCACTAGACAAAATGTAGTCTGATAAAATCTTTGACCATCTGCGTTTTTAATTCTATAAAAAAAACCGTTGAAGCAACAAAGAAATTTCTATTATGATGGGCTGCTTCGCCCCTAAGTTATGTGCCTAATGTGGCGCTTGTTGGCAACGCTTAAATCATAAAATTCTGAGTTCTGAATTCTGTGTTCCTTTGCCTATTTTGTTAATTTGTTTAATTTATAATATTGTCAACCCTCATTTGCCGGTCATTACAGAGAAGAAAAAATGCAAACAAAAGAATAAACATGTCACGCTTGCAATGCGCAATACAGGATCACAAAAACTAAGAGACTTCCCACGACTGTCAGCTACCCGATATACTATAAAAAAAAATTTGTGACATTGAAATACATGCACATTCCCATTCACAGGGATCTCATTTGTAGACATAGTGGCTAAGGATATCCACAAATGCTGCTACACTTTAAGGCTCAGTGGCATCAGGGGGCAGTTAGTAGTTAGTAGTTAGAAGGCAGTTAGTAGCGGCAGGAAAAAATAAGCAACTAAAGACGTTAGTTCACATAATGTGTGGTCGGACTGCTTTATAATTGTTCAAGCGGTTTTCAATTCCATTGTTTTTAATTGCTGCTTTTTACGTCTCATTACTAGTAACATTAGGCCGCATGAGTTTAATATTTCAGTTACTGAATTCGCTTGTCTATATTTTGAACAAATGAATAATAATAATAATTGGTTTTGGTGGAAAGGAAATGGCGCAGTATCTGTCTCATATATCGTTGGACACCTGAACCGCGCCGTAAGGGAGGGGATAAAGGAGGGAGTGAAAGAAGAAAGGAAGAAGAGGTGCCGTAGTGGAGGGCTCCGGAATAATTTCGACCACCTGGGGATCTTTAACGTGCACTGACATCGCACAGCACACGGGCGCCTTAGCGTTTTTCCTCCATAAAAACGCAGCCGCCGCGGTCGGGTTCGAACCCGAACAAATGAATCGCGGAGCACGTTTTCGAAATTTTCCTATTCCAGTTGGAAGGATTTTCTGATGAGGACCTCATACTACAAACGGATATTCTAGAGAAAGTCGAGTGAGAGGTTTCCGTGGTATCCGCCGCGGTGGCTCAGTGGTTAGTGCGCTCGGCTGCTGATCCGGAGTTCCCGGGTTCAAACCGGACCACGGCGGCCGCGTTTTTATGGAGGCAAAACGCTAAGGCGCCTGTGTGCTTTGCGATGTCAGTGCACGTTAAAGATCCCCTGGTGGTCGAAATTATTCCGGAGCCCTCCACTACGGCACCTCTTTCTTCCTTTCTTTTTTCACTCTCTCCTTTATCCCTTCGCTTACGGCGCGGTTCAGGTGTCCAACGATATATGAGACAGATACTGCGCCATTTCCTTTCCCTAAAAACCAATTTTTATTATAGATTTGCATGGCTATAGTCTGACGTCTGTCGTTGCCCTCCACAAATTTGTTCTTCGGAAGCACTGTTTCTTACGGGCCGCCGCACACACATTTTCAACATGAATGCGCCAACTCAGATAAAAAGAATTTTACGCAAAAATATACTTGAAAGTACCAGCATGGAGCAAAAAATACTGAAAAAAGTACCTTCTTTTTATTGATCATATGAGTAAAAGTCTTCTTAACGAAATTATCTTTCATTCCCTATTTCTCCCACTAAAATACAAAAGCTTGAAGGTTTTGGTTAATGTTAATTTGATCTTCTACACAAATTATAGGTGCATACATGACACAATCATCCGCGAACAGTGTTATCTTTCAGAAGGTTCACCAGCAGCTACTACACCACTGATTTGGACCTGAAACGGCACTAGCCTCAGCTCATAGCCCTATGACGCACCACAATATACACCCAAAAAGCCAGATTCACAACCGTCAACCGCCTGTCTGCGCTAAGCCGAATATTATTAAACCATTTCAAAACATTCCCTTTATTACTAGCAATTTGCACTTTCAGTAGCAATTTACGATGATGAACCTTCTCTGAGGCCTCCTGTGCCTTTTGTCGAGCTGTTTGTTCACCTTTTAGCCGAGGTGACCATCGAGTTACACTAAAATAAATTTGATATGCTTTCTGCGCCAAGCTTTCAAACGTGCTGCGCAAATTGGCGCAGGTGGAAATCGGCCCCGTTCTTCACTGTAGGAAACTAGATCCAATGTTATTTGGCACGGTGGAAAACGAAAGCATATTCACATGTTGCTCCGGGCCAATCGTGCACACGTTCTCAGTTTAAAAATTTGCTGAAGGCCGAGCTCTGTTAGGCCAGGATATACGTAGCGAAAGCGCGGAGACTTCTGCATCGGAAGACTGCATTCACTAGATGCGCCTTTATTCATGGTCAAAGCTTCAGCCGTCGTGGCGACGTGGTAACGTCTCCGCCTCAGACGCCAAAGGCCCTGGTATGATTCCATGCTCCGGCGCAGGTTTTTTTTTTTTGTTATTCAGTGAGTGTGCGGGGGGTTTCAGTGCCTCCTGTAGATGCCGCCACCGAATACGTTGGTTAGCGGTTAAGTGCAGGCTCTGTTAAGGCCCGTTTATGCTCCGGCGTAAAGCGCGAGCGTGCTGCACGGCGACGTAACGTCGGCCAAAGCGAGACCCTTCATACGTCTACTGCGCTTGACCGGCGACGCGTTCGGCGGCTCCGGCGCACTCTGCCCGCAGTGGCGGAGACGTGGAGCACGTCTCTAAATCCCGCGCAGTGCCCCAGCCGCCACCGCCGGCCCATCCAGACCGGTTCGGCTCCGCGGCTAGGCACGCGTTGTGACGTCATGTGCCTCCTCGGAGCAGCGCCACGGTGAAATCCCAAGTTCGCGGCAAGCAAGGATTTCGCTTTAAAATCCGTGACTAAAGTTTCGCACAGGCGTCGTCTAACGATATAGTTATCTGCGACTCAGCGTCTCTTCAGCCAAAAGCAGAGCACCTATTTTTGTGTCATATTTACAGCGCAATAAAACAACGGGACACAACGAAGATGGTTTATGGTTTATGGCGGCTTAACGTCCCAAAGTGACTAAGGCTATGAGAGATGCACAGTGAAGGGCTCCAGAAATTTCGACCACCTGGGGTTCTTTTGCGTACACTGACATCGCAGAGTACACGGGCCTCTCGAATTTCACCTCCATCGAAATTCAAGTGCCTCGGCCGGGATTGAACCCGTGTCTCTCGGGTCAGCAGCCGAGCGCAATAACCACTGAGCCACCGCGGCGGCTTCAACGAAGAATGGACCCCACAAGCGCTCAAGTCCATTCTTCGTTGTGTCCCGTTGTTTTTTTGCACTGTTCAAATATGAATCAGTACCAACTCGCCCAGTTCGCAGCCTTAATGAATGCTATTTTTGTGTGTTTAAAACAGCGAAGTTGCGGCTGAAAATGTATAGAAGGCAAATGCTGCATTAAAAACAGGTTATAATGTGATTAAAAATAAATTCTGAAACTTGTGATCTATTCACTGTCACTACTCAGTCTGTACTCGATCCCAGTAGTTGCTCGCAGCACTATAAGTTGCAATGAGTGCACAAACGACGTTGTGACTCTGCGGACTGTAGTTCCATTATCAAATAAGCATATGGGCATTTGGATAATATTCTTTAAAACACGCATGCGCCAAACGCTGTCTCATATCGAGCCTTGACCTACGCTCGCGTTACAAACGCCATTTATTTCACGTGTTTAGCGTGCACGACTCTTGCGCGCTCTGAAACATCGTTTCCAAAATGGCCGCGCCCTGCGAAGCAGGACCGACGCCTGGGACTAAATTCGTAGTTGTTACTACTGTTTTCAGTACGTTCATTGACCACTAATGACACACAAAGTTTTTTCTTCGTCTCATGTGTCCTGTAACCAAACCTATGAGCGATAGGTTTTTTTTTAAAATTTATATGGACGATTCTCCTGCGTATAGCCCTAAAGAGAAGCGTCGGTGTGTTGACAAAATAATTTTCCGTTTTAAGAACCATGGGGTGCCACTATGCGGAGCTTATGGTTGCGTGTCCGTTTGCATGCACTGCACTAAATGTGCATATGTCACAAATAGCGTAACGTCCCGCAAAATACTTGCGTTTAGCGTGCGTAAGAGTGCTTAAGCTTATGCTAGGTAGACAACGTCGATTTATGCTCATTTCCAACACCATCTGTGTACGCCGCAAGAAGATGTCTTGCAAATGGCGTACGCGGAGCGACACATTTAATGCGCTCTTTTTATTGCCTGACCAGCTCTCTGGGTTTGGTAGTGCAGAAAATTATTAATAGGATAGAATATATATGTCACAAACGTGGCAGTATTTATCCTCTTTAATCATGTTTTATTGCAGCTTCAGTAGACGATCACCAACTAGCCCGACAACAGCTCTTGTTAAAACATATATCCTTTTTAATGTCTTGTTTAAGTGAACTTTTGTAGATTGCCCATCTGTTTAAAATAATTATGTACCTTGAATTTTGGGATGTAGTTAATTCGCCGTGGGCATCTACAAACACGCGGTGCATACCCAACAATACTGGACAAAATAGTTTTTGAACGGAAGGAGTTCATGAACGCATTTTGTTTTCATATATTGCAAGATTTCGCTATAACAATCGATATATACGCAGATCTGCAGTCGGCAGGCTTACATTACTTTTTTTTGCTATGAATGTTATTGCTATCGTCCAAAGCGTCCCCATTGGTTTTCTATGGCGTTCTTAACTACTCGATGGGAGCAATGGAAAACATTAAACGATTTTTCTACAAATCTGAAGAACGGACCGTGAACTTATTATTTCCATAACAGTGCCTCACAATTTTCCAATATTCAAAATTTTTGTACCATAATGTTGGACATGCTAGCTGTACATGGTTCCTCCCGTCAATCAACCGGATGCAGAGGAGGATGCACGCGAAGCTTGTACTGTTTGCATTTTTGGTTTTTGCTCCTCATGGTTTCCCTTGCAATACGGAAGGAAGGGCATACGTCTCTTTTTTTTTGTTCTTTCTGATGTACTTCTTTTCGCGGCGCGATGATCCCGTCGACGCCTCACAACCAAACTGACCTTCGCACGTCTGCAACCGGAAGGCCATGAAGTTTGGTTTATGGGGGTTTAACGTGCCAAAGCGACTAAGGCTATGAGAGACGCCGTAGTGAAGGGCTGCGGAAATTTCGACCACCTGGGGTTCTTTAACGTGCACTGACATCGCACAGTACACGGGCCTCTAGAATTTCGCCTCCATCGAATTTCGACCACCGTGGCCGGGATCGAACCCGCGTCTTCCAGGCCAGCAGCCGAGCGTCGTAACCACTCACGCACCGCGGCGGCCTTGAAGGCCATGAAGTGGCAAAGTGGTGTGTGAATGTGAGCGATGCTTTATATGTGAGGTGATTGGTGAACAAAAGACAGTGTTCACAAGGGTCTATGGCGTTTGCCACGAAGCCCATAAAAAGAAGACCATCCGTTACCCACTTCAGTCTGCTCTTCGGGGATTCGAGCCGCCGCCGAGCACTCTCGGGACTCGAAGTCGCCGACGACACCGCATCTCCCTCGACAGCCCGCTTGCTGTCCCAGATGGGCCACCACCTTCGTGAACCACTCCGTGTCGTGGTAAATGGACGGTCGCTACATCCTCGGTCATTGTATGCTTGTTTTAAAATTCTCTTCAATTTGAACCTTTTCTCTTCATTTTACTATCTGCCCTCTTTAATTGTAATCGCTTGTGTGTCCGCGTAATCTGCATGTGTTTCATCAGCGAAGTGTAAATCTGTGTACATAGTACTCTGTACCAGACGTGACTTCGTATTCCATGATTAATGTAACCGCTTGTTTAACTTGCCTGTGTGTGTTTTCCTGATAATATATTTGCTGTTACCTGAATTAGTGGTTCGGTCTTCTTCTCAACTCTCAACATAAACCGGCGAACTTTGGGCGTTAAACTCCGCCCCTTTTGCCTAGTTTAGGGAAGGTGCCTCTCATATCTGGCGAGCCGTGACAGCCCACATGGCACTGCGGAACAGCGTCTGAAAGAAAAGCGCGCCATTCTTTTTTATACCTCGGTGACTGGTAAACGCGCTACTATGACTTAAAAACAGGATGCTATTTTATTTCACACCATTATTTGTTTAATTCTTGTTAGTGAAACAGGAACAAACGCAAAATGCAAGAAGCCTGACAAAGAATTTTCTTTCCTCCATGGGCAATTCGCACGCAGGAATGAAAGACAAATAAGATGAATTTGCCACGGGCGGGCGAGAGGGTCTCGGGCTAGTCATGTGATATGGCTGCAACGCCACTAACACCGACGCGTAAATCCCGGAATACATGCGACGTTTTTTCCGACGATGTCCGCGCGGCAGAAAACGTCGCGGCGGCGCGACGCCCGGCCGGAGCTACATGGAGCGAAAAAGCGGCAGCCCGCCGCCGCATATCTCTCAGCGCGAAAGCAATATGATCGACAAGTGGCAAATACCATTGAGCGAGGAGCTCTTTGAGAGCAGCGACGCTGACTCCTTATTCAGAATAACGAAATTGTTCATTTAGACACCACTGTACTGATTGCAGCACGCGTGCATAGATATGTACAAGGTTTTGCGTGCTCGAATGCATGCGGTCGCGTACCTTTCGATGCCCGCTCAGCCGTGGCTACCATCGGCTGCGGTTTTCTTAGGCACCTTCGCTTCAGGGAGGAAAAGCGGGCATTTCGATCCAAGATTCGGTCCTGTTCTCCAAAAAAAGTGACATTTCATGTCTCGTGAAGCGTTTATTTTCACGATAACATTTTCATGCAATAAACACAGCAGAGCTCGTCGGCCATGGCGGCCATGTTGGCGGCGGCTGCGGCGGAGGCGGCCAAACCGGAAGAGCGGGCTTTGTGCGCTGCTATTGGCTTGCTCCGGCTGCTGCTTCCGGTCTCCCCGGACGCCGCGCGTCAATATCTGGTGGGGCCAGATCGGCGGCGGCGGGCGTTTTTTTCGAGACCGGGCGTCAAATGCGCGCCGTCGGGCGAAAATCGACCAAAAAACGCTCCATGTATCCCGGGCTTAACCGGCCAGCTAGTCATGAAGGGGCTGCGTTGTAAAATTATTTACCACATTGAAGACAATCCATCTGATGGGTACGCCAACTTTCTTTCCCTCTTTATTTTTTCGGCCAGAAACTAATGCAGTTCCCTTGAGCATACTCATTATTAGCATTGTTCTATCATGTAATAAATTTTGATTTTTCGCAGGACCAATGCCTTTCTAGAGCTGCCATGGCAACGGAATCCCGCAAGTCTTGGTAAGGCTGCGTTCATTCAGGCTCAGGCGAACCATGAAAATTGCACATGTGCTTCTTTGGAGAGCAAAATCTATATCTCATGCCTAGAAAGGCTTTTCGCAGAATTGATCTTCACGTCAACGTGAATAGTGTCCCAGGCTTTGGGATATTCATCAGATAGACTCAGATGCGCTTGTGCAAGAAAAACACCGCATCAAAGAGGTCGTTCCATTCGAAAGCCAGTGAAGCTTATCAGAGATTTTTCTTTTCGCGCCCTTTACCTTTTTCTTGCGAATAAAGGCGCAATCAAACATGAAGAAAGCAAGAACATCACGAGCACTCTCAAGCTTGGAAAATCTGCTGCGACAAACTGCGTATGAAACTGCATCGAATGCAGTGCGCGCTGCCCTCTAGGTTGAGTTGCCCTGCCGGCTAGAGAATTTCAGTTATTGGTCGCGCACACATAAGCCCTTCATGCAGAAACAACAGACAAGGTATTCTACGATATACGTTCAATCCCACAAGATGAGCGCCAGGTAACAAAGGTAGGAGTAAATGAGAACATCGATGAACATTTCCCTCCGATCCCTACAGGGTCATCTACTGGATGAGCAACTGTACATCCCAGACGAAATAAGCGGCATCATTGGAAAACGAAGAAAAAGGAAAGTCATACCTACCCCGAAGATAGCAAAGCCCCAAACAGATCTACAAGGAAAGCAAACCATGTGCAGACCAGAAGAAATGGTGATCCATTCCGCCATGCCCAGCTCCGGTGCTCAAAGGGCACGCATGAGTTGGGATACTAACGCAAAGACGCGTCCGACCCAGAGAGGCGATAATGCTAGCAGTTAGGCGCCGATGGTTCTTCGTCGAAGGTGAATCTCCCCACAAGTCTCACGACGCAGGCACGCCGAGGCAGTGGCTTTGTTTCTTCTTTTTCCGTGGTGACGTCAGACCAGGATTCCAGCCGCTATGTTGAAAAAGCAAGCATCAGACATTGTAAGACCATTCCTTAAGTGCTCCTAACGAGCGTATCTGTGCATTTGGATTGAAGATTTAGTTAATAATAAGCGAGTGAATACTCATTTGCGTCCACCCAAGCGCACCTATACGGCTACACCGTCCCGGTTGGCTCAGCTGGTGGAGCGACTGCTCCGGTGAAGCGGTGGTCCTGGGTTGGAACTCCAAACAAGGACGAACTTTTCTTTAACTGCAATGTTTCTGAAAAAGCTGCATAGATTTTTTTTAGTCGCCGTATGGATGCACTTGGGTGGATACCAAAGAGTAATTACTCCTTTATTACAAATTTACTCCTCCTTGTGTGATTCCCCGTAACACTCGACCAAGAAGTAGTTACTCCATAAGTACTAAATACACACTGATCAAAATTAAGAATCACCGATTTTTAAATAATAGCCGCTCAGTTTTACGTGCAATTCACCTTTGTACATAAGTTACGCAGCCCGGAGGACAAAATGTGAGACGATAATTTTCGTCGTCAGGCACTTAATCAGCTAAAATATATCAATGAACTCTACTGCCCACTGCGGATAGCGTTATTGCTCATGTTGGAAACGTCGAGGAGGTCGTATTCCTAGACAACTCCATTTGGTAGAATTCTTTAGTACGCGCGTTCCGAGATAATTGTCACCTTTCGTAATTACGAATTCCTGACAGTGGCAGTCGACGCGAATCTCGTCCCTTGCGTGACGCTGCTTTTGCGTCGAGCTTTTTTTTTTACAATTTAGATTGACAAAATTGAAAGGGAAATGGTGATCACATTCACCGGTCGCGCAACACTGTTTGCAGACGAAGCTCCGTCGCCCCGGGAGGAGTTGCGAGCAGATCGACACTGCCTTGTGCACGCTATAACGCGGATCGAGATGAAAACTAGGACGCGAATGTCTCGGAACACACGCGTGCTAGGAGAATTCTACGGAATGGATTTGCGTAGAGATATGGCTCTTTCTAAACTTAATATAAACGTATTCCCTCTTACTACAGTCGCTGAAATGTAATAGTAAATATTAGTAAATTAGGAGCCCGAAGGTTAGTATTTTCCAACATGCTTTGTGTCCCTATGGCTGTATAACTTAGGTGCCGAGGTAAATTTCACGTACCTCTCCGTGCATAATTTTAAGAAGTCTGTAAAACATAATTCAGACCATCCTGTTTATCCTAATCAACTATATGTTTTTATATATAATTCGTAGAAATGTTTCGTGAATAAATGGCCAGGTATGGCATGCAATCGCTGCGTTGAAGATAAGGGCAGCTAAAGCGGCGCGCGGGGGATTCCTCTGGAAGCGCTGCTGGGGCGCGGCACTCCAGGAGGATGAAGCCTGAAGATAGAATAGCTGTTTGGCGTGAGTGGCTGCAAAGCAAGCAGCCAGGTTTCATGCACTATCAAGGAGAAAGGCTTGCGGGCCGTGAGTTTTCGGAAAAACATTTATTGTTCCACCTGGCTACTCAGTTGCCTGATATTGTTGCCAGAGGAGGAAGCATGTAGGCATTTGATACCCTCATGCAATATCAGGTTACTGGGGTAGCAAGGTGGAGCTACAATAAACGTTTTTCCGTCCGCCGTGGTGGCTGAGTGGTTATGGCGCCCGGCTGCTGACCCGAAAGACGCGGGTTCGATCCCGGCCGGGCGATCGAATTTCGGTGGAGGCGAAATTCTAGAGGCCTGTGTACTGTGCGTTGTCAGTGCGCGTTTAAGAACCCCAGGTGGTCGAAATTTCTGTAGCCCTTCACTACGGCGTCCCTCATAGCCTGAGTTGCTTTGAGGCGTTAAATCGCCATAAAAAATAAATAAGTAAACGTTTTTTTCAAGAACTCACTTCTCGCCTCAGGGCATAAAGGTGATGAAATGAGAGATTAGGAAGATGCTTAAATAAATTAAAAAATATGGGCTGAACTAATGAAATCAAGTAGTGAACGGTGATATGGACCCTGTGTCCAGGCAATACAGGAATCCGGATTGTCCGGTGAGAGACCCACCGCCACCAGGTGCCGAATTCTCGTCGGCTTGAGCGCCGGGCAAACCCACAACAGGTGGTGGATATCCGGCGAAGATTCAGTCGGGTCCTGTGAAGCTGCGTTTGAAAAATTAATGGCGTAAGATGAAAATTCAGTACATAAAAACGTGGCGAAATTCAACTCGTTTTTTTTTATATTTAGCACGTGCGATCTCCGTTTATCGATCACTAAAGAGGGACGTCACACAATGTTTTTCTCCTTCTGTGCGTGGGGGTTGCTGAAAAAAAGGGAGCGCGTAAGCCATTTTGCATTTCATCATGTACCGCAGTCAGAGTATAAAATAATACGAAGTCCAGTCACCGCGGCAAGGCTCCCAGCGAGGTATAGGATTCCGCGGGCGGCAATATATTAAGTTTATGTCTTGCATCGAGCATAAGTAATCAAATTTGCGCTCATAATTTTACAGCCGAACAGGGCTCACTCGCAAAGTATCAGTAAAAAATGCCGTCTGCACCTGGCTATGTTATGTATGCAATGTAATATCTAAGTAATATACTTAAGTAATGGCGGATCTGCAGCTGACTGTGAAAAGCGGGGCTCAGTGAGGCTGCTAGCTTCTCGCATGTAGCTTTATTTAGTCGCTGTTTACAATGAATGTTTTCTTTAAGAACATAGGAACTAATTTTGGTTGCCTTACTGCTTCTAGATCTGATCATATATAAAAAATTATCGTCATACTCAAAAGAATGCAGCTACAACTCGACAAAATTTTATTGCAGTTAGAATTTTGCGATTAGCGACTATTGAACATTACAAAGTATATCGAGGGGTGAGTTGGTAAGACATAGTGTTTGAACAAATGACGACGCGTAGAGAATACCTCTCGTTACCTACGTCGCTTTACCTGTGTGCTGTCTCAATGCTACATTTTTCGTTGAAACATTACGGCTATTGAAAGAGTCGAGAAATAATCCTAGAAAAATCAGCTGAAGAATAAATATTCAGATCCAGATTGAGCTGATTCAGACACAAATGTCGGACTGAAAAGTAGGGCAAGTGGACTAAAAAGTAAAAAAAAAATTTCCGGGCCGCTTTGGAAGCAACGAATAACATCTTTGTCGTTGCAAAATTCAGCTGGCACATTTGGTAAAATGTCTTGGCAGTATATTGCGAGGGCTGTAAAGCACCATATAAACCCGCTCTCGTAATTTAGAAATCAAGTGCACTGCATAAAATACAATGTGGACGGTAAAACGAAACATACGCGAGCACGCACTGATGTCCCGGACCTCCGAGATGAAAGTCTTGAGATCGGAACTGAGATACGATCATCCCACGTCGTTGTCTGGCTCTTTGCTCCTGCTCTTAAAAACAAATAGACTGCATCAGGACCAACTAACTTGTAGCTTTTCACCTTTGAGGAGCGCGCGGTGAAACGGATGCCATGTTCGCCGACCGGCGGAGTACGTCCGGTCAATGTTTCATTTT
Source organism: Amblyomma americanum (assembly GCF_052857255.1). Classification (NCBI taxonomy): domain Eukaryota; kingdom Metazoa; phylum Arthropoda; class Arachnida; order Ixodida; family Ixodidae; genus Amblyomma; species Amblyomma americanum. The sequence continues at coordinate 124,919,696 of NC_135499.1, forward strand.
TCACCTCATTTCCTCGCGTCAGAAAATGAAAAAAGTAGGCAAAATAGTTGGCGTTTAAAAAAGAAAAACAGATGGCACAGACTGCCTAGGAGGGCAGACTTAAATTTTTGGCGGCAATATCAAAATGTCGGTCACAGATGACGGATGTCCTACGGCACTGTGAACAAAAAGTTAATCCGGTCCTACGCCAGCTGAGGGAAACTTAACAACGCCAACTTCCTATTCTCATCCAGCCTCCTAACTTTCTGCCTCCCCGTGCTACGTTTGCCTTGTCTTGGAATCCAGTCCTTTACTGAAACGACCACTGGTTACCTTGCCTTCGCATTACATGTCTTGCTCATGCTCATTTCTTCTTGATTTCGACTAGGATGCAATTAACTCGCCTTTGTTTTCTGATCAACTCTGCTCTCATTCTGTTTGTTAATGTTACCTATTATTTTTCTTTCCATAGCCCGCTACCTTGTCCTCAATTCAAGCCGTGCCATTTACGTTAGCCTCCATGTTTCTGCCCCATAGCAGAGCACCGGTAAGGTACAGCTGTTATATGCTTTCCTATTGAGGTATATTGCTATACTGCCTATCATGATCAGACAGTGTTTGCCAAACGCATCCCTCTCCTTCGACACTCCTTACCATACTCGTAGTAGGTGTATTTTTGTTTCGATAATCCAAATAACCAGAAGTTTGACTGCCCATCATATAAACAACCAATACTTTAAGTGAATTGTCTAGAATTGGGGTCTCGGTCTCTGATCTTACGTATCAATCAGAATAATTCGACTGTTTACAAGTTGAGGTACATGATCTGAATTTAAATGTTCGCCATTTTTGCCAAAAACTGCGTTTTGTTTTAGGAAATCAGCATGGTAGTAGTGAGGCGTCGAGCTTGCAGTAAAGGAAAAAAACTGCATAAGGACCGCCCACATCGGTGCCTGAGGAAACAGCAGTTTGAATATTTCCTTTAGGCAGATTAAAAAAAAATAACCATTATGACACCATCAGCCGGAAGACAAAGTTCGGATATCAAAAATGGCCACGTTAGTTTTGCCCTGCAAACTGCGCGCTTCAGAAAATATGCAGCCTCGATAGGGCTGGCGATAGGTTGCGTGCATAGAACTTCAAGCCTAGCTCGTTTCCTGCTGTCTTCCAGCGCTCTCAGAAAAGGAGCGTAAATCGGACGATGACCACATCAGAAGCATAGCGCTGTTTTTGTGTCTTATGGAAGTTTCACGTGGAGTCGGAAGGAAGCGACTTTGCGTTAGTATTTTCCCGGCCATCTCTTCCCGTGCCGGAGTTGGCCCCGGGCTGTTGTGCAATCGTCTTGATGCCGCCTTAAGTCCCTTCCTGCCGGTCGGTGCCAAGTGGTGGTACTGGAGGCAACACTGGCACGAACGGTTGCATCACGTACATATGCCGAGATAAAAACGAAATATTCATGCTGTTTATTTACTCTGACTGATCATCTCACTCACCAGGACGCAAACAACGTGCTTCGTCCGGCTTCGTTCCGACAGGCACCCACCATCACACGACACCCTGCGGCGTGTGTTCTGAGGCCCTCCTTACAGGGGAAACGAAGCGGAGGCTCGAGCTGAAGCGAGCAGAGAACTATGCACTCGTGGTGAACGAATACGCGTTTTACTCTAATAAGTAAAGCAGCGAGCCCGTGTGTCCTGGTAGGACTTACTTTTTCTTGTGCGTTTAGAATATGAAAAACGCTTTCCGACACATGAAGTTCATGAGTCCAATATTTTATGCGTGATGTAGCCTGTTCGTAGATATTGATGTCTGACCTTCTATTCTAAACAGCCCCCGAACCGCTCCAAGCCTATTCGCGATGCGAGGCGTGGTAATAAGAAGAGCGGGAGTCTCCTTTGCTTTTCCTTTGTTCTCCAGAAATTGTGTAGTCATGCTTTCAGTGTAGAATGTGCCAAATTCTGAAACGTGCTTCGTGCTCTTGCTACGCATGAATACTCAGGGTTTCGACAACATGACTTGGGCTCGACACTTATGTTCGCATAGTTTAATTTTAGTCAGTCTAAATGAGTGCCTTTCCATACAGCGATGAGGGAACGCAGGCTTAGCAACCGCAGAAAAATAGTACCTGGAAATAGTTTAGAGCGAAAGCTGTTAAGTACATGTTTCCCGTTCAGCGGCGTCGACGATGTCGTAATACCACGCGGCGCCGATTTGTCAGCATGCCGTGACGTAAATCATGCTGTCTCTGCAACACGTCACGGACATGCACCACTATGAGTGGTCTGAACAAATTGACGTCATGAAAGAATGAAGTCATGAGCACTCCACAAGAGAATAAAAAAGTAATGACTGCACACAGTAATATTTACCAGTGCAAAGAGCTTTTGCTAGAGGTCACGTTACAAAGTGGCAACCGCACTGGTTTGTTTTTTCTCCATAAATGCAATGTTTCGCCCGTACTAACCAGTATAAAGAATACTGAGAGGCGTACATACTGTGTCAAAAATTAAACGTCTCACATGTACGCGTTTGCATAAAACGGCACGATTTTTTTCAGCTGTGTGGTGTATAAGTGGATGTAATTAGAAAAAATGTCAAATTTAATTGCTCAAGTAGCATGGCTATGCCTTGTTTTATAACCATATGTATAGCGTATCTGATTACTAGCAGGCGTAGATCTAATACAGGGCCTCTTTCATTGGTGATGCGAAGTTTACCTTCAAAATTGGACGACGCTTAAGACGCCTTTAAGAGTGAAACGCGACTGCGTGTTGCAGCGATGCCAGGGTGTTAGTAATGTACGCATCAGTATACAAAGACACTTCACGAAGTCAAAGATTATAACGCATTCACTAGGCCCACTTTTATTCAGCTCGAACCAACGAGCCTCCGTACCGTGTTCTGCGTGTGCTCGCCTGCAGTCTGAAAGACCTGGGCTCAATTCTCTGTATCTCCAAATGATATTTTATTTTGAGGTTCTCGTGTTACAACGCCGACAACAGTCACACCGAATTTTTTGCGACGCGAACTCCTTGAAGCTGTCGCATTAAAACAGTGTGGTTTCTGCTGAATTATCTGCCAGCTCAAATTCCCAACAGTTGTCGTGAACGATAACGCTCTCATGTTTATAATTTTTTTTTGTTTCAGGGTATCAGTAGTCGCTAATAAAATTGGTTACTACTTATGCGACAACTGGTTCCTTTATCAGTGTTTTTTATCTCTATGAAAATTGATTTAATGGCTTCTTTAGAATCTTTCATAGCACCTCGAAAGAATACCTAAGGTATTAGTAACACATACATTTTGTTTCCGTGACCAATGTCCAAGTACAGCTTCATAAACAACGAGTTGTTACAGCAGTAGCATATAGCAACATACTATTAAGCTACTATCCTTCTGGGATATGGCTCCAATAATGCATACTACTTTGTCTTCATTTCTTTCATTTTCAGTGGTTGTTTATTTCTTAAGTTTTAATTTAGTATGCCGTAAAACACAAATGGGGTTTTACAGGGGTGGGCACAATTACAGGAAAAGAACAAAAATTCCAGCTATAGCAGGCATAAAACGCATAACACATAAGTAGGAATGAGTGCAGCTAAAGACATAAAAGAACATCGAATACAAGATATACTATATTTAGAAAGGAAAGCATATATCACTAAACCTTTAACGCTAAGTATGTCAGCTTGGCTTCAATACAGTAATTTCAGCAAGCTCTAAAATTTTTAAGGCTTTGGCCTGCATTGTAACTGAGGTATACAGTGTGTTCTATTCGCGTATTGCTTGCGGAAAAATTGCAGAAATGTTATTACTACAAAAAATTCGTTTAGAGAGAAGAACAGTTTTTGAGGAGTCGTTCTGGATTGGCTTATGTTGAAAAAAACCTTTACGGTTTCGCTTAAACAAAAGTTCCAGCCACAAGTAAAGGAATTTCGAGGAAAGATTCAATCAACAAGATAAAGGGTGAATCTCTTCAAGAAACACAAGTTCAGTAGGTGAGTTCACGCGTCAGTACGGGTATAAATGAATCGCCCAGCTATTTGATGGACACTTTCCAGTGTGGCTACGCTGGTAGTTGTGCATGAGAACCCTGTTGTGTTAGTAAATTTTATATTGAACTTCTGCACAAAACGTATGCCAGAAGCTAAACTTCAGGAGGCGATTAATACAAGGCACATTTAAAGAAAAAGAGCTTGCTCGTGGCATTTCTGATACATACAAAACGCGCGTTGTCCGCAAGTCGGATCGTATGATGCCCAGATATCAAAGTTCCGTTGCAGTTCCTATTGTACTGCTATCAAATAGAGGTGAAATTAAGTGGGAATTTTTTTCTTTCTGAAGGCCATATAGATTGCCTTTTTTCGTTTATGTCCAAGTTTCATTCGTTACACTACTGAAAAAGAGTGCAGTATAATCAGATCAGACCGATAATTAACTTAATCTCAGATCTGGCAGTCGTGTGCAAATAGTTTCATTTGTACTTCACTTTGATTCGTTATATCAACAGTAAATAGCAAAAAATTACGGCGATACTTAAGCTGCGGCTTTACAGGTGTGACTCGGCAGCGTTAATGGCTCCTTTCAGTGACACGCCTTGACTGTTATTCGTCCGAAGTCATTTATAAAAATTACCACACCACGATTTCCACATTTTTGTCTTTGAACTCTTCCGCACTGAAATTTAAGTCCATAATATTAATATGTTTATTATCTAACTAATTAGCATTTCTCTATTAATCTCACTCTACTGAATCTCACATTAATAAGCTTCAAATTATACCAACACCACACAGACATCATTGCGCTCCTTGTTCCTCTGCCATGTAATCGTGCCTACGTGGCGTAATTCATAGCGTACCTGTATGAAGACTCGAAGGTCTTGGGATCGAATCCAAACAAGAATTTATGAAAGATTTCGGTTGCTCAAAATCAGTTAGTTTGTAAAATTAAATTGTTTGAGACATGCGCTGACTCATAACTCTCGTTAGAAGTGATCTCTTCAAATAATTACGTTTACGTTTGTCACGTTTTCTACAACAACGCCGCCGGGACGACGTCGGGTTTTCAGGTGAAAGGAAGTCTTTATGCTATCGCGTTAAAGGAGATGTCTGGCATACCGGAGACGTATTAGCGTAGAGTTATACTGATCTACTGGACACTGGCATATGTCTACCCCATTACGTCTCCGCTGCGTTAAATCTCTCTAACATACACGTTTCGCACACCCTGTGCCGTGTTCCCGTTAGCGTAACATTGGGAACCCGCCCACTGCCTGTGCGCTCGCGCTGATTGGTCCCAAAGCAGCAAGCGCACGCGCAGCTACCGGGCACCAAGCGCCATCTGGCGCCCTCAAGGCGACCTGCGCATGTGCACTGAAGGCGCGTGGCCTTTCTGTATTCTGGGATTGGTTGCACGGTACACGGTACGCTGCATGTGTCTAAAAGCTGCGCCAGCGCTGATCTGTTGAGAGCACTAGATGTTACGGGAACATTGTCGGTGATGTGTCCATTGACTTGGACAACTTGCCACAGACCAGTTAGGTAGTGGCTTATCCATTGGTAGACTAGAGCATCACGAATTAAGCGCTCATGTTTCTAGATCAATTTCCTGTGTGATATCGGGTCGAACACAGGATAAGTTAACATTCTAGGATTGCTGTCGTGCCGTAAAGAGTCTATTCTTAGCATATAGCTAATGTCAACACCAGTACCAGGGTGCTCTAGACTTTTCCTAAACCTGTAATATATGGTGCCTTAAATCACTAGGACGTGCCATGTTCGACAGAAATAAGAATTGTGGTTAATTGAGTACCAGTTGAAAATCTGAAAAAAACTAAAGCAACCAACGAAGAATTTTTGAGTTATCAAACGGGAAAGAAAGCAAATATACATATTGTTCGCAAAACCTGACGGACTTAATTCTGGCCAACCTTTCGAATCGCATCAGTGTACCGATAAGCAGCACAGGCTTTACAGGTAGTGACGCACTAGGCCGACAGTTTTCATCTGAACATTGCACCTAGGACTTCTGGTAATCGCGTTCACTAAGTCAATGTTTTTCTTTCTTCGTAAATAATAACTCGTGCACAGGCGACATCGGAAATCGTAACTGCCCGCTCTTTTCGACCCAAGGAAAGATTAGAAAGAGAGAGCAAAGAGTGATTCTTAAGGCGCTTTTGATTTGCCGATGCTCGTGAGCTGCCCTTGTCCACCAAAACGTTATCAAAACGTCCTCCGTAACAATAGGAGACAGAATGGATTGATTCTAAGGAATTAACCACGCAGAGACAGTTTGTTGTGGACAAAGTTATAGCGGAAACTAAGCGTAGCATCCATCGGGTGGCCAAATATAAGAGTGTGCGCTGCCTGAAATATTTGTGTAACATGAATCCCGTGTACAGGTGCTCATTTTGGTGTGAAATGCTTGGTGGCCGTTATAAAAAAATAAATACAGCCCTGAGTGGTGTGGCTTTTGTTTGTTTCAGTCTATTTTGTTGGGTACACTTCCATCAGACGGGCCTCAATGCGTTTGCAGAAAAATAATTTATTTTATGTTCCTTCAGGATAGTTTGTTCGACTCAAATGACACCACAAATTAAACAGCTACTTGCCCGCGGACGCATTTGCCACGTCGCTATGTGAAGTTTTTTTCTCTCTTTCACGGTGAATCAGTCATATGACGTCATCGACAATATTTTGTTCTATCTCTTTGAACTCAACAAGCAAAAAGTGCAATCTGATTGTAGTGTCACTTAATATCTAGCAATAGATAAAGGTGCTTTCAAAACATTTTCAGAGTGTTGCCGATATTTTTAACAGTTTTTTTTTTTTGGGGGGGGGGGGGGGCGCCAACTAAAAATGTATTGGCTTATGGGTTTATTGACGTGATCAATTATTTGCTCGTTTCGGGCACTCAGTTCGCAATGTCAATAATATCTGCCAAGCACTATCCTGCGCGAGCAGTACTACGCCAGTCTTGCGTACAACTGCTTCACTTAGTGCTCCGCAGAATAGAAAAACCTGAAGTTTCTTGCTTTTTTCAGCATGACAGCGTTAAAGGCGTCGACGTAGGCGTTGTGACTGAATAACCATGAACACCGATCTTGAAGGTGGTTCCCAGAAAGAAGCCTGTGAGTCAAGTGGTGCACATAAATCCCGTGACGTTGCGGATCCAATTTTTTCCTCTCTCCATTTAAGATTTAGACTTTAATATCCTCTGAGCAGGGAGCTGGCGGTTCGACTCTGAATATTTCTATATCCATATCTAGGTCCATATGAATATGAATATGACCAAAGAAGATTTCCATATCTTTCTTTTGCCCATAGGTGTTTTGATGATTAATATTTGTGTTTAGCGTTAGTGATTTGTATACTAACTACCTTCTTTGAAAGCATTTTTCCGAGCTGACTTAATGTTGAAAACAGTAAGGGTATTGTATTCAAATTAACGTATTATGTTTTTGTTACTTCCATTCATAGAAAAGACATGACATGCTCGCCTAGCGAGAAAGGTCGGTGAAAGGACGAACACGCTATCCCAACCCCTTTTATAGCACATGCAGTCGATCATGCTTTGAGACGAAGGCCTGCACGAAAGCCGAAAATTTCTGAGCTATTTGCACTTGCGAATGTTTGAAACAAAGCGCTCTACACGCAATAAGCCCAGATAAGTTTTCTCGGATTTTCTGCAAGAATGATGCAATCTTGTATAAAATACCTGGATATGTACTCTCTGTACTTTAAAAAGAAGATCGAACGGCGTATCAACTATTTTCGCCGTCTAGAATGCACGTTTGAAGTTTTGTGTAAGACGGCAATGAAGAAGTGAAAGGCTTCAATGACAGGCGACGTACTGAATACGGTGGTCGTCAAACAAAAAAGACAGAATAGCGTTCAGTGCTCTCCGACGCTAAAAGAAACTGTTTAGATTGGATTTCGTCAAGTACTCGACCGCGCGATTTGTTCCGGCAGCTGATTAAGCCGCATTTGCTCCGCAAATTTCCATCGGCACCGACCACGAAGACAAACTATTCCTAATGGATACTAAAGCGTAAAAACACGAACACACGGAAGAAAGCTTACACACGACAAGCGCTTACTGCCAGCAGAAGCATTTTATTTCCACGCTCAGAATAAGTAGGAGTCAGGAAAAAAACAAGAAAAAAAGGAGAAAGGGTAAGTAAACGAAAAGCAAGACCACAGAAAAATGATGACTATGTGTATCATTTCTTCAGTGTTCTCTTTTTTTTTCGCTTAAGTATTCATTATAAATCTATACCAACATGCCCAACTTTTTGCCCTCCTAGATTTAAACTAGTTCTACCAGCCAGCTGAATTTTTTAAATAGCCCACTCAGAGGCAAAATCTCCTGCTGCAGTACTTTGGTTACCTCTTTAGTCCTTTACATAAGAGCGAAAAATCTGCAAGAACAAAGAGAGCGCGTGACTAAAGCTTAGCACTCAGAAGCTGCCATTACTTCCTTGATGTGCTCTTAATTGATCAGCCCGTCACACGGTCCATAGTGGCGCCTGTTTGGCAACAACGAGCAAAAAAACTTTGCGTAATTATGAATGGTAGAGGATATTAGCAGTGGGGCTTTCTGCCTTGCATCCAAAGAAGCGAGACAAATTCATGCCATAGTTCTCGCGGACATTCGCCAGGAAGGCTATAAAAGAGGACTCTTTACGACTTGAGCGCCCACTGACCATTCCGCAGACCTCATCCGTAAACACATCGTTCGAGATCATCATTACTAATCTTTCGACTGAGGTCCCGCTTTGTAAAACACCGGACACTGGCAAACACTACGCATTGCATTGGCAGAGCAAGGTCGAGCCAGTGCACACAGACTAGTGTATAGTTATAGGTTCTTATGGCAACATTTATCTAATGTGGAGGGCAGTCTGAAATAATGAGCTCATAGCAACAATTAAGACCTAACCTTTAATTTTACCGCACCTGCAAGCTTACCACCGTTCGTAAGACATTCCGTCAAGCTAAGCACGCGAGGCGTGCTCTTTTTTTTTGCCGAGTGAATGGCCTATGTTTCGAGAACCCTGACGCTAGCTACGCTCATTGTTCTGCGATGCTCAAGAGGTAATACTGTCGTATCCTATTTACCTTTTCTATCTCCCTGGGTCAAGAATTTCTTTAATGATCGTGTGGTGCACATTGTCCCAGGAGCACAACGGGGCGTCGCGACTGCTACCATTTGCAGCCTCACGCTCGTTCTGCGGAGCGCGAAGGCTCTGAAAGTATTTTCAAAAAAGTTTCAGATTCTGGAAGCATTTTTGAAGGTTTAGCAGAGTCCACGGCGCGTAGTTTTCTTTGTCGGTTGCAACCTAATTTCTCAACCAAAACTGCAAATTCGCGAAATTTCAGCACTGAGAAAGCAATGCTTTTAGATTATCTTTTGTTTTAGCCCTGGCAAGCCGAACACGCTGCTTTCACGTGTGTAGCTTTTGCCAGCTTATTGTGATATTTTTTCGCTTTTTGAGCAAAATGAGCGCTATTAGACGAATATGCCGGCCTCTGTGTCTGCGTGGCCGCCGAACGAAACCTCCGGCGCCTGAAGTGGACCACGCGCGAGAACCAGCCCCGGAGGAGAACCAAGAGAACTCTGCATCGGCGGAGACGGAGAGGCGGTCGCACCTATGTTCCCGAATGCGGAAGGAATGCGGCACCGAATGCGAGCGTGTGTCATCGGCTGATCCATCGCGGCGTGCCATGTAAGGCAAAATGTGCATAATGCATCAAACGAATACCCTTAAAAAATTATTACCGAGCCATAAAGCCGGTCAGATTAATGCAAAATGCAAACGCAGAAAATCAAAATAACAAAATCAGTGGCTAGCCTTAAAAGCCAGTCAAAGTGAAGCGACAATAATTGGCGCAACTTTCAGGCAATGAGCAGTTGGTAGAATAAAAAGCGCTAGGTGGGAAAGAATCAGAAGGAAAACCATTATCCTTAAACTTTTCGTTTTTGTCATTGCAGTTCGTCATGGCAGACGATCTGAAAGTCAGTCATTTTTTTCTAACAAGCAGGAGTTACCCCACTCTAGGAGAGTTTCGTTATGCTATTGAGGCAGATGTTTTGGCTGAAGTTATTCCAAAAGCATTGGTTCGACAACAAGACAAATATTCCAAGTCCTATAGCCCATAGCTGTCGGCAGAGCACAGCAATGGAAATGGTTTAAGCCATACTGCGTCAAATGCCCTGACCTAATGGCAGGACAGCTCACAAAACAAGCCGGGGTAGCTAGGTAGGAAGCCAAGAGGAGGAAGGCGAGAACTACGACGCTTATTTCAATGTTTTAAAAATCGGTCAGTAAATGCTGGCATAGTACAAGACAGATTCAATCTGTTTTCACTTGAATATCCGTGTTCTGAAAACAAGATTTCTATTAAGAAATTGCCCTTATATTTCAAGCGGGATCAGAAGCAAAGCCTATTTTTTGTCGTTATTAACATCTTGATGTCGGAATTAAGTGAACCCCGATCAAGCCCACGACGTCAGCGTTTTTAATTTCGTGAAAAAAAGATGAAAGCATGGGCTTTAATTTTAGTAAATGAAACAAGAGACACATATTCTTGTTTAAGATGTGTTATATAGTTCTGGTTCACTTGACATCGTACACAGTACTGAAAAAAAGATGCTTGCAGGTGTTCCGTGTATAAGTTACTCAGGAAATTGTCCGGAGGCATTCCCTAAAATTCAGAACAGGTCTTGTTGCCTTATTTTCTTTACGTAAAAAAGTCAGAGCGGGCTTTCATGTGCTCGGCACTGAGTATTGCGAAGACAAAAAAATTGCAAAGAACAAAAGTATCTTAGGTAACAAGCTGATAATCCTGGAATAAGAAACTACTCATCTAAATGACAGCAGAGTTGCGCCGAACGCAGAAGAGTAAATCTTTGATTAAAAATGGTTGAGGTAGAGTGAACAGCATTTCTAAAGAACAGGTACACCAAAAGTAAAACGGAGCATGCAAGCGGAAAACATCTTTCCCTGTGGCATCCTCTCATGGCGGATGCGCATATGGGCAGCATGGGTGCGCGTGGCATATCCAGTTGACCACCGCTGTTCATACCGTGTGCGCCTTATCACTGCCCTGACCGAAACAGCGCAGTTTTCTTTTGCCGACCTATGTTTCGTTTCATTTTGGGCCACTTGTGAAGTCTAAATAGAATGATCATTTTATTCCCTTTAATTTTTATGAGTCTGTCAGAAAGATTTGAAGTGGAATAATTTAGAATTTCTGTGGCCGGAAATCCACGTTATACTACGCCCATATTCTGTATGCTTTAGAAGCATAACATGGTGATCATCTGCTTCTGAAAAAGAGCAATCGCTGTTTATTTTGAAAGAAGAAGCTGCAATGCACGGTTTCTGCCGGAAAGTTTTGATCGGACAAAAAAGCAGCATGGGAAATCTCAGCTTTACGTCGAACCTATTGCATTCGAACCTATTGCTTCTTACCTACTGGATTCGAACCTAAGCTTTCCTTACATAACTGCATCAAGTAAAACTGGCTACTTTGCGTATTTAAAACCGGCAAAGAGCTTACCCATCCGTACCAGTCCTAATCAGCTTATCATTTGCAGGCAGAATTTTTCTTCATTCTCGCAATTTCCGCACACTGATTTGAAAAAATATGAAAGCCAAGGCCTCAGGCAAATCAGTTTAATTATGAATTTTATTTCTTCTTCCGGGCATATGAAACATCGGTGGAGTCCTCGTGTCTGAAATTCTTGATTCTTTGCAAAAGGTTTTTACTGTTCCCTCTTTATCACATACGCCACACGAGAGAAATATAGCGGCTGATATATTTTCCCTGTTTGCGACGTGTCTTTATAGCTTTATGTCCCCTTCTGTGTTCTTACCTCACGCCGCACTTCACATCGCTCTCAGTTTTACATTTGTAAATGCCTTTGCTAAAAAAGAAAAGCATTGTGGCGAGGATCAAAAACAGTATTCTATAACCTGTTCATTTTCCGATGTCCATTTGGTCATCTGCCAGTAGTCACTCAGATGTATCCGTGGCCTTCAAGCGTTTTATGTAAAGAAATTAGCGCGAAAAAAAAAACACAAATAGAAACAGAGAAGACACATGAGGCGATTAACAAGCGCTACCACCAACTCTTTTATTGCCGTGCAATGCAGAGAATATAAAGGAAAACATCAGGAAGCGCGAAGACGGCGAGCAGTACAGGCACACACATCACGCAAACGCAGTTTGATGTGGCAAAAAGGAGTTGAGATAAACGCATTCAGAATCATAAATCTGTAAGGAAGTGTGACTTGCGCAGCGATCAGATAGCTTTTTGATACTGAATTACTGTACAAGAAGCAGATCCTTTCCACTGATCATGCTGCCCAGAATCTTCTTGTTTTCAAATCGAGCATGCACGTGCTCGCACGAGAAGAAACATGCAGCACAAGGTTCGAGATTTTGTCGTTATTTTCGATAATTTTGCATTCTCCCGGAAAATTTCATTGATGCAGTGGAAAGTTTCGCCTACATACGAACACCCGCGTGAAAGGGGGATACTGTAAACCACTCCTCTGGCGCAGTCGACATAGGTGATGCAATGTCTCCTCTTGCAGCCCCCGTCGCTAACGCCAGAAAAACAACAACACAGATTTGAAAGTTTTTAAGGGGCTGAAAACATCAAAGGCACGCGATGCCTGCGGCCACTTTATTCAAATTCTGCGAGACCTTGTGGAGATATGGGACCGCCAGCGTGTGTGGCAAGCGATCGGGACATTGGGTGGTTGGTGACCGGACCGCACCACCGGTTGCATATCGCAGCCAATGCCAGCCAGTAGTCAATTCCAGTCGCCTGCTGTTCACAGAGGGCTGCGATGCACTTCACCGTTGGATGCATATTTAATTCGTCTTCAGCCAATGACGAGGTCCTATCGCCTTCCATCCAATGGCCGGGTCGCATGCAACGCCACAGACACTAGAAAGCCGCGGGTACATCTGAGCAGCCACTGACAAAGGACAGAATGAAAGCGAAAGGGAAACGGAAAATGGACAGCTTAAATAATACGGCTCATGCGGGGAAGGGAAGAGCAAGAACGTTCACACACTTCAGACATGTTGAAAATTTATTATAATATGCAGTTAAGCCAACTGCTAACTACAAGAGTTCTGAACAGAAATCAACAGCTAGGGCCATATTTGATATCAGAAAGTAATGTATAAATACAGAATGGTTCATAAAAGAATATATGCCGCAGAACTCAAGCTCCAGGCATTCCTTGGAAATTTAGCGGGCTGCACAAAATGCCATAATACTCTGCTGAATTTTATACGTTGTGTTTTCACTCAGGTATAACTCAATCTGCCAGTCCAAAAACAAAAGCACAGCAAAAGTCTATTTAAAAGTACATTTAGTCCTATTGATTTGCCACTATTAGTACGGCTCATGCAAGTGGCCTAGCAAGTAAGTATGGCGACTGACCAGGCTACAAGCTTACAATCTTCGTACGTTGTCTGGTTGCCAGTATAATGTTATTCGTGGTCAAAACCTGTTTTGGTATTGAGAAAATAAAAGGATATAAGTGACTCACTCAGCCAATGGTCTTCTTAATCAGACTCTTAGGTACCGGTGGTGTCCACTTACAATATGCGGCAGTAATTTGTCTTGCATTACTACGTCAGAACAATGCATTTCGGCACGAAACGGGCCTTTGTCAGCTTTGAAAATGTTCGCTCATGTAGAAGCTTCAACCTGCTGTAGATTGTTCAGCTGAAATCTTTGTGTGCTGTATCAATGACGGCCCTGCAGGGCATTTCGCAAACGTTCCTTAGCCCCAAGTGTTCGTTTACGTGACGTCCGTTCAAGAAAATGTTCGTTGTAATACACTAGAATTTGTCAGTAGCGAGAAACATGGCCGCACGTTGTTGAAGGTCACGTAGTCGAGCAGCACTTGTGGCTCGCCCCAAATGCCCGTGGAAAAATGTTTCGACATAGTTTTCATCTAGGCGTAGACTTGCTAAACAAACTGTCTGCCTCTTCACTCTGACGCGTCAGTGGTTTCTTGTTACTGGATCGGGGCTAAAAGAACCTTGTTTCTCTTTAGAGTTCGTTTGTTAAAAGCAGCTTTCAAACTCTTTTCGGAAACTGAAGCATCACAGTTCATCTCGCACTAAATTTAAACTTCAACAAACACTTTGCCATTTACAAACTTTTTTTTTCGTCATGAGGAAGCCCCAATAAGACGTTTGACCGAGAAGGTACATTACTGAGTCGCAAAAATCACAGTTGCAAAAATTCGTTAATATGAAGTCGGCTTGGCTTCTTCTGTTTTTCAGTTTACCTAATTAAAACACGTCAGAGTAGAATGTCGTAATGATTCAATTCAGAACGCGTGAATCTGTCAAGTAATCGTTTTTTTTTTGTTCGTTACGACTGTAAGAAACGGTGAAATTTTATAATTAAGCTTGAAAGTAGCAGCCCGCATTCTTCAAACATTTATTTCTTAGAACGTACCTGCCGAAAAAGGCTCTAAACAACCGAAACTAGCTCAAGCAGGTCAAATGAGGCCAAAGGAGGTTAAACGAGCTCAAAGGAGATCAAGCGCAGCTTTATGACTACAAAGAACACCTTCGGTGCATTTCCAGAAAGTCGCGAATGATGATATAAAACTTTCCAGTGTTTTCGTTTTCTTCCATTATGCGCTGAACTTAGCCAAAGCACAAACGCAACCACATACTGCATCATCGTCTCTTCTGAATTGCAGAATGCGGAAGAACAGTCTGGCGGTAGTGTGATTGCTTATGCATTGTGGGGTAAAAGATTTGACCCCCCGATTTCTCAATTTGTGCCAAAGGTACAATGCGTGGCCGCAGATGTCACAGTACACAGTTCACGCGCCTCGCCATGGGGGCCACTAACTAATCCACAAGACACGCCCAAATTAAAGTTCATCTCGTTAAGTTATATTATCCAGAGCACCATCACTGCCCCGCGCGACCTCTGATATGAGCAGTACGGCTGCGGGCAGATGAAGTGAGCTCGGTCTGGTCCCACGAACTTGCTACAGTACCACCACAAATAGCGATGCTCAACCGGCAAAAGAGCCATTGACAGCCTGCATCCACGCGGCCTCCGCTGTGATTTGCGAAGAAGATGAAGCGGCCAGAGCTGTTGTTGCTCGTGAGGCAAACAACAACAACAACAAGAGTGCTGTTGCTGCACAAAAAAGCTGCGTTTAAGAGCTACAGTCAGGCACTGCCAAGTTGGACTCAGTTTAACAGCTTTCGGAACAAAAATTTTGCCGTCGGGTGCGCTGCTACCTGGAACCACCACGTAGCCGAAAAAGTCGCTCTTCTAAGCTATGAACCAGGATGGCTAGTAGCGAATTATTAGCAAATAGAAGTGAGCACTTTCAGTGAAATATGCAATACTTTACTTTTTTAAACAGCTTTGTCTTCCTGGTGGCCGAGTTCCTAGCAAACAGAAAATGGCTGTAAAACGAAAACGATGCTTTTAATTGAAGTAAGGATGCCGTATGCAGTCACTTCTCAACGGTTCTTGTAGGTCAAACAAATGAGAACCGTAGCTTTGTAATAAAAACAGGAAGTTTAGTGCCACTGTGCTGTAATTTGGAGCAAGTGTAGCTTGTAACGTACGAGGTATTTGGCAGGAGAAAAAGAGCGGAGGCGAAGAAGTGTCATCACTGTAAAATATGATTATGGCCGCCTCACTTGAGATATGCATAAGGATCAACGTCCTGTTGTTGACTTTCTGACAACTGTATATGTAAAACCTGCTGGAATTACCAGTCGAATGTTGATGCATAGTTTTCATAATAGTAAGATTCTTAGAATGTTGATGCATAGTTTTCATACTAGCAAGCTTATGAGTGAAGTAGAAACTTCAAAAATGTGATATCTGTGCGCGTCGGACCTCCACTTAGTCCTACGTATCTAGTGGCGACGCCGGACAGCAATGCAGCTTGCAGGACAGTATTGCAACGCCGTGTACTCAACTCTCGTTCTGTTGTAAGGCTTTTCTGAGGAGATAATTATGGGTGCCACGTGTAACCTCAGCTCTGAGCCGCGAAGGCTAAGCAGGCATGTATGTGTAAGGAGTGCTCAGGCTAGTCACGTGATCTGGTTACAACACTGCCAGCAACGACGGCAAAGGAGCCATTCACAGATGCGCCATAAGAGAGCAAAGCGCACAAGAAAATGGGCGGTGTGCCAACAGGAGGTTCAGAAAACAGGAAAAGAACCGTCGTAGAGAAATATACTAGCCCACCGCCAAGTCTATGAAACCTTATCGAGTTAGCAAAGGATCGGAATGATATCCTCTGTCTGAGTGCGTTGCTGACAAACTCTTGGAGAGCACAGTCTTGACAGGGAATGACTGTGGCGAATGGTTTCGTTGTTCAGCTTTACTGTAACGCCTAACGCATGTACAGTCGCTGAAGCAACACTAGGTTTCACAAATGGCTGTTTGCTGAGATAGGGGGCACAGCAGTTTTTTTTTCGTTCAAGCGACATGCTTCTGCTTCCACTCATCGTACAAAACGCGTTTGCGGCCGCATTTCTTACTGGCATAAGCCTGAATCGATTCAGGAACCGAATAGAAATAAATAGAAATGAGTTCTATTCACTACTTTCGGTACTGTAGCAATAGAGCGTATGTGTTTGCAAAAACTGCCTAACTGTGGGATAAACTTAGGCTCGAAATAATTTTTTATCGTATTCCTGATGACTCTACATCCCAAATTATTAGGCTATGCCCACTATGGCTGTCAATAAGAATTGGTGGTGAAATAAGTTCATGTATGCCAATATCCTTAGTTCCTCTGTGTCAGGTTGCGACTTGGTATGACACAGTACTTGCCTGTAGCTGTTAAGCGTCTGCGATGTTTTGGCTAACCTTAATGCGAATGACAAAACGGCAATAGTTTTTCATACATAAGTGGGATTTCCGAAACTACTAGAAAAAATTCATTACAATTTTTCGACTCACGAAGTAAGACCGTAGGCTTACTGCTACAGAGGACTAAAAAATGAGACTAGAGGTGCTAAAACACGACAGCCGATCACACGCATTACGCTTGGCTTTACCCCCACATGTATTATGAATACTTCCTTTGCGTGTTGACACCTCTTTGTACTGCTGAGTCACGGCCACAACCACGCAATAAGATGCGGAGTGATGCATTCCAATCCGGCTCCTTTTTTATTTTTTTACCACCACTTTGCCGTCGAAGGGCAAATGCCAGGCACGTATATACTGGATCTCCCTCCTTCAGTGTATCCACATAGAAATACAACAAAGCCCACAATCCAAGAGCGTTGCAACAGAATCTTCATGACTTCGCGTAGCTGTCTTGTGCAAAACTTTCTCGCCCAACGATTGCGATGGCGGTACTTGTCTGCCATACACAGAGTGGGATTATTCTGTGCAGTCCAGATTGGCCTGTCTTGTTATTTGGTATGCCTCTGGTATGCTAGGCTGCGCTGGCTTTTTTGTCCGCCTTTTCTATTTTTCCTTCTTTTTCAGTCCACCAGGGCACTGTAGCTTTCTCTAACCGAATCTTACGCGGCACGCAAATGTGGTGCACCGACCGCTTAACGATACTCTCTTTTTTTGCCTTTTAATATTTGGGAGACTTTCAGCGAAGTAGCATCATTGCCTCATTTCGCTTGAGACCGCTTTTGGAACGCAGTAATAGACTGAAACCGCACTTTTACTTAATTTATCTTCCTTTTGCTAGCTCTTAACTACTTCCCTCTAACAAGAGAACCTTCGTCTTGCATTCAACGCGTTCTCCGGCCGACTGTAATAAAATTCGAACAGCGCAAGAAAGTTCCTGGTCGCGCCATGTAGAACAATGTCAGATCTCTGAGCGCTAATGCGTTGCATTGTTGGTCTATGGTAAGTGATAACTACATCAAGTAGTCCTCTCTTTTAGTAAGATAAAGTAATGGTGAATGTGGCAAGCAGCCAAGGTTGCTTCAATGTACTCCATAATGGAAGAAAGGGTTGTGCTTTACGTTCGCTATGGCAGCAAGCCACTGCCGTCGCATATAGTCGGTGAACATTCAGAAAAGCAACCACAGACCGAAATTGGTGAACACTGAGCCGGCATAATTTTCAGGGGCAAGAAAATTTGCTAAGTAGCAAGATGTGTTATTCTGTTGACTATAACCCGAAGGACAAGTAGCAGGGTGAGGCGTGCTCAGTGGCGTGATGGTCTCGCATGGCCGGAACGGAGCCCGAATGGGCGGAAAGACAGTTGAACAGTGACAAGGCAGAGGAGACAAATGTATATTTTACGCCTTTGCCTGTGTGAGGTTTAAACACGTAGTTTTATGTAAACTGAGAAAAACAGTTAATCCTAACAAATCTGTGAATATTTCAAACGTCAGGCTTCTCCACGTAGCACTCTTTATAGCAGAAATTGCTCCTTCCTGAGTGCAAATTTTTCTGAAAAAATGTAATGTGACCTTAAAATCCGTACTTTATGCAGTTCGGGCTCCGGAAAAAGGGGCACCTACCGAATTGAGCCAAATAAAACTGTAGAAAGCAAGGAAAAATATTTCATTTTAGGGCGCTGAATAGCAACGTGTCCGATCGCACATTATCCATCCAAACGCACGTTCATAAAATGGGCATTACAGGTGGCTGAATAATGAACAAAAAAACCCTCATTTAAGAACAAAGGCTCGAAAAAATAATTCCTTTTGTATCTGGAGATTATCGACCCGCTAGGTTTTCAGGTATTAGGAATAGTAACCATCATCATCTTCATCATCATCAGTCTGACTACGCCAACTGCACGACAAAACCACTCCTATATTTCTCCACTTAACCCTGTCCTGTGCCAGCTGCGGCCACCGTATCCCCAGAAACTCAGTGCTATCCGCCAACTTAAATTTCAGCCTCCCCACACTACACTTACCTTCTCACCGTATCCAGTCCGTTAGCCTTAACGACCATCGGTTATCTTGCCTTCACATTACATGCTCTGCCGAAGCCCATTTCTTCTTGGTTTCGACTTAGCGACCAATCCCTAGCGACCAATCATTAATTTAACTGCCACCTGCCACGGTGGGCAGTTGGCACACAATCCGGTGGACAGGTTGTGACGACGCTGCAAGGTCATGTGACCTAGGTGGCCCAACTCGCTCCTAGGTTGCTTCTCTGGGGTTCTTCGCGGACTTTTTGCTCATGGCTGACGACGCCGATGACGGCGACATGGGATTTTCTGCAGCACGAGCTCCTTCGAGCTATCTCCTTAAAATCTGTTGACGTTAAATATCGAAGGAGAAAATTGAAGATAACTTAACCGTGATTGACTGAAATCTGTCAAAGATTGAGCGCACGACTGCCGACGTTGGCGTAGTCGACCCGGAGCTGCTACCTGTACGCCAGATGGGTGGCAAAGTTCCACATGGAAACGCCCAACTGCGTAGAAGCCAGGTCGAGCCAGAAGAGAGGGACGGCAAAAAAGCTTTTGACAACATGCTTATCTGACACACTATGTGAGTCCTTGACTCACACAGTGTGGTGACAGGGTGGTCAATGCGTTTTCGTTCTTCATGCATTTTTCATCCTCCTAGGTCTAGATGGAAAGCGCACGCGAACTAGGGGCCTTGACAACGAATAAATCTCGGACAGCTATGCGAAATTCTGAGTGGTCAGCACCTAATGGCTCTAACCTGAAGAACGAAGGTTTAGCGATTAGCGAGTGGTAGCGAAGGCTAACATCTCGCTATCACTCAATCAGCGAAAACGCTGATCGAAGGGATAAAACGCAACATTCAGCTTTAAATCTTCGTTACAACCAGCTGCACACAACAGCAAGCGCTAGATCTAGAATTCTACGGATTCCTTACATCAAGCTTCTAGCGCCAATAGGATTCCAACTGAACCTGCCGAATGTGTGCCGACGTGTGGGACACATTTCTCCGTCAGAGTCTGAGTCACGACTGGATCGAACCGTCTCGCTCGGTCACAGCAACGCAACTGCCCTAGCTAACTCTCGGGCGCGCGCATTCCGTTCATTTCGCGCCAATTTCTCGCTCCTAACTAAACACTGGACTTCCCGCTCTCTGCCAAAAAAATTAAACGTTACAACAAAAACAAGGCAATACCGCAACTACTCAGGCACTACTGCCACCAACCAGAGTAAAGATGCAGAGATCCCCGCTAGTGCGTGGTGCCTCGGGTCCGCCAGCGCCCGAGCACCAAAGCTGTGCTTGTTTTTCGACCGGACGCGAATACTTGTATTCCCAGCATGCGGTATACATTCGCCATCTCCAAAGGCATCGAAAAGTACGACAGCGCGAACCAAACGACGATAAAATGCGCCCATTGAAACTACGTTATTTCGCATTGAAATTTGCATGTTCCTTTTATTTTCAGAACTGTATTCTGAATATCTCAGCTTAACCTGAAGCTATTACTGACTATCTGAATACAAAATAGTATGTCATTAGGAATTCGGTAAAAAATTTTTGGCTTCAAATTCAGTCAAGGCGCTGGCAACAATTTATTAGCATTTCATCGGTTATTGGATGAGGCTGATCAGCGAAGGCGTCGAACATTCCTTCACACTACCAAGCCACTTTCGGTGGAGCGTACGACGCTTTGGCTCCTCGTATGCATGAGGCATCGCAAGTCTGCAAAGCTGCTTCTGCCGGACAGCGGTCAGAAAAGTAGTACCGAATATTGGCGTCAAAAATCAGCAGAAACGAGTAGAATTCTGTATATTTTGCGGTTACTTATTTACACACGTTTACTCTTCACGGTATGGATTTTTCATTTTTTACGATACGATGCAGTGACAAAAAGGATGTTCTAATGTCGTAATAAGAAAACACAAGAGGCTTTTGCCAGCAAAGCCGTCAGCAACAGTAGGTCGCCTTCTTTGTACACATTTTGTGGCGAGCAGAGTTTTTCTTCCTAAGTCAAGGATGGGTAAAATTTTGTCTTGAATCCCGAAAACTGCAGTAGAGAAAATACTTAATATATGAATATTTTATGGGCAATCTACGAATCAAGTTCATTGAATATCTTGAAGGAACTGGCTTGGCAATTGATTATGCAGATTACACATAAAACGACTTACCCAGCTGTTAGACGGACGGATGGACGGATGGACTGATGGACTGGTGGACGGATGGACTGATGGATGGATGAACGGATGGACGGATGGATGGATAGAAACTTTTAAGGATGTGGTTGAAATCCCGTGTATACGTTGCACGATGATTGCTGGAATAAAAAGAAATGTTTGTGGGCGATAGCTGTCAATAAGCATTCGTTCAGAACGCTATGTGCACGGTGACTAATCTGATCATACTGGCGGCTTTGTTTAAGTGAACGGCATTGTACTTGTACGGAAAACCTTCTCCCGGGGTTCTGTAGAAGATCGTTTAAAAATCGTGCTCAAATGACCCTTAACCACGAAAAAAGATATCCCTAACTGAATGAAGAAATATATATTAACTATGATAGTCTGTCTCAGAAGCCGCCAAGCCAAGCGAAGCCAAGTTTAATTTTTCCTATACAAGACAATCCTGCCTGTTGAAAGCTCGTGCCCCTACATCGGCGAACTTCGAACTTGCGTGGTGGGCAAATCACGTTTGTTTCCGCACGCTTGGCCAAGGGCGAGTGCAGTATGAGTGCTCCCTTTCCAGCTTTTCTGATCTTGAAGAAAAAAATAACAGATATGCTTTACCAACCCCTGAAAAATTAAAAGTGCTTTCTCGCTTGCTGCTCGGAATGGCCTGTTTGCGGCTCAAAACGAAACTGCCTAACATCGCTTTCCTAATTGCCGTGTTTACAAGTGAGGCGCATTTTTTTTCGCCGCCACTTTCTTTCGGACTTACGCTAATGGCTTCAGATAAGTTAGACCTTGGAAAAGAAGGTTTCATGGTGATTGCTGTACTTGTCAACACACTGCGGTATCGCTGCACGTCGAATGCTGCTACTGAACGAACACGTAGTTGCCATTAGCAGATTAGACATTCCCGTGGTCTAAAACTGCGTAGGAGGCTGCAAAAAAAAAACTTCGCAAGTTGAAAAGAGCAACCACAGAACTGTATTAGCCCTTCTTGAAACTTATCTTCATATGACGTTGAGCGATAAGAGAGAAACTGTCACCACAAGGTACCAAAGAATGCATGACATTAATTGTGACGAGCTGCCACAACCGTCACCAGGTGCTGTGTCATGAACGATGGAAGCAGGCGTTCCTACCTTGCACTCGTCCAGCGACACAGAGTGTCGAACATTTCACGTCGGTGTGTCACACTCTGCTAGGTCACTTGAGCAAAATTTCGCGATTAATTTTCTTTTCGTTTAGTAAACACAGCCTGACAGGGTTTAAAGTCTGATATTAATCTTAATTGCTTCTAAATTGTAGCAATCCTGCCCACGTGCCATCTAGAAACCAGTAAGGCACGTGGGAGCTCACTGGTGCAGATTTTTCTCTTTCCTGCGTAGACGTTTGCAATCTCTAAATTAATCTAAAAGCAAAGTAGACGGCAGTGTGCCAGAAAAGCTTTCAATGTCTTACAGTAAACAACATACGAGAAAGAAAATATCACTGAGGCCGAAGAAAGCATAAGACGTGTTCTCTTTTGCTTAACTTGTGTTTGGTCAATGGAAAGTTAGTAGTTTAACCACTTTTTACCTGAAACATAATTAATTAGAAAGTAGAAGACAACAAAGACATGCATTCCGTTGGATGCAAGCCCATCACCTCCGTATGTCGAGTTCTTGTGCTCCATCAAATAGTTACAACGGTCACTGACAATTCTTCTGCTTTTAGGTATTTTTGTTGTATGTTAACAAAACGTTGAGAGTGTTCACTAGTTCCACCCTCTGCCATTGCGGCGGACGTAGAAACATCCTGTTGCAACGCAAGGGTCACGTATAGAATGTGGTCAAACGTTTGGGGAGGCAGCCTGTAAGAGAACTCTATTGGCATTCTTCATATGTGTCTCGTCGTGAGCCCCTCAGTGCCCTATAACTGCCCGCTAATTACAATAATCAACGTTTCTCAAAACATGCCAGACGTGTAAATCAACACTTTCAAAAAGTGTTGAAAAAATGGTGCTTTAAATTTAAACATAATTTCAGGAGCAAACTGCCGGTTGAAGCGGACGTGAGGTATTTTGAAAATCATCATAGTTAGTGGGGCTACTCAAGAAATAACCACTTAACGTCTAAGTGCCACAGTCTGATGGTTAGCGCCTCCGGTGAGTTCATAATCATGGAAAACACGATCTTACACTCAGTTCAGAAACGAAGACACATTTATCGTTGTTTTTAAAAAGATAGCCTCTAAATGACGCAGCATACTTTCTCGCACTCTTCTTCTTGAAAGCACTCGTAAACTGTCAACAGCTAGCCGCCTTTATTGGTAGTCTGGGAAGCTGGGAAGCGAAAAAAAATATTTCTGTAAGTTTTACTTGCATATGTTACTATAAGTGACGATTCCGCCCAGTACCGCCAGCCATGAATCACCTCCACGCACATGTAACGGAGTTTTTCAAAATTACAACGCCTTTGAAATGAAGTTTCATAATTTCACAAGCTGTTTAGGAAGCAATTGGGTATTCTTAACGAGGGGACGACAGCTTAGGTGCGCTGCGAAATAAAAAAAAAATGCTTTAAAATCTTTGGCTTCCGTGTATTCCTATAGGGGCTTAGCCTACCTTTCTCCCCCAATCCGATCCGGTTGCCACGAACCTCTCCTTTATTTCTAAACACGATGTTGGTCGATACTTAAACATATCAACAAGTTTTTGTGATGGGAAGCTCGTATAGCTTACACGTAGCACAAGAAAGAGCTCAAAATAGAATAAACTCGGAGGAATACTATGAAACAGCCGCGGTGTAGGCGTGATTTATTTGTGACTTCTTTCTCATTATTACGTACTGCTCTTCTGCTGGTTCCTTTTTTTTTTACACAGTGCAGGCCTGCACAAAAAGACCGCAAGTATGCTCACTATATCGTGCACTGCGTAGCTAGCAATGAAGGAAGCCGTATTATATGTATCGCAGGTCATCGCTCTTTCTCAGTAAAGTCACCCACTGTACTGTTCCCTTTAGCAAAATCGCATATATATATATATATATATATATATATATATATATATATATATATATATATATATATATATATATATATATATATATATATATATATATATATATATATATATATATATATATATATATATATATATATATATATATATATAAAGGGAGCTAACAGTCACCGAAACCAAGATGCATAGGGGAATGTATTTTTTTTAATGTGTAGCGCTGATCAGTGGGATAATATTACTTAATTAATCTATCGCCTAAAGAAAATTACTTATAAAGCAGCAGAAAAAACAACCATGCCACCGGTGGGATCCGAACCCATGACCCCCGAATATCGCGTCCGGTGCTGTACCAACTGAGCTACGGCGACGGCTGTGCAATCTGCTGCACTCGTGAGTATTTATGTTTATCGGGTGTAAGCGAACCTTGAGATTGTTCGCCAGCGGCCCCCTCGTCCATAGCCGCGGACGTAGTACGTCCTGTAAATCCGCGAGTGTGACGTGGAACGTCATCTAACGGCGCAGGCGGACACAGTGCGAGAGCCCTCTTATGCAACCTATGGCATCAAGACTGCCAGAACAGAGACCCTCGTTAAGCTATTAGCACACAAGTTAAAGGAAATGAGGGGCTCGTTTGAGAAACTTATGAAGGGAGCTAACAGTCACCGAAACCAAGGTGCACAGGGAAATGTTTTTTTTTTTAATGTGTAGTGCTGATCAGTGGGATAATATTACTTAGATTAATAAATCGCTTAAAGAAAATTACTTATAAAGCAGCAGAAAAAACAACCATGCCGCCGGTGGGATCCGAACCCACGACCTCCGAATATCGCGTCCGGTGCTCTACCAACTGAGCTACGGCGACGGCTGTCCAATCTGCTGCTCTCGTGGGTGTTTGTTTATTGGCGCTGTGGGTATTTATGTTTATTGGGTGTAAGCGAACCTTGAATTGGCTCTGTGGGTATTTATGCTTATTGGGTGTAAGCGAACCTTGAGAGCCAATAAACATAAATACCTACGACAGCAGCAGATTGAACAGCCGTTGCCGTAGCTCAGTTGGTAGAGCACCGGACGCGATATTCGGAGGTCGTGGGTTCGCATCCCACCGGCGGCATGATGTGTTTTTTCGGCTGCTTTATAAGTAATTATCTTTAAGCGATATATTAATTAAGTAATATTATCCCACTGATCAGCACTACACATAAAAAAAATAAACTTTCCCCTAGCACTTTGGTTTCGGTGACTGTTAGCTCCCTTCATAAGTTTCTCAAACGAGCCCCTCATTTCCTTTATCTTGTCTGCTATATATATATAAAATCACCAAAAATTGAAGAAACATAACAGTATTTAATTCACGACGTTTCGGCTTGAGGACCAGCCTTTTTTGAGTGTAGTACAGCGTTTGAAACAAGCAGTTTTTATAGAGAATGCGCGAGGTACAAAGTTTACAAGTTTACAGCAAAGCACGAGTTCAGAACACTAGGGGGGAGGGAAGAGACCAGGAAGAACTTTTTTTCTAAAAACAATATATATATATATATATATATATATATATATATATATATATATATATATATATATATATATATATATATATATATATATATATATATATATATATATATATATATATATCTGTGTGTGTGCGTGTGTGTGTGTGAGAATGAAGCCAGAAGTCACCGAAACCAAGGTGCATAGGGGAATGTTTTCTTTATTTTTAGTGCTGATCAGAGGGAGAATAATAATTCGATCAATATGTCGCTTAAAAAATTGATTATAAAGCAGCAGAAAAAGTAACCATGCCTCCGGTGGGATCCGAACCCACGACCTCCGAATATCGCGCCCGGTGCTCTTACCAACTGAGCTACGGCGACGGCTGTCCAATCTGCTGCTCTCGTGGGTATTTATGCTTATTGCGTGTCTTAACGAGGGTCTCGGTTCTGGCAGTCTTCATGCCATAGGTAGCATAAGAGGGCCCTCGCACAGTTTCCGCCCTAGCCGTTAGATGACGTTCCACGTCACACTCGCGGTACTACAGGACGTGCTACGTCCGCCGCTGTGACGAGGATGGCGCTGGTGAACACTCTTAAGGTTCCTTTACCCGCAATAAGCAGTGAAATTCTGGAAAACAGTTCCTTGCCACTGCAGAGCCAAAGTGCACTCTACAAAATTTTCTATAATTGAACTTGCAGTTTTAAGCCGTCAACTTTGAGCGTTTGCGCAGCGCTTTCGAGAATCACCCTATATAGTCTATTTCGTGTGCCGTGTCCACGGGATGCGTCACGACGTTGACGCATCCCGTAGACCCGGCACACAAAATGGACGAGGGCGATCGACGTCGTGACTCGTCAATGAGTCGGCACAAGTCGTGTCATGCCTCTTTGCAGGCTAGGAGAGCTGACGATAAGAGAATTCACCATAGCCTGTTGAAATCCCATCGAGGTGAGAGCAGGCATGTTAGCATTTATAGCTTGAAGCTTATTGGAACAATTTTGAGGACCATTCATTTTCATGCCAAGGGGAAGATGACCAAGTTTACTTCTAAAAACGCTTTCATTTCTTCATTCGTTGGTATGAAAACAATTCCATTTGATTGTGTGTATCGAATGCCTTCTTTTAAGTGTTCGTCAGAAAGGAGAGCATAGAGGTTCATAACTGCCGAAAACATCGCAACTGACGCCACGGGGCTACCTTTATATTGCCCTGGTTCGCACTTCACTTACCTGTACTCTACTCCGGCGTCATTTGCAATTTTTTTGCTCTGGGAGACTTTATTCATGTGGTTTTGTTTGTAGCTTTCGTCCCATGCATGTCACTGCGGATTAGCGCTGTCGAAGCAGTTCACCTGTTGCCTTTACTCCGCGGATTGGGAGGTTCCCGCTTGTCCGAGAGATTAGATAGAAAACAAAAAGAATGGTTGCGTCAGCGCATATTTGACTCGAGTAGAAGGAAAGCATGCTTTTGATATATGTGTTCCCGATGTGCTTGGATGAGAGAAATGCTAACATGCCTGCTCAGAATAAATTTCTGCCCCAACGTTATCCAAGTTCGCCTCCAAGAAGTCAAAATCTCCGCCGTGAAGTTCTAACGCGGTTTTATGGCCGCTGTCGTCACGAACAAGACTGTAGTCTTTCTTCCTCTGACACTAAAAAATAACGCAGCTTTTCTGCCATCCGCATGCAATGCAGAAAGCAGAGGATGGAAAATAATGAGGATGGCTCACAGGCACGCACTGATAGAATACAAATATCATCGATTTTTTTACGTCACATTTGTAGAGGCGAAAGAGCAGCAGCTTTGTTCACATCCACGCATTTACAGCAGAATCGAACTTGCGTTTTGGAACATCGGGACACTTATGTCCCAAGCCTGCTTTCCTTCTACTGAAGTGCAATATGCGCTGACGCAACCATTCTTTTTATTTCTTCTCTAGTTATACAGCATAAAGAACCTATATATCTGTCTACATTTGACTGAAAACACGCCACAAATATAAAAAAACTACTCGTACTTTATTGGACAAAACCGCTGTGATTATGATGCCAACCTGCCTCGTTTCAAGGCTCGTCGGTGCTCTTTTGAGCGACCGATACCTAATGTGCAGTTAAAGTCAAAATAAGAGAGCAAAATGTGCATGTTATACCCTTATGCACGCGGTAGTTCTTTCAGCACATCATTTTTAATTCTAGGGACATATATGCGTCGCGTCTACCTTAAAGGGTTAATGCAGCTTTTCTGAATTTATCATTTCGGTCTTCATGCTAGCTGATAGCAATAAAGGTGAACAAAAAACCCCAATTTCAGCTGCACAAACTGAGTCCTCCAAAACGCACAAGCACGGACGCGAACATTGTGTGACCTTGCTTGTTGAATAAGGTTGAAGTCGGTGATGTGCACATCTCAAGAGCGTGAGCCATTATAGTCTATTCACTGCTTTACTTAGGTTCTTTCGGTGCCTCGCAATGTGCCCCGTTGCTGGCGCCGCAACCAACATGCTAATGGGAACCATAAATCACTACGTGCCCACAGGCCCTTACGGTAGTCGCGCAGATATCTGGAGAAGGTGGTCGCGCAAACAACGCTGGCGCCGACGGGCTGTTGGTGCCTTCCGAGCGTCGGGAGCCAGCGAGAAAGAACGGGCCAATCTCGCCCGGCGCTTGGAATGCCTGGAATCGTTCGCGCGTCAGCGACTGCGATAAACGTGACCGCGACCATGAACAGCGTTGCATCTGTGTAGCAGAAAGAAAACATAGGTTAAACAAGTGGGAAAATACTGGACGACACGTGCTAACAGACTCGGCGACGTGCACAGTTTGGCTTCCTGCTGTTAGCGTAAGGAGACTACAAGGCTGATAAGAATTCCGCGCAAACCCCTCATGGAGGATGTTTTTTTTCTTCACGAACTGAGGTCAGCAGCAATATGTTAAGCATGAAGTTACCTTCCCGTTTCAAAAGCTCGCGTGACATTTGTGCACCGTTTCAAGAATGGTTTTTACGCCGATTGCAAGCTGCAGGAAAAGATATACATTTTAGGAATGTTGAGCGTAGGTTCTCGTTCTCGGCACTCTGCGATGCAAGCTACATCTCTGCGCCAGGGGTAACTTGATATCCTGAAGTCATTCGGTTACTTTTCACTAGTTATGGCGCTTGTCCCTTCCCGGCTTTAACATTAACTACCATTT
Source organism: Amblyomma americanum (assembly GCF_052857255.1). NCBI lineage: Eukaryota > Metazoa > Arthropoda > Arachnida > Ixodida > Ixodidae > Amblyomma > Amblyomma americanum. The sequence continues at coordinate 124,948,452 of NC_135499.1, forward strand.
CCATCAATGGTAGGCGAGAAGCGGATGTTTATCCGGAAGACTACCGCATCTTCTCTTTGTCCGGAGTGCACTGGAAGTAGCCATTGCGCATTGTATGTTTCGAATACACATCTAAGTAGGCATATTCTACATCATCAGATTGAATAAATATTATGTTACAGAAAATACACCGTATTTGCTTGAATAAGAAGCGCGCTCGCATAATAAACGAACTCCCTTCTTTGGCTGTCATAAAGTAGATTTTTTTTTCTGCCGAGTAATATAGCCACCCCTTTTCTTTAGCATGCATTCTGCTGGTACCGGTGGAGAATTCTTCGAGGCTGCCTTCTTTGAACGCCGAAAAAATGGCGCAGTAATAAAAAGCTACATGTATCATTTGTTAAATTTCACATACCTCACCCTATGGTACAAAGAGCCAGTAACAATGTTCTGCGAGGAGTCTGAAAACCTATACATAGCAACCACACCTTGCCACAAAGGGTTCCTCAGTTTAGTCTGCCGTATTAAAAAATGGAGGGACTTGTTGCTGTTGGTAAGCGGGCTGAATGATGTTCGTTGTGCTAGAGTGGAGTCTAGGTCTGCTGTCTTTTTACGCATTATAGAGCGCCACGCGTGTTATTCAATGGGGTTAACATAAAGGTCGCTGGCTATGCTCTTGAGGAGGGAAACCGTGCTGAAAAGTGCGTTTTGTTTTACTCAAAAGGCGAGCCATACAGGATGAAGTGTTTATAATACCAGACTAGTTTTTGAGTTTTCTTCAGCTCTTCAAGTTTTTTCTAAATACCTTACCCCACTTATCCCCCCCGCCCCCAACAATTTTCAGCGATTTCCTCAGAAAGAAAAGGGCGTTCATGACGCAAGTAAATACAAAAAAGTAAACGAGGACTTCAAGGAAGGAAAAGCAACTACGCAGTTGTACTCTATACCCTCTGAAAATGATAAAGCTATATATTGTGGCCTCTGTCTGCCCATCTTGTATCAGTCACAACGATATCATCTCACGCGGAAGTAAGAAAGGGCATTTCCGTCGTGTGGACAGCTGAAAAACTTCTCGTGTGGAAGCAGCAGGGCCAAGTATTTTTCCGCCTTCGTGGGTACGAGGCTACGTTTCCTCTAAGACCAAGTCAGAAAGGCGTCCTTACTAAAAAGAACGCCAGGTAAACACTAAGAAAAGCACGCGTGTCTAAAAAATGAGCATATAACGCGGAGACCAAGCAGTTATAAAACCAATGGGAACTTGTTTGTGCCATTAGACGTTCTTTTCGCGGCCAACTTCGGCTACCAAGACAAAGAATCCCGTGCTCGGAAGCGGAAGGCGACAGGAGCCGGTGCTGGGCTGCAGTGCGAAAAACGCCACTGCCTGTCCGAACGTGGGTGCCTAGATGGCCGTAATAAATGCGGCTGGCCGTGCGTCCTTACTCGCCCACACAAGGAGTTAACGAGGCCCCGCAGAACTCCAGGTTATTAAACGCCGAGACGCGGCGAAGCGTCATGATATGTGACCTCGCCTCCATGACGCAAAGACTCATAAAGATTTCTGCAACAGCAGTGCGCTGAAGAACTGTTATGGAAAAAGAAAGAAAATAGTCAGTTTTCGTTAGTTACAACCTCTCGACCTTGGGAATTGTCCTTGATGGCGGTGAAGTTTACCCTTCTACTCTATCAGCCAGCTTGCTGGTGACAGGTAAGACTGCGGCGGTTCAGCGCTTAATGTGTAATGCTTGATTATTTTTTTATACGGGTAGTCGGCTGTCGGAAACGAGTGCAGAATTATCGTCTTGCTCTGGCAGATCTTTCCTTGCGATGAAAACAACGATAGTATAACTCGCGGTATTCAAGGAATCTATACTTTTGTAAAGAATGTCAGGTTAGACATGAGGGTCGCGCAATGCGTCGTTAAAATTTTTCTGCTCTACATGTAATCGCATGAAGTGGATATGAACTCTCTATCAGTGAGACTGTGCGTCACACCGAGGACTGTCATTGCTGAAAGATTCTTTGCAAGACAATTTTTTTCCTTTGCCAACTACTTACCGTTTCACGCTTGGTATAATCCCGCTTCTATATAATTTCATATAATATTTCTAAAAGAGAGAGGGCCACTATGTTGTAGTCTGTAATGCTGGTGATATCTCTAATCGATTTCACTAGTCGGAATTTGAAAGTTCTTTTTAAAACGAATTCAGTCATTTAAGCTGTATAGTCTTATTATATGTGCATCTTGACGCTACGCTCATTTTTGCCAGCAGGTGTTGCTACTGACCACCGAGAGCCGAATATTAGAAGAACGTTATAAAACTAGAGCTTAATTCGTACTAAGATTGCGTGTTGCATGGCAACGCTATCGCAATGTAAAAAATTGCCAAACAACTTTGCGGTAAGCTTAAGTTTGTTGTTCAAAACAGACAGTATGGAAGTGATGTGTTAAAAATTACATGAATGTTCAAATCATACTAAATACTAAAAAACAGCATTTCAGATTTTCAGATTATGATAATTTCAATAAGTTGATATCATAATCATAAAACGATATGTCCAATATATCCACCTGTTGTGTCTGTGAACTTTTCCTAATATTTGTGCATTGATGGTGTTTGTGCATGCCGAGCCGCAAAATTTCGCTACAAAATTTTGCATGTTGCCCGTAAAACTCTATTATTTATTGCCATCTTCACAAATGGGTGTATCAGCTTAAGGTCGTGCTATCTGATAAACGATAGGCGTTTAAATTTCATGTATCAGCTGCGCTGTATAATGGTTCGTGTCGCCCTTTTTGCCCCTTGCTCTTTGCGAGCTGGTCATTCAAGTTGTGGCGGAGCATACTTGGAGAATCTGGGCTCGTAGGATTACTCCAGCATTTTTGCGAAAGTATCAGATATGGTTTTAACGTCTTTAATTAAGTTTAGAGAAAGGTTTATTTCTTCATAACAAAAACATAAAAACCTCTTCTATATGAAAAAAGTTTCCGTTTGACCAAAACAAACAAGTTATTTCTCATGACGTTTTTCTGCTCCCTGCGGGTAGTACCATCCATAATGGCTGTGTTTACAGTTGCCGACATCCACGAGAAAGCGAGATTCCCATACCTCAATTACGCTTGAAATTGTTCTGTGTTATGTCTGAGCCCCCATACGTACCCCAGAGCCCACTAAAACGGCCCATTAAAACCACTTCGTAGTATTAATAACTACATGAATGTCCGAAGGGTTTCTGCTTCTGTTAGCCGCTTTCTGCTAATCAAACACCGAAAAATTAAAAAAAAAGAAAGGAAGTTCATCAAACTTAAATCAGAGGAATTTGTGGGCCGATGTTTACCGTGATTGAAGTATGACAGCTGGGCCAGGGGTACGAGGAGTGACAATGGTAGCGTCTTATTGTTAGGCGTCAATCATTTATAATTTTGTCAGCTTTCTTTATTGAGTTACACTTTCAGGTTCAGTTTTTCTTAGCTCATGGTATAACAACCTTATAAGAACCTTCAAGACAAAAGGCAGATTTTATGAACGCGTGCAGTGGTTAGCAACCGCACGCACTTATAAGGATACTACAACGGAGTCACGTGGGGAAGAGCAAAGCATCCCAAGCAGAACATTCCAAGCTGAAAGCTACAGCCTCAGCGAGGAGATAAATTAGAGATTTCTTTTGTTTTATTTTTCCGCACCAAATGAAAAGAAAAGCGTCACGTCACTGTTATACATTATGGGAAAAAATTGCCTGGAGGACTTAAGCAGCATAACGCCTATGATACAAAACCACTGCAATTCTCTTGCAGTTCTGTTCAAATTCTATTTTATTATATTCCAATTCTATTCTATCTGTTTGTAGTAGGTGCAGTTGTAGGTACTATAGCACTTACTATTACCGGTTAATGTTTTGTAGTTTGCAGCCTTTGATACCGTCACACTTCTTCGTCCACTCTCCAGTTTTGTAACGCCGCCACTTTTGGGGGGACACCGAATTTTCATGTCGGCCAGCCGTTTAATACTTTCGATTAAATAAAGTCGACAACAGGAGATCCGTTTATTTACATTGAAATTTCAGGAAATTGTCGCTTGCATACTTAGGCTCAACAGAAAGGCGACTCGGGCAGTTACAGTTCGGCCCGAATGAATTACTATTGATTTCTGCATCCTGATGTTCTTTATTGTTATTCAGACGTTACGTTTCTGGCAGTATTACTGCATTGACTAAGTGGAATAGTGTCTTCTCAAAGACTGGCTAAATGGCGGATGAAATAAATTTCTTTCGAACGAATGTAACTCATTTTACTTCTTGCCGGTTTTTCTGAATAAACGATGTCGAAACTGTGTTCTAATTATGGGCAGTTACCTAAGCGACACCCCTTCCTTTTATTCACATCTGGAAAGAGTGTGAGGGTCATCAGGTTTTTTACACATATTACACCATTAACAACTATAAATTAATTCACTAATTAGATTAGAAAGGTGCTATTGAAAGGGCAATGAAAAGTGATGGATCATTAAGCTATATAACTGTACAGATGAAATTGTGACGACTGAATGATCTAATTAAAACCTAACATTGTTAGCCAAGAAATTGGAGACTTTCGCAGTTCAAACAAATCGAGTTCAAACTACGACTGAAGGTTATTGGCTGGATAAAAGTTCAATTGATTTAAAAAGTAAAGCCTAGTTAGCTCACTACATGCGCCCTTTCAGGACGTACACGAGAGCACAGAAAGCACGTTTTTTGTTTTTATTTTTTGAGCATTCATGCAATACTCTCAGGTTGCGTTAAGAACAAGCACCAGTTCATGCAGAGGCTTCTACATACCAGAAAACAGAAAAAAATATAGAGGCTAATTAGGCAAAAATATATTTGTATGCTGTGCGAAAATGATAAGAAGCAGGCGGCGGCCACTACTATGTTATGCAACTAAAGCGTGCCTTGACTTACGTCGTGGCCTACAACAAAGACATCAGAATTGTGTGATGCCCCTTCAGCCGATTTTCAAACTTTTATATGCTAATTTGAAGTTCGCATTCCCACTTATTATAGAATTAAAGTAAAAGCAAAGAACCTACCGTTCGCTTTCACAATGTAATAGATGTTTTTGGTCGTCAGTGGAATCTCGACTTCACTGAGTTGTCTCTCGCACGCATAGTACCATATGATTATAAATTCGAGCAGCCAGTATGCCCACTAAGTATGGCTTAATTACTCTGAAGAGCAACGCACTTATCATTTTGAAGAAAAAACGGCAGCTAAGCGGATGGTTTCCCTCAAAATGCACAAAAGGCGGACGTTGCATGCTTCTTTCTCTTGAGTGGAAAGGAAGGTGGACCATGTAAATGTCAGCACGATTCGTTGCGAACGCGCGAACTTCAATGCGAGTTAATTTTCAATATAAAAGCATCACAGTTCTTAATCTCGTGCTGCACAATGTAAACTGCAGTTTTACTCGCCATTCGATTAGCAAGCAGCACCTCTGGGCCGTGTGTAGATTCGGCCATGTTATTCAAAGCAAAAAAGCATGATTCTTTATTGTTGAAGAAAAAGAAAGCTCTTATGGTCGCTATTGAAGATGTGCACTCACTTTTTAGATGTTTGCAAGGTGTGAATGCTACTTCAATTTACATTATCGAAAAAGTTTATTCATTATGAAGTATACCTGATGACGCGATGAAGAAGTAGGGTATATGTTCAGCACAAACACTTGCAAAATTCGCTGGTTTTACAGAGACTCTCTTACACTCTGAGCTTGGGCATCGACGCAGTGCACTTACAGGCATTGAAATGCCTGCCACACGCACCCTTATTGCTTGTTATGTGTTGCCCGGACGAATGAAACACAATGGACAAAATGTGTAAATTGCGATTGCATTTTATTTTTGTTTTCTGTTTGTGCGACTGGCAGAAGCGATGCTTGATTCTCCCATCGCAGTACTTGACGTAATGACAAAGAACAGGCTCGGGGAGTGACCTCTTTTGGAGGAATCACAAGGAGTGTCAAAGAGATGAGGGATGGAATCGAATAATGGAAGCGTAATGTTCGCATAGGTCCAGAAATGCACCAGGTGGTGGTGTCGCATAACACGTGGTGGCACTTGTAGGTAAGATAATCAGTAACGAACGCAATATAAGTTGCCAGACACCTATTAAAATAATTATCAAGCTATTATCAAAGATTTTGAAGAAAGATAACTATAGATGTTCACTTAAATTACCAGTACTCTGATGTCACTTAGAAGTAAGGGGATTTAGCGTGCAGCTACTACTAAAATTCGCAGCGTCTTAGAAGCCTTGCAGCTAAGTTAGCACTTACTGCAGTGCGCTTTTTTTTTCCGGTGGGTGCAGAGACGCCGGAATGGTTATCGTGGTTCATCTACCTTTACCGTCCTACGGCATAGGCTTCGCGGACAGGTACTTTCAGTTCCATGCGCTGTTCATCAGCTTCTCGGCGTCGCGACCACACGCTTTAGGGTTCTCTTGCCGTGGTCGCTTCACGGGCATGCAGTTCCGATTCATCGCGTAGTCGTCGCCTCTCGTCACGTTCGCTGCGACTTTCGGGAACATCTTCTTCGGGTACTGCTTTGAGCAACCGTTGTCCTGTGCCACGGTAGCGAGAGACCGATTGACAGCACACACGAGCTGTGGACCACGGGCCACGAGAAAATTAATGCGCACGTCATAAGAGTGCATGACTTCGGGCGACATGAAATCGCTGCACCTCGCAATAACAACTAGCGCTAGAAATACATAAAAGAAAGTTATCAAAAAATCAATTTGTGAACGCTAGCGTTGGGTAGACCTCATTAAAGGCTATTTGGATCTGCTTCGCACGTTACTGACAGCGTTGGCGCATACCATGTTTCGAACATCACTCTTCGCGGATACACCCTATGAACACCTTATACAAGCCACGCCAGCTAATTCAAAGTGCCCCTGGGGCTTCGAGAAGGCCTGTCAGGGACGCATAAATTGCACAGGCACCCCGTTTCGTGCTGCGCAAGTTTCCGCTTCGCCTACTTCTACGTGCGGTCAGTTTAGTCACGACCGTTATGAGTTTAGACTTTTTTAATGTGACCAGAGACGGCGTCCAGGGTTTTTTTCTCCTTTTGCTGGCTTCATTTATAAGCTTTCGCCGCCAGCGTACCATTATGCGGTGCTCATTTTCTCTAACGTGCAATCCAGCCTATTCATTACACGAAGCGGTGCCCGCGGTAGTTTCGGAGCGAAAACCGCTGAGATCTAACGCTTGGGATGGGAATTTATTACGGTGCACCTAACAATTTATTAACGGCGCAGAAACCCGACGACAACCTGTTTATTTTTTTATTTGTTTCCCAAAAATTGCTGAGGCTGAGCAATACACGTTGTAAGTAATTTTATAAAAGTCGAAACCATGTTTCGCAAGTATATTAGGAGCGAATGCACTATTCGCTTATCGCGGATGAGGCACCGTTTAACAAAGCAGAACTGAAGGACACGGACGTTTTGAAAAAAAGTCACAGACACAGCACTGTGCGTATTTATGTAGGCAGGGCTACAAGGCACGTACAGTTAGAAACAAGACATATACACGGTGCTTACAGTTGCACCACAGTATAGGGGTGTTCTTTTTATACATTCTTGAGCTGATAGCACTGATTTGCAAGAATACAAAAAAAATACCTGTACCAACAAAATAGCTGGCACTTTTGTCACTGGGCCTGCTTGAAAAGTCGAGGCGGAACGGCTCTTCCTATTTGCGCCTTATCTATTTTCAAGCAATACCGAAGCTGGCCATGCACAAACCGAGCGCACGACAGCGATTCTGTCTTGTACAGTCGAGGTCAAAAGTCTGTGGACCACGCGTTCCTGAAAAGAAGCCGATAGCTTCGCTATTAGCCAGCGGATGGAGGCCACACTTCTGCAGGCGAAAGTCAAAATTTTGTTCTTTCATCACCACAAGTGTGGTCTCCACCCGCCGGCTAATAATAGAGCTATCGGCTTCATTGGACGATCACGTGGTCCGCAGACTTTTGCCCCGACTCTACATAATGCGATTGAAAGTTTCAATGTTTTTACCCCATCCAAAAAGAATACCCCGGAGACTTCTCGCCATGCAGAAACTGGGCCCGGTCTCAACGCCTGGCAAAGCAAATCGACATCACCTAGTTTGGCTCTTCAAAGATCGTGTGCTCCACTAGAACCTTTTTTTTTTGACAAATGATTGCAAATCGGCATTCAATTAGCAAGTCCAGCAACCAGACTTCAAACTTACAAAATTGTTAAATATTTACCAGGCAAGGCTGATTTAGAGCTTTCACTCATTAACAATCAATAGAAGCGGGCTAGGCCTAAGACCTTTTTTTCAAAGATTTCGTCTCCGGAAAAGACGGGCACCAGGCCGGGGGAAAGAATGTGCTCATTGGAAAAACGGCGAGTACTGGGCGGCACTGCTGGCACTCTCGCACACACACACGCACGCACGCACACACGCAAGTGGGTTTGAACACAGCAGTCGTCCTGCATAACAGACATGGCACAGTGGCAACTACATCCATTTCATATATTTCTTATATCCTTAAAGCTCAAAGTCGCCAAGGCACAAGATATCGCGGGAGACGCATTCAAGAACATTGATGGCTATTGTTTCTTCTGAAAACTGAAAACGCAGACTAAAAAACAATGCTACAAACGACGTTTGCTTAAAGCACCAGTACAGGCAAGTGTTTCTAGCAGAGTGATATTTAATAGGACAGTTATTTTCTTATTGTTGTTAACATAGCTTTTTCATTGGCCAAAAGGTGAACCTGGGAGTTTACCACGTGATATGGCCAACTGAAAAATGATAAAAAAAATGAAGTTAAAAATGAAGTTGAATGTAAAAAAAAGTGAAAATGTTATAAAAATGAAGTTGAATGTATCCCCTATAGCACAGGTCAAATGGATGTGAAGTTAAAAGAAAAGGAGAGGAAGGATGCGAGTCTGCCTTCAGTACACACCGACAGTCCTGCCGAAGCAGAATTACATACAGTCGTGAGCAAAAGTGGTGTACAACATGCAGCCGGTGGCGGAGATCTGGAAGACTGCATTGCAATGCCATCTAGCAGCAGCTGTCTGGAATCGAGACAATCGTGCCGGCGCCCCATTTTATCGACAAGCATGCCAGTTAACTCGGCTCGATGCGTCGCGCTCCTTCTCGCCTAAATGCTCCGACGCGATAAAATTCGCGTGGGTGGCGTTTTTCTTTCTTTCATAGTTTTGTTTTCACTGCATGGTCGAAATACGACAAGGCAACCGGCGCATGGCCGGCTCTGACCGCGCTGCAATATCGCTAGCGTAATGGTCGTTCGCGTGACGCTAAGTCGCCGAACAAAAGGCCATGTCTGTGGCGTCCAGCTTTAATTCAACTTTAACAGGTACGGTTTTGCTGCGGCAACGCTCGGCATTTCACCGAACAGTAGCGCGACACACCGAAAGGAGCCAACTGACATGCCTGCAGATAAGATGGGTCCCCCTCGAGCTGTCCCGGCCCCTGTCGCTGTCGCTAGATGGCGTTTCGATGCAGTTTTCCTGAGCTCCGCCACCGGCTGCGTGTTGTATACTACTTTTGCGCACGACTGTACGTGACTGAAAGAATGATCTCTCATCAGTTCGGCTTGGTAGTAAATCCTTCGGCTTATCCTATCTGTTGTGCACAATTTTGCTTCCGCACTTTCAAAATCACCGAAGCTTAATTTTTCTGGCGTTGCCTATATTTTCTGCGCATGTTCTTTTGTGCTATAAAATGTTACACCTCTTTACGTACCAGCACCTCAATGGACTGAGCGGCACGGCCTATTATACAGAGGCTGCGATTATTTCAGACAACTTTATTTGTTTGAAACCCATTGCCATTTTAGTGAAGACCTTTTTTTTGTATTTCACTTTCTCCTAAATGCAGCGCAGCAGCCTCAATCGAAAAAGTGGCACCTTGTTCTGTATAAGAAAGGTGTAGCTTTAGAGCTACTGCGGTGCGTCTCAGGAACTGTGCTTGATTAAATCCTGAGAGCCATTGGCCGAGCTCGTTTATAAAGCAAATGTACTCGAGGATATAACTTACCTATTTATTTGTTTGCTTATTGGACGGCTTATTTTTGTTTATTTATTTATTTCTGATGTCCTTCTGGTAACAACAAAAGAGGAAGGATGCATAAAAAAGTACAATATTTGGCACTCAAACACAATGTGCTAAGATTAGTAGTAAACAGAAAGAGAAGCCAGTTACGTCATACTGTTTTCTGCCGCAATTTATTTCTAAAGCTTACAGTGCTCGGATTGTTCGGATGTCATTGAAGGATGATCTTCGTCATAAAAACTAACACATTCTGGGATAAAGAGCGCGCAACCCATCCGCACTCGTCTGATGCATGTGGTGTCATCAGGAGCAAAAAAAAATTGCGTCATTGTTGTGTTTATTCTCCAGCGTTCGAGAAGTACAGACCTTTGTTAACATATGTTTTGAAATCATAATTGTTTTGTTGGATCAAACAAAAATTTCCTACACTCTTTTATCTTTGTGTTATACCCAACTGCACGTATACAAGTTTTTCCGATTACGATGCAAACGACGTTCTTTCCTATATTATAGCGCACACGTTTCACTCTTGTCGGAAAGAATTGTTTTCCACGTTTCCGGCCCTGTCGGGCGTGCATAACCAATATAGAATAGCGTCAATCCCGGAAAACGTCTTTCGGCACGCAGTAACGCAAGGGTGCGGAGTTTGAAGCGGCCCAGAGCATCGTCAGCGCCGTGGCGCTGACCACGCCGGCCCAACCTCTCCGCAGAGCGATTCGGGATGTAAACACTTCACAGTCACCATTTGTGCTCCTCTTACTCGCAATACTGCAATGATACTGCTTGAAGCGCACAGCGCTTTTTTGCCATCGTGCATATTTGCCACTCCTACTTCCGGCTCTCTTCTGACCACGTGCAACTTTTTTTCAAAAGTGATTCCGAAAAATTTCAGAGATAAGCATGCACTCCAGTGCGGCGCATGCCTCACGATGGTAATTAAATGTGTATACGATATCCGTTCTGAACAAATATTGCGTGAGAAACAAGGTTTAGATTTTTTTTTCAAGGCGAGCATCGCCTGCATTTGGCTAAAATGGGAGCAATTAAAAACTGGGGCCGTATTCTGAGTTTGTGTCATAATGAAAAGCGTCATAATCTTCCGCAGCGGGCACACCTGATTGGTCGAAACGATGGAAGCGGATGTCGGTTCGGTTGCGACTGTAAGTGGCGGCAGGATGTCACTGCGTTGCGGTCGCCACAGCGAAACTTCCAGCGGCACTATTGCTCTTTGCCGAGAAATGGAACGCGACCAATGCGACCCGAAAACTTCACCAACTAGTTTAGTTGCGCATCGGATTCCACTGTAGAGGGTAATATCAAAGCAGCTTGATTTCCCTCCAACTGATTTTAACAAATATAAACAATAGTTCAGATCCTCTCAAGTGCACCGTAAAGGCTGGAGGTGTACTTAAAGAAGAAAATATTGCACGCAAGTACTCATGGCTTTGCAGTGGCAGAAAGCGGCCGCTACATCCGCCGATCACGGATGGTAAATAAAAGGTAGCTACCTTGTTCGCTCAACGCGGCATTTTACACTTATCTTGAGGGTAAAAGGAAACGGAGTGGAAAATTTGTAGTATGCACTCACTCGCAGCACAATGCGCGCTCGGTGTTGTGCTGAATCAAGACGCCGTGACGACTTGCTGTGTGCAACATCGCTGAACGTAAGTGTTTCATTCCTTTTATGCAGGCACTGCAAGAGCCGCGAGATGCTGCTGTTAGGTTTTTAATATAATATTGTCGTAAATTTGTTAGGTGTTAACAGCTGCCAGCATGGCCCGGCGTACGAGAAATCATTGTGCTTCCTCGTCTTGGCTGGCCAGCAAGTGCTCTCACGTATATCTTCCGTAGGCAGGAGCTTAGGGAGAATGGCCTGAAGTTTTCGATTTAGTCCTTTTGCCTGGCTTGGATACCATAATTACCTCTGTGTGTTTCAATTCCGCCGGCACGATTTTTTTTCCCCAGATTTCGTTTAGGTACTTAGTAAGTTCGGTGATGGCCGTGTCTCCCATGTTTCTAGTGGTAGCGTTATTTATTCTCTCCTTTCCGGCTGCAGTATTGTCTTTAGCTTCTCCTGAGGCTGCCCTTACTCCCTGTTCGGTGACTAGCCTATTAATCTCGGGGTTGTCTTCTCCTGTGTATTCTTGGTCTTGCTTTGGGTGCGTGGTTGTGCCCTAGCATTTCTCCCTCAGTGCCTGTGCTAGTTGGTCTTCCGTTCCGGGGAATGTGTGGACTAGTCGTTCCATGGACTTGCCGCTTTGCGTTTTAGTTTTTGTTGGGTCTATCAAGGGTCTTAGTATATTCCAAGTTCGGGCCATGCCTAGTCTTCCTCTAAGTGTTTCCGTAAACTGTTGCCAGGTTTGCGCGGCGATGTTGTCTGCGTGCTCTCATGCCTTCTTGGCTAGTTCGGCGATCTTCAGTTTGAGTTTCCTGTTGTATTTGAGCATTTGCTGTCTGACGTCTTCATGTCGGTTCCTTCGACCCTTTTCGCTGCATCCCAACCACCACATCCGGTTCCGGTGTTTCGACCAATCAGGTGTGGCTGCTGCGACAGATTGTGACGCTTTTCATGATGACACCAACTCAGAATACGGCCCCTGGTTGCAATCTATGTAAAAGTTATCCAAAGCGTTTTTTTTCTTCTCTTAATTATTCTGGGACGTTTTAATCCTAACCTCCAAAATCCTGAAAGAATGAGACCTCTAAAAATCCTAAACCTTCCATATTATGAGTAAACGACAATAGCTCAATTGCTTACTGTCACATTGGCTGCTTTCTAGCCAATGCTTTATGCTCGGGGTTCAGCAAAAATGCTGTTAAAACAGAGCCATTAATTATATATATTTATCGAGGAATGCCTTGCACCTTCCTTCCGACTGACGTCATGAAAATAAGTGAATCAACAAAACCAGAACCCTAATTTTACGTTGATAATTTCACGCCATGTTCGGCTTCCGACCTCATAAGTCCGCACAAGACATCCTTTTACAGCTTCATCGCGAGGTTCTCGAACCCATCGACACCCACACAAGGACAAGATAGTCCCAGCACTCGATGTGTAGGGTGCGTTTGACAAAGTTAAACACTGTGTCATATTAAAACATCTTAGCGAGACCAACTGCGGTCCTCGTACATTCAACTACATTAAACATTTGTTCTTTCTCTCGCCAGCGGCCCCATCCGTGAAGCGCTGGAGCTCCGAATACTCGGTCTCTTCATTAATCAGCATCGCAAGGCAGACACAACCCTTGCCAAACTCCGCAAAGTCGGCGACCAGGTGGGCCGAATGGTTCGCCGCGTTTCCAACAAGCGAGGAGGGTTGCGAAGTAAGGATTTCTCTAGTCAAGCCGTTATGGTGCCGGTACAAAATGACGGTCTTATGGGACAGGGGATGGCAAGGTGGTTCTGACTAGAGAAATCAAGGAAGCGTGTGAGATAGTACGGGCAGGAGATCAGTGCGTCAGCAGGCCGTCTGTGCCATTATCAAGAAAAGAGCTCGCTTTCACGGCATAAAGGTATGTGGCACTTTTGTTAGGTTTTTCATCTTCCTGTCGGCTGTATCATTTGCGTATATATGCTTCTGGTGTCCAATAAATCCGCTGTGTTGAAAGTTAGCGCTTGTCCCGTCTCGTCTTTCTCCTGCGTTCGTACCGCGCACAGATTACTGTGTTACAATAATATTGCAGGGCAAGTGACACCTGATAGCACTTACCAAGCATGTTACGATGAAACCAGAACAACTGAAAATTGTTTTTTGAGGAATAGAAATGGCGCGGTATCTGGCTCGCATATCGGCGGACACCGGAACCGCGCCATAAGGGAAGGGGTAAAGGAGGGGTAAAGGAGGGAAGGGGGTAAAGAGGTGCCGCAGTGGAGGGCTCTGAAATAATTTCGACCTTTTGGTGGTGGTGGTGGTGAAAAACATTATAAAGTAGAGCAAGCCTTAATTGTTACATCTTAGTGATGGGATTGCTCTTGGATGCGTGTCGTGGCCGGGTTGGTACCTTTTGGTGGACCTTTAGTGCACTGACATCGCACAGCACAGGGGCGCCTTTGGGTTTCGCCTCCATCGAAACGCGGCGAACCACCGGCGACACCTTGCGACGCCAATAGAGTAAAATCTACGCGTTTTAAAAGTTTTTCATCCGGTCCATTGCGTTAATTGGTTTTATAGCGGCGGATTCCCGTTGCTGCTGAGCTTGTACCCGTGAAGCCTAACTGCTCATCTACTATTCATCACATATAGCACGTCCGAGTGGGCGGCAAGCGCTATCTGACGGACACTAATGGCTCATGGTGTCGTTGCTTTTGTTTCATGAAGGTGTTGCATGATATATGGCGGTGCGGCCCCTCGCTGTTTTTGCAGATAGCGGTGAGCCCATTTGGCCGGTGTTAAATAACCATGAAGTTACCGCCCAGCCTCCTCTTTCTCCACTCACGGAAGTATCCTACTGCGCGCTGACTGATGAAAGCAGAGCGTTACTGCTCCGACAGGTCGGCGCTAGGCCGGAAGCAGTGCTAACAGCTGATAAAGGCACCTGTGGCCGGCTTCTATTAAAGAGATTTCATTCTGGTTATCCAAGTGAAGGTTATGATGCAGTTGGCTCGGGAAGCACTGCCATATTTGACCAGATTGTCTTGAAGTGCATTGCATTGTGGCGAATGTCACCCGTAAATGTATGAGTTTTGGGCTCCTTCGATGCCTTCATGGTATTTTAGCAATGTCTGTCTTGGAACATTTCTTATAATAGAGAACCGAAGTGGGTTTTGTGAAAGCTGGATATTGTCGCTGATATCATCTATGGGAAAAAATGGCGGTGGTTTAGCTCTCGTTAAACCTGGTTGAATTGCGAAAGCTTGCTTAGCTTCCGCCTTAGAATTTAACTGTTCCGAAGGAGTAGAGCAACTAGATTGAGATATAGAACCTTCGTCGGTAACTTCCATGCCGAGACCGATCAACTAACGCGTAGCGCACCGCTATATATCGCAGTGAAACCGCCATGGAGCGAGCGCAAGGCGAGGAGGTCGTCATATCAACAGAGAGACCAGCTGCTAAGCGCGGCGCTGGCTCGGGGGCGACGGCACATGCGACGAGCGGCTCCCTTATAGCTGCGGCGGGGAGCAAGCTGACGTCACGCGTCGTCATAGCAAAGAAGAGAGATGACGTCACACCACCTGCCAAGCGCAGCGTCGGCTCTCGGGGGAGCACGGCATACGCGACGGGCGGTTGACCTGGCGTAGTATTGCTTTCGCAATAAAAAAAAAAGCTCCGATTTTCTCGCGAATTATGACTAACCGAGGTAACCGACCCGCCCCTTCTTCAAAAATCGAGAATAAGTGTGGGAGAGTCAGAAAGACCAGTTACATGACCGACAGGGAGGGACATTTGAAATAACATATTTAGAAATTGAGGAAGCCACGCCTAAATGCCCTGCTTGTTATGCTTGCAGCGTTTCAATGTTTCCTAACGCCAGTGATTTTGCTTCTGTTTGGCTCTCCTTTTCTGACTTCATATAATGTGCAGCCTTTCCGCTTCGTTCTCAGTCACGGAAGCGCGTCCGAAGCTATGCCCGTCAGGCCGCTGCAATCAATAGTGCTGAAATTAACGCCTGGTTTCAAGACAAGGCGTCACATGTTGGGCGCTTTTTTCGGTTCATCGATGGTTGTATACCATACAAAAGCGGAGAATTGTTATACACAGGTCTTGCCAAAAATCTAAAAAATCTCCACGCTGCACCGTGCGCAGTGAGCCGCGTAGTGAGGCGTTCACGAGGGCTTAACGGGAGTCTTGACCGCACCGCTGAAGACTTCGCTGTGTTGGTAGGCGCCATTATTTCCCATCTATACTTCTCAAAACCAGACGCTGTGGCCTGGAGAAGTTTGACCTGACCAACTCTGCATTCCGGCAGGAAAGGCGACGAACGTTGAGAAGTTAAATTGGAATAAATTTCGTTTACATTTTCTTTTAGCAACTGTAGTCTCATTCTGTTAAATCTATTTACAGAGACAACTCATCTCAATTGGTAAGCTGAACATAACATTCGGCACAGATTATTCTCATAACGCAGCCTAGGGATGAACGTAAACAAAATACTGCTAGTTTTGGGATCATGTTTCATCCCTATAATATTAAACTTTCTAGTTTATCATTTTTATTTTCAATCGGAGTACAAAACGCCAAGGCGCTGACAGATAACCACAATCCAATTCTCTCTATATAATTAATAAAGTGAAGGAACAACTCTTAGTTATTTCTTACTTTTAGGGCAAAAGGAAGGCCAGGAATGTATTGAACAATCAGGGTGCCACCACCTTCTAAATGCACCAGTTCACGCTGTTCCTGCATTTTACTTTTCAGGCGCCTACTTTAGGAGAAAGTTATCCACAGTTTAGCAGTTAATTGAGAATAATGTTTATTTGCCATCGTGAAAATACTAACAGGAGGGCGATGGAAAACACCTGCTCCTGCACAGATTGACCGGACCACATCCCCTGCATGTTTCCTGCAATACCACGGGTCCAATAGTAGCAATGACCTTTCTCGCTGCAGCTGCAATTCCTACAAGCTAATACATAAAATAACCTTCATACGACCGGGCAGACGCCATGAAAACACGAAGCATTTAAAAAACTGTTTAACAATTGGAGCCCTTAGCGCAGATCGAAGTGACTGGAGAGCTGATGCTGAGAGGCTAAGATCGGGCATACTGGGGTGCAGTTTTGCTTTAAGAGCTACTTCTTTTAGCCGCATGGTTCTGTTCAAGAATTGAAGACATTTTATCCCTCCTTAAGAAATCTGCTCAGAATAGTCTGCTAATTGCTGAGAGCGGTGTTTTAAAGGCTGCACCGTTTATCCTTTTGCACCAGTCAGACGTTTTTAAGGGGTATTGATTCAAGTTTTTGGTGAGTGCGTTATGCATGCGTGAACGAAAACCAAGTTAAGAGATAATGGAAATAGAAATATATAGCAATGTCGTGGGCCACTGACTCTAGATCGTCACATTTGACTCTTAATAAGTTGCTATATCTTACAGCCCCAAGGGAAAGCGTCCACAATAAAGGCTATCAACAGATCATGTTAAAGTGTTCGTGGTACTTAAGTTTATCCATTCAAAGGATGAAAACAATTACGACTGTTCATATCAACACAGCAGTTTGGGGGGCAACGATGTCGACATCGACTACGCAGCAAAAGCCCTGTTCTTGGTTGCAACTCATGGAGTCATTAGTCTGCGCGAACCCACTGAACAGAAGTCTGTCGGCTATTGTTACCCAGACGCGGTGAGTCCACGATCCGTTAATTTGTGGCCCAAATCTGGACAGAGGCCAAATCGCAAACCGGATCGCTATTCCCGGAGAACACACATCGTGCTACGATGGAGAAAAACTTTAATCACTTATTGCCAAACGCACGTTGGGCGACTGCGCGTTAGTTTAATTAGCCCATAATCCGGGATTCCTCGCATGCAAAGATGCGTATGGTGGCTGCACGCTGGAAACAGGTCATGTTGCTCTTACTGATTGTGCAAGAATTTCTGGTCAGCATTTTAGAGTCAGGATTGCATCGCGAAAAGGGGATTTGAACAAGTAATCAAATAGCGAAGAAAAAGTACCTTTCCACGCAAGTTGCGAAGTGCATTAATAGAACTTGCAAACGGGCTTGGGGGCTCACATTTTAAGGGTACAGCGGAGCGCATTAGTGAAACAAACACAAAAAAATAACGTGGGACAAGCAGTTCTCCCGTGTCTTTCTTGCCTTCCTTGTTTTTCTTACGAATGCGCTATGCTAATCACTGAAATTCCCAAGTGCAGTTGCGGTTTGCCTGCCGCGGCGCACCACAGAAAGGCTGACTTCTATATCTTGATTTGACTCCGAGCATCCAACAGCAAGCAATGAGGCTCTCTGGACTTCTGACGTACCAGCACAGGAAAGCTAAGAATTCTATTCTTCAGGAGTAAATTCTGGTTACCCATGGAAGAGCTAGCATACTGTTATTTCTTTTTAATATCAGTAAGTCATCCTACGAGGTATTTTTTTATTTGAAAAATTTTCTTGACGAAAACTTGTAGCCCAAATGTGGCTGAAAAAATACATTTTTTCCAAATATAGAAAAAAAAACAGGCCTCTATAAACTCAACGAAGGCTGACTATTTCATTCAAGAAACATATTCCGTTCAAGAGGTAATTAAGAAAAAGGCTGACACCATAGGCATTGCAAGCATGCCATAAGAACATCAGTTGAAAGAGCACTGCAAATTTATGTTTCAGTGCACTAAATGTATTAGGCACAAAGAAGCAAAGAAATTTACTTTATGTAAACGCTCGGTGTAAAGCAACAGCGGATGTTATGTAGAGATGTTAGTTCAGTATTTTTTTTCCTTTTACTGAGGTATAGTCACTGATTCGTCGCAAGTAATGAAGAAAGTTTTGGGAGTGTAATTTGTTCTTCAGAATGTGATTTAGAAATGTCGGATATTAGATATGTTAGCGGCAAATACGGTCGCTGGGAATGTGGTCGCAGTATACGTGGTGGTAGTAGGAAATTACAGACCTTCAGAATCGGAGACATAATTTTGGAACCACTAAGCTCGACAATGTAAGACAAAACTCTAACGAGTACAAAAAAAAATTGACGCTTGGGTTTTTGGCGCGGCGTTATCGAAACAGTGCTGGGACATTGTCGATGAAAGAAGCACACGGCAGACAATGCTCGTGAGAGTTGTTAATTAACCGCCGTGTCTCCGTGGCCCCTGAACGGTGCAAATATTTCCAGAAAATCCACCTCGTCTTTATTTAGTGGTATTCTGCTCTCAAAGAAAGAAGGAAACAAACCGTGCTGGCGATACATTAAAACTTTTATAAGACATCACACATAGCACAGCCCACGTTTTTCCTTGCGTAGGCAGTAAACAGCCTGGGTGTGCTATACAGTTACACACCGCTGGAGAGTTTTTATGGCTCTCTTAATTATGCACCCACGCAGCCGTTTAAATTAGGCGTGCCTGTATGGTGAGCATCGCTCGGTGGAGAACGATATGATATTTACCCGCATTATGAGATTACTTTGTGTCGCCCCCTTCTGTAGCCATTAGCGGAATGTGTCATGCAAGTCAATACTTTTGGCGAAAAAATGCGTACCTCCCGTATTTCTTGATCTTTCACCATGCTTTGTACGGCGAGAAAATACCGTACACTATGGGGTTAGAAAGGATATATGGCGATGCTCAGATACCGCGTGTCGCGAATTTCCGGCAAGTTGTTTTTTAACCGAAAGTAGGCTCCTAAAGAGTGAATAAGAGGACTCTTAATGGCCAGGTGAAAATTTTTTACTTTTACAGCAACGTGCAAATTACATACCAGGTGGGAAAGAGAAATGGATATTCGGAGAAGATAGAATCATACACCTGCAGATATTTAAAAGGAGCCGTAATGCACAGAGAACGGCGTAACTAGAGTGCGTGTCGTTGTTTCTCTTGTTTTTTTTCCCCGCCACGCTCACCTAATTTTGTTTTTCTTTTAACGTTAAGGCAGCTAATTACTGCATTCGGAACACACGGCCAGCGGCATCACCTTACCATGTTCCCGAAAACATCCGCCGTGCATCGTGTTTTAGTGGAGAATTAGACTTTAGTCTCTTTTTATGGTTCACTGATGATTGAAAAGTTTGCTTTTGACGAGTTCGCTTCATTAAACTGGCGGTCTTAATTTCTGTTCACTGAGCACTGTCGTTTGCTTTTACCACCTCCACATACCGGTTCCACCCCCTTCCCAAATATTACATCATCAGAACTCGTCATGCGCCTTTTTGATTTTACGTCACTATGCGTTTGTTGGTTTTCGTCCTAATTAGCATTGCTCAGATTGAGTGGGCGTTTTCTTTAATTTTTGCGCCCAGCCTCATTCCACTCACTTTCTGGCCATCCTATACGACGTCTGGATGATCATGTGAATGTTGGCAGAAATCTTCCTTCCTTGATGACAGGGCTCTCTAGTTTAACATCATAACGACCAATCATCGGCGCAAGACGTGCTGTTTGCATACGCTTTCAATTCACTGCACAGCGTTTTAACGTACTATAAAGAATCTTTTCGTTTTAAGCCACTTATTTTTCTACCTTGTGGCTAATGTTTTTTTTATTAATCTGGCTCAGACCGGGAACCCGTGTAAAATAAAAGAAAACATAAAGATTCCGCAACGAGCAAAGTTTTTTAAGGGAGCTTCACTTTTCAGGAGAAAACACATTGCTCTGAAAGCGTTCTCAACGGGCAGCACAAGTAGACGACGCAAAACTACACATACTGTGCTGTGCAGCACTACCCAGCAGGTTTCATCAAAACTGCGCGCCATGATTTCACTTCACAGTTATTCTATATGTCTTGGTTATAATCATCGTTCAGCCCTTTCTGCGAAGCTGATCACGTAGCTCTCTACGACAGGGAAGGTTTGTTATCTTGCTCTAGTCCACCGAGCTTTTCTTCAGTACGAACATTTGCGCAGTTTTTAGCAATTTGTTTGCACGTTGTGTTTGTTCATGCCTTGTATGCCTTGCGCGGCTTTTGCACATGAGCCGATTTGCTTTCTGTATGTATATATTTCTATCCCTTCACAATAAGTGCCTATTTGCGAGACAGCGCTTGTAGAGTCTATTCTTTCGTCCGTGTGCCCTGAATTTTTTTTTTAGGATTTTTGCACACAATGTTTACTTCGCAATGTTTGTGCCCATGAGACAATATGCCTTGCTGCCACAGTGGTGGCCAACATTATCAAAAGGCTCTCCGTATGGATCTGAGCATGCACTCACGCAGCAGGATAAGCACGCTGCATCTTTTATTCCCGCTTTACGAACGACTGACTCTATTGAAGCCGGCATTAAGTGCACTTTGCCAGCCAAGATGCTGAGTCAGTAAGAAAACAAGACCATACGATTAAGAAAACTGCACTACCGTGTCTTTCTATGACAATCTGAAGAGACTGAGCGTAATTGCATCCACTACCCAACAGAAAGCGTCCCTGGCATGCGTTTTTTTCTTTCCAGACATTCCTATGTAGTCGAAGTAAAAGCTCACTTCGTGTAAACGTTCACGCTTCCTTCCATGGCACGCTACAAACGAAATAATTATTGCTTGCCTAGCGAAAGGCAAGCGCTGTCATGTGTTGGGCCGAAGGTGTTGCCAAGAAGTGACACTGGTGGAAACTATTCAGATTCGCGGCAATAGCCCAGCGCCAGCTCGGAGCAACCGCCAGCTCCATCAAACAAGCCATGTTAGAGTACACAGAGCGAATGTTAGCTCGAAAAAAATTATTGTCTGCCTTTCGGAGAATGCTGGAGATGTAAGCACGCCAGTTTGATCCGTAACGAAGCCAGGCTATCTGTATTGCTGCTTTTGAAGCTTGGGAGTGCTATGCCAACATCCTTTCCCAGACTCTCAACTCGACAACAGGGAATCTCTTATATTTTGAAAGAGACAGTTCACCGCGATTCAAAGTACCTCGACATGACAGCAGCTAAGAAAAGCTATTGATAGGGCGCGATGAAACAACTACCAATTAAAAGTTCATTTCAAATATGACATGACTATACGTGCATTGCATGTTCGTAGTGACTTTCGGTACTCCTGAAAGAACTGCCTGCTAACGGCCTTAGATACTCATCATTCGCGCGTAAGGTTTATTCCAGGTTCCACGCCCGAATGGTCGCTGGTCTTCAGCCTGATGGTAAACCTTTGTCCAGGTAACTACCTTCACCAATCAACACTTATTGAAGTACCTATGACTGTCCAGGTTGTACGGCAATAGGAATTTATGCACGGCTTTTTCGCCTAATTGGGCGCTCTGAAAACGACAGAGTCTCTTTAAAATTCAACTTTCCTCCCACTTTCTAGGTTGTGTTTTTCTGTTCTTAAATCAAGTTATTGGGTTACAGGTGTACTTGAAATTTCGAGGTGCTTCGGTACGCGTTAGTGCCGTAAGTATTCTTTGGCTGGAAAAAACAAACATCGGCAGGGATAAATGGTGTTGCTTTAACATTCCGCACAGCAAAAAAGAAAGAAACACTAACCAGGGAAGGCTAAGAGCATATGATTCACAAAGTTCACGATAATGTGATTCAGCATATGCAACAATCTAAGAGCATTGATGACGCGCAATATTAGCAAGCAGCGCGCAACGAGTTCCTGACGTCAAAATAGACTTGCTCCGAAAAGTGGAGAGAAGGAGAATTCGCTGCGGCGGCCTTCTGAATTAGCCTTGAAATGTTAGGTTTGTGTGATCTTTGCCGCATGAAAAAAAAAGCAAACATTTTTCGGTTAGCAGAGCTTTCATCTGAGCGTCGACTCTCTTCAAATGTTAAAGGATAAACCTGGATGGGCTAGTGATTCGAATTTTGCAATATTCCACCACCGTTTAGGACGGATACATAAAATATGAGCACACAGCACCATTACAACTAATGATAGCAGTTATATCAATAAGGTAACTGTGTGATTCTCGCTAGAGCTCAAAGGAAACATAGGGAAACATGTGAATCCTTCTGTGAACCTTTTCGCCATCACTTCATTGCCGGTTTTTGGACACAGCCCGCCACATTTTGTTGCATTTTATGCGTAGGCGCCGAATAGGAAAACATACTGAAGACAATACATCTCACTCATTTAATTCACTAGGTGCCTTTCAAATAGATGTTGCGAGCCTCAGCGAAAACTAATACGTTTGGAATATTCTTCGGGATATTTATAATGTATTTGAAACGTATTTTTCATTCACAAATGCACTACAAATATGCCGAAAATACGTCCCTGAAATTTTATACTTAGTATTCGAAATATATTCTGAAAATTTTCCAAAAATTCGTCACTTCAAGCATGCTTCGAGCACATTTCAAATATGTGAAAAAAACTGAATGCGGTTTCAGCATCTTGTCAATATATTTAAAGTGTACTTTCGTAAATATGAAATTAATACATTCGAAGTACACGTCCCTTGAAGCATGTTTCGAGCACATTTCAAATACGTCAAAAAATATTAATGCGGTTTTAGCATCTTGTCAACATATTAAAAGTGTATTTCCGTAAAACTGAAGTTAATGCATTCGAAGTACACGTCACTTAAAGCATGTTTCGATCACGTTTCAAATACGTGAAAAAATATGTACGCGGTTTTAGCATCTTGTCAATGTATTAAAAGTGTACTTTCGTAAACATGAAATTAATTCGCCTCAAGTATGCTTCAATTTTAACAAACGGGCAGTGCTTTTAAACATATTTGAAGCACACGTTTAGCTTGCGTAGAACAATCTAGTGCTCTTAATCGCGTTGCGGGAAATGGCCTTTGCATGTTGGCAATGTATTGAAAGTGTACTTTCACAAATACGGCATTAATTCCTTCAAAATACACTTCACTTCTAACGAATGAGCTGTCCACGCAAGCGTTTTGCAGCACTCTTCAAGCTGCCGTGGAACAGTTAGCGCTCGAAATCGCATTTCGGGAAATGACTTGTTTGCAATGCATTTAAAGTCTACTTTTGTAAATACGAAATTAATTCGTGCGTAGTATACTTCAACTCTAACAAATTGGTAGTCCGCATCGGCATGTTTTAAGCACACATCAAGCTGCCGTGGAACAACCTAGTGCTCGAAATTACGCTTCCGGGAACAGTGAAAAATCTCCCTTTTCGTCCATTCGTTTATATTAACTTCTAGCAGAAAGGCAATCACCACTTATTTAAATTAAGCGTGGACAGCGTGATAGCATTGTACCGGCAAGGGCGCCATGCACAAGTCCGGGCCCGAGCATGCCAGCGAAAATGACCCCGACTGGCAGGGCCGACCGGCTCCCATAGACGCTCGTGTATTTGTTGGTTGACAGTTCAACTCCTGACCGATGCCTGACGCAAGTTACGACTAGCAGTCCGGTTCTAGATAGACCGCACATTCGAACGCGACCACTCCGACGCTTGTGCGGCAATTTGGGAGCCCACAATCATTGCGCAAAAAGCGCCTCACCGGACAAGATAATGTGTCCCCTCAGGAGGGGTATATATAAGCCAAACTAAATAGTAGGCTTGTCGAAGGAGTTCGTGTTGGCTGACGTCACTTTCCGTCGGCATTTCCTGCGTGGCGACATTTTTCACATTCAGGTCCCGTCACGAAACCTTGCATTTGCATAGACTTGATGACAAAGCGTTTTATCTGGGATTGTCTGTATCCTGATGCGTATAACCAGTTCAGTCATTACTTCTGCTGTTGACAACATAGATCAGTATTATCCTATGAATCTGACTAGCCCGCCTTTTGTAATCCGAGCCGAAGTGAATGTATTTTTAATATATTAACTGCATATTTTTAGTGTATTTTTAGTGTATTTTTATTGCAGTGTTATGTATTTAATGTATTTTTAGTGTACTTTGAATGTATTTAATTTATATATTTAGCATACTTTTAAAGTATTAATTGTATATTTTTAGTACATTTTAATGTATTTATTGCGTATTTTCAGTATATCTTTAATGTATTTATTCTGTATTTTTAGTATATTTTTGATGTATTATAAAAATACTAAGTGGACAAAAATGCATTTTGCATGCATTTGTAAGAATGTTCAGACTAGTACTCCCAGCATACTTAGAAAGCATTCATACTGCAGTTTAAGCATAGGGTCTAAAAAATGCAAAATAAATAAGAAATTAACAAATACATTCGAAATCTATTTTCAGCGCAGCCTTTTTTTCGCTAAGGGGGGTGCAGCAGCCTTAATCAAAGTGAATGGTTTTCTTGGTTCGTGTTCTTTACTTGAATGAATCATTTCAGCCAACTTCTGCGAAGCTGTGTCGCAAAAAAGGAAAAATGCAAAAAAAAAAAAAACTGTTCATCCCAGCAGCTTCTAAGAATATTGCGCTATGAATCTAAACTTATATGAAACCGGTTTGAGGGTTAACAGCTACCCTGCTTTTCTTTAGATGCAAGTAATCCAACTCAGAGCATCCAGCAATTCCCATAGGCGGCTCTGTCAGTGCTGTATCCGCGTCCATAAAGCGTAAACAACCCTGAATTCCTCTGAAAGAGCTCGGCATCCATGAGACCAACTTATGGGCGTTCGGGTTTCGCTAAGTTCTTGTCAACCGATGAATGGATGGAAGGTAGGAGCGTCCCCTTTGAAGCGGGGCAGTGGTAGTTTCCACTATACTCAGTTTTTTCCTTTATTTTTGTATAACTCTGCTGTAAGTTGTTAATAAAATTCGCCATTTTCTTTAAAATACGTCTTCCCACACTTTAAAACTTATGTGACCTCTCTGCTTTTGAGCCACCAATCCTCCAATCGCTTTTTGCAAATTTCCACCGCACATTTATTTACATGACTTTTGCTATCTCTAAACCCTAAGGCCTCAAGAAGAGTGACTGTGCCTGCATCGAAATCGGGATGGATACCATCACATTTTAGAATGAGGTGTTCTATTGTTTCTACAGATTTACCACACACAGCACATGTGTCAACTTCTTTGTTAAATATCTTTTTGTAGCTGCTCGTTCTAAGACACCCTGACCTAGCTTCAAAGAGGAGGGCACTGCCTCTTGAGTTATCATAAAACGTTTCCTTCCTGATCTGCCTTTTCCAGCATCAATATAGTTCTACACTATGCTTCTTTTTCATTGACTCTATCCAATTTTTACCTTCGACGTTTTTAACCTGTCGTTTAATGCTCTTTCTTTCTCCTTCCTCGTCTCTGGCGAACTTACTGGCCAGCTTTCTAGTTCGTTTCCGCCACTGTGTGTCAAAGCTCTTTCTGTACAGGTATTTAAATATCTTAGCTGCCCACCTGTTATCGTCCAATTTCCTCAGGCGTTCTTCGTACAGTACTTTACTCTGAGCTTCCCGTGCTTCGAACGTTGCCCAGCCCATATCCCCCTGTACTGCCTCGTTTGTGGTTTTCCCGTGGGCACCTAGTGCTAATCTTCCGACCTCTCTGATTTACTTCTAATCGCGACTGAACTTCAGCCCTTAAACATAGAACCGCATTCCCGAAAGTAAGCCCCGGCACCATTATTTCTTTCCAAATACCTCTGAGGACTTCAAACCTGTTGTACCCCCACAATGCCCTATGTTTCATTATCCCGGCATCTCTTCGCCCTTTTGCTATGAGAGACTGTTAGTGCTTTTCCGTGTACATATGCCCTTTGTTTACCCATACCCCGAGATATTTGAATTCGGCCACTCGGGGTATTTCGTGGTCTTGTATTGTAAGCTCCTGATCAGTTGTGCCGTTGAAAACCATCACACCTGACTTAGTTGCGCTAAAACTGAAACCTAGACTGTCTCCTTCTCTCCACAGCAATTCACCAAATTTAGCAAATCTTCCTGGCTATGTGCTAACAGTACAATATCGTCCGCATACATTAAACCCGGTAGTCGTTGCTCAACAACCTTTCCGCCTAATGTGTGTGACAGATCATAACCTACATTGCTTCCTTGTAGCCTTCTTTCTATACTTATCTTATAAAGCATGAACAGCAGCGGTGATAGAGGACAACCTTGCCTTAATCCTTTGTGTACCTGGACAGTTGTTGTACTCTTATTTCCTTCCCATGTTATCTCAACTTCATTTTATCGATATATTTCCTGTAGAAAATTAATTACCTGATGACCGACACCTTCACCTTTTAATATATTCCCCAGGAGTTCCCTGTTCACGTAGTCATATGCACCGCTTATGTCCAGGAAGGCTAAATACAGAGGTCTGCTTTCCGCCTTAGCTATTTCTATGCACTAGGTAAGCACGAAGAGGTAATCATCTAAGCGCGTACCACTTCTGAACCCGTTCTGAAGTTCTCCGAGTATTCTATTACATTTTACCTATGACTACATTTTTATTTTCACCGCCTGCATTGCAAGCCTGTGTGTACCTGATGATATCGTAATCGGTGGGAAGGATTTTATGTTCGTCTTATTGCCTTTCGCTTTATAAATCAAATTCATTTTACTCTGTTTCTAGCTGTGCGGATTTGCTGATTTGCTATGACTGCCTCCAATACCTTTATCAGCGTTTCATTGCCTCTTGGGCCAAGTTCATTCATTAGCTTGATTGGAATTTCGTCGATCCCTGCGGACGTACATCTTGGAATATTTGCTTCTGCCTTTTTCCAGTTAAGAATCGTCAGTTCCACGCTGTTTTCTATTGTGCGTTCTTGTGTTGCTCCCTCATTTGGGGTGATTACTCTATCGTCTTTCTTAAATGACTCAGCTATAACTGATGAAATGTAGTTCATAGCGTCATCTCCCTCTAAACATTTTCTCTCGGCATCGTGAATCTGTTCCCGCTTCTGTCATTCGCTTTTCCCAGCCAGCTTATATGCTTCCAGAATTTTCTTGGCCCTCCTTTAGTTGCGGTGCGAACTTCAGCCAGCCAGCGATCAGAGGACAGCTTTATTTTAGCCTGGACGAGGACCTGCACTTGCTGTTTCATTTATCGGTAAGATACCCATTTTCGGCCTATTTCGTCTTGAGATAACTGCGCCCTCTTTGCTTCTCTGTGTTCCGATGATGCCAACCGTCGTTATTCGATGGCCTCCCTAATTTTCTTATTCCACCAACTTCGTGCCTTCCTCTTTCCTCTCCAGTGGTTTACTCCTTTTACTTGTTTTATTTTAACCGAAAAACTCTTTACAGCGCCGCCAGGTTTCGATCGCGTAGCGTTTAGCCTGGATTTCTGCTTGCGTGTTGCGTTGCTGAGAATTTCGCAGGAAGCCTAGAGGAAAAAGTAAAAAGTTTCCTTCGCAATACGAGATGCAAGAAGGGAAACAGAGACATTGATGCAAGTACTGCTGATGCAAACTGATGAAACAACGTTGCGTGCCGCTCAAATTTCCCAGACCTCGAATGCGTTTGGCGCACGTAAAGCAATAAACCGTTGAAAACTCGAAGCTGTAATGTTCGCGCACGTTTTGCAATGCGGCCACGCTTATAAATACGTTTCATCCACGCAGCCAAAATATATTTTGTTAGAAGCGCTACAGAGATGGCGCATAAAAGGCCGTCTATGCTACTAGCCTTTCTCAATCCTTAATGCCGTCACTTCTGTTTCGAGGAAATAAAATAGTTGTTTAGTTACTGTCATCGTAGATCGCAGAGAACAGGGCAATGCGAATTCACACTGGTCCAGTTTTGCGATTGCAGCCATGACATAAGAGGCTCGACATCAGCGAAAGATGCAGTCGGGAAGCGCCTAGGCACCCGACTACATGGTCGGTTTGCGCGCTTTGGGGAGATCCTTTGTCCCCTCGCCTGTCGTTGGTGGCGAGCGTCCTCTCCGGCCCTTTCCCATTATCTGCCGCTAGAACTTCCCCCGTATCCCTCGCAGCGGAAGGGGAGAAAGCGCAGGGTAGGCACCAGCGTTGTCTCGACCTCGGCCCTCCTTCTCCACTCCCGTACTCACGACCGCACGGGTAGCGAGGAGAGTCGGAGAGAAACGGCGCAGCGACGGTGACGCAATCGGACGGACGGGTACAAGGCGAGAGCCACAGCCGTTCAAGTGACACCACTACAGACACACATTTGAGAGGTCCATATAAATAGTTTTGCGGGCTGGCTGTCCTTCCGTGGTTTGCTGTTCGCGGTTATGGTTGCGGTCGGAGCTAATGGAACGGTCCTGTCACAGACAGCGCTAGAAACCCCAAAAGCTTGTGCCAATGGTGCACCAGAAAGAGCAAGACGTGTCGAAAATCTGAGCACCGCGTGCATCTTTTTCTCCCCGCCTTTGATTTTTCTTCCTTGTCTATTACAATTATGGTCTCCATTCTTCTATTCAAACTTTTGAAATGTGTAGACCCCTTGCCATACTCTTGAGGACAGAGAGATCTGAGTTGGCTAAAAGCGGCCCTTTTTAATAAAAGAGTACTTAGGTTGGACACCTTGTCATTTCTCACGAGTTACATGCTTCGGACGACTATGCAGCGATGGCGTAGAAGTAGAACATCCGCCTCGCGTGCAAGAGGAGCGGGGTTCAAATCCTGGTGCCGCGCAATTCTCCACCGGGTTTAAAAAAAAAAAATCCGCGTGTCGATGGAATTGCATAACCAGGCCTGGAGTGCGGTCTCACCTCGGTGGCCAGAACCGACAACGCACTCTCTCACCAGAGAAGGATTTGGCCACCCTGGTGTAGTACTTGGCCACAACCTTCTATGATCAAACCAATTAACCCTCGGCCCTCAGTCCCCAGCTGCTGCAGAGCAACTGATGACGGCGGCGGCCAGACCTGTGACGCAGCGGAGGGCACTAAGAATCTCTGGCTCCGGACAGGCCGCCATTGGAATCTGAACCTGGCAACGTTTAACGCTAGAACTTTAGCTAGTGAGGCTAGCCTAGCAGTGCTGTTTGAGGAACTAGCGGGAATTAAATGGGATATGATAGGGCTTAGCGAAGTTAGGAGGACAGGTGAGGTGTATACAGTACTAAAGGATGGACACATACTGTGCTATCACGGGTTAGAGGATAGACGAGAACTAGGTGTGGGACTCCTCATTAATAAGGATGTAGCTGGCAACGTAGAGGAGCTCTACAGTATTAACGAGAGGGTAGCAGCTATAGTAGTTAGGCTGAATAGGAGGTACAAGCTGAAAGTGGTGCAGGTCTACGCACCCACATCCAGCCATGATGACCAGACCGTTGAAAGTTTCTATGAGGACGTAGAATCGGCAATGAATAAACTAAGATCGCAGTACGCTGTACTGATGGGCGGCTTAAATGCGAAGGTGGGCAAGAAGCAGGCTGACGACCACGCGGTAGGTGACTATGGGATAGGCTCTAGAAATAGCAGGGGAGAGTTATTAGTCGAATTCGCGGATAAAAATAATTTACGGATCATGAATACCTTCCTCCGCAAACGAGAAAACAGGAAGTGGACCTGGAAGAGCCCCAATGGTGAGATTAAAAATGAAATCGACTTCATACTATGCGCTAAACCTGGCATCATTCAGGATGTGCAGTCCTCGGAAAGATGCGTTGTAGCGACCACAGAATAGTAAGGTCTAGAATTAGCTTAGACTTGAAGAGGGAACGGAAGAAGCTAGTGAAGAAGAAGACCATTAACGAGTTAGCCGTAAGAGGGAAAGCACAGGAGTTTAGGATAGAGCTGCAAAACAGATATTCGGCTTTAACTGAGGAAGATGATCTTGATGTTCATTCAATGCACGATAATCTGACATCAATAATTACGGAGTGCGCAGTAGAAGTAGGCGGTGGGACAGTTCGAAAAGATACCGGGAAGCTATCTCAGATGACGAAAGATCTGATTAAAAAGCGCCAAAACATGAGAACATCTAACCCTACCGACAGAATAGAACTAGCGGAGCTATCAAAGTTAATAAATAAGCGCAAGGTAGCCGACATAAGGAAGTTTAATATGGAGAGAATCGAGCATGCTATAAAGAATGGAGGTAGCATAAAAACTGTGAAGAGAAAACTAGGCATAGGTAAAAACCAGATGTATGCATTAAGAGACAAGCAGGGCAATGTCATTAGCAATATGGATAAGATAGTTAACGTAGCCGAAGAGTTCTACACAGGCCTGTACAGTAGCCAATGTAATCAGAGCGTTAATGAGAAAGACAGCAGTGCACAGCAATGCGTCATCCCGCCAGTAGCGAAAGATGAAGTAAAGAAAGCCTTAGAAGCAATGAAAAGGGGAAAAGCAGCAGGGGAGGATCAGGTAACAGCAGATCTGTTGAAGGATGGAGGGGACATCGTGCTAGAAAAACTAGCCACCCTGTATACGCAATGCCTTATGACCTCGACTGTACCAGAAGCTTGGAAGAATGCAAACATTATCTTAATTCATAAGAAGGGAGACGCCAAGGACTTGTAAAATTATAGGCCGATCAGCTTACTATCCGTTGCCTACAAGGTATTTACTAAGGTAATCGCTAATAGAGTCAGGGCAACGTTAGACTTTAATCAACCAAATGATCAGGCAGGCTTTCGTAAAGGATATTCCACAATAGATCATATTCACACTATCAATCAGGTAATAGAGAAATGCGCAGAATATAACCAACCTCTATATATAGCTTTCATTGATTACGAGAAAGCATTAGACTCAGCGGAAACCTCAGCAGTCATACAGGCATTGCGTAATCAAGGGGTAGAAGAGCCTTATGTCAAAATACTGGAAGATATATATAGCAACTGCACAGCTACTATAGTCCTCCATAAAGTCAGCAATAAAATTCCAATAAGGAGGGGCGTCAGGCAAGGAGACACGATCTCGCCAATGCTGTTCACCCCATGTTTACAGGAGG
This sequence comes from Amblyomma americanum, assembly GCF_052857255.1. NCBI lineage: Eukaryota > Metazoa > Arthropoda > Arachnida > Ixodida > Ixodidae > Amblyomma > Amblyomma americanum. The sequence goes on from NC_135499.1 coordinate 124,979,804, forward strand.
TATTTCGAGGCCTGAATTGGGAACAGTTGGGAATAAGAATAAATGGAGAATACCTAAATAATCTGCGATTTGCTGATGACATTGCCTTGCTGAGTCACTCAGAAGGTGAACTGCAAATCATGATCAATGAGTTAGACAGGCAGAGCAGATCGATGGGTCTAAAAATTTACATGCAGAAAACCAAGGTAATGTTCAACAGCCTAGCAAAGGAACAACAGTTCACAATTGGCAGCGAGAGCCTATAAATTGTGACGGAATACGTCTACTTAGGGCAGGTAGTGACAGCTTTTCCGGATCATGAGAGGGAGATAACTAGAAGGATAAGAATGGGGTGGAGCGCATATGGCAAATTCTCGCAGATCATGAGTGGCAGTTTACCAATTTCCCTCAAGAGGAAAATGTACAACAGTATAATCTTACCGGTACTCACCTACGGGGTAGAAACGTGGAGGCTAACGAAAAGAGTTCAGCTTAAGTTAAGGACAACGCAGCGAGCCATGGAAAGAAAAATGATAGGTGTAACGTTAAGAGATCGGAAGCGGGCAGAGTGGGTGAGGGAACAAACACGGGTTAATGACATCCTAGTCGAAACCAAGAAAAAGAAATGGGCTTGGGCAGGGCATGTAATGCGAAGGCAAGATAACCGGTGGTCCTTAAGAGTAACGGAGTGGATTCCAAGAGAAAGTAAGCTAAGCAGGGGGCGGCAGAAGGTTAGGTGGGCGGATGAGATTAAGAACTTTGCAGGCAAAGGGTGGATGCAGCTGGCAAAGGATAGGGTTAATTGGAGAGACATGAGAGACGCCTTTGCCCTGCAGTGGGTGTAGTAAGGCTGATGATGATGATGATGTTGATGACGACATGGTTCGGACAAGAAATTATATCGAACTGTTTTGCTAAACATTTCGGAGGGAATCAGTGTGTCCGGTTAAGAGCACAAAGTCTCGTCTCTCTCAACTGCAATGATCCTCATATTGATGCAATCCTTCGGGGGTGAGGGCCCGAAAGAAGAGGGCGAGGCTGAGCTTTGCAATGCTCGCTGAAGATGATAAATTGGGAGTTGCCCTTTTTTCACTGCCGCAAATGCTTCCTTATGTGCGGCGCAGTATTTTTACAGTATTTTCTCCCCTCAGGGGCGAGGGGAAGAGAATAATTCAATGTGCCATCTCTACTAGTTAAACACAACTATAGTTTGGAATGAAACAAAGCGTGCTCCCTCTTCGTGCCCGTAGTGCTGTTAAAACATATAGATTTAAGTCCGCTCCCGGCTGTCAGCCAAGGCCTCCTCCTCTTTCATTTCTAACCAGGTACTAAAAAAGAAATCAGATTACGTATTAGAGGGGCGTGCGAGATATATGATGTCGCGCTTCGCCGCTCTTTTGGACCGTTCTTGCGGAAAACGATTTGCGTGAAGCTTACGTGCATGCTCGATTAAACTGATTGCACCGAAGCATTGCATGGAACATGTCGACACTTCAGCAGCCTTACCCTGGAAATGCTTGCTATTAGGAAAAGTTGGTACACTCTCCGCTAAAGGTGCTGCGCTGTCTGAATAGAAATTGCAAGGAGGAGGAGGAGGAGGAGGAGGAGGAGGAGGAGGAGGAGGAGGAGGAGAAGAAAGCACTATCGCACTCTGCGGTTTTGGGGCATCTTCAGGTTGCGAAACTGCGCTTCAAAAAGTGACTAGTTTCTATAGGCACATGCCAGGTGTTTAAGCATTGCGTCACCATCTGGAAGCGGCAGGTAAAATGAATGCCGATTAGTTCAGCTAATCCAGGATATACAAAGCAAAAGCTGGCGGCATTCATTGTGTCCATTGGCGTTGGCGTTGACAACGTTCTAGACGCCGATGATTTTGAGGACAGGAAGGGCGCATGCGCTGTGCTCTTAGCGGCTGCGCTGTGGTGGAGGATATAAGCCGCGGAGCGGCCGCTCCCCTTGGGAGAAGGCGCAATGGAAGAAGACGATGCGGCTGGTGGCCGCGTTTATAGTAAGCGGCATCTTCAGAGCCCAACGGAAGCTCCTTCTAACGACCCCGAAGTCATTGCCTCTCGTGAGGCTACCCGTCTACGTAAGAATGAAGCGCGGAGAGCTATGCGCAGGTCGGGAGCGCCCGAGGTACGTGAAGAACGTCTCGTCTAACGTCTTCACCTTCCACCAGCCACGTCTTCGTCTTTCATTGCGCCTTCTCCCAAGGCGAGCAGCCGCTCTGCGGCTTATATCCTCCGCCGCGGCGCAACCGCTAAGAGCATAGCGCATGCGCAGTGAGGCGCATGGCTAAGTGATGACGTCATGTTCGGCGCTGTGCGGAGACCGGCGAGGCGACGGCGCGGCAAACACCTGCGACTCGACGCAGCTGGTTGTCATGGTTATAGCGCATGCGCAGAAGTGACTAGCGCAGACCGCCTGAATTCACAAACAGACCTTTACCTTCCCTTTCGAGGTCCTTACCTTTACGGCTGCTTTCCGGGTTTCAGAAACCAACCTTACCCTTAAACCGCACCTTTAGCCGCCCTTTCGGCCTCGGAAAGGGCGCGTTCGCAAAGGAAGCCCCTGGCCTACTTAAGCAGCTCCTTTCGTCAATTCAACATGGAAACCGAGTACGATCGACAACCGCTTTTCCGATTTATCAAGTTGACTGAGTTAATGGAAGAAATGGATCAGGATCCCCATCGTGCGAAGCCGACACGGCGAGTGCTGAGGGATCGCCAGTACCCGATGGAGCTGTTCGACGATGAGTTTCTCGCGAGGTACCGCTTTTCGAAGCCTGCAGGGCTGGAACTCTTGTCTGTGCTGCCACTGCACCTTTCCGCTAACGGACGAGTTTGCCCCGTGCCGCTGATGCTGTGACTGCTTACCACCCTTCTCTTTTACGGTGCGGGAACTTTCCAAGTTGTCGCCGGCTACCCTGTCGATGTATCCTTACCGGTGGTATCGATTGTATCCGCCGTAATCGTAGCAACATTGTTTCCGGCACTGGTCATGTTTCCTTAAACCGAAGATATGCAGAAAATAAAGCAGGAGAGACATGTGCGAAAATTTCGTCGATGCGCCGCACTGGTCGCCGCTTGCGAAGTGCCGCCTCACTGCAAGCAGGGAAACACCGATCGGCATACATGGATGCTTTTGTGCTCGCGCTTTCTTCCTGCTGTGGAATTCGGCGAAGTGGGGCATGGGGAGGATTTCCTGAAGACCACCGCGAGGGTGGGTGAGCCCTCTGAGGGAGACGTGACTGCTGGGCTGCCAGAGGGAACGTCGACAATAGCGTCCTCACGTGTTTGAACAGGAATGCCGGAAGCAGCGACGATAGCGTCCCCATAGCGACGATAGTGTTCAACAGGAATGCCAGCGACGACCATAATCGCATTCGTTCCGGTTTTCACCACGACGAAGTGCGGTATCAGTGTGGTCCCCTTCAGTCACGCTGGATTTGAACAATTGCCCGAGTGCCGCACCTGCCACAGAGCTTCCGCGTTCCGGCCACCAGTGCCAGCTCTTTCGACACCTGCGGGGAGACAGCCTGCATTCCTGTGTAATGCAGGTGCCCCCCGGACGCACGTGACCGGGCCTGTTCCCTTTCCCTCGACCGAGCTGCGAAGAAGCATCAGCACCAACCTGCCGTGGGTGGTACCATCAGTGCCATCGTGTGATTGGACATCATTCTTCGAACTGTATTCCCCAGCTAGGGATCTGGGGAATACGAAGAGTATTTAAGGAGCTGCTGGTTTGATGACAGAGAGAGCCCCCTTCTTGAGAGGTATCAGAGACTCCCGACTCCTAAGAAGCTCTTTTTAATGAGAAGCACTCTCAGTTGCCCGTACTTGTACATAATGAAGCACTCTCAGTTGCCCGTACTTGTACATAATGTAAATAGTCCTTGTATAAAGTTTTCCAAGTTTTCTTCCTCCGATCGTCATCGTCTCTTCTCCGGCCCAGTCACGCTATCTGAATCCCAACAATGCGCAGCTCGGCTCAAGCGCCGCCCACGGCCGGTGTCACGCTTTGAAGTTCGCACCAGAAAAGACAAAACATCTATGTTATCAGAAAGACTGCCTGCTATCGTCGAGCAGCGACAAAGCATGCCCGAGGAAGTAGCGAGCTTTCGGCTATAGCACCACCCGTGGGCACGCCGCGCTACGAACTGCGCCCGGCTGCCCTGGTCGCCGCTAGGCCTATATAGCCTGTTTCGCATCGATGCATCAGCGCACAGCGCTTTAGAAGTCGCCCGTGCTGTAATAATGGCGCACTATTGATATCACTGTGCTGTCAAGAGCTCGATCTCACAATAAACTAAAAATAGGGTTGATTTGCGCGACGCCTTCGGCACCGGAGCTGGCGGACGCCAAGCGAGCCGGACCGCAACGGCAGGCCAACAGAAGCTGCGAGGTGGTTCTTGCAAGAAATTTGCTCGCATCACCGTTACCACTTTTGCCAGCAACTCAGTATTGGACAGTACTCCACAAAATGATACATTGTTGACATTTTTGTCCCATATTTTATTACTTACGTCCAGAACAAACTCCAGCTCATTTTTTGACGCTGGCGCACGGGATTCAGCTAGGCCGGCCGGCCAGCTGGCTTGGTGTACTTCACGTTCGCACAAGAAAAACATAACAGCCATGCTATCAGAGTCTTTCTGCAATATTCGAGCAATGACAGCATGCCTGGGCAAGAGCCACCTTCCGGCAGCGACACCGCCTGCGGGCGCGCCGGGCAACGAACTACGCTGCTTCCTGACTGCCCTGCTCGTCGCTAAGCCTAGCTAGTTTCGCATCGATGCCGCAGCTGAGGGCGCTTCGGAACAGGCCAGCGCTATAATAAAAATACTACTCTCGTCACCCTATCAGTGTGAACCCGTCCCATAATAAAATAAAGATATGCCCGATTTCCCCGACGCCTTCAGCAGTGGATCTTGCAGAAGCCAAGGCCGAGCCGCACAAGGCAGCAGCAGCAGCAGCAGCAAAGCGGCTATGGGATGAAATGTCCTTGTATCGCAGTTGTCCTTTCTACCATCACCTCCGTATTGGCCAGCAATCCTCAGAAAAGAAACATTTCTGACGTTCAGCGCAAAACAACAAACGTGCACAAGCACAACACACCGCGATCAAGGCAGACGAAAATAAAAAACACCAACGTCGACTCAACAAAGCTTCTTGTAGCGACGGCTGCCTATCGCTGTGGCTAGACCAAGAGGAAACATGCATAAAATTTTGAGTCAGGCTAGTTAATTTCGTCTACTGAATGATTGTGACAGCTCCAGTATATGTTTAACTGCTTTCTATAGTATAAAATCAAGTTATCAGTAAATCCACTGATGCGACAAGCATTAATATTTATTTAGCCTCGTTACCATACCTCTTACTTCTGTGGGTAAGGGCGCTATCCGTAAGGCTGCCGAAAGGTGGATTTCTGAAACACAGCTTGGCCTTTCCCTTACCTTTCACTTTCAGTAACCTTTCTGAAAGTCGCCCTTCGCGTTAAAGTAAGGTAAATGTAAGGCCAGTTTGTGAATACGTGGATAGAGTTCCTTAGTGTACCCTAGAGGGAAAGCTGGCGGCTCTTCGCTTCATCTACCATCGACGCCCGAGGCATGCTGGGAAGGCAGCACGTTGGATTGACATCCAGTGGCTTGTTGACCATGCTGCGGATTGTATTTTTTTGTTGTTCGATTTCGCTTTCACTGCTATAGTTTTCACTGATGGTTTGTGAGCTTTGTGGTTGTGTACTGGAGCTGCTCACGCGGTTACAATGACTTCAGATTCAAAACATGCGAAGGCACTTGATTCGAAGTTAGCTGAGCACAGTGTCTGGCACCTGCTGGGCATAAATTCCGTTTGCCCCCTCACTGGGAGCCATTTATGCTGCAAGCTAGGTTTTTCTCAGCGGGAACCTGTGCTACCTGTGCATTGAAATGTGAAAGAAGGAAACAAGTTTCTTTTTCTGTGACTGATGTGACCACTCAGCACATTCCTCGTAGTAGTCTCGGAAACACTTTCAAAGCGCCAAAATTAAGCACTTCGACAAGCGCAACTTATGCTAACCTTACTCGCCGAGGACAGCGTTGTTTGATTCATTTCGAAGACTGGCGGTGGCCGCGCATTAAATGCAGGAACGACTTCCACTTCACGAATTAATTCACACAAATACTCGCATGTTCCACTTGTCAGCATGAAAACAGCCGCCACTTACTTGTGGTAGGAGAGGTTTCGCTTCCTAATTTATGTTTTTCTTGGCGAAAATTGGAAACGCAACGTCAGAACATGCCAAGAGCCGGCACTTGTGTGCGCAAACTAGTTTCTCATAGGAAAGCGGGGGATCTAGTTCCTCGCGGCACGAACATATACTATGCACGGACATAGGTCGCGTCCCGCAATAGCTGTCTACAGCAATAAAACGTTTTTATTTTCCACAATGCGAAAACTGAAGCTTCTAAAGTGTAAAATTTCATGAACTAATATTTTTTTGTAAGAATATTCACTGCGCACAGTGTGACTTTTAAATGCTAAAATTTATTTTCCACAGTTAGCTACATTTGGCAGCATGAAGAGAAAGCCTTTTCCAGCCATAATCAAATTTGGTTATCGTTTGCTTTTCTGCTCATTTATTCCAATGTAAAGTAAGAATATTTTATTACATTATATATTGATTGCAAACCAACGCTTTCTTGCACCATATAATTTGCGAAAATTTGTATTTCTGCAGTCATAGTCACGTTTTGAGGTCGAGCCAAGTGCGCCTTGCTGTCTTCCCGGCATTCTCAAGGTGGATGAGGTGTTCTTTCGTGGCTCCTTCTGAAACTCGCATACACGGTGGCGGCAGCTTTCCATCTAGGTAATATTTAGAAACTCTATGGCCTGGAATGAGCCGCTGACTAGCCTAGTGTAGTTTTTGCTACAAAAGCTGCTTCCATATGTCGCTATTGTGTTATGCATATTTTATTTTATTTTCGCTTCTTTTATCTCTTATATATCTGTCGGACTTATATCTATGGCTTTTTCTTAATACATTTGTGGCATTAGATTTGTTGCCAAGTGGTTGTGCGTTTATTAATAATCTTGAAGTTTCCAAACTGAACACAGTTTACATTATTCACCGCGAACGACGCGGCAATTCGTAAACAGCCGAATTGTGGCCACCTTAAACCCCTGTTTTTTTATACATAGACTCTATGGGAAGTTTCTCAGCTGGTAATATCAAAGAGCTTCGTAACAGCCAAAACAACACAACGGCACGCGAGACAAACACAGGAAGCCGGACGAACAACATCATCATGATATGATCATGACGCTGAGCTAACCATTTAAAGACGAACAAAAAAAAACATGCACTGGAAAATGAGAGGACAGCGTATAGATTTAAGAATGATTGCCCACGGCGCTGGACGGGTAGCAGAAGGCTGGGTGGTACACATATAGTGCTTCTCTTACTATTTAGAATAGAGCTACGGTACACTGAAGCGCTCCTCATGCTGTTAGTCTTTGCCGTTCTTCCATGACTTAGCGCGCAAGCTTAGTATAGTTCCTAAGATGCCGATGTTGAGAAGATGTGCGCTGCTGAGGCATTTCTAACAATGCATGGGGATGGTGTAGCGTGTACGCCAATTTCAATGTCGCCGTGTGTGCTCCTTGATGGATCGATTTTTCTGCCACCCTTAAAAACAGAGGAGATATATCTGCGTAATACCTAACCTGCTATTTCCTGTTTCATAGGTAATAGCGTTCGCGCCACATTGAACCGCGCTGATTGTTCAGCAGGCAGTTACGACTCGAATGACATCACAAGGACTCGCCATGCACAGAAGCGTCCTAATTACCGGGAATACCTGTCACACGAAGCTCCACAGTAACGCGGGAAGGCACCTGAAGGACTTTCTAATGAAAAGGAACAATACCGAATGCACTCCGCGCCAAACACGCAAGAAAACTAGCCTGGACGAAGTCATGGATTGCGGCTTGCAGCATGCATGGCCCACGTTGGAATGGGACGCCGTGATTCCGCTAATTATTTCACAGTGACAACTACGTTCGGCTACGGGCTGGACCAGAAATTCTGTTCTTTTGCCTTTAAATTCGCCATTCAAATTCCGCTAATCTTAAAGTATATTCGCCTTCAGTCAAGGTTCCACTTGTTGGTTCAACGTCGTATCTCGCGGTGTTCTTCAAGGTCGTCGTCCTCTTTTTGGCTGTTACGAGAACTCTGATAGGGAACCAAGCAGGTAAATTTCATCCCTTTTGCCGACAGGAAACTCAGATTCGAAGGACTTGCGCTTGATTTCCTGGGAGAGTGGACAAGATCAGATGAAATAGTCAAACATTGCATGGCCGAGTGATATTTCTCAATTTTTTTTTCTGTAAAAATAGAAGCCATAGGCGTTCTCTGAAAAAAGGCTTCACGACGCGGGATTGTTCAAACCGCGTTTTGTTCGCCTGGATTACGGCCTCGAAATGAAATTATACTATTCCTTCATGACTTTCCTTCTTCTATTTCTTCTTTCGTCTGATCAAACCGCGTTGTTGACAAAAGAACAACACTTACCACAGCATTCGCCTCTCTTGTAGCCGGCGTACTCCTATGTTTTCTTTTGCTCGCAGCCCTTTCTCGTGGCGAATCCACTAAAATTTGTCCCATGCATCGGAACAGATAGTTTTGTTCTCGGAGTGCCTGACATTTGCTGCTGTTTCTTCTTCTGGTTTTGTTTCTTTTCTGTTTTTGTCAATGATGCTGGCTTCTAAGTATGAATCTAAGCACACCAATTCTTCAACAGTGTAAAGTTTTTCTTTATTCTCTCTAGTGGTCGCTCGATTTTTTTTTTGGTTCAAAATTATTTTCTCCTTCTTTCAATCATTGCGTTCCTTCATTCATTATTTCCTATTTTGGCGACTTCCTTCAACGTATTTGCCGTAGTCGGCGAATAGAGACAATAAAAAAATTTTTCATAATTTTTTCTCTCGTGAATTTTTTCTTCTCGTTTAGGATATTTTCCTCCATTTCTTCTTGTGCAGAGCGCTATATTTATTGTTTCTTTGCGGCCATCCTAACGAATCATTGCACTCAGGGTGAGTTTAAAGCTGATAAAAGAAAGGTGCAATGGTAGTTGATAGTAGCAGAAGCTGGCAGCAGTTCTCTCTGGAGAAGGACAACCTTCTCTTCTTACTGGTTTCTGTTCGACGTGATATTTTGACGCGCATGCGTAGCAGCTCTGTTGTTCCGTGTTGAAAGTTATGTGGATCAAGATATAGCGCATGATGTTGAACCACTCTTGATGTTCTTTTCATGTCAAGGGCGCAACTGATACCCTTCTCTCATGATGGTGCAACAGTGCTTAATTGGCGCATTGTTTATCCAAATGAATAATGTCGATGCTCATAATAGCTTAGTGTCTAATGTACTATAACGCCCAGCACAACGCAATAACGGCGTTTAATAAAGAGCCTAAAATCAGGTCATATAAAAAGCAAAAGTAGTCGCCCTCAGTCGCATAAAGAAAGAGCTCTTAGCCGACATGCAAAGACCGCTGACACGGTATTCAGAGTTGAAGAGTGGGCTCAGGAAATAAAAGAGAGCTGAAAATAAGTACAAGAAGGTTGAATACATGGACGTTAGCTTGAGTAAGCAGCCTCTTGTATATGACTTTTTTCCTTTCATAATGCTCTTTAGCCTTGAGTTCTCGAGCATTGATGAAACGTCGAGGCTAATTTTCCACTTTTTAACAAAGATAGTTTGAGCTCAACCTGTTCTATATGCGTTGTATTTTTGGAAGAAATGCCCATGACGTAGGACTGTTTATTAGCCCTTACCTGTAACTGAAAGGTATTCGCAAGAAAATGAGTTTCTTTCATATATATCAGGCGTTTTACCTTGCGAAGAATTACTCTACACTCATTAGAGCATCACTGACCGTTGCAATCGCCATCGGATTTCCTACAAACGTTCATAAATCTAGGCGTCTTAAAACTGCCTTATGAAGTGTACTGAGCGTCTGTATTGAAAACCTGGCAAACCAAAGTGCGAACATGAATTTTGTTAGATGAGTGCTTTGTTTCCAGCGCCTTTCACTCTCTGCTACTCGTTTCTTTGTGTATTGTCAGCGCTAATCTAATTCACTTCTAAAAAGATGACGTCTGCTTGAGAACTACATGCATTACAACCGTCCTAATTATTCTTATTTTTTTGTTGAATGGGCGCCAATCACATCGTATTTGGCGCCTAAAAGATGCAAAAGTTCATAAAGAGAAACAAAAATTGACACAAAGGAAACAAAGGTATTATTGTTAGATTAGGCGAGGTCGTGAGCCGGTAGTGGCCATGTTAAAAACAGAAACACAAAATCGCTGAAATCCTTGTACTCTGGAATTTCGGCACCAAAGTTCTTTATTTTGGTAACTAGTACGGGTGTAGCACATTCGACGATGACGCATTAGCCATGGTGAGATATGTTTCCACACAGTCAGTATGCATGTGAGTGCCGCATCAGAGCGTCCTTGAATCTACGATGGTTGTACCAGCCGCATTAAAAAAAAACACTCATGAATCGTCGGAAAACACCCTACAAAAAGCCTGTATGTTTTTTTGTTTCACAGCATGGTCTGCTGAAGATGATTTGGCGACAGGGACGGGCTTCTGCCGTCAGATGGGCGTCTTGGCAGAAACTGTAAAAAAAAACAGCTACTCTGTAAGCGGCGGTTTCAGAAACTTGAAAACATGTAAGCAGCAAAGCTTCCGTGTATTTGAAGTATTTTGCTTAGTACCGCGCGATAATTGTACGACTTTGTAAGGCACAAGATATAGCACACCCCTAATGGCAATTGAAATATCGCAGTACAGCATTAAAGTGTTGATTGCCCAAAAGTCTTTGGACTTTACGGTACTGATCTTTATAATGATTGAGCGGCTCTACACAAACTGTCGTAGCATATTTTCTGCGCCATATATTTAAACAAGTGTCGGAGTTAGTTTTTTGCCTCAATTCAACAGCCTAAGTAAATGTGTTCGTACACTTGAGTGGTAGTTATCACAAGTTCACACCTTTTGCGCCGAAAAGCAGGATTTTCTTTCGCGTTTATAGGGTGTAAAATCCCAGTGGGATAAGAATCTGGTTACACTCCTTCCTAATCTGACCCGAAATTAAGTACAGATAGGGGAATAAGAGACAAGCTTTTAGACAATTTTGCAAACGGAAAGGGGCCAGACCACGTGCAGGACGGGATGGCGGTTGTTATCGTGCGGTTTCAGTCACAAAGGCAAAGTGCAGGTCATGCAAGGGCTATTAGCCGGAGTGAAAGTCCAACGACTGCTCTCCAACAAAAAGATAGATGCCAGCGTGATCTTTCATATTTTATTGCACACATGCAGCAAAGCACGTAGTGATACAATCAGTATGAAACTTGTGTGCTTAACCGCGACCAGCAATAATTTAAAAATTCAGCTCGGATGGCCCCTCGAGTTCTCTCCAGTACAGCAAATTCAGAGCACTGTTATGTCAAATATACACAGATTCACAGAACGCCACTGTTTTCTGCGACAGGTGCTCACTCCTTCACGTTTGATAACAAGCGCAAGAACAGCCACAACAGCCAATATCGAGTATTAGTATGAACAGCGAAACGACGCAGTTACTACCACACAGCGAAACTAAGCTACACATTTGGCACACAACTCGTGGAGAAATCTGCGGACACATTGTTTGTATCTTAAACAAGGACATTTTAAATACGCGTATATTACACTGCTTATGGGTATCACAAGGGCATGGCACACAAGACACAAGAACGCACCGTGAACCCTCGTTAATGAAAAAGTTTTCTGTTTTAAATCCTGCGCAATTTATACACTAGGGAGCTCTGAACCGCAGCTTAACCATTTGATAAAGGCTAGTACAACTGTCTCGCAGAGCACTGGTTGTTGTTTCTTGCGAGAAGAGCAAACATTTTTCAAGCCCTCGCACTGACATTTCGGCAACCCGTTGCGTCCCTATGCTGCGCCTGAAGAGCTCTCATACCTTTACCTTCGCTCTGCAGATAACCCTGTGCATATCTTCAGTTTGTTTTTGCGAGCCGCTGTATTGGGGGAAAAACTACTCGCCTTTTTTACTGCAATTAGCGCGCGATAAAAGGCCACAACCCAAACAGCTTTTTGAGAAAAAAAAACGTGAAAGTTGTTTGTGAATGCCTGGTATAGAAATTATTTTTTTCACCAAGAGGATCATATAATCTCGCTAACTCCTCGTCTTTTGTATACATTTAAAAACCACACCCTTTCAAGACAGCAAAACTTCGAAACATTATCCATTAAAGCTGCTAATTCGACGTAACCTGCCTTAAAGAATATTGCTTTAAGTAGCATGAACTAGCATTTATGTGCCTCAGGTTAGTCTCTGGCTCAGTAGAATGCGTTGTTTGTTTGCTCGCGTGGCTATAATTGCACGCACCCAGTTTTCGGCTACGAGGCAGACTAAACGGTCGTTTCAAGGATAGTTCGGACCTCCTTTGACATCTTTCGGCTCCTAAAGTAGCTTACAAAGAACTAGACACATTCTGCGATTTTTCCCGCAGGTTAATGCCGAAGAGTTCGAAGCAAAGCCTGAAACGCTGAAATAAATGCCCTTCACAGTTTTCATTCCTAGGCACGCGTTGTGCGCGTCGATATGGCAAGCTGCGGTTCTCAAATTAACTTCTTTCAGTCTCCTTTTCCTGCCCTTAGGTTTCTGAATGTCATGGTCATGTAACGTAATGCTAAGTAGTAATTGAAAAAATTGTTTTGTTTTTTTAACGTCGTTCACGTTTTGGTCTGTTCAATTGATTTCATTTAACAAAGGTCTACGGTACGTATACATATTTTATCTTCCACCCGTACCTCAAAGGCGCTGAAAATGGCGTCAGAAAGAAAATAAACTTGTTTTGAATGTCGCATGCTACTGGTCAATAGTAATTTCTATTTACATTTCACTCACTTCGCATGAAGGGCTGGCTCTGAACAATCCTTTCGATGCAGCTAGTACTTCTAATGCAGGAAGGTAGTCGATAAAGCGCATGCCTTAGAAAACAGATGTTGATTTAGCAGACGCCATATATTATAGGCATCAGAGATGATTATTCAGGACAAGGGTTTTAAAGACATGAATTTTACAGGAAGTAGGACTAGCGGCGACAAGGGAGGAGGATTTCTTCAAGTGGGTGACTGACAGCAATAAGAGCAGGAGACTTCTCCGGTCCCTGCGTGAAAACAGCTTACATGATTTCCTTTAATTAGTACACAGTGACCAAATTATGTCTTTATGGCAAGTGTACGACATAAAAATATATGATAAGACAATACACAAGGGGATTTATTGAACGTGTAGAGAATCTTATTTTGAAAATTTGTCAGAGGTACGCCAGCGCTATCAGTGCAGGTGGAGTGTACAGTAAGGCAGACAAATAAGTAGGTGATATATCCCAATATTTAAATGACTGATTAAGTAACATAAGGAATCAGACTTGTTATAAATTGTTTGAGGAGGGAAGATTTTATTGGGACATAGAAAGCAGCTAACGTCGAAGGCAAGCCCAGCGTGTGAAATTTCTTTTCGACATTTTTTTCAAAATATTGAACATCAGTAAAACGAACTTAAAGCTTGTTGAGTAGACTTTCCTACGTTGTATAGTTATAAAATGACGTCGCTAGCGTTCCTAGTGCAGCAATTACAGATGACGGATGTGTACTTTATGAAGTATATGCAGATAACGCGATTTCGGTGTCAATAGTAAGCGCAGCGACACCATTTCATAAATACGAACCGCGGGAAAGTCAACTAAGCGAGATTTCAAATTCGTGATTTTGACGTTGTATATTTCGAACCACAAAGACGGTAAAGAGAATTGTAACCTTGAGCTCACCTTCGATGTTCACGGGCTTCAATCTCAAAATGTAATGTTCTCCTGTATTAAAAAAATTTATTAGATAATTTAGTTAATCTTTGAGCTATGTCACGTACATATGTCCGCATCGGTGTGTAATCAACGCACAGAGATCACGGAAATGTATATCGCGAAATTTTTCAATAAAAATTTGTAAACATTATAAGAATCACCCCGCATGTACAGTCTTTACTGAAGAGTCTTATCAGAAAATTATGCGAAACACATAGAAGGAAAATATTTTGCATCGGACATCAGAGATAAAGAAATTCAAATTAATGTGCTAAAGCGAACAGCTCCTGTTGTGTTTTTTTAAGGAATTTTGTATTTTGTACACTTTCGACTATATGACTTAGGAAAATGATTCTAATGTCATCGTACTGTCACCAAAAAAAATGCACGTTTATGGTAGCAAAGCACATAATCGCAAAAAAACTGAGGGCTTCCATGTTCAGCGCCAGTGAGGTTGAGTTGATGAAACAGGTTACTAAACCAAAGGTGTCATCACAAGATGTCAAGCTGCCTCTCCAGTCGAAATACACACGCATCAGAAATAACACACTCGATCATAAGAGAAGCACTTTTATACGACTGTAAATGCGCCATTTGGCAGGTACGATGGAAAGGAAATGCGCCTCACTTGAATGGGGAGAGGCTTGAACTTGGGGTAGGGAAATATTGGGATTCAAGCAGTGATAACGGGGCTGTAAGAGGAAGGGTTGTCATAAGCATGGAATGTCACATTGCAATGTTACCATACCGGTCGGGTTTTGTAGCGCCAGCTTCAAACACGATGCATAACATGCCAAAAACAAACTGAAGCCTTATGGCTTTCTTTAAGAGTAGCTCAAAGACAGTTGTTACCAATGTCGGTACACAGCTAAGGTCAAAGTGCTAGGAAAATACGCTTTTCTACAGTGAAGTAAAGAAGCTAGTGACAGAAGCGTGCAATTGAATACAAGAGAAGAAAATTTTTCGCCTGAATATATTACAAAGCTATCTTCTAAAGGACGTTTTGGTATTAAACAAAAGCAAGTAACGCACAATGCAAACATTTTCTTTCTTCTGAAACCAAACTTTAGTTTTGTAAGAGCTTGTAAGCAGCATATATGTAGCACAACGATTTGCTTTAAAAAACAAGTAATGAATTCATACATATATAGGCAGCATCTGCGACATTTTTTGTTAATGCGAGTAGTGGTCCATATAAAGGCAACTTTTTTAAGGTGATTTAATGCTCATGCTACTTTGTCACATCGCCAGAGAAGGTGTGAGCAGAGGTGGGTAGGAAGATGCAGTGCAGGGAAAAAACTCAAGATGCTTAACAGGAAACTACAGCACACATTCACGCATGTTATGAGGTTGCAGTGTCTAAGCAAAAAGCAATACAAAAATACACAGGTTTATTCACTTTACATGAACTAGTCATGGTGCTGCTGGGATGCTCAGAGAGAGTCGCATCGAAAGGCACTCTAGTGCTGAATAAACCTACGCGCAAGACATTATACCCTGCGTGCCGAAGATATAGAGCCCATGGATGGGTCGATCACACTGGACAAAAAACAGATCTCAAATAGGCGCATATGGCAGCATAACGTAACGAGACTGTACATACTTTTATGTGTCACTTGAAAAAAAACAACATCAGAACACCGCGATGAAAAGAAAAACAGGCATTCCTCTTTACAGCCTGGAAGCCACGAGATATGGTACGCACAGGTAGAATGTCGGAATACACTGTGACAGTTTTGAAAAAATGCGGAGCTCTCGTCCCCTTTACAGAGGTGGAAGCTTTTCGGGAGGCATGAGGGAGCACAAACAAGAATATCACTGTTAGCACAAAGGTCCTCAGTGGAGGATGACATTCAAATGACACTGACGCACTTGTATTTGGGCGGAGGTTTCCGAAAGCGACTTACACTGATGCTGGTATTCGCATAAGACATCCGGCGGCCCTCGTTTCGGAACCACGGAGTCTGCGACAGGGTTTTCCGCAGGACGCCCAGAACCTGGCGAGAGATTTGCATGGCGCAGGAACTTGGGCTTATTATTCCGCTGCAAATTTCTGCTACAGCATGTGAAGAATATTACTTAGAACACTGCTTTGTTCCTAAAATGTTTCATCTCTAGCCATTTTTTTGTCAGTAAAGCTTTATAACACGAAACCCATAGACCTAACACATGGTTTTAGGTGGTGTTAGGTGTACCATTTTGCCATGAGAGCTCACATTACAGCTAGCAGGAGCTGCTATTAGTGCTCACCTCTCCATTGAAGAAGCAAAAAAGAAGTGCGACGCAGAGGCCCTGGAAGAAAAAAGAAATTATTTGAACACACTGATGGCAATCTTTTATTAAGTTATTCATCTATAAATACGAACGTTTGCAATGGAATGAAAATGCGCATGCAGAAGGCTTCGAAAGAGTCGTTAGTGATGATTTATTTATTTTCAAAAAACATAACACAGATTCAGGCCTGCCTGAGCCAAAGAAGGCTTCGGGCTTATTTTAAATTTAATCCACCTAGGGTGCTTCCCCTAAACATTTGACCAAGTCGTTAGAAATTTAATGTGTCTGCGCCTTTATAGTGAGGCAATACGCCACATCGCTATATTAAAACCGTAAAGCCAAATTTACGCCAGGAGAGAGTGCAAACATTGTCCTCTGGCAGATTATGTGACCATGTTCTTTTTCGCGTAATTTCTGGTAAGGAATGAAGCTTCTACTGAAATGCGGCGTTGTAGTGGAAGCGAGTGCTACTTTACCTGTAGGGATGTTACCAGCGCCGATATGATCTCGTATGCGAGGAGTATGGAACCCTTGTCGGGTCTGAATGGCGTCACAACATAGTGCAAGCCCAAGAGAGGCAGCAAGATTACAGTGGCCCTCACGGCTTTCCTGTTGGGAAGAAATCAATCGTCAAGTAAAAAATATTCTGAAATAAGTTCAATTATTTAAACACACTTTTTCTTATGAATGCTCAGTAAATTTTTTTATCTAACGGCTCTTACCTTTTTCGTATTTCTAATAGGAAGAAAACATCATCAGTTGTGTTACATAATAAATACTATGAGAAATCCAGCTGTCTTTCGAGCTCTGTTAATTTCGGGATTTTATTTTCGTTTTGTATGCAGACAAGGATGCACCGGATAAAGTTTCTG
This sequence comes from Amblyomma americanum, assembly GCF_052857255.1. Lineage (NCBI taxonomy): Eukaryota > Metazoa > Arthropoda > Arachnida > Ixodida > Ixodidae > Amblyomma > Amblyomma americanum. The sequence continues at coordinate 124,996,854 of NC_135499.1, forward strand.
CTTCACCTAATCGAAGAGGAGCGCAGGGCATGGCCAGAGAGACATAAAAGCCTAATTAAAATTCTATTCAATTCTTATCCTATTCGCCTTTCTTGATTGGTTGAAATGACCCGACACCTACACTAACGCTATGATCTGCCAGTCATCGCCGCGAGTGTTATGGTTCGAACACAATCGGCAAAAAAATGTTTTTGAAATTAGCGCTAGTAACGACAACTGCACCCATTAGTCGAGGTCCCGTTGTTAATGTTTAATACTCCAGTGAGCAGCGGTAGGTTTAACAAAAAACGCGACACTAAGCCTTTGACAGTGTGGCTTAGAATAACAAGATGATTAAGGCCGCCTTTCATGCGAACATAATAAAAGAAATGCTCCACTCTTCAACCTTAAGCGCAAGATTGTGTCCTTTTTAAACAAAACATGGCCATATTGCGATAATCCTTCATCATCTATACCTGATCATAAAATGTGGACAGTTCTAAAATCCTCCCCATACATGAATAATACTTAGTGAATAGGTGTCATAGCTTCCATAGGACACATTATTATCATTGTGTGCTTGGTATTTTTTTGTGCATTAGTTTATCTGTTTTGGTTTGGATACCAAACTACGCACTGTAAAGCAGAAGAGTCCGTTCAACCTTACCTTGTGCTTTCATTGTCGGGAGAGTTGACGGCTCGAAGCTTAGTGACCAGTACTCGGACAATGTTCACGAGGAATGCGAAGCTTAGCTGTGGATGTAAAAGACAAGAAAGCGCTCAAAAACTAATCAGCGCAGGTTGACTTGTTATGCCGGGCTATGCAATAACTGTGTGCAGACAGTAAATCTTCATGGCGGTTTCAGAAATACTTTGAGGCATCTAAGGCACACGGTCCTCACTTCCCGCAAAATCATTTTTTTGCTCATGTCCTGTACTGCACCAAAGAAATGAAGGCAAGTGAACAAGCCGATTCGTGCACACTAAGTGCGGACGCCTAATGTAAAAAAGAGAACAAAAGAGGTGTTAGAGTTTAGTAGAATATTAGCTATCAATAAGGTGATTCCATATTCTAATTTTTTGACAAGACATCCCATTAGTAACGTAGCCTGGTCTAATTCATCTCCAGATGCATGCTATGTGACATCGTTTCAAGTAGATGAGAGGGAAAAAAAGCTAACCAGTATTGAGAAGCAAACAGGAACGCTTAGTATGTATGTGTACCAGACGTCGTGTTCCACCCAGCACCTGCAGGGCATGAAAGAAGCAAATTATTTATTTCGCGTATACACACAGCCTATGTCGCAAATTTTTTTCACAGGGACAAGACGGGATGAACGATGTTCACGAGGGCACAAGTGCGAGACTGACTGAAAGCATCTCCAGAAGCTTATGCACAGGCCTCGCTGTGTAGTTCATGAACGCTTTTGGACCCGAGACCAAAGGCTGGGTCTTGTGAAATCCCCGTCAAGTTACTCACTTTTACAGCAACCAATGAATGGTTGAACCTCCGCATTGTTGCTGCAATCACTTTGTGTCAAATTACACGCTTTGGCTATTGAACCGCTGCTCACTTGAGTCGCTTGTATTTAAAACATCTCCATTTTTGTTTATCCCTGAAATAGTGCACGCAGTGCAGTCCGCGGTCTGTGATACGACAGCGGGCTGCCTCTAGTGCTGTGTTCGGAGATGTCCATTCAATAAACATGACGCATGCATACGATGGCTGCTCCACTAATTATAAAATATTGTACGCGAACTGGCAGCGGCTAATTTTGCAAAGAAGACTCAGCGGCAATATTCACTACTATCTCCATGAGTAAAAAGCAGCGTAGTTAAGTGTTTCGTAAATCACTGCCGGTTAATCAGACACTAATTTTCGGGCAAAGGGTAGGCGACGCGAAATGAGGTAATCGACAAACACTCACATTTTCGATGCTTCTGGATCTAAGCCACGCATGACTGAGTAGCCCGTTATTGGAAGCAACGGAAAACCTGTAAAAAGAAGGGTTTGATAAAAGAGCGCGTATATAACATCTGCAGAATGAAGTTGGGGTCATTTGAAACGCACCAATAACGTTATAGCAGCTAACCGCCACCAGTAATGGTAGCGCTACCTACCTGATTCACTGGCTGAGGTTCTGTTGCGCCCTATTTTCAAACGGGCTTCTCGAGTGGCCGCTAAGCGATCCGCGCATGTGGCACTCACCCCAACCGATGAGCAGGAACCACTTGAGGATCTTGTCCTCGGCGATGAAGGCGAGCACGAGAAGCGTGTGCAGGTACAGACCCTCGCAGAACATCCACAGGTAGTTGCACAGCAGAAAGTACTGCGTCACTACGTGCAGCGCTTGGCACCAATTCTGCAACATCGCACAAGAGACGGCTAAGAGTTGAAAAATTATTGGACTGGGCGATATTTTTTTTTTTCACTTGACGCCCGGGCGCCTGGATTAGCAGATCACTGATTGGAATCACCCTTGCATGAGCTCTTACCGGATTCTCGGCGATCACGTGTGGCTGAGCGATGATATGAATGTACCAGAGAATCCAGCAAATGTTGTTGACGATGAAAGATGTGAACAAATTTTTGTGAATCGTGATTCGCCTGCAGCGAAGTGACCTGCAAAGGAAAGATCTCTTAGGGGCAACTAATAGGCGCTTTTGAAGGTTTGCAATCATGTAAGCTAGAGCGTGGCTAATAACACGAAACAATTTGGGCTCTTTGAAGTCATTCCCATTTTCTTGTAGTATACATCAAAGCATGTTTATCTTTAGAGCAGGTCATTTTGTTAATATGAATTTACCTACACCAGCAAGCTTTCAACTAGTGAGCAACATTATGAATAACTTCAATAAATGCAATAGCTATAATACTTTTACCATGCTTAGCTCTATGCGAAAGATATCTGCGGAAAGAGACAAATATTGCAACATACACTTAAATAACATAAACATAAAATGCATCCGAAGCGTCAATGTATGATTTTACAAACATATTCACACCTACATGTTGCCGCTCGGTATTTCAGCAACCAGTTCCGGGCGCATTTGAAAATACTGTGCAATGTGCCTTCTGTTATTCTATAGCCTACCATACCAGACGCAGCCTGAGTAGTTCTTCTTCAGAACGGAGTGAGCTCATGCGGCCATCATGGAGTTACATATGACTACCGAATCAGTAGTACAAACTGAAGGCTCCAAACTCGCCTCACGCTGCAAGAACTGTTTGCTACGGACATGCCGAGCAGAGATTATGCACAAAAATATAAATTAACGACGAAATTCTGCCGAGACAAGCGTGTTTGATTTTACTTCTTTTTGGATACATGTTTCTCAGTGACGATGCACGCAGTTTACGGTGATCGCCGAATTTTCATTGGATATTCGAAAGATAGTTTGCTAGTTTTCAATGATATAAGCCCGCTCACGTACATTCGTGCCAGGTTCACGAATCTCACTTTCTCTATCCCAGCCAGCGCGACGTTTCTTACTTAGGTTCGGCGGGAAGATCGGAACGACAAGTACCTTGCATTAAGACAGAATTTTTTTATCACATCCAGGCGGTAACTGGCAGCCCAACCGAAGGAGAAAAAAAATTGTAACGATAACGAGACGCGCGGCGGTCGGCTTTCATCGGCAAGAATGTTGTGACTTTCTGCAGTGGCGTATTTAGGCTCCAAGAAATTTTTTTTTTCATGGAGTTCACGCACATCCCTGCGAACATTTCGGTCAGAGTAGATAATTCCGAATACGTGATCAGAATCTCGGGAGTGGAAACTAATCACGTCGCGCGGACAGGCATTCGACAACTTTGCCTGTGTGGCGAGGCGGAAAATGGTAATACCGTACGCTGGCGGCGACAAAAAAATACTAATAAAGATTATAAAGCAAAAAGAGAACTTCGCACTAGTCCTGGAAAAGCATGCGTTATATTTATGCTGTTCGGTGCGGTGGAAGGCGCCATTTTTTCTTTCTTTGTCGGAAGAAAATTAGGTCACTTTAAAGGTGATGTTTTATTTATTTCTAAGCTGAATGCAACAGTTTTTATTTTGCTGTTTATTTATTTATGCTTTTTCAAGTACAAACGGTTCATTTTTTTTGCGGTTGCGTTTCGACGTGATTCCGGCTGGGGGTGACCAATCCTACATGCTACCGGTACTCTACTGATTGCATTTAAAACGAACCAATGTTTCTTACGGATTAATAATGTTAAAGCAGTGACTTACCTGAAGTAACAAAATATGAAAAGGGACAGCACCAGAGCGACCAATGATATTGAGTATCCTGTGACGTATAATGAGTTGACCAAGTTCCGAAACTGAAAGCAAATATGCCAAAGGGAATGCATACTTTCGCCAGCTGCCACAATATACAAGGAATAGGGAACAAAACTTGAACCATCAGGAAAGTTATCTCAGCCATGCACTAATATGCAAAGGCTTTCCTTTTGTCGAATTTCGAACTTTGCAATCACTTTTCATTTTGTCTATATTTATTCAGCAGGTCTGAAAATTGAACTCGAGGATGTCAACCAGATGTAGAAGTAGGACTAAGCCCAACCCCAGTCTCTACATACCGAGGGTACTAATATCATTTGGAAGTTGTCATTTTTCCCCACACTGCATTTCACAAACTGTCAGCAAATTGTCACCGCGTTTACATTCAACCCAACGCGCATGCTTTTACTAAGAAACAAGTAAGTGATGCGACAAAACTTCGCTTCTAACAAAAGAAAAAAATTATGATATGCTTGTCATTCTGTTCAATGCTCAAACCTAGAAAATATTTCGAGGTGGAGTTATGAACATGCTCAATATGAGCTCCGCCCCTTACGAGTTGTATTGCAATCTTAAAACGCACTAGAATGCGAGTAGCGTGTGCTTATGACGCTAAATATTATGCACCTTCGTCGTGAGACCGACCTTGCGTATCGTTATTATAAGGGACACGTTTAGAAAGTGTTGACCTACACTCTTCGTTAGCACCCTGCTCCACGCTTGTTTAATGCTGCTAAAACACTGCACAAATGCTAACTACAATGTTGGAATTCTGAAGGGATGAAAACTTCTTATTCAGTGCGTCTCAGTAATAGTGTCAAGAGATGCTAAAACAATGCTAGCGGCATAAATGATAGGAAAGTTGAAGAATGGTCGAGGTGATAAGAGCAAGAAAAGATCTTGAACGCACAGTAGGAATAAGGAGAAGGTAAGAGAGGTAAATATTTCTTTGTGTTACATATTTCTCTGGGCCGAATACCCCAGCATCACCACGTAATAAAATCGTCGATGAAAGAGAGCAGCTGAGTTTCTTGCGTTTTCAAATCAACCACCCTGCCGTCTGTAGAAACACTCACCTGGAGGTCGTGAGTGTCCACACATGCTGTGTAATTGGACCAGACGAGACCGGTGACAGGGTGACGGAACCAGGTGCCGTTAGATGTACACAATTTGTGCGCTTGCCCTTTCCGGGAAAAAAAGGAGGAATAACGCATACAAGTTACACCAGTGCATGGTTTTTGCCTTTACCCAACCGCGGCCGATGTACGCACAGGATTGAACCCATTTATTCGCGTCAAGGAGCCCTAAGCCGTAATCACTAAGCCATCATGAACATACGACACGGCAGCCGTACGCCGACGTAAAAATGCGGTTTATAGCGTCTTGACGATTTTCTTTTTTATGTTGGTTTAACGTCCCAAAGCGACTCAGGCTATGAGGGAGGACGGAGATAACTGCTCCGGAAATTTCGACCACCTGGGGTTCTTTAACGTGCACTCACATCGCACAGTGCACGGGCCTCCAGAATTTCGGCTGCATCGTGATTCAGCCGCCGCGGCCGGGATCGAACCCGCGTCTTTCATGACAACTGTCGAGCACCATGCATAACCACTGAGCCACCACGGCGGGATTCGTGACGATATTCGTACTCGCAAACTTTACACAAAGCGAAAGCGTGCTGCCTGATGATTTTGGCTTGGTGCCTGGTGGTGGTTAGCGTCGTTTGTTAACTTTAGCGGCCAGCTTGCGCATTGCGACCGCGGAAGGAGTGTCCAGCACAATTTCAATTTTTTTTTCTAACTAGAAGCTTCATATGATATACTAGACTAAATTTCATCACCTACATTTCTTTTCAGAGAAGAATAAGAGATTAGTTGGAGGCTTTAAATTGAAGCGCGTTCAGATTTTGGGCGTCTTTGGTTTCTTAAGAGTTGAATAAGAGATACGTAAAGTTTTGTTAATACAAAAAATTGGAAACAGGCTAAAGCTTCCTTAAAAAACAACTTAGATATTCTCCTTAAAGCACGTGTTAGCACATTTGTTCCTTCGTCAGTAGCCAATCATGATATCATCAATGACGCAGCACAGCGCGGGGGGGGGGGGGGGGGGGGGGCACTCACTGGATGAGAGGAATCCGGCCACAAACTGCGGACAGGGAGCGTGCACCGTCAGTCCAGGAGGCGTATCGTCCCAGCAGTTCCAGCCGTCCCACGTGCGCGGACACAACGAGTGGTTGTCACCTGCCAGAACGCGAGGTGAAGAAGACTGCACGCTCACCACCGAGCGCGCGGCCGGTGCGCTGTGCGAAGCGCTCGCGTTCTTACTTGTTTCCGCCAGTGGCTTCAGCAGCACGTGTTCGAGGCAGTGCTTGAAGTGGCCGATTTTCTCCTGCCACATCCAGTTCTCTCCTCGCGCCGAGCTCTGCTCCCAGGGTACGTACTCGCCGATGTCCTGAGCAATGCCGTGGAGCAACTTGAGCTCGGGCTCCTGGAATGACCAACGCCGTTGTTGTGTGGTGGTGGCCAGTTACGAAAAATATATGCTAAAAGAACGCGGTTTGTGCCGCGGCCCGCAACCGTACAAAAGAAACGCAATGATGCGAGAGTATAATAATCATGGTCATGAAGGGTGAAAAACAAATTACGGTACGGGGGAGGCCGTTGTGAGAATTCTTCACACTAGGCGATAGGGGTTAGAGACGTGCGTAGAGATGGGTTTTCGACGCTTTCGTTTACACTAAGGCTGTAGAGAGGAGTGTTTCGCGTAAGATGGTACACTCGTTTATTGGAAGTATTTCGAAGCAACAGGTAGGACGCGCCCAGCGTCTACGCATTGTTCTTTGCACTCGGAAAATGGATGCAAAGTATGATGTGTCTGAGTCCTGTAAGCTTTTCGCATGCCACAAAAACTGAAAAAAAAGTAGTGGAAGTTAGCGAAAACTAAGAAATAACGCTAGGGGCGACACTTTAGATTTCGCTTCAAGCTTTTGGGGAGGTCAACCCTGGTACTCGAACCACAACGAGCGGAGAGCGAAAAGAAAAGCTAGTCGACACACACTGCCCAAAAATGTGGAATGGAAAGTCCGACAGGAGGCGGGGTTTGAGAGGGCAGGTGTTTGCCTTCCTGTCCTGCCCGCAAAAATACATTGGGAAGCTACCATTGTTTAGTTAGCCACCCGTGCCCTGTCTACGGCACACACGCGGAGGAACGACGCCGTCAAAAAAAATTCTCCGCCAACACTGCCTCAGTGTTCGACTTGAGCGCGTTAGCTACGGGTGCCTCAAGTGTTTACATCGGTGTGCTTGCCAAACATAGAGAATACCAAATTAAAACATCCACGTATGTTTGATTTTCGAAAACATAACTTCTAATACAAAAGCAGCGGAATCTACCTCATGAATTTTGCACTATAATTACTATATTAACGTACCAAAGCGACTGATGCTATGAGGGACGCCGGAGTGAAGGGCTCCGGAAATTTTGTATTACAGCCACCTTCATTATATCCTGCATGCTTCCTCGTTATATTAGTTAATAATTTTTTTAAACGCGTGCATGACAGCACCACGAATCGGCTTACAGCATCCGGAATCCCCTGCAATAATGGCTCGGCCGTAATGACCGTCTGAACGTCCTCGAAATGCCCGGTTTGGGGGAGGAAAGGTCTTCGTTGTGAATATCACACATAGTTTGGGCTTCGTATCAATTAGTAATTTTGGCCCTCTTTAAAATGCCAAGTCATTTGACACCACTTTGAACATTCTGCGTCAAATGAGTGGCCCCCAAATTTTATGCAAATGGTGCTCCCAAGGGGGGGGGGGGGGGGATTCTCTTTTCTATTGCCGCTTTACTGCCACATATAAACAGATCGAAAGTATAGGTACCGACAGAGGCACCTAATCTTAGCTCTTAAATATTAGCTATTCTAAGAGGCATCATATCTAAAAAACAGGATCAGGAGCTTCTAGCAGCTTCTTACGTGATACGGTGAACTTGTGCAGGCGCTGTAGTTTCCCGTCTCACCCTGCCAGGAGCGGTTCATGAGGCAGCGGTACTTCGCTGTACCTGCAACATTTAAGAAAAGAAACAATGCCGTTCACAGATCCTCAAGACTAAAACATGTCTTTACTGAAGAAACAAACACTAATGCCGGTTATGTGTGATGCATGTTGCGACTCTTTCCTGCTAAAGCTGAAATGTTCTGTACCACCGTTGCTGGCTATCTGGAAAAAGAATTCACCACACGCCATGCGCGGAGAAAGACAAGTGATGGTGCGCGTTTATGTCTCACTAACCTCACTGGCTTCCTCTTTTCCTCAGCCTTTTAGAATCTCAACAAAGTGGCTTACAATATTGCGACCCTAAGTTATCATGAAACTTCTTCTATTTTTAAACAAGCGCTTATTGTTAGGGCGGTTTTTTCCTTAGTGTCAAAACGTAAACGCGAAGCCAAATGGCAGCACCATGTAAGTGTTTGTTTCTTCACAAAGCGACGGCAGCAAGAAGCAAACAGTGAAGTGAAGGCGTTAAAAGGATCGGCCGCAAAACGCAAAACCAGAAAATGCACTTATAGCGCAGTCTTGGTGCGCGTAATTTAATATATGAGTAGCACTGTCTCATCAGCTTCATCGAAACAATGAAGCCAGAAACTCAGCTGCCTCCAGCCTCGAGAACAGGGAGTGGTCGGCCGTGCTCTGCACAATCTCTAACACCGCCATGTTAAGTGTCCGCAGGCTGTGCTATGCAAACACGTTCCAGGCGAAGCAATAATGTGATTTACTTAACGAGGGTAATTGCTGGTGAACGTTCCTAACCAGGTAAGTGTCGGCATGCCCCCAGATGGCCAGACTTAGAACATTTGCTACTATAGTATCCGAGGAAAAGCTTTTCGTATGAACACATCAAGCAGAAATAAAGCAAAACAAACAAGAAACCAGTAGATGAGGGAGTTGTAAGTTTGATTTCGCCATTAATGCTTCGGCTGCGAGTTTATTCTTTCTCGGACGTCTGCTTTTATAAGCGTATTCTCCCTCCAACCTCGCTTCACGCCCCTTTATCGCGCCGATCTACTTAATTGGCTCGGGAGCCGCCAACTTACGTCTGGTCTTTATCGAGAAGAGAACCGCAAATAGCTGGTAACTTACCTATAAGACACCCTAAATTACGTCCCTCCTTCCCCATGTAATTAAGCTGTGCTGTAAATCTGCACCTGGTTTAAAACAAGAGCCTGTTTTTCCTTACAATTGCGGGAAATTCATGAGTGGAGTGCACTATGATGAATATGGTTGTAATTATTTGTTGTCTGTATAAGGGCTTAACATGCCATAGGTAATTGCTGGACTTTATTTTAGACCTTTCATGATTTCATCGGATAAATACTGGCAACATTGTTAGCCCGTTATGTCCTGTGTTGGAGCTTAATGACCCATTGGAATATTCACTGCAACCTCCCCATTGTTCCCGCATAAAACGTAGATGAATCGTCTCTAGGCGCTGCACAGAATGGCGGCGTCACATAGCCGTCATTGCCTGTTCCTCTACCCAAAACAGTGTAGCCTACGCAAAAATGGTTAAAAAAAACTCATACTTCAATTGAATCAAAGACACATGTTTCTATGAACTCAAATTTTATAAAGTGGGCTCAAATAAAACTGATAACGAGGGAAAAATATAGGTATGAAATTTCCAGTTTTCTTCGAAAATTTAGAAAAAAAACTCTCCTGAAGGCCGTATAGGTCTGCATTCAACAAGCTCAGACAGCTAGTTGAGGATATTTTAACCGATCGCCGGATTCGTTCTGATGAACTGCACACTCTGGAGTGAAGGTGAAAGAGTGGAAACGTCATCTACCACAAAAGTGAAGAATCCGACAGAATTGTTTGTTCACCGTGAGTATTGCAAGCAATCATAGCCAGATGATAGGGTGTACAAAGTACGTTTTGCTTCTTACGCGTCTTGCATCTGTTCCCGTGCAGTCTTTTCGTTTTATCTGAATCGTTTCAAAACAGTGGACACCTGCCGTACACCGCATCATATACGAGCAATTTTCAGAAAGCTGATTTTATTTGACTATAACTTTGGAACGCGGCATTTTTCTAGCTATATTTTGAAACCACATACCACTTCTGCATCTATGTGGCACACATGCGATGGATGAAACAATGCTTTTAAACTGGAAGCAGCTCTCTACTAACAATCGCTCTCTCGGTGCAAACTTTATATCGATTGCACCACTGAGAATAGCACCGTTTCTGCTAGCGCTAGTGCGGCGGAGAACAGCCAATAAGCGTTGGATGTGCAAACAATATGTAACATCTCCTTGCACTGACCGGTGGAATTCACTTCTCCGGGAAGCAGGTCCGGGCATGGGGCTCGAGCAGTGGCTCCCAGTGGGGTCGGCGGCCAGCACTGCCAGCCGTCAAACCTCCAGTCACAGGAAGCTGCCGCAGAAAAAGAAATAGCCCACGCAGGTATTGTAATATTTGGTCTCCCTCTTATGCGAAGGAGCGAAGGAGGCTTGATATGTCTGCTCAAAGTGCATAAGTTATAGCGCAGATATGCGCAGTTGAGACTTTCAAATCTTGGAACTTCAGATAAGGCGAGAGTTGATACTATCTACTGTTGGCTTCCCGGAGTCACATTAATGAGTGCTCTAAGCCTAGTGTCGTTGCTGGTGAGTCCTTTAACGCCTCTCAGGCCCGTCATGTTCATAGAAGAGACGCGCAACCTGCATGCTAGTATTTGCCTTAAGCGTTCAGCGTAGATCAAGTACTTTTCTTAGGATGGAGACTGCACGTACGCGGCTCGTACGTGAAGTGGGCATAAGCACATTGTACATGAATGTCAAGTTATTAGTATGAATTTGTCCCGTGGAAAGGCTTTTGTTCTAGGGGAAGGGTCGAAGAGCTATGGTTCTTATTTTTCTTGGTGTTTTAGAAAACGCCGTGTGGTTTTCGCACTAGCATAGAAGCCGACCTGTTACCGCTTTCTGCAATTTAAGCAAAGTTGTCCCCGGTGAAATACGGAGCTGAAACACCTGTGTATACTTGCTGTTTCTATGCGAAAGCGTAAAAAACAGCATGAGGAGAGCTTCTCACGCTCATATTGCACGAGTATTTCATCACTCCCATTCTTGCCTGTTCATGTTGTTTTTGTGCAATGCATGACGTCATGTATACACTTTATTCCTGTCGCTTGTTTTAACAAGCGAACATCAACCTCCGTGTGCAAACAGTTTTGCTTGGGCAACTCTTGATAAAGTAAACATTATTGTTACTTAATCTCTGCAATTAAGACAAGCAAGCACAAAAGTCTCGAAAAAATTTAAGAAAGGACAAAATCGGGGCCCTTATTTTAGAAGATCTGCATGCAATTTTATTATAACCGCTCTTTTTATTCAAAACTTCACTTTATGTTACAAGAAAACGCAGCGTCTATCACCTGAAGAGCGAATACACTCGGGTAAGCATGAAACCTAGTTCATCAGATCACCAGCTTTCTTGTCATCGACATCAACGCAGGGCAGATTATTTCTCACCGGTGTCGTTGTCGCCGGCGTCAAAGAGTGCGCGCTGCTGGCACTCACGCAGGGCCTTCAGCTGGGCGAACACACGCTCGGTGCGGGTGCCCTGCGCGCTGGTGCTACACCAGGGCAGCAGGCAGGCTGACAGGAGCTGCAGCGAAGACGCGAGCAAAAAAAAAAAAAAACAAACTCCGATCTCTTCAGATCGTCTCATACACGCAAGTTGCACCACGCTTGTCTTTCTGACGGAGTTTAGTCGTGAATGTAACGGAAATATCGATTGCAACAAGCCTGCCTATTGCTTCTCCTTTTTTAGTTGTTTGCTTTCTTTAGTTTTGTTTTCTGTCAAACTCGTGCAGCGCAGACACTTACCAACCGCGTTGAATATAGACTGTGTATATAGCTCCTTTCTCTATGTAAACGCATGTTGTAAATGCCGCGTGAAAAACAAAATCCGTTATAGCTGAGCGCTGTACAGCGCCAGTCACCGATGCTTCCTGCTATGCTGCTGCATCGAAAAAAAATCCAGCTAGGACTGAGAAACCTTTACTTCTTTTGCACATTGAGCTCTAAACATTCAGCGGTGGAGGCCGCCACGTTATTGTTTAGAACTTTTTCATAATGAGAGCTAAAAACAGTTTAAAAATACTTCTTATTGCAATGCCGCGAATCACGCGACCCAGCCTATTCCACGATTTTGCACTAAATCAGGAGGGAACTTTGTTGACCTAAAGTGCGGTGAGGCGAGAATCTTTTGCGAGGTGTTGCTGCTTGTGTCACTGATTTGTAGTTAAGATGCGAAGTACACAATTATTTGTGAATCTTAAATGCTGGAGACACTCGAGGGCGTTTGGGAGGCATTCGTCTGATTCGACGCCTTTCCGCAAACACTCTCCAGCGTCCTAGACAAGCAGAATTGCATATGCGTTGGCAGGAAGTAGCGTAGTCGTTAGCACGCTTGGCTGCGAAACGGAAGGATGGTGGTTCATCTCCAATCGTGCACGAAGGTTTTCTTCTTATCGAGTTGACGAGCGTAACGGACGGACGGACGCGAGCGTGAGCCATTACAGGCTTTCGCCTTAATAAGAACGCGGCACCTGTGAAGGATGGGGCATGTGCACACAATTTGCGTGAGAGAGCAGCATTTTTAATGACAAGAGTTTTCTTGTTCCTTTAGTGCTTTGTTTGCTTATATTTTGCCAGAGTGAAGCAAGCGCTCTACCAATATCTGAAATGCGTTCTACTGGCCGCCCAAGTCGGTCATCCTGTATGGAGTGCTGTACAGTCGCTCTTGTTACGGACTGATTTAGCGCGTTTTCGTGTGCTCGCTGAACCATTAAAAATAAATCTGGTGACGTTAGCTATGACCTTTTTTTTCTTTTTTATGCGAAGCACTCGAGAAGATAACGAAAGGTACGAGCGAGAAAATGTGCGAACGCAATGCGAAGTGCACAGAAGTACGAATATTTACGTTCATTATAGCAACAGCACCGCTCTGCGTAAGATTAGCAGTGTGCTTCAAATTTACAATAAAGATAAGGAGGAGCAATTAGATTTCAAGAACATGAAGCTAAAGACATCGAATGAGAAGAGTGCGGCCATCCCTAATTTTTAATTCCTTCGTATCTCTATTGTACGGCTGCTTACGCAGGCGTAAATGGGATAGACGGGTGAAAGAGAGGAATTCCCTGAGAGGTGCGCTTATTTGTATGCCCATGTTTGGGCGTAAATAGCACTTGCGCTGAACTTCTGGTTCCATTCTCTTAAGCACGGCGCGCGTCCAGCAAAATAACAAAATAAAACAGGTAACTAGCGGCTGCTGTTAAGCTGCCACCGTCTAAAGAAATGTAGGTACCAAATAAATCTTCAAAGCGCATAGCGGCAGAACCACCCCTTGCCACCTTCATTTTCCTTCCACTCTTGGGTAAGGCATGCTTTAAAATACTTCACCGATCAAGCCAAAGGTGCCATATGGGCGCACGAATTTCCTTTTTCTTTCACGAAGTATTTTTTTATAGATGTGATGTTACTGAGTTTTTTGCACAGACTTTGTAAAAAGTAAAGAAACAAAGAGGTTAATTTTCTGAACTCGTGTAGTGGGGCTGTTGTAGCGTTCAAGGAAGTTATAGATTTCGCCGGGATGTGAGGACAAGGGTTTCTCTTTCACCATGGGAATATTTTTAACGTCTGCTGTGCACAACGAGACACGCTGAACGGTTCAGAAGTAAATACCTTGGGTAGCATACTTTCAACAAAGGCTGTACATGACGGCATTGAGGGCTGCTATCAGGTTATGTATCAGAATAGTGTCACTCTTATTCCACATCGTAGCGGCAGCTGAATGAGCAGTTTCCAATTTGTAGGTCGTCCACTCTTTTCGCATGGGTGTCTCTTTCATTCAGGACATGAAATCCTGTCTCCTTTGTTTAATCGCACTTAAACAATCCAAGAAATACAGTAGCTATAAGGATCTCGACAACCCACACTTAAAGAAATAGCTATTTCCGTTACAAAAGAGCTACGAAATTGAGGTTTTAGGCTTAGGCTTTGTCATCTTTAAGTTTTTGTAATTCAGGCCAGTGACTCCAAACAGCCCTTATACGATTGCATCAACACGTGCCTCTACATTAAAATAGCGCAGATAAATTGTATCTCGTTTACTCGGCGAGGTACGATCACCTTCTAGACATGTGAAGCACGTTTTTGCGCAATAACTGCAGCTGCCAAAACAAATCGCATGGCAATTTCTCAGCTGAATGGCGCTAGCTGATTGCTCAAGTTACGAGGCGCTGACATATTCATCATGTTCTGATGAAGAAGGTGACATAGCTCTTGACGAATTGCAGGAAAAACGTCAGATGGCATTACTAAAATCCCTTCGCGTGCGCCGTATTCAGTGCTTCTGGAAATCGGTTTGGCATATTCAGGAGCAACTTTTTGCGGCAATGTAATTGCGTTGACAATTGTGCTTTCTTTTTAAACTCTTCACGGAATCGTAATTGTCACTCAGCGAAGAGGTCTAGAAGTATTTTCCATAGACACGTTACGGACTAGAGAACTGTGCTCATTGCTTGGGTGGAAAGAAGAATGAATAAAATGGCTCAGTTTCGTGTTAAAATAAACAAAATTCAAAAGTGTTCTAAAATAAACAAGAAGCTAGAAACGCCTAGTTGAATGCGATGTATGCTCATGCGAAGCGATACTTATGAAGAAACTTCGCAGTATAATTGCTCTACCCTCAGTACGACATAACGTGCTTGAAGCCATTCCACACGGCATCTGCGTCGTACATGCTTTGAATTCTCGCAGACGGCAGGACAACACAGGAAACAGGAAAGACAGTGGTAGAAAACTGCCTTCCTGCGAAAATGGGCGCTATCGCGATTAACCAGCGTTCCAGATTTTTAGTACAATCGCACTACTAAGCGCATTTTCTTATTTTGAGCAAACGTACTGCGTGTAGCAGCGCTATCGTCATCATCGGCGCTGTGGCGCCTCAGCTCGTGATACGCTGGCCTACTACTTGAGACAGCCACACGAGGAAATAAACTAATAGACAGCTGGTACTGGCCTGTTCCCCTCGTCCGCGACGCGCCCCGTTGAGCTGGTAAAAGACCCAGCCTCCGACTCGTTACAGTACATATGTAGTACGTCCCTAAAGCCTGTTTTGTGGCGGGCCGACCACCTGCCTACAGGGTTGTGGGCAACCTGCCAGAAGTGCACACATGGCAGACGTCACCACACCTGGGTGAAAGCCTTCAAGGTAAATGCCTTCAGAGTAAGGGCCTTTAGATCAAACGTCTTTGTAGTATATTCGTTTAGGTCATCGGCCTTTAAGGTGAATGCCTTGATAGAAAATGCCTGCCGGGGTAAAGGCCTTTTGGTAAAAGGCCTTCAGGCTTAATGCCTTCATCTCAAATGTATTTAGGACAAATGCCCTTAGTACGTAAGTATCTTAAGTGTCTGTCGTAACTAGTTCTACTGCACGATATGACGCGCTTAGCAATGCAATATCGCCTGTTATTTTTTTTTATTGCCGCATTGTGCGCTACATTATCCGAGGTACCCAAAGCGGTTGGCGGCAACTCATCGCTGCACGATGATAAACTGAAAACGTTGCTCGAAGAGTACCTCGAGCGGTAGGATTTACTACTCACAATGAGAGCGTAAGGAAAGTCTTGCAGATTTAGCACAAAATGATTCCCATAAAGCACTTTATTTCTGCTCAATAGTTCCATTGCGCTTCTGCCCGAGAAGAATTTAAAACGTTGCTTGCAGCTCGGCTTGCCACGCAGGTGTCAAACCGCGTTGTGACTACAGAAACTGCCGTGCACCTACAGATTCTATCGTATTCCTTCGCCTGTTATCGCAAAATTGCCCTTCACTCAGTGTTATGTTCTTGTGTCAGCCAAGAGGCTCCAATTTAGAAAGGGAGATAAAGGCCTCCGTGAGCCTTCAGGTCAACCTCAACCAAAATTTTCTGTACCGCTCTGGTACGAATTGTAGTGGGAATGTAACTCGTTAAAAGCTGCTCTTTTCACACGTAGTCTCTTATAGCCAGAAAGACACGACAACGCGGAAAAAAATGGCGAAAGTGTTTCCTTGTCTGTTTTATCAGACAAAACAAGACAACGGCCTCTTGTCTCGTGTGTTTATTTTTCGACTGCCGTGCCCTTGCGGCTGTTGCACAGCATACGTCAGTGAACCCACTTACTGTGTTCCAGCACCTTGTTTATTTTTTTCAAAACCTGATCCTATGCTAAAATTTCTGCTACAATTTTTTAAGGCTAATACGAGGCTGCCATTTGCAAAATCATATTTTTAAAGTTTATAAAATACTACCGCTCCATCACATGCGATTATTAAGGCAGAGAAAGACGGACAAATATTTTTTTTCGTGCTATTCCATCATTCAATGTGCTTCAGCGCTGTTACAACACTGCAATAGAACCGCTCAAAAAGGGAAATGAAACTTAAAGGCAAAGGCATTACGCTTCAATGAATATGATTAGAGTCAGTTGTCCAATCGCCCCGGCTTCTTATGACTTTTTCTGACACCTACAGTTACGTGCGATTAGCGCATCGGTGGTAGCATGCAGATGAATAATTCCGGTTTCTTACCAGTGTGATGGACACCCGGCAGTCTCCACTCATGGTAATGGACAGGAGTTTACAATCTGCAAGCAAGAAGCACAGAAGTAAGAAGGTTGATGGTCATCATTCCCCTAAAAATCTAAATATGCCGCTTTTCCAAAACTCCTGGCATGCAGAACTCTTTGGGATCAACATTAACCATGAGCCCTCCACCATAACATGCCTCACAGACCTAAGTGTACATTTGTAACATTAAAATATATAAACTAATTAACCTGCAGCGACATAATTCTCGTGAATGCGTACAGCTACCGTACCGAGACTGAACCCTATATCATTAATATTATTTTTGAAGCAGTTGCAGGAAAATGTAAGGGGCGTTAATATTAAAAGTGAGTAAATGAACTGCCTTTAGAAATAGCCATTGGGGAGACGTCGTAGACGTCGAAGCGACATACTATCGCCTGTACAGCTCTTCCCGAAAAAAAAGAATTTCTTTCGTGAGTAAGTTCTACCGCTGGACTAAAAGAGCCCATCAAAATTTCAATATCCCGCCCCAAGCATGACCATTAGCACATCTCCCACTCAACTTATATATCTCTTTGCCACCAGAAGGGCCCGATCTCTAGTCTGTAGTGCAATTACGCGAGTGAAGTTATGAATTTCATGCTACCGTGCCACAGTGCCGTCTCCTTTTCTTTCTTTTTAATTTCGTATTCCCCTTGCCCCACAAGGTTTTCGATCATTTCACATCGCAGTCAATCCTCAATTCACGAAAACAATTTTTTGCCATTGCAATCTCACTGCCGAAACCATCAGAACTGGAGGCCACGTTCGGAAGGCTCTGCCGTTCGCTTCTAGTAATCTGCAGCTTTAATCTGCTTGTTTTTTATGAATTGAGATACGCTAGAGTCAAGTTCGAGTGAAATCCTTGCCGATATGAATCCTTCATACGGCGAAGCCTCCAACGAGGCGCGAAATGAAGACAGATGTGAAAAACCTGCAATTTGTACTCTCGGTATTAACTCCTGATGTGCAGGCAAAAAGAACACATTTGAAATCAGTTTTAGCTGCCGTCATTAGGCGCTAGTCCCGGTCTGAAGTTTTTACGCAGAAAGCGGGATGCCTTCGTTGAAGAGCATATTCACCGAAGGATATATTTCCCGAGAAGTAAGTCGTCCAGTATTCAATCTGCCTTGATATCATAGGAGGTAGTGGCTGGCATTATCTCGGCATGGTTCACTAAGTTTTCATTAAAAGTTTGAAGTTAACACTGCTTCTACATGGACTTAGAATATAAAACAAGAGCCGGATCCATATTTTTTTAATTATCGTTCGGACTCTCAACCTACGAATTAGAAGGAATAATGTTGCTGTCCATTCCAAAGGATGGTTTCTTTTCTGAGCGCCGCATGCATGTAACTCGGTAATTTTTGAGGTGATTTGAATTCGCTTTTGCTCCACTGCACATGATCGGGCTCAAGAGAAATTGTTAATGCTCTATGCGTCAATATTCTTCATGAAGAAGTACTATGCTGGAGGACGTAACCAAGAAAAGACCCGACGTGGCCCGCCTCCCCCCCCCCCCCCTCCCTGAAACCGCGCCCAACCCCGTCACCCCAGCAGTGTTCTCGTAAGGCATGGGCCCTGCTACCCCCCTCCCTCTCCCTTGGCTGCCCTTATACAATTGCCTCGAGCCCCTCCCGAAAAAAAATTTCTGGCTACGTGCCTGGTGGAGCTACCAAAACGAATAAAAAACAAAATTTCCACGCCCATGCCTGTGTGTCTATATTCGGTAGGGTATGTATAGATGTAATTAATATTGGTGCCTTGCTCCCAACGCCAACGGCACAAGAATCCTTTGAATGCGAATTTTCGTTGGTTTTTGCATCTTAAAGCGAAATACCTATATTATGCTGAGCCCGCATATTTTGCTGGTGAACAGTTGGAACCTGCTGCCTGTCCTCACTAGACAGCCTCTTGTGTCCAATTCAGAGAATTAAAATAGGCAGCCGATTAAGGATATTTGCAGTAAGAAACAGCTGACAGCAATACAAAATACATGCAGAATTTTTATTGGCGAATGCAAAGACCTAGCTGATACTCAAGGACAGTTCCGGATTTCTTCGTTTACTGAAACAAAACGATGTTCCTTTTTGACTTAAGATGTGGATATTTTAAATAATACGGTTCATCAGATTGCACCTAAACTGAGAAACAGCAAAATAATGAGTAAAGAGGGGATAATGGTAAGCTTTTTAGCGCCACACTTGTAGGACAAATCTTCAACCCACTAACAAGATAAAATTTCGCCCCACTGGTAGGATAAATCCTGGCTTTCAACTATGTTCCCTTTAGCCACTTTAAATGCCCTATGGGAATGGCATTGTCCAGGGACATCTGTTTCGACAGCTCCGCAAACATTGCAGCTTACTCGTTCTACTTTACGCGCAGATCGAAAAGAAGTGGTAACGTTTTTCCAGTTAGTCATAAATGTTAGCAATGAAACTAGTGGGAAAGACATATCTGCTATATCGTCCTGTATTTGCCCTATAACAAACAAACAATCCATAATTGTTCAAAAACTTGTAGTTTATACATCACTGGTAGGTCACGAGAAAAAGAATCGTTCGTGTGGTTACTTTCTCGATGGTGTAAATGTGGATGCCGCGTGTTTATAATCCTTTAAGCGAAGCTGCCAGCGTGCAAACCTGCCGAATGCGAAAAAAATGGCTGATGCGTGGAAGTGCTTCATGCTTATTTTGCCGTTGCACTCACAGAGAAAAATGCACTCCGGCAAGTTTCCATATACTTTCATTAACTCAGTTCCCTTAGCCAGGAACAATCTAGTGGAACAATCTAGTGAAATTACGAAAACTAATATGCGGTGGTCCCAACTGTATGCCTCAAACAATTTATTAGCTCTACTTGGAAGGCGTAGCCATGATTAAACAAATTTTCGTGGATTTTCACCTTTTTTTCTGGAACTAGCGTTCTGAAGCCTGGCCTTTTGGTAGAACATCCGCCTCGTATTCGGGGAGGTGCTGAGTTTGATCCCCAGTATCGCCGCGGACTCACCGGTTTTCTAATGGGTACAAGGTTTCCCCGGCCTGGTGCTCGGCTCTTCTGGGATGAGATGCTTGGGAAAAGGGTCTTGGACCAAACTGCTGCCTTGACGGATCAGAGACAAGTTCCGCCTTCAAACAACCCTAAATCCGCCTCGTGCGGATTTAGGGCTGCTTGAAGCCCATCTGCTTGAAGCCCATCTTGTGGCCCTTAATCAATTTGCCTGTATGGTCTACTCAACGTTTCTTCCAAGCCCACATGGACGAGATTTGAAAACGCAGGCTCCTTTGCCAATCCATACAACCCTTAGCAAGCCGAGCACCAGGCCGGGGCAAATCTTGTACCCATTTTGAGGAAACCGGTGGGTAACCGGCCGGTAGCGCAAGTCGAACCCACCACCTCCCGAAACCGAGGTGGGTGCTCTAGCACGAGGCCACGGCTAAGTTAACAATTCCACAAGAAAGTTAACCATTCCACAAAATGGATAACTTCCTCCTTTCCTCCATTGAAAGGCTAAAACTACGAAAGACCCTAAACATCAAATTTTTCAGTGCAATGAGTGGGCAAGTAGGTACTTTTGCATAAAGTTCAATGTGAAAGCCTAACATGGCAGAATAAGAACTTCATCTTTAAGAATTGGCAGTTGGCTGATGACTATTTTTCTTTCTGTATTCTTGGGACAAGTTTTACAATTATTGACTCCTGCAAGCATATTTACCGATCCACGATAACGGCTTGCAAAGAAGCCTTTTCTATTCCGGGACAATACTCATAATGCAGAGAATATCACTGTATTCTTGAACACAATGCATTCCTGATATATTTTTTTTGTATTTGCGCACACTTATCAAAAGTTGCTGCTTCACATTCCCACTGGCTACTTCTTTCAAGCAGGAGAGAAAACACAGAAACGTTGGCAACATAATAAGAACCACAATGTGCCAAAGACAGCAGATGAAAAAAAAAACTCTATACAGCAGCACGTGAAAAATAATAACAGGGAGTATGAAACAAAGAACACTAAGCAGTGTAGTGGGCAGCATCCAGTAAGAGAGAAAGCAAAATTAACAGAGACACCTAATTTAAATATGTGCAAGCGATGCGATATCATTAGTATTTCATGATGCATTTTCTGGACGTTAAATCTCTACTAGTCTGGTGACGCCACGTCTGGTCTAGTGACGCCACGTCTGGTCTGGTGGCGTCACTTCCCCCTAACTAATAGCCGAATTTCATGATCGACGACACAGTTCTTTCATGAAGAGGTTTTTAATATAATCGCATAATATATCAATTCTACTTAATCAGGAAATCTGCTAAAAAATATAGGTATAACCAAGGTGTGCATAATCAAAAGTGCCGAAACATGGCAGAAGCATAACCGGCAAATATGTCGTATGCAAAACAAGATGACCCTACTGGAAATGTTTATTTCGTATATTCGATCGTTGTATTCCAGTCAGTCTTACTCTCTCCTCTCCCGACTTAGTTTTTGCAGTTTTGAAGAGTGTTCTCCAGACGCAGTCTTCTAACGCTGTAGTTTTCCCACTGGGTCACCTCTTGGAGTGCCGGCGCATGTATTGGATGTGATCGCTTCCTTTCACTCCACGCAACAGGGTATGTCATGAATCAACTGGATATACGAAACTGCGCAGCAACCCCAGAGTGCGTTACATAACGTGGGCCCCACAGATACCACGGCAGCGCAGCGATGACCAATGCGCAACTCGAACCTGGCCATTATCTAGACAAGCAACCTTATCGCTTCGGCGTGTGCAACGTGCGTTTACACAACGAGGTGAAAAGAGGACAAAGCAAGGTTCGCTATAGAGAAAGAATCAAAAGAGCCAGTCATCTTGCTGTTTGAACAAAAAAGGGGGGAAGAACCGAGTTAAATGTGCATTGTGAACAAAAGCAGAACATGAGCCTCTGATGAGAACCTGCTTTTGGAGGAGTTACCTAATTCCTCACCGCTGTTATCTGGTGTGCTATACCGAAGTAACCGGAGCCGATTCCGTTAGATTGCTGCATTGCATGGTGCTGCAGGCTAGTAAACGCTACGAGTGTGATTTCTTCCAGACTCTAATGGTCCAGAAGCTCTGGCGATGAGCACTGGATAGCGTATTGAGCAAAAATGAAACGACTTTTTTGCTATGTTATGCACAACTTTCTTGTAATCAGTCTGTAACTATTCTTGGTTATACGGATAGTTTTACCATTCAACTGCTACCACTAACGGTACGATCACAGGCCTCTCAGTTTTCCAGACACGTTATTTTAAACTAATTATCAGCACGCGCCTCCTGTACCTTTCAACCAAACATGTACGTCTTCAAATAATGGGCGTGGTGTCTAAGAGCGGTATATCCTCGCCAGCACTTAAGCACACGAGCGCAGCCTATTCGGCACAGCAGAGAGAGTAAGAGGTCAAGTGTGTTGCCACCTCGTTCGTCTTCACGCGTGAAAACGGTTCTCTCACGTGCCTTTCTCTGACCGAAACCACCGAGCGAAAAGAACAAAGACAACAAGGTCAGATAACAGTCCTTATTCAACGCCTTTCTGTAGGCCGCATTGTTCCTTGAGTGTCTTTTCTGGAGCAACACCGTCCATGTCAAAATGGCTTCCTGTGCAAGCTTCGATACCGTCGCTGCTCATCTAACTGCAAATGCCACGCATGTACGGTCTTTGTCAAAAGTAAGCGGGAAACGGTGGTTTGGTTCTTGGCCGCATAGCGAAACACATATGGCGGCCCTTAAGCTCTGAATCCGTGTACAGTAAGGTGAACCCTTGTCCTCACGTTTCGACACCTTTCAGTCCTTAGGGGTGCAGTAAAGGCTCCATTACAAGGTTAAGAAGCAAAAACCTATTTCTCGTTTACTTTTGCAAAGAGGGTTACATTGTGATGAGCAAGAAAAAGACATTTCACCAACCGACATATCTTTTTTGCTTGTCGCGTGCCAGTTGTGTTGGACTGGACAGAGCGGAATGAAGACGAATGAAGTAAGATGCTGTAGAGTTTGATACCGAATATGAATAGTCGACATGCGCTTCTGGATTTTTGGAGTAGTGGCACTTGGCGCGGCTGCTGGAAAGAACCGGGCACTTTCGCACCCTTATGTAGGTTTTGAGCAACGTAGAGGGCGTTATGTTTGATCGAAATTGTGCCTGCTCCAACGAGATCCCTGCGCAAGATGCAGGTTTTCATTTTAATTGTGTGTAATTGGGCATATTATTAGGGGTGTTTTAGGTCAAAATCATGGCAGAGAGACGTCCAAAAATGAAATCGTGGTCGCCAGGATAATTCTCGGGAAGGCCAGAAGAACACAAGCGGAGAACCGCATGGTCCTTCCATTGTTGCCTAAAAAGAGCATGCGACAGAGAAGTTATAATTTTGAGACTTATAATGTATTACAGGAGTATGCAGGGGAAGTGGGCCTATTATTTAAGAGAATAGTATACACACGTAAAGGAGAGCATGGTGGCAACTGTGCTACACTGTATTCCCGCTGCAAATTTAGTCCGCTGAAAGTACAGTCGAATTGCAGTGGATGTACAGTGGCGCAGCACATTATTATAGGGGATACGCCACTAGTCTACTAGAATTCATGATGCACTTCTTTGCAGCTTGAATAACCTAAAATATAACTCACATAAAGACGACTAAAAGAAATATTTTCATCTTCCTACGTATTCTCACCACATTTTATAATAAATATAACGGCTTTCTTAGCATGCCAAAATCCATAGTGACTACGGCACATATCTTACTCAAGGAATCTGGCACTCGGTGAATGCAAAGCCTGATTTATCGCTGTATATTCTGCCGCGGGAAAGTGAGCCGTGATTTACACGCTGCAGGGAACTTAAAGAGAACGTCTTGCAGCAAAATTTCGAGGGCTTGTCGTGTTTGCTGTCCTACCGGTGAAGTAAAGCTGGCGGCAAATCTTGCACTGCTCTAGTTTATTTCATTTAAAAAGGTTCCTAAAATATATTTCAGAGAGCGCGCTGCAACGCAACCTCTTTTTATGGCTATCGAACGCCTGAAATACAAGGAAGGGGCTCAAGGTATGCCGGACGATAAACGTTACCTGTCAGTAGGAACGACGTGTCGAGTTTCGTTTTCGCTTCTGGCTAATACGTGACCAGCCCGTTCCATTATCTTCCAGGAAGACGGGTCCTTTCGAGATACCCCCGCCTCATAACACTTTGGCGCCAAGCCGGCTGACCTTTTACTTAAATATACGGGCTGCTCGCTTCCGATCGGCGTATGTGAGTCCACATAGGCATTAAAGAGGGCTGTCTCAAACGGGCTGACTGCCAACCTATCTGCGCGAATGTGCTGCCTATAAATTTGGATGCCGACTGAGGGGCAATCCCGGCGTGCTTCGGTGTTGAATGTGAAATGAGGATATTACGACGATTTCATTACCGGCATGTTATATTCTGCAAAGGCGAGGACATTCATGTTAAGGAAAGTCTACTCAGCGAGATAACCTATAGTGCACCCTTGTGGAATGAGAAAATTAGACCGCTTGGACTACCAATCAAGTTTCTATTTCAACCCTCTTGTGCTAACTGCGAGTGCTTTGCATGAGATGTAATTGGATAACTTCTGAAAGGATCGTATTTTAGCTTTTGCCACCAATTTCGCGAAATTAAAAGTAAATAATAAATTTCGTACTAACGCGCAGTTAGCAAAACATTAAATATATTTACTATTTTCTCTTCTATGCCGCTCAGTTTTCTGCTGAAGGTGGCAACATCGCGTAGACCTCGGCTTCACGCATACCTCACCAGAGAAGTGGCTGTCATCATTTATATGTCATCAAGTGGTAAGGCGTTTTTCGATTTTCAAATGCATCATTACTTTTGGACAGTAAAGAGCTCATGCCGTGAACTTCCTTGTTTATTCTACGATAGTTACAATAAGTTTGTTTTCCTGGGATTACGCTCTCACTGATTTATGTATTCTAATGTTATTTTATATCATACAAATGGGTTTATTTTTGCTTAATTTCTTGCAAGAACATTTTGTTTTCCTGCCCATGTGACCACCGCCTAGCTGGGTCAGCACCAATCAAGCATGCACGCCGTTTTGTGCAAGTTTTTTTTAATATTTACTCAACGAATCAACCATTTAATCAAGTATTACTTAATATATGCTGTTCTTGGAGCGCTCTGACATGCAGCAAGTCGCAAAAAAGCAGGTCGGTTGCTCACTCAGCGAGCAATTTTAGGCTGTTGTGAAAGCTTGAGCGATATGCATACGTGTGTAGTGTATGAGGGATCTGATATGCTTGCGCGGTCTCCTTAAGCATCTAGATTCAAAATTGAGCGCCTAATTAGATGAAAGAAAGGTGCGTGGTAAGTTCGACTGTAGTTTCACTGGCCTGATTTTTGGAAACTTCATCCTCAATTTTACTCTCTGATAAGAAAATCTTGCAAAATTTTCTTCTAAAAGGAACTGAGAAAGTTTTAGACCTTCGAATAGAGTTTCACTCAATTTGTGCCAGTGAAGTAAAATAATTGTACAGATCCTAAACACGCATCAAATAAGGCTGTAAATACCAGCACCAGATTAACCTGTCGCGCACATTGAAATCAAAACACGAGCCAGTTCTCCTGCAACAGTAAACTGGGTTACATTACCATGCAGCCAAACTGAACAACACTGTGCTCGCATGACAGTGCTTGACTGTTCAAGTTCTGTGCACTTTTCACGTAGAGTCGTGCACTCTTAGTGCGAACACGCTAGTGCATGGCCGCGCTCTACGAAAAGCTAACGACATCCGACACGGCCGCTTATCGTAGCAAGGAGGAGGAGGAGGAGGAGGAGGAAAGACAGGGAGGATAACCAGAAAAATAGCCGGTTTGCTACCCTGCACAGGGGGAAAGGGGTGAAGGGAGAAAAACGTGAAGGAGAAAAGACAGTTGCAGGAAATTAGTCACTATGCAAAGTCGCAGCGTTCAGTATAGTCACAGCCTATCGTGCAGGCCAGAAGTACTCAAAAGCAGAGCAGTGCCTTGGAGGCCTTCACCGCCGACGACCGCCGCGGCCAGTGGCCGAGAATCTTCGTTTCCGTCAGTGGGCGCAGGTCGAGATGCTCCAGTGCACGGCAGAGAGACTGTCTTTCGGCGCTGCAGAAAGTGGCGCAGCTAGAGATGACCCTGGAGGCAGTGCTCAGCGTCACCTGCCACTTCGCTTCCATGCGCGCCGCGTCGGACGCAGTGGCCCTCCGAAGAGCGGGGCCTTGCACTCGCGTGTTCGCACTAAGGGTGGGCGACCCTGTGCATCTTTGTTCGGGTGTGGGATTACGAGCTCGTATGGAGGGCGCTTCACGTAACTCGAACCAAGGCTTAAACGAAGTGGTGCGCTGCATAGTGGTAAAACCGAAGCCATAATTTTGCTTTTATCTGGTGCAACTAAGGGTATTTTTTTTACTTCCGCTAAGCTATTCAAAAAGGCAACATTGCGCACTCAAATTTTGCAATCTTTATTTTACGCAGAAGAGAGTATCATTCTGATGCATACGGTGCTCGGAAAGAGCGGATTCTGTTTCAGCGTACCTCCTCCGCATATGAAGAAAGCCCGTGCAATATTTAAAAGAATACAAAACAGCGTCACTGCGCTCTTGCGCTTGCCTGTTGTGGCGCTCGCAAAGAGGCCTTGAAGAATAGAAGCGCGCGCGCTGACCGTGGCAAATTGAGTGTGCCTCCGCTCAATTCATCGAGCTGCATGAAGATAGAAAAAAATATTCTGGAGTATCTCTTCAACAACGAGCCTTCATTGCTTTCCCTTCCTTTTTTATTTTGGCAATGCGATGAGTGAACTAAAGCTTCATCGCAGTTGCTTTTCGGAGGCCTTCAAATCGCTTATTGGAGACGGGGACGCGCGCTTTTCATGTTACGGAAGAGGGTGCTCAAGCACTTTCACTCCAGCGTTGACAGCGGCGTCAGACGCGCTGAGCGGGCGCCATTCATTCGTTGAACACACAGTTGAGAGCGCTAGAGTAATTCAACGGAAGAGCGCAGCCATGTATTTTCTTTTATATTTCACGCGTTTTATTTTATCTCCGAAAAAGAAGCACGTAGCAGATGATCATAATAATCAGATGCGGCTGCCTTATCGCCGCAAATTTCCCTACTCTCATCTTCCTACTTGACTCTCTGTCGACCCTGTTACGCTCTTTCTGCTCTAGGAAGCCGGCCTTTTACTATAAGGGACCATCGCTTATCTTGCCTTCGGATCACATGCCCTGCACATGCCGATTTCTTCTTCTCGATTTCAACTACAACAGAATTAACTCGCGTCTGTTTTCTGATTCATTCTGTTCTCCTCCTGTCCCTAAACGCAACACTTACAATTGCCCTTTCCTAGCCTGCTGCGCGGTAATCAACTGAATTTCGAGGCTTTTCATTAGCGTCCAAGTTTCTGCCTCGTGGATGAGTACTGGTAACATACAACTCTTGTATACGTTCGGTTTAACATATACTCGTAAGCTTCTATTCATGATCTCAGAGAGCCTGCCGAATTCACTCCCCTCCCGTTTCATGCAGCTATAATATCACTTTCCTGGTCCTCTTGAGCGGTTAATACCTGCCTCAAATAGATCTCTTCTCTGAGAAGTTATAAAGATTCGCTTCTTATACTTAACTCTTGCTATTATTGATTTTATATTAATTTTTTTATTATTTTTATTTTTATATATTTAGAGATTATTTTTGTATATTATATTTTTTAAGGTAAGCTTTAGACCCTCACTGCTACTTAACCTGTCTAGGTCATCCATAATGTTTTGCAATTTGTTCCCTTAGTTAGCAAGGCAATGTCATCGGCAAATCGAAAAATTCCCCCCCCCCCCCCCGCCCCCAATGTATTCTCTATTAACTTTCATCTCCAACTCTACCTAACCCTAGTCCAGTTCACTGAATACCTCTTGTAAGCAAGGCGTGTATAGTGGTGGAAACATTGCGTCCGCCTGCCTTACGACTTCCCTGAGTGGGATTCTGAGATTTTCTCTGTGCTTACCTGTGGGAAGTGTGCAGTCGCTAGACATTATTTTTAATATCTCTACATATGCCACTCCTGAGCCGCATTCAATTCATGCTGAGTCAGTTGCTGTCTACTAATCTCTGTAGCATATATAGAGGATCATTTTTTAAACTTTACAGATTTTTATCTCAGAAACCGTGAGAGATACGTTAGTGCGGTCTGTGCTCATGGATTGTACAGCAAAGCGGACATTACGTGCGTGACATAACTCAACTTAAGTTCATTATTAACCGAAATGAACTATTATATTTTTCCAATTTTTAGATTTTGGGAGTAAATAATATATATAGATATTGAAGGCCGAAAGCATACCAGAAGAAGATCCCAGTTTTTAATAGCGATCGGAGGCAGCGTGAACAAACGAGAACGAACACGAGCTGCAAACAGGTTTGGCACCCAAAGGCAGTTCCGTCAAATTTTTGTGTTGGATCTGGAGTTTTCGCTTTTTTTTGCACCGCCATGTAAACAGACCTAGCTCAGACCAAGGCTCTAGTTCAGTTTTATATTTTCTGATTCTGCACTGTGGTGTTAAATATCGGTCGTTAATAATGTGCTTTCCAAACCTCGTTGAGTTGGCTTTCTAACATCGCGCCTTTATAAACAGGCGCTTTATAAACAGGCGCTTCTGGGCGTAGTAACGCCGCCAAAGTCATGTTCACTTTCAGATCACAAAATGAACAAAGTGCGTCTGTACCTGTTGCATAATAAACACGAAAAGCTCCATTTAGTAAGTGGACAATGCATGACAGCCAGTCTAACGGGCTTTCATGTCGCTGGGTACCCACCGGTGATACAATGGGTACAAGCTTTCCCCTGGCCTGGTGCTCGGCTAGTAAGCGGTGAAATGCTTGGAAAATGTGTCTTTGACCTCACCTTGAGTAATCGCAAAATAGCTTGTGCCATGGTGCTCTTTGGCCATACACGCCCTTTCGCCATAAAAATCCATAATCATCAATTTGTAAATATAACCTTGCGTCCTGAAATAAAAATAAAAGGTTTGTTACTAAATTATATTCATTTATTTGTCCTTTAGTTTCTCTCCATCACATCTATAATGTCTCTTAAGCTGTGCAATTTCCCTAAAAAGACCGTACCGATGCACATTTGTCTGTCTCCAAATTAAAATCTATAAAGCATAAAAATGCCACCTATTATACCGGTTGATCATATCCTACACAATTCTCTGTTACCTATCTGAGGATATCAATAAGATCTATCGTCGAGTAAGTTTTCCGAGTCAAGTTTGTTCTTTCGTTCATTGAAATCTAAGGCGGCTGTAATTCTGCTGACGATTAGCTTTATAAATTCCTTTTAAGCGACGGTAGTAAGATGATCGGTATGTTGTTTTTCATGTACTTGATGTTCCCTTGTTAGAGTTCATCCATGAATCTGGTACGTGAGAGGTCATGATGCATTGTGTCTACATATAGGCACGTTCTTGAATCTTAATTTTTCCGCCTACCTTCAACAGATCTGGTGGTCCCTGATCCTCTCCTGGGCATGCTTTCCTTCTTTTTATTACTTATAGAGCTTTCATCCTCCTTTGTTACCCGAAGGCTATCGAACTTTTTCATATCACTGCCGCTTTCATTAGCGTCCACATCATTTTTGATCTGGGTACAGCTCCTCAGCGACATTAACTATCTTAATCATATTGATATTGGTGTTGCTATTGTGAACAAAAAACTTAAATGCTGTTTTTAAACACGCTCTACAGCCTAACGAGACACGCTGAGGGCTAGAATTCCTATCGCAATTTTACAAAATTACTCTTAACCAAATAACTAATTATACAAAATTTTTAAAAATCTTCAAAGTTGTGCCTCAAGACAGGAAAATATTTTCCTTGGTTTCACCCATCCACGTTGCGCCACTTTTTTTTCATAACTTTGGCTCATGTTACATGAAACGCAATGTACATGTAGAGCGCCGCTATCTTCACTAAAAATAACTCTCATGCAGTGCACGCCAGTATAAAAAAAGCAGTCACACAGACCCACATTCCGAGATTATGAGCAGCACCGGCAAACTTTGCGGGACAGGGAGGAATAAACGTTTTGGTCCAACCTCCTCTGCTGTACACACTTCCGCGAGCACCACATGGCCTTGGACGTCGACACCTGAGCGATCGTTTGCTTGCAAACAGCGGGCGCTCCATAAAAACGAATTACGCAGGCACAAATCGTTGCTTTCCGTGATGGTTGCAGCAATCGCGTGAAAAAAAAAAATCAAAAACGTATTCCGGGTCAGCGCAGCGCGTGGCCGGGAAGGCGACCAAGAATAAGTTGCACTCAAGGACACGCGCGCCGCAGGAAGGCAAACAGCGAATGCCCCTTGGAGAACTCAAGCCCCCATCACGGGCAGGCCAGAGTAAACAATCCGAGCAACGAGGCTGCGAGAGCTGCGTCTAGTGGAACAACACCAGCGGAGGGTCTGTTTGTTTTCGCCTGCAGGAAAGCGCGATTTGTCGCTTACGGTTCAAGCACACCGTGGAACGGGCCTGCCTCTTGTTGCAAATAGCTATCTGCTTTCTTTTTTTTCTGCTGTTTATTTGCTCTAATTTCTGTACACAGCAGAGAGCAGAGGGGACCCGAGGGCATACAGGGTGGGTCTTTCGCTTCAAGTGGTTACAGATTGATCGACGACAGAAAGATGATCCGACGAGTAACGAAGGCGGATTGTGGATGAACCTTTTAACGCAATTCAGTCGTTTCCTCGGCAAAGAAAATGTCCGTGGGAAATTTCTGCCCTTCTTTCATGTACTTTATCCACTGTCCATTGAAATATTGAAGGACGCTGGAGCAATAGTGTATATTACCGAGAACAATATGAACAATTAAAAAAAGGCACCTTAAGCCGCGGTTATGATGGCCGTAAACAGGAAGGGTGAGGGTTCGGGCTAGTGGGTAGTCAACATGAGGATTATAGCGCACACAATTGAGGGGACACAACACGAGCGCTAATGCGCTCGTGTTGTGTCCCCTCAATTGTATGCGCTATGGATCCTCATGTGGTAAACTGGAAGCTGACTACTTGAAGAAATGAAAAGGAGCAGGAAATAAATGAAAGTGTAAGACAGAGCAAGTAATCCACTGCTCTCAATACACACATAAGCGCACGCACGCGTACGTACGCACACGAGCACACGCACAAACTTACACATCGCGTGGGCACACATGCACGCAATGATTCCTAAATTCTATTAATTTTGCAAACCTACACGCACAAAAAAGTTAATTGGCGGAAGCAAACTGGTATTGACATAGTACATCATGTTGCATTAATGCAAGTCTGCTTATTCAATGAAGACGTTTTGTACCAGAGACAGTCACCTAGCTTACTTCATCAAGGAAAATGGTCTGATTTCGAAGGAAACAATACGAATGCTAAAGGGACAAAGTATGCAGAAAATAGAGAATGAACATGGGTAATTCCTTTTGAGGCCCTCAGTTTTTACCACTCTAACCTCAAATAATACTCTATGATGACAGCCGGCAGACTTGTCTGAAATAAGCGACTTGTTCTACGGATTATTTTCCGTGCGCTTACAGATGGCGGCGCCATCTTGGAGTTGCCCAAAACAGCTCTTCGCACATGTCGACAATATCTTGTGAAAATTGTTTTTTTTTTATCTGTTAATTTATCACTCGAACCGTTACATATATTAATTATTTAATGCGTCAGTTTCACTGATTCTGTTGCGAGGTTGATGTGCGTTTGTCAATAATCTCGAAGTTTGCAACTTGAACAAAGTTTGTTACTGACCACAGCCGTCAGAGCATTTGCTAACCACCCGAATTTTGGCGAACACGTAAAGCCGTGGTACATGTACTGTAAGGAAGTTTCGCAACAGGTAATATCAAAATGCTCAGAGAGTAACCAGTTATGCTGATGTTCCCAGCAAATATCTGGCTTACACAGAATTTGGAAGTATTAAAAAACCGCCTTTGATACCGTGGGTCCTGTCCTTCGGAAGTACTGAACAGAGGCTATCGCTTACCGAGTTGAAAAGCCTCCTACTAATCAGTGACATATTATTGTAAGACGCTTTATCAGTAGCCACATTGTCGTTTCCCAACACCCCATGCGAACACCCCGAAACCCTAAACTGCTTTTTGCACCCGGTTGCTCCGTCATATGAAGAGAGAAAATATACTGCGCTGTGTCCATGGCGCCAGCGCTAGCATAGCGGCATAACACGTTACAGGCACCGCACTCACTGCCCACAGTTACATAAACAAACGTTGGCATCGGCCTTTTGCCGCAACCCAGTTTTTCCTGAAATTCACGTGCCACAATGGTAAACGGCTCGTATATATTTGGAGGCTCGGAATATTTGGACACGTGTCTAACGGAAAGGTTTATTCTAAGGAAGCGCGCTCGTAACAGTCTCTTAGCAAGCAGGCTGTTCTAGACACCCCCGTGCCACCTGCCTCTTCAGCCTAACTATTGGCTGCTTTCTTATGCGCGTCATAATTGTCTGTGTACACGGGTATTTGGGAAAGCTAAATCTTAAGCATTGCTGTCTCTTAAATCATGTTTACAGGTAACTTACCGATACGATCAAAGTACTTAGTAAGCCAATCAGCCACTTGGCCTTAGAAAGCTGTTCTTTTCTATCTCACATCCGAATGTTGTTTTTCCCTGTATGGCATTGAATACATGTGGAATCAATCAGGTGAATAGCCTTGCGTCGAAGCCGCTAAAAGGCTTACGCGCTTCGGAACTGTTCAAATACTCCGTCACGTAGCAAATGTGCCGCGCGTGCAAAGTGAAAACACTTTGCAGCTGGTTTTCGATGATAACCTTTAATACTTCGATGACTGAGCACAGGTATTAAGTTACTAGACAGCAGGAAAGCCATATTCACACTGATATAGATACATTTTGAGTAGGCTAATCCACAGCCATCCTTCTTTATTGAGGGCGAAAAAAAAAATCTAACATGCATCCTGCTGCATATCGTCTCCATCGCTAAGTGTTCGATTAAGTCATTATTCAGCACGGAGGCCTGAAACCTCTTTCCAATCCTTTAGATGACACGCCGATGCCGTATTCCTAAGCTAGAGCTGAGCCCCAATGTTTTCAATGTTTTGCATATGGGTATCGTAAGCGCTGCTGTATTTCTAGTTTATTTTTCTCCAAGCACTTCTCTAGCATAAGAACTTGCAGGAAGATGCCTATTAAACTGCAAAAAACCTTCCATCGTTTTTTTGCTCCCCCCCTTAACGTACCCCCATACACCTTCCTATTTGACGCTGCCCCTCCTTTAGAGCTAAAATATCAAAAAGTTATATCGAAGCGATCTGAAGAAGAAAGAACTAGTTTAGATGAATGTCGTTTTCCTGTATACCTTTCTTGTGGTGGGGGAAACATCGAGACAACAGCGCGCGTGCGCGTGCTGGATGATCTTTGTGGCCTCAGTTATTTTTTGACACAAATGATCTTTGTTTTTTGCAACAACTCGGCAATTTTTTAACTGCTGAGTGCGCTTCCGATTGAGACATTGAGTTCTTAGATTAATAGAATCTCTGTTGTAAACTTTGTTGCGGTGCTGCCTGCCCATATCATTTTGGGCACTGCCCAGTGTGGCCAACGCAAAAATTCTTACATGGGAGAGAAACTGAATACAAAACATTTTTTGACAACCCAAAAATTTCCATTCATGTTTTTTCGAGCACTCGGGGATTGTTTACCATGGTTGTTTATACGCGCAAAGAGATTTGCTAGCTTTCCCGGAGCCTAAAAACCACATCCACCCCGGCTCTTTTTCCAACGCCTTTCGTATTGCGTGAGATTTTATTAATGTAAGGAATGACTGCCCCTCGCTTTCTTAGAGATTGACATTCAGGTCTGCGGGTGACAGTTCGGGTAGATTTCAATATTTTCCGCAACACAGCGGCCACAGAAATAAGAACGTAAAGTGGATAGGCAGAACCAATTACCCTACCCAGCTGATCTCTACAACTTCGCTCAGTTTAATGCAGGCGAAATTTAGAGATGGCGCCCTTTAATCACGACATGACTGTTCCTCTTGCTACGAGCGTCGAGAGCGAGGAACTGTACGGAAGCAGCGGTTTATTACCTCTAGGGTCGAACGACTAGGACACACGGCGGAGAGAGAACTTTATGAATCAAGTGTAGGAATATGATGCCGTTTGTACGAACTTCGGGGGTTATATGTGCGTATCGGTGCGCGCGCGCTTGTGTATATAGGCCTAATTTTATTGGTCATTCTCAACATTCCCGCAGTTGCATGCGGCCGTGGTTTGCGTGCGCGCGTGCGTGAGTGTGTGTGTGTGTGTATATATATATGTGTGTGTGTGTGTGTGTGTGTGTGTGTGTGTGTGTGTGTGTGTGTGTGTGTGTGTGTGTGTGTGTGTGTGTGTGTGTGTGTGTGTGTGCGTGTATGTGTATGTGTATGTGCATGTGTGCATGTGTGTATGTGCATGTGTGTGTGTGTGTGTGTGTGTGTGTGTGTGTGTGTGTGTGTGTGTGTGTGTGCGTGTGTGTGTGTGTGCGTGTGTGTGTGTGTGTGTGTGTGTGTGTGTGTGTGTGCGTGCGTGCGTGCGTGCACTTTCATTGGTCTTATTCAACGTTCCTGCGCTCACATGCTGCTGTGGGGGTGATTCAGGTTGAGTCTCGTGTAATATATAAAGCAAAAAGCACATACACCTTGCATGCTGCGGATACAAACTTCACTGTAAAGTGAGAATTGCCTAGTGAGTTGGGAGTTCTACCAAAAGAACACCACCGCACCACTGAAAAACCGGAGACATACAAACCGGACGCTTATATAAAAAAAGCAAACTAAAGCAAAGACGCGCCCTGTAAAAGAACGAGTCGCGAAGAAAAGTATGCGTGAATAATGAACCTTTAGGCTCTTTATCAGAGGTCTAGTGAGAGGCGTTTCCTGGAAAGCTGCGTGACGGGCGTCATGTGGTAGGCGTACCACTTTTAGTACGACTCCTACTTTTAGCCCTGCTTTATAATACTAGGCGAGCTCTTTATTTTTGTTCTTATTCCCAGTGAACAAGTGAACTTGGGAGATGCGCATTATATAGATTGAATAATTGATATCTGAGTGATTTATTAATCCGGCTAGATTTTAACGCTTACTTTATGGAGGGTTGCAAGTTTGGAGCCCTCAATCCATTTCGGCACGCGCACTTTAGCACCTCGTGGCCTAAAGAAACAAAAAAACATAATCAAATAGCCTCCAATCGTGAGACGGATTAAATGGCCATCTTCTACCGAGGCGATTCGGTGGTATGGCATTAAGCAAATTGCGTTCTATCGAACGGTTCACACCCGACCGGTCCCCGTCGACCGGCGCCCCATGGGTATCCGGTAAATTGACGTGGGAGGCGCACACCACGACAACGGGGCCCCGATGTTTCGGGCTGTTGCACTCACCAGTGCATCAATGACGCACAATCTCGCCTCTCGTCCGGGCTCGCACTTATCCCGCAAATCCGATATTTACTTTTCCTCGCTACCGCTCGCTTTACTAAGCCTGCGATGACCAGACACGCACGCCCGCACATACACCTGGAATGCTTTCGAAGCGCCTGAATAGCGCGCCTTGCTATGAAAGGCTCGAATTCCTGAGCAGCAGTGCTAGGAGAGGGCGTCGGGAACAGGTAGCGCCTAAAAAATAATTCTGAGTAGCGGACTGCGCAGGCTCGGAGGGAGAGAGGTTTTTCCAATATCCTGTGAAGGTCAGCGATGCGGCACAGAGCGTAAGGTTGAAAAATAGTTTGCTCTTTAATGCAAAGCGGAAAACTGACGCTGACGTGAAAATTTCCTGGCGGGAGGAGAAGAGGACTTGACAATGCTGGAATGCTTTTACAGCCAGAAGAGATGTATTGCACAAGTCAAGCGGCAGAAATCAATAATATCTGCTATGCGTGCGTCCAAATGATTAACTTCCTTATATAAACACGTTGACGAAGCAGGCCATAAGCATCACTCCGGGGAAGTAGTGGACAGCCAGTACTTGTGCACATTAATGGTGAAAAGTTTGCTTGCAGTCTGACTTTTTTCTTTACCAAGCCATCTCAGAAGCAACTACTAAAAGAGCGACGAACTAAGGCCTCGGTATGGTTCTCCAGTGCTCCTCTGTGATTTTCCAAACATTGCGACAAAAAGGGCACCAAATATTCCAGTTCTTTATTCATACTCATTGCGAAAGCTCTCGAATTTGTGTCTTAGGAAGCATAGCTAATTTGTTACAAACTCTAGCCAAATTGTTGACCACATTGTTGAGACCAAGACACAGGTTGTACATATGTGTCGTGCTTGAACTGTTCGTCTGAATGTCCCTTGGGCACATTATGGAATATCCTCCAACTACTAAGCTCCTGGAACTTCGCCCATACGAGGTCTCAGAGGAAATCCGCCATGGGAGTTCAGAGGAACGGAACGCATTCTCTGTCATTGAAAAGCCGGTTTCAGGAGTTTAGCATGCATTCATTCAAAGCTTCGGAAAACGTCATGATTAAAGAACTCTCAGATTGTGGCTGAAAGCAGCAGTGGCTGTGGAATAGCTTGAAAGGACGCTATAATTCGAAAATAGTCTATAGCCGCCACTTCTGAAGAGATTTAAGAAAGTAGATGATTCTATCTAGTTTTTGTTGCCTTTGCGCAATTGGCATCAAACATTATCAAGTTTCAGGACGGCACTTCGAAAGAAAAGCAACCGTAGCGTCTTACACTGGAGAGCAAGACATGTAGCGTTACTCAGGCTGAGTCAACTCAAGCGTTGTCTTCTTTTTTTCCTTTGCGGTTGGTTCTTCGCACGCAATATAGTCGAGGAAAAGTGAAGAGAGCCATGATGATGGCTTCCTTTTGATAAGTTGTTCGCTATAGTCTATCTGAAAGTGGACTCATAGTGCGTGCATATAAATTCAAGGGGGCACTTTGTTGACCTAAAGTGCGGTGAGGCGAAAGCCTTTAGCGCGGTGTTGCTGGTTAAGATGTTAATTAAGTAAACAATTGTTTGTGAATCTTAAATGCTGAAGACAGTTGAGGGCATTTGAGAGTCATCCGTCTGATTCGACGTTTTTCCGCAAATTCTCTCCAGCGTCGCTATGGTAGAGAAGGAGAACTACAAATAGGTTGGCAGGAAGTAGCGTGGTCCTTAGCACGCTCAGCTGAGGAACAGAAAGATGGTGCTTCTAATCCTATCGTGCACAAACATCATTTTGTCTTCTCGAGTTACTGAAGAGCGTGACATCGGACGGACGCTTTCTTGGTCGCGAGTATGAACCATTAAAGGTTTTCGGCTTAATACTGGCGCGACAGCTGTTATAATCTGTGAGATGGGGCTGCTCGATAATGCGCGTCAACAGCCTGCACTAATTCGGGGATTGCATAAAATAACAAAAAGTAAATGGGATTTCGTAAATAGTTTCCCCAAATACCAAGATTTGCAGCCATCGGAACCAGGAGCTCAAAAGCATATGTGGTGACAAGTGCCTTTGGTTTTTTTCTGCTTTTACTATTAACTGTTTTTCCGGGGTTTACAGCTCACTAGAGACACGAAACCCTTATCATTGTTGTTTTTAATTTTACATCTTCTTGCTATCCGAGAATTGAAAGAGCCCTTAATGTGAAAACCCGCCACGAAGCACCATCTATTGCACTCAAGTTTAGGAATGCTCAACTTAGAGTACGTTCCCAACAAGTAAGTTGAGAAACGGCGCCAGGCGCAAGAGAGGGAATGCCGCACATTCCAGCGGTGCTGTCCGAGCATACGCCCACGCATTCCGCATTCCGCACTGTAGGCGGCGCTGGCACGTGACTCACCGTGCGCGGATGTTTATGAGAAGAATACACCGCTGGCCTTCTCGTCGGGAGAAGCAGCCTTCAGAAGCAGAGGTCGGCTACGTGACCGGCAGGGCGCTTGCACACCGGTTCCCTGACTGGGCCGCATGCCGCCGACTGCGCTGGGTGCAGCCACGGACCTCACATCCGGGCATGTCCGAATAGCAGCACCTGAGATAAAGAACATGACGCACACTTATTTGTGTATTGCGCACAGTACTTTAACTTGGCCTTGCATTTCGTGCTTCAATGGAATCTATCTGAAACTAATAAGGCGAGAGTGGTATGAGATTGGGAATGCGGCGTGGAAAGGGAAACCTCTAAACTAGAAGCATTAGGCTGCATAATGGTGCCTTTCATAACATGTTAATGAGAATTGCTTATTACAACGCTCATCCGTTTGTGAATACCAGAAATAATATGTCAAGATGCAACTTGTGCTTTCTGTAAAAAAACTAGACACGGCATTTTCCATAGCTCGGGTTCTTTTCATGCTTTGCAAGAGCGAACGCGACTGAGCCAATTAATCTTTCAGTAATGTCGTTGTGTACCCGCCGCGGTAGCTCAGTGGTTAGGGCGCTTGACTACTGATCCGGAGTTCCCGGGTCGGCTGCGTTTTTATGGAGGCAAAACGCTAAAGCACCCGTGTGCTGTGCGATGTCAGTGCACGTTAAAGATCCCCAGGTGGTCGAAATTATTCCGGAGCCCTCCAGCACGGCACCTCATATTCTTCCTTTCTTCTTTCACTCCCTCCTTTATGCCTTCCCTGGCGCGGTTCAGGTGTCCGCTGGTAAATGAGACAGATGTTGCGCCATTTCCTTTCCCTAAAACCAATTAATATTATTATTATTAATGTCGTTGTGCAAGTACTAGTGTAGAACGTCGCATGTGAAGTGACGCATTGCCTACGCCCCTCATCGCACCACATCGCTTAAGCGCTCCAGTACTAGACTCATTTACAGTTTTTAGGTCGTCTATTCCCTGACTTTCTTACAGTACAGAAAAAAAGTATTCTGGGTGCAATATTTGAAGCAGATATTCTAAGCTAAGACTCCTCACTAAGCGTCAGCGCACTATTCCAAACACTTTCCACCCAGAGGCGCTACCGACATTTGGAAGCACAGCGGTTCCGTTCATAATTTTACTCTTTCTAAGCGCACATACCTGCAGCGATGGTTTATGCAATAAGCAAAACAAAAACGCGCAATTGTCCGTATTTGCACTTCGAAATGAAACCCGATTCAATGTGCCACACCGCACGAAACATTCGGTGCTATTTTCTTCGTTTACGTTACGCCGATAACTTCCTGTTGGAAGAAGACAAAGTGTACGGCACTAACACGGAACGCTCGCAAAAGTAATGAGCAATACAAGATAGAAGGAAGACTCAAGAAAAAAAAAACGCAATTCTTTTTCTACATTTGGCTGTCTACTTGTAATAGGTTGGAGCCTAGCGCGTGCGTTAGCTTTACGATGAGAACCCGAAGCGGGGATTAGCTAACACGGCCAAGTAGTTAAATATAATCGTGACGACGACGGGCACGAGGTGGTCGTGGGAGGGAAGCGCAACTCGTGCTTGTTTGAAAGCTTGCCTTCAAGGCAGTCGATTTGTCAGGACACATTTAATGTAGGTTATGATTTTTCCATATGCGAAGTCTTCTTTGGACATCTAATTTACGTATTGTAAGCCACTGTTACGCCAGGACGTAGACGAACACAGATACACTGCTCAGCATAAAATTCATGGTGTATGAAACTCCATGCCGGGCCTTTTATTCCGCCACTCGTGCAAGTTGTATTAAAAGCAACTAATCACTACCTCTTTCCCTTATCTGATGTTTGGTATGGTATGGTATGGTATGGTATGGTATGGTATGGTATGGTATGGTATGGAATGGAATGGAATGGAATGGAATGGTATGGTATGGTATGGTATGGAATGGTATGGTATGGTATGGTATGGAATGGCGCGGTGCGGCACGGCTCGGTTCGGTACGGTGCGGTACAGTATACTAAGTAATGCTACGGTATGTCGGTTTGAGTATTCAGCCACTTGATGTGGTCTTTGAGAGTGCAGTAGTGAAGGGCACTGAATTAACGTCGTGCAGATGGGGTAATTAAAATTGCACTGACATAGCCGAGCACATGGGTGATGTTTGCGACGGGTCCACGTTGAAGGGAGGCACATGACAGGCATTTTGCATCTCGACCTTCTGCACATAAGCAGATCTTCGAACGCCTCATCTGGTCAGTTGCGTGAGCTCCATCTAACCTGTGCGGGGTTTACTTTTCTTGACGCGGCCTTGACAACGGCTCAGGCATGCTGTACGTGGCTGAGTAAAGCAAAACAGAAAGATGTTGATTCAAGATAAAAAGTTGTTCATTCAAGATTAGTAATTCTCTGCGAGGCAGTAAAATAAATGTAATAGAAATGGACAACCTTCGACGCGAATGCAAACCATGGGTTTCTTATTTCAAAACGCTCTCAATAACCCCTCCTTCAAAGTTGTTATAATAGCTGCTTGCGCGTCGGCATGCAGTCTTCACACAACTGTATAACCCTTCACCGTTGAACCTTCGAATTTATATCTCAGATGATAACTTATGAGGTTGGCTAATATTGCAAATTTTATTTTTATAATCCGCTGGCCCCTGCTATTTCTATGGTTAATTAGTCGTGGACATTGTGGGTTTCCGACTGGATTGGTCCCATGTCCCTACGGAACGAAAAGGTATATATATAAAACAAAGTACAACCTTGAAGCCGAGACTTCAGTAGAACTAGGGAATAAAATTCAGAACAGTAATTTAATAAAAGGCATTTACTGCTGCAATCTGCCGCGCAGTCATCAGTATTAACCTCTCGTTTCCGTTTCACCTGACCGACTGCAGCACTGGAGAAGGCTCTTCAATTATCGTTGAGATCACTGCAGCGCGAAACACACGGCAAACAGCGCCAATAACAAAAGCGCTACATGCGCTACAAGCCATGTCTGAAATATTTTTGGTTCTTCGCCGGCAGTGTGGGCAGCGACGCAGTCTGTACGCAACCAACTGAACGCTAATCCTCGTGTTTAGAGCTTGAATGTCGTTTAGTTCCTGGTTTGAGCAAAGTCACAAACATTTTTTTTTCACTTGTAACTTCATTGCCGTCGTCGGGCGATACAGTATAACCATCTCTGAGCATTCACCAACAAGTTTCCAGGCAACGGCAACAAGTATATCACGCTAATACATACATAAATAAATGATCCCGGCTTCTGTGCGCGCGTAAAAGCATTCCTACCGTGTAAAACATTTTGGCTCTCCCAAAACCGCATTTCGCCACTCGCTTGAGCGCTAAAAGAACTTCGATATGTGGTAGTATAAAGGCGAAGTAGAAACCGGCTAAAGCGACTCACCCACGGCCTTTAAATTGACTATTGTTTTGCTGCTTCGAATACCGTCATCAAAAGGCAAACGCCAGGAGCGGAGACGCATAGAAGACGGAAGATTACCAAGAGTTGATCGCCTATTGCTCTTTTTCTGGCTAAGTGAAGGCTGTGGCCTCAGAGAAGCGGTCCCGCCCGCCGACAAAGCATGAAAGGCCGCCCATCATATGGCTGTCAAAAAATCGTGCGGTCAGCAGAAGAGAAACAACGGGAGACGGCGGTGCCGTGTTTCGTTCTTTGGCTCTCATCTCCAAGTCAAAGCCACCGAACGGCAGGCGGTCATTCAGCGCGCCTGTTGTAAAAAAAAAGAAAAGAGCATATGACTAAGGGGAAGCGTGGGCTCCAAGGCAAGTGTCTTGAGGCCAATCCCAAAAACGCGGCGCTCGCAGCTCCGTTTCGGTGACGTCAGCGTAACGTTGCTCACGTCACTCGCGGAATACGTGGTAGCGTGTCCTTGTCAGTCATGGGCGATAAATTAAACGTTTGTTGGCAGGTGTGCCGATTGTATAACCTTAATCTCACCGCAACCTTCAGTCAACGCTGACCAGCGGATGTTTACTACTGTGCGTTGTAGTAGCAGGCTGCGGAAGCTTGTCTGTCGCAACCTTCCGCGAATGAACAAGAAAAAGAGAGCGATAATTCCCTAGTAAGCAGTTGTTTCTTCTTCATCTTTCCTCAGAATAAAGACGTATGTAAACGAGGCTTTGACGGAGCATCGTCCGTTCGGGCAGCGCATATTATGAAAAATGAATGTAGCGATCAGTGAGCAAAGTCAAACAAAAATAGCTGACGTTTCGGATTCCGTACAGAACATTTCTTCGCAATAAAGCTTTCTGGGCTACGTATAACCTTTAATTTAAAGGCTGCATAGGACACCTTTATCTAGAATAAGTTATTGTGGACAAGGATTCCGCACGCGTCCCGAAAAGTTAACTGTTTTTGTTTCACTTTCGTAGGTGACCGTTATGTGCGTTTTCCACAATATGCATAAGTGGCTACCAGTTTTCGCCTTTAAACGTGCATCGCTTGGCCACAGCAAGACACATTCTTACTATATATATTACTCATTACTTACTCAAGAGATGTTTTCTTACAGTCACGGTGTCATTAGTAGCGTTCCTTTTTTGTGCACAGAAGGTCATGGTGATTGCTTTCACTCTGCCAACATTTTATGATACCAAGGACAGATTGTTGGGCGTTGTTTTTTATATTAATTTCACGAACGTACAAAGCATGGTATGCCGAAAAAGCAGCCATCAGTTGACCGGAGAAATGTTGAAAATCTATGTATACTTCATTGCAAAATTAGGCAACTATTAACAATAATATACACCTCCAAGTTGCAGCCTTCGGAGCGCACACCCACACGAAAACGTCGCAGCTAGTAATCCTCCAATATTAGCAGCTCATTATCTCAAGTGTTTGCGTCTGTGCCGTCCGTTCGTATTTCCTCA
The DNA here is from genome assembly GCF_052857255.1 of Amblyomma americanum. NCBI lineage: Eukaryota > Metazoa > Arthropoda > Arachnida > Ixodida > Ixodidae > Amblyomma > Amblyomma americanum. The sequence goes on from NC_135499.1 coordinate 125,039,561, forward strand.
TTGGGCGCGTCCATTACATGGAATTCAATGGCGATTCCCCCTCCCCTCCCATTTGATTTGGTGAACACCCTGTGCTTTAGCTCAACCAGAAACTATTTGCCAGAACGCCGCGTTTTCTTGCTGGCATTGCTGCGTAGCCTCCAAGCGCACATGATTTACTCGGGGGCAGATCACATACGCTGTTTTCCTAGTGAGCAGGATTTTTTTGTGAACTTTTACGAGGAATATATACTGAAGCTACATCGCTTCCTTTAAACTGACAATAAGAATCGGTTTTGCAACATAATGAACTGCCGTTTTATACGCCACTAATGCAGCTGTAAGTAAAAAAGTATAATTGATTGCAATTATTGATATTATTAGCCGACGGTTATGTTTGCATTTTTTATACACACTTTGACCAGCAAATGAGCTAAAGAATTGGCGTTCTTCTGCCATACACTACTCTTTAAAAACCAATCTGCAGTAAGAAATGACACCTTGCTTGACGTTGACGTTGTTACGTGAATTGCATCCCGTCAGGAGGATGTTTTTTTTTAAGTGATGTTGATTTCCTCAGGGCATAAAAGGGTATGAAATGAGGGATGACAAGGATGCCTAAATAATTGAACAAAGGTTGGCTGATTATTTAAAATTAAAGAATGAACGATGATGTGGTCTTTGTGTATAAACGATACAAGAATCCGGATAGTACGGTGAGACACACTCTACGTTAATCACAGCTTTTTTTAATCACGAAGTTAAGAGTGAAAAAAATTTACCGAAACTAACGGTATATAGTCCACAACTACACATGTTAAAAATGAAATCTCGCGCTTTGTGGACTGTCTGTATACAAGGATTATATATTATTTTTCTTTTCTATATCGGCGAATATGCATGGCATTAAACTGTCGACGCTTATTCTATTAAATGTTTTATGGTACTTGCGGTGTCCTTACAAGAACATTTTTGGCGCTGTTTGCAAACCTTGCTCCTGCGAGCTGTGCACCCGATGTAGATAATCTAATAGAAAATATGTTTGCAAAAACCGCTCAGCCGTGCCGTCTAAACACCGTGTGCAAACTGAATATTGAAAATGAAGGTACTTCTCTTTGGCAACTCTAAGCGGCTGAGATTACTTAAACGTGCACTGAACCACAAATCGTGCTTCTTGCAGTGCTCCAAGCTGGCTGCCCAGATCGTGTGCTATGAGAACTGATGTTAAGAATGCTTCACATCATTCCTTTCTCAATGGATATTGGTGGTTATGAAATGAACAGCGATCATTCCCAATTACAAGACTCTGTTACGTGTGACCACCCTGCTAACTTGAGAGCCTCTCTTACGGTTCGCTGGGTACCTCTGCTTATATTTTATATACAAAAATAAAAGTCCTTTTCCCACGCACTTTGTCACCGAATATGATGGAAGCATTTCCTCCACTCACGGCCCTCTGCTAAACGCTGTGATGAAAACGCAGTGTCCATAAAGCGACGTCTCAATTCGCTTTCTCCTTTCGAAACCAGCTGCGCGAGTTGTCTCAAGAATAACAATCAACCGTACGCCGACTTCGGGCTAGAACTGAGAACGGCTTTCCATCGCAGCGGTGCCCGCACGGCGTTATCGCACCGCAGCGATCAGCGAACGAAGACAGGTTTGGCGCCTCTCTGACGCCGTAGCCTTCGAAACACCGGCGCCGGCCACTTCGTGCTCACCGTGATCGTCTTGTCGCATTCCAGAGGCACGTGGCGCACATCGGGCCCTGCTGCTACCCCCCGCTGCGGAACGTGTGTTTTCCACTGCTACGTGTAGTCGGTGAAATTTTTGCGAAACCTCAGGTAGCATAAAGCACGTGCCATTTTGACAGCTTTTTAACGATGTGTAGACAGCCTGTTTTTGCAGGAATAAATACCGATGCGTACGTGCAGGTGACTGCTGTCAAAATTCAGACTCCCGGATGTACTTGTTGGGAGGCAAAAAGAAAAAAACCTCAACAATAATTAAGGGAGTTCGACAGTAAAGGACATCAACATCAGCCTGATAGCCAGCCACTGCAGAACAAAGGCTCCTTCCATATCTCTCCAACTACCCTGTCTGGAGCTAGCTTGGGCGACCTTATCCTGAAAACTTTCTGTTCTGATCCGGCCACATTAATTTCTAACGTCCTCTGCTGCGCTTGTGATCGCTTGCAAAGCATTCCGTAACCTATATAAGGGACCACCAGTTATCATACTTTCTCATTGCATGTCCTGCCCATGCCCATTTATTCTTTACTCCGATAATGTTGTCGTTTATCAGTGTTTGTTCCCTGACCCTTTCTTCCCTCTCCCGATCGGTTAAATCACGTATCATTTTAATCTCCATAGCTCGCTGCGCTGCACTCAGTCAACAGTGCACGCTATTCATTCCAAATAGCCACGCAGTGCGTAAAGGTACTAGTAACTCGAGTATGAAAAAGAACAAGAAGTTTGCACACAAGAATGAACCCGTTTCTTACTTCGTCTAGACGTCAATCGTTTCATATTCATTATTCGTCCAGTGGAAACTGCTTCCAACTACGGAAAAGTGTGCATTTCTCTACGAAGTAATCTTCGGTTGAATGCAGATAATGTGTTCTCTTTCATAGTGAAGCTGCCTGTACACATATTATTCCAAAATATACACCGAAATGCGAGACGTTCGCTCGTGACAAACAGGAGAAAACTATTGTATCCCAAATTTTTGTCAGAGGCAGCGCGGAAGCCATGACTGTTTGCGCTTCCCAACAGCTGATAGCTCCGCAAGCTTGTCCTGCGTAAGGACTGCCTGTTTTAAAGAACCAGCAGGTATTCTCTTCTTTACCTGGATGAGAGACATCTCTTTCCGCAATATCAAGTGCAAAATAGAGTGGGACAACATAACATCTCAACATTTGTCTGCTTCTTTTGACTGCACAGAACTGTCGTCAGCAATTCCGTCAGTGCGATATTTTCTCTTTCAAGCGTGCGACCCACCATTTATCCAGTCTGTGCAAAAAAAAACTTAAGTAGCCAGTATCGAAACTCTTCACGTACAGGCTGTTCGCGAACGCTTCCCCAATATTGTGAAGTGCCGTTGAAACTCAGCGTCATGAGACTCAAGGTCACCTGTAGGCGAGAAAAATTTATTGCCACCCCCAAATGCAAGCGCGCCGCCGAGATGCTTATCGGGGTGGACTCTCGTGCATATAGTGCCGAAAAAACGAAACATTAGCGATGCAACCTTCGTACCTTATTGGGCCACGCAGGAGGCCGACGTCGCGCTAGCGTCATCGGTGCGCCAGGCTTTGCCGGCGTTCATTAGTGGCGCCGACGCTATCGCATGTCGACATCTATGCCCGACTGAATATCCTGCGGCGTCTATTACGACGGAAACGCTCACTATCCCGAATAAAGCGCGAACATCTAAATCAAGTTCCGGGCGAGCGGAAGCCGGCGGAAGCTGGTGTGGCGGACACTAACGTATGGGCGGTGGTCACACTGTGTAGAGCCGCTCGCAAACTTTGCACTTATGTTCGAGCATGTGGCATGAAATGACACTGTCGTCAAGCGGCGCTGGCCGCGTTGTCTGAGACCATGCTGCACGGTGTGCTTAGGGCACGTGAATATAACGGAGAAACGGTCTCGCACCCAGCGGCCAACGCTGTGTGGCACCCATTCACGCATTCGCTTAAGCTGGAGGGAGGCGGTACATCCAATTGCCTGTTCCCTTGCCGAAACAGAAGTTGCGGACTTATTTGAGGTCCACATAAAGAACGCCATTATATCAGCCGGCCCTGCGGAGACTTCGTTTTAGTTGGCAATGTGTGTCCGAAAAGGATTCCCTAACGAGGCTGCCTGATGGCGTATCTTGAACCTCTGCGCTGTTCTGGGCGGCATGGACCAATGCATCCACCGGCTTCAGGCTGCCATGGCGTCCAATCATATTGCCTTGATTGTTACGCAGAAAAAAAAATTACCGGATTGCAGTCTGCCGACGGGCGTAAACGCGAAAGCATTTCCCTTTCCTCTCTTGCTCCCTCCATTTTTAATTTTAATTTATTTTAAATATTAGAAGTTTCGTTGTTTTATCTTTGTTTATTTTATTCGTTTCTGCTTGCTTTTCACTTTTGTTTTCATTTTTGTTTTGTTTTTCTTTATTTTTGTTCTATTTAAGCCCTCTCACGAATTTACATCGTTTTTCATCGAATCAGTCACACAAGACTTGCTTCAAACACTGCATTTATTTTTATTAATTCAATAAAGTAATCAACTAATTAAATTCTTCAACGAAACTATTCCCATCTCAAGATCTACTCATGAACTACATAACACAATGAAACTTTTACACATTTATCTCCACAGAACGACATAACCGTGCGGACGAAATTTGCGGACACTTTTTGCTGATGCGACATAACCATATAACCCTTTCGCATTATTAAAAGACACGAATACAGGTTTACACGAATACAGACACGAATAGGTTTCCACAGCATTTCGAGCTGGTCCTATTCACCTATTTTTGTTTTTTGTTTAAATTTCTCGGCCTTACCTCCCCGTGCAGATTTTGATGACTAGCTTGAGGAAAAGCCGCCTTTCCTGCACTCAAAAGAGTTCAGAGCATAACACAGCGCGGAAACCTCTTAGAACTGTCAGCTCTGATGGCGCTGCTCGGAACTACTGGGGAATAAAAAAGGCGGTTGCTACCACCGATCACTAAGCCAAACACGCGCTACTCCCCGCTGAGAGGACAGGTGCTTGACAGATGGCGCTCGTGCGCCCGATTGCGCATTTACACGATTGCCGCTGCTACAGCACGAAGTTGCAAATAGCCAGTCTCTAATTTCTGTCCACAAGCTGCTTGCGCCTACGCAACACGCGTCGCCCAACGCGGCTCCTGTCGCTAATACGCAATAAATCTCCGCAATCGCCAGCTGCCACGTGCTCTATCTTGTGCCAAATGGCCTGCCGAGCTGCACGGCTTTCAATACTAGGCGCCGCTGCTCTTACACAGGACACCTACACTCAAATACATTTGCAACACATTCAGAAACGTCTAAGCAAGTGGCGCAGTGGACATTGCATGGATCGCATTAGAAAACAAGAGCTGTATGGATCATAAGCAATTAACCAGAAATTTTAAGATCCTTGCGAGTTTAACCCTTGCGCTGGGAAATTCACATAAATAGTATTTGGCAACAGATACCAGCAAGGTACCAGCAGCGCGTACCAGAAATAAGTGGCGTTTTCTGCGGCTTTTGATAGTTCTAGCGAGACTGGTCACGAAAATCAGAAGGTAAACAAGATCTCCAGGTGTATGCGAAGATCAAACCAAAAGAGCTCCAAGCAATGCATTTTACTCTGAATGAATCACGTACGTCATCGCACAGGCGATTACCTTTTTTTTATATCAGATTCTATGGCGGGAAGTGCGTAAATGAATAACTTTAAGGGGCCTGAAGTGAAACTCAGTAGTGGTTCTCGCCCATGTCGATGCTGCATCAAAAATAGAAAAAAGTAGACGGTGGTTTATAATGAGCGTAAACCAACCTCCATGACTGTTAACCGCTTTACATTCTGATCATGAAGCGTATATGAGCGCTTAAGTCTTGGCCTTTTTATTTGAAATCACATCCACGTATGTGATTTGAAATGACACCGGCTAAAGTTCCTAGCCGGATATAACCTGCCTGATTGTGTAAATTTGGTGCGCCTTCCACAAATTTCTATGCAGAAAACAATTACGACCTGCTGTACTACATTTACCCGCTCTCTGTATCGTTCAGACTGCATACATCATTTAACACTTGACAAGAATATGCAACATTTTCTTAAAGTCCTTGTAGTTAAAACAAGACGAAGATTTCTCCTCCATATTTTTTTATTTCTCTCTTCGTCACAGTTTAGTTTGTAGCATGGTTTATTTCAGATTGGTACTGCACGATTTGAGTAGAGTGAGCGTGTAGTGCTTCCGTTTAGAAAACGATGTCTACGCAACACGGGCAAACGTTCACAAAATGCGTGCTCATTTTAGACGGGGTCCCTCCTTTTAATAAAAACCTCACTTCGCAAGAGCCTTGACCCCGAGCTGACTTGTGAAAAAATTGGTAAAAACCGATTTCTACCCAAAAATGCTCCTGAAAAAACATCTGTCAGGGTACGGAGCTTAAGTCATTGCAGAATATTGGCCGATGTCATTTATTTTTCAGTGGCGGCGGTTTCAGTTCGCTAATGATGATTTACATTGCTTTACTGCTTGCACCCGCGGCACAGTTAAATATTTGGTTAAGTTACAAAAGTACGCCATAGAAACGAGAAGCCGGACTAAGGGCACCGATGAAACGCTTTATTGGCATCATTGCATGGAGACCCTGACTAACGACGTCCTGTTCAAACAATATTGGGCGTGTCAAATAGCTTTAGAGATGTTTAACGTTTGTCGAATGTACTGTGACAGCAGATTTTTCTAAAGACGCTTCAGTTTTGTACAGTGGGATAGCAATGTACGGAGCGAAGTAGTTGATGTAACAAAGAAACTTGTAACTTAAGTAGAGAACACCTAATTGGTGCAAGTGATCATTTCAAAACTGGTAATGAAATAATTAAGTGAAGCAGACATTTTGATACCCCGTACAAGAACATGCGCAAAATATCAATTTTTTGTGCTGACAAAAATACGCCGCTAGAAACCGAATATATGAAAATCTGTCTTGTTGACCCCGATGTATAACTACATTTGAACCAAAGAAAAAGCAAAAACATCATACTCTACACTGACTTCAGGAAAATGTAAAATCCGAAAACCAAAGGCCCGAATTATAGCCTACACTAAGAGCCTGACAGAATTCGACAAATTTGGCTGCACCGGTAGCTTAATGGTGTTGGCGCTGTTCTGTTAGGATATGGCGACAATACACACCTTACTTCGCCAGCAGAGCTCTTTCCTCCTACCCGAGCGAACGCTCAGCAACAAAAGGCGAGAGGCTTCTTGCCATTAAAGCGGCGCAAGTGCCAGCCTTGGCAGCTCGAAATGCCAGCTCGTATTGCGAGAAACATCCGGGTGATGAGCGCAGCCTGATCAGTCTTGACAGACACAACGTTCCGGGGGAATTTTCGAAGGGAAAAGCGTGCTAAAGTCTGTTGAGCAGATTTTTTAAATTATTATCCGCAGAGAAGCATCCGCGCGAATCGCCTTAGTCAAGCCTTTTAAAGCATTTGCGCCTTCATTTGTTACTTTTTTAGCTCTTGATTGCCGATACTAATCTAGAATAAAAACAGTGCAATGTATGCTGTGTTTTAATGTTCGGGGATTGTTCGTTCCGAGAGTTAGTTTACGAAACTAAATGAACCAAATTCCTCGTTTGACAACCGTTACCTTAAACGCACAATGAGATGGGTCAGTTATAAAGAGTTTCCGCTGTTTTATTAATTATTAAGGCACGTGTTTATGGTCACGTCTGCATTATTGACACGGCTTAAAGGTAATACGATCATTTAAGACGACTTCATCTGGAGTACAAAAAGTTGAGCAAGTTGGTTCAATTCCATATTTGCACAGGGCGAATGACGATTACAAAGGAAAACGATTCAAGACAACTCACGGCGCTAAAGAAGTTTTCGGTCTGCCAAAGTCGGATTAAAATGTGCTGTTCTAGTTGTAACCAGGCATCTATCCCGCATTCTGGTTTGAACTGAATGGTGGAAGCCAGAACATGCGAACTTGAGGGTGCTGTCTTTCTAGTTGCGTCATTTTTCACAATTTTTGAATGCCAATTGAAAGTTGTTCACGGATATGATAGCTGCTCCCATGTTTCATGCTCATTCGTAGATTTCAATCTAAGGGGGGAACTGCACTAAATGTAATTGCGCGCACCAGTTGTCTCTGTGCGTTCGGAAGCAGGGGCATGAAGTGAACATTCTTATGCGATTCTATCTTATGTCTTTACGTACTGAAGTCGGCGAAAGCATTACACATTACAAAGGGGAGTGGGAGGACATTTGGCAACATAAGGTGCAGCAAGGAGCAGAATAACTGGAGTAATTCGGCAAAAATGAGACAAAAAAACAGGAACGATTAACATGGCGCAAAAAAAACGTTTCAGGAGAAAAAAAATGACAGCGAGAGCAACATCAAGGGAAGTTGACAGAATTTATATAGAGAGATAGCACACGGTAGTCTTAAAAGTATTCAGGTCAGTAGTGTCGGCTACGTAACTGTCTAGGTTATTTCAACTCTCAGAAATACTGGGGTGAAATAAATGAAAACAGTGTCTAGTATTGCATGAAGGAACACTTACTTTATGGCGGCGATCAATGCGGCCTGAAACATGGGGGGGGGAGTTGGTAGCCGCCTCTTTAGAATAGGACTGTTATTGTAGATCTTATGAAATAAGCACTCGTGAGAAAGGTTTATAACCCTTTCAGATATGAAATATGTCCTACCATCGAAGAAATCGTTAATTTTACCGCCCTCTATTTCACAAAAATGATATAAATGGCCAAAAACTTCAAGAATTCCTGCACGGCTTTTCCTTCCACGGTCGCTAAATTTTAGCCTTATTCGTAAGGAAAAAAACTCACTTGGGAATAAATAATTATTTTTAATAATCCGAAGCAGCTTCCGCAACACAAAAATTAGCTACTTTGTTCTTTAGTAAAAGATTCAACCACTTCAGAGAAGAAATAAGTTCCAGCACCAGACGGCACTTTCCAGGTGCACTGTAGAGCTTCGTGCCGTCCAGGTTTATTTCTTGTTTTTGAAACGCGACCGTTCTTGTACGCCCAGAATAGCCAAACGTATGTGCACAGCAGAGTTTTCAGTAGTTTCCGGTATCCCTGATTTTGTGGTGACAGTTATAAGCGCTTCTGAAAGAAAAAGGTTGCAAAGTAGCGTGCTCAATCGTAGGCGCCGTATTCGGCAAGATATACTATAGTCAAGCACACACGAAGCCAATTTGGCTGCTTTAAAAAGGGCCCTTCTTTGAATGATCTTTTCGTCGATCAGCATGTCGCCGGAAGGCCGACGTTTATCCTTTCCTGTTTTTCGCAGCGAGACATCGTAAAAATGGTAAAAGGAAGAGAGAGTGTGTGAAGTGGTGAGTTGCGCATGACTGAAGTGTGCTTAAGCGTACTTCTGTGCCTAGCAAAAACCATATTCAGTGCTCAGTATACCGAAAGCCCTCGTTTTAAAAGGAGACAAAGACAGTCCTGCCCGAGCGCGAGCGTTTATGGGACAGCCGAAAACGCCAGCAGCGACTGCTCGTGCGTGCTGCGTAACAGCGTGTGTGTTCAGAGCGGTTATTTCTGGGACTTGCTGATAGGCTTGACAGGGCTCCGATCGGATTTGGCGCCTCTTGCCATCGCGCCAGCTGCGACGCGTATGTGCCGATGCTTCGGCGAGCTGTTGGCACGAGCGGCCAGGGCACCGCTTGTCAAGGCGTGTTCAACCACAGTCTACGCGAGTTTTCGGTTATTGTGACCTTTCTCTTTACTCCAACGAAAGTCTTTTTATTTAACGATTCAAAATGATGTATAACAACATTCAGTGCCTACACTATCTCTAGTTGGGCGTTATTAAATTGCCGCTTTTTAGGCTTGGGGTATCAAATTACTAGCCGTTAAGAAAGCACAACTCATAGAGCACATGTTGCATGAGGTCGTGCAACCCCTGACCGCTGCGCCACATTTCGTCGGAGGCAAAATGCAAAAAACGCTCTTCTATTGATCTTTCGGCGCATGTTACGAAACCGTTGAGAGGTGGAAAATTACTCCAAGCAATCAACTACGGCACGACTGAGTTTGCGCAGCCAAACCTTTCTTTTTTATTTTTTGTTGAGTCACATACCATGTGACGCTAGCTCACATTAATAGGGCTGTTTTAGCACCTGAAATGACCCTTGCGTTCTGCAAAATCAAAAGTACCTTTCGTACCTTTCCTGTTGAAGTTCGTCGGAAAATGAAGAGGAATGACAGCGGAAAATAGAAGAAGTGTTATTTAGCAGATTAAAAAAAACATTCCGTGGCTTCCCCGCTTGTGAACAACCGAAGCGCCATCCGTCTTAAGACCCCGTGCAAACTTTTTTTTATGCCCGTTTGGATATTGTTTAGTTTTAACTGGCCATAGTGTATGCGGTGATCTATGGTCCTTCGTGTCTACCAAGAAAGCAACAAGAAGGATGAGGTATGCCAAAGAAAGAGAAGAAATTTCCTCGGTTCTGCACCTCTTCTCGAAACGCAAAGGCGTGTTCGTAGTACCTTATCACGTGCTCCATTTCGGAAAATATTACATATGCTGACAATGTTCACTGTACAACCGTGCAGCACTAAACGCGTTTTAGACGCCACAGCGCTATCCTTGTAGTGAAACAATTCTGGTTACAAAAAAAGGCTTGCGCTCTAACTTGAAAATTCACCCTTATTTCAGACACAAAGCGCCCCGTTGCGGCCGCGAAGTGCGCACAACGCTGTTCGTGCTGGAACATGGCAAAATATAGTCCAAACAAGCGCTTTAATGGTTACATCATAAAGCAAGCCTAGGTGACCAACCTGAGGAGATATTCAGCGAAAAAGTTAGGGGTCCGTTATGCGACGTATCCAATTAATGTATTTGCCTTCATCTACAAACAACATATTATAAAACTTTAATAGCGCTCCAAAGCAAATGCTAGTCAGATTTTTTTTTTCAAGCGCAGCGCAAAGATGTCGGCATGAAAGTTCAACCGGGCCTATTATGGCATCCACGAGTAGGCTTGGTTGGAAGTTGGCTAGTGGCTGTTTTCTGGATAACAGGACGGAGCAGTATGTAGCTTAGGCAGGAGGCGAGACAACAACGCATGAATGAACCTTGCGTACACGAAACTGCGTCAATATGGAGGCTTCTTCAGCTTATAAAAAGACATTGAAGTCACTGGCATACAAGAATAAGAACTAAGCATAAATTTTACAGCTTCACTTTAAAGAATAAAGGTTCCTGGGACCACAAAGAACAACAGCGCCCTTCTCTTCTATCGAGGAGCAGTATGCGCGTCTCCTGCACTCTTTGTTCGCCTGCCACATGGCGTTGGGGAAATTCCTAGTGCAATTCCTTGATGACCAAATGACGTCTGGGGGTTACCGGATGTACGTCTGCCACTCAGCCGAGCCCGAATTTGCCACGCAGACGACACAAGTCCTTGAAAGTAGCACGCTATGAAGAGAACGCAGTGCTGTTTGCTGAAGGGATACAAGGAGAAGAGCCAAGTAGAATCGACGGCGCCAAACAATACAGGCCTGGAAAAAAACGCACCAATAACCTCAGGTAGAGTAATAGCTGCAAATCCTTGTGCGTGCAGAGATTACGCTCTGATCGACGTGTTTTTGTGCAAGTGTTCGGAGTATAGTGTAAAACACTGATTTTGTCTTTCTTTAGGCTTGCTATATGAAGAACCAGTATAAATCTCTATTATAGGGCTTCTGTACAATACTAAAAGCTATATAAGCCGATAAAATAACAAAACAAAATTTATGAGTTTTTTTTTTTTACTTTTAGATGTTGCGATCAAAACATTGCCTTCGGCAATTCGGGAGTTATTAAATATCAGGTAGGTAGCATATCAAAGCAAATGGTGCGCAGTTCCTTCGTGTCCAGTTGATTATATTCAGGCAGCAAATTTATTTGCATGTGCACGGTGTTCTCAATGCAATTTCTGACGCAGTTACACAAGGCGCAAGGGGTAATTAGACGGTGTCTGCGAAGAATGCAAAACTGCCGGCCTCAGCAATGAGGTATCGATTACGCCCCAGCATTTAGGCAGCGCGAGTCACACTGAATGATGCAGCAACGCATTGAATGCTAAGCCCGTGACTCAGCCGCGCGATGACCTCGTTTGATCGACACACCCCCCATTCACACGTCCCGCGGCGTGAAAAGCAAAACGCGCGGCTTGCAAGAACGCCCCGCGTGGGTCTTTCTTCGAGGTCTATCGGGCACTCCGTCTTTCGCCCGAAACCTATCGGGCTTATAAATGCGAAGGCTTTGGTTCGATCACTTCCGAGAATCGTTGATGCATATAGCGCTGCTGGGCATTCTTTCGAGGCAGACCTCTTTGCGACCTGCTTGTGTGGTCTTCCATAGAGTAGGCTTCAGGTGTTGAAATCGATATGCTGATAGGTTAATTATGAATAATAACTATGGGCTACGAACGGATTCCAAAGGAGCAGTGGCGATAGATCAGTGCAGGCACAGTAAAGAATGCGATGCAGAGGTCAAAGAAAAATAATGAGCTCCACCCATGGAATCAGGAGTAAGTATGGCGGTCGTCAGATTAAGTAGGGTTAGCCACATATTCATTGCCTGCTGGCCTTTACGAAGGAAAATTCGTTTGATCGACTTGAGGTAAAGGCGCAGGACGAGTGCGGTGCAGTAATCCGCGCCTACCTTTGACACAGCTGGAATGCACAGATGTGAGTAATGGTAAAGATATCTGGAAAGAGCGTAAAACGAAGGCAGGAAACCGGTTATGTTCGACGGGCCAATAGCGTGGATGTTGAACGACTATGGTAGCAAGTAGTTAGCAGCCTAATGTTGTTTCTGTTTCTGTTCCGTCCGGTGTTCTTTCTGTTCCAGGCTGTCGGCATGTGGCATTTACAGTGTCTTAGTATTTCTCGGAAGTCAACTGTAAGCTCCAGGTGGCGCGAGAACATCCGGGGCATAATGGTCAAGGCACCTGGCATGCGGCTTGCCCACGTCAGTGAATTTGGCATGCAAGATTTGGCCGTCATCCTGCAGCCAACGCACATACTCAGCACATGGCTTTATGTGGCGCGAACGGGTTAAAATATTTAGCCCTTGATTTCCTTGCGGCGCATGTAGTGTTTACTTCTGTGCCGTAATATTGGCAGGTTTAATAGTGTCTTCTCTGCTTCTATGTAGAGGGGCTGGCTACCATTCTGCGTGTTTTAAAATACCTAGATCGAACATGTGAAGACCACTAACATGTGCCATCATAAGTTGATTATTCTAAACATCCTAAGTGTTTGGGAAACGAAATAGCTGTTTTTTGTGTGCCACTCACCGTGCTGAAGCCGTAGCCATCAGCACAAAAATATGGCGAAGAAAAATTTGAAAGAGGAGGCAATGAGCGTTTGAGTTGTAAACGAGAGATTGGTGTCGTTTTATCGTCAAAGACTATCGCTGAGCGCTTTGTGTAAACCCGCCCCGATGTTTAGTATTCAGGAACAGTGCGCTTGACTATCGCTCAACGTAATCTAAGTTCACGCCTTTCATGCCAGTCACTTGTTTCCAAAATGACTACATACACGCTGCGATGCAACGACAGCGAACTTTACAAAGCTGTGCAACCCATTTGCGATATCTGTTCGAACAAAGTTCGAGTATTTTTTTTTTGCTTCCGTTAGTTCACAAATAAGCTTTGTTGAGGGAGCGGGAACTCCTTGTGTTTTTGTTTTACGGTCACTGGTTCCCTTTGCATCTTAGGTCATTGTTCGTTAATGCAAATGCTGCCAGCGCACGCACTCACACACACGCACACCAGAACGCAATCTGTTTTCACAAAGAACGAACCAATACAAGAACCAGACGTATCTAATCTTTAACATAATTCAAGCTTCATCGCGGCAAAATAACATTTGGTTGCAGCTATGATCACTAACATCTCAGTTGTCCAAATGAAGCTTAGAATATCCTTATTTGGGTTTGAGCCCGTACAGTAACTCATAATCGGATTGTTCACAAGCCAACCCCAGTTCAACTAAGTTTAACTAAACAGAAGAACCTTAGCCGCATCGGCGTGTACTGAAAACGTCAGAAAGCCCCTCTGATAACGCGTTGCTTAGCAGGCCACCGGTCCTCGTCTTTCGCCAACAAAAGCAACCAAGCGAACCATGTTTGCCTCATTCGCGGTACTCCACGAAATCACCAAGCAAAAAAATGCTAAGAATGCTAGAGCTAGAGGGCAAACATCGCCGGCCACAGGTGCAGTAGCTCTCGAGCTTGTGGGAGCGTTTGCTACGTGCTAACGAACCGCGGAGAGCGCTCGCTGCAAGTAGGAGGGGGCGTGTATGCTTCCACGATGGCCCCGTCTCCCTGACCCGATTCGCCTAATTGCGGGCCGTCTCAATTTCGCCCGATCCCCTGCCGTTAATGGGGCATCACTCAGGGCTCCCAACGGACCGCCCCGCCCCGCCCACCACGCGAATCAACACGCAGAGAACGCCGAACGGCGCTCGAGTGTGCGCGGACAATATGGCCGACGGCAGGTCGGTGGCGATAAAATGGAGGAAAGTTGAGATACTGCGCACCAAGAATTTGCTCCCTGAAACCGAGGATACAGAGGCGCCAGCCAGAGGACGAGCTGCGGCATGGGGGGAGCAGACATATGTTACGACTGTGCTTCCTGCTGTATCGCATCGTAGTGGTGGGTAAATGACGCTGCAATTGGCTATATATGCATTTGTTGGTGTTTCTTGTTGCTCAGTCCTAGCACTGATGGGGGGGGGGGGGGGGAACCATTTGTAATGGGAACGTGGGAGTTGCGTGATTGAAAATAGGACAGGGGACAACCTCGAAGGTTTCGCGGCTATGCGCAAGTAACGCAAAAGGAAAAGGCAGAGGGAAAGGAAAGCGGGACTTTCGCTGCTTCAGGAGTCTATATACTTTAAGACTTTACGACTTTACGAACGGGCGGTGCGACTCTGGACCCGTGTTTAAGAAAAGATTCGTTCGCAATTGATTGCTGGTTAATGCCAACCAAAGGCAGAGGAGTAAACGCTTTTATTCCCTATAACAAATACAGCATGATTAAAATTGGCGTGCAATACTGGAGCCAAAGAGTTTACATGAGCAACCTTGCAATCGACGCGCATGCGCGAATAAATAAATCGAGTGTTATCTGCGCCACAGCCTTTAGTCAGCAGTGCTACTTTTGTGCCGTGTTGCACAGTTAGGACTACATTGGCAAAAAGGCTGAGTAAATACGGAGCTGATCTGAGCGATTTCATGAGGCATGAGCCATTACTATTATTTGTATCCCACAGCACGAAAATATGGCAGCAGGCAGTGTGTTTTGGCTGCAAGCTGCCAAGCTGCCAAGAATAGCAACAAGGCCGGCTAAAAGCACTTTAGGACTGGCGCGCACGATTTCAACGAGGATAATGTGGTAGGAAGTACACTAAGACACATTAGTACCACATCTGACTAACAGCAAGCACAGCTTTGAAGCTGCCAACGCAAGCGCTGAAGGCACATGCAATCAACCCGTGGCGAGCATGGTGCGAAAATTGAGTTAATAACCTCTTCCTGCAACTTGCTTCTACTTTCCTAATGTTTCTCTGCTCACGGTCAGTATTTCGCGGTCAGGTTGCCAGCACCCCAGAAAGAAACAGACGCTGTTGACAAGGTGTTCTTTTTTAAAGACTAAATCCTACGGGACAGTCAGCGGGCTTCAGAACAGCGCCAGGCACGAAACAACACCGTCGCGACAGATGGCGCACAAGGAAGCAATAACGCGCACGCAAATTGTGCCGTAGCTAGGTTTTCCTCAATCACACCAGTCGTGCGGCAACCAGGCGCCTGCCTCGTTCTAGGAGAGCTAACATCATTGCTACTGGCAGCGTGACATTGAAAGCCCCCCCCCCCCCCCCCCCCCCCCCCTCCACCCACAGCCCTCCCTTTTTGCTTTCTTCATCTTTCCTTTCTCTTTTGCTGTTTTCCTCATGAAGTGAGTAAGAAAGCACTCAGTTCTAAATGACCCAACGTACGCTACTGCCACCCGCGGCACACTACAAACGAAGCTGTCCACTGATACACCATCAATGTTTCCTTTTCGCCATTCTAGCGATGGCGTTTCGGCTCTGGGACTCTGCTCAGCACCCTTCAATTTGAGTACAATATAAACACGACTGAAAAACATGGATTTATGAAACCGGACTGAACAAACGTTTCTTTTTTTTCGTTTCGTCCAACTCACTGCGAGGTTTCTGGTGGGCTATCTTGGATTTCCTTATAAAGTAAGTGCAGCTAAGAAAGGTTTGGCAGTACGAAATAAAGCTGAGGTTCAGTAGGACGACGCCAATATTTCTGCCACATCTCCGTAAATGTAGAAAGTATACCCTACGGGGTCACACTCTCTTGCACACACGCTTGCATGGACAACTCCCGAGCTAGGAGAACCGATCAAAAGCGTTGTGTCACCAAAATGCAAACACACGTTCGAATGCGCAATTTCTTGGCAGAGAACTTGAATAATAGGAAATATTGAAATTATATTGCAAATCTCTGCAATATGGCGATGCTGGAGCTCGACAAGAAGCGCTCGTGTAGTTTCACCGTATGTTAATTCAACAGCTCTTTGATTGTTTTGTAAAATAATCAAGCCCGGACTACGTCCGGTTCGGTGCTTCCTGCAGTAATGGCGACTGTCAAGAAATGAAGAAAGGAGTCACAGTCTTCGTTAAAAGTATACATGTCAAAATGTTTGCTTTCGAGCCCGTAGCGTGGCTCCTTTCGCATCCTTGGTAACCCTATTTTCTCAAAGGTGGTAGAAGCGTACGTCCTCTACCCTTGCAAGCTTAGGATCGCCAAATGTTCAAGGAGCTCAGCTACACGGCTTAAAAGAAACCGTTTGTGCTATGTGTTTTTGACACACAGAATACGTACCTAGAAAAGCACGCTAGCGCAACAACTTCTTCCATTTCGTTTCTTCAGAGCGCAGGATGTTAATAGTCGCATAAAAAAAAAAAGTTCGGTTACGTGCTCCTTCGGCAAAAGTCGACATAAAGGAAATTATGACTTGCTCCACGCGGGCATGTACTGGTGCCAGGTTAAGCGAAACAAACAAAAAGTTATGTCTTCGTTCGCGTAAGAAATGCCTGGGTGCAAATGTCTCTTGGCAGAAAACGCGCTCGTATATTACAGGTCACTAAGCATGTCTAGTACAATTTTGTCGTGCACCTGTTGAGAAAGCACGCTGGAAAGACCTACCCGCATGATTAAAGGATTTATCAAACGTCTTTTTGATCACTCTGATACATAATAAAGCTGATACGGTGTCCAATTTCATGCTGCCAACAGCCGTGTAACAGAAGGGGAAAGACTGCTTATTCTTTAAGTCCGCCAACAAACGGAGTTGCTGTTTTGTTACGTTCTTGATCATGCGCCGTATCGGTTCGCAATCAATTCTTATTGCGATGATGGTTTTGTCGTGTTTCGGATTTTGTAGTCAATATGCACCTTTGTACGTGGGCAAAAAGATGAGAACTCATTATTATTATCGCTAACGAAGCGCATCTAAGTAGCAGGAGCCCGAAGAGGTGTTTACGTTCAGAAGACCGAAGGACTTTTTAAAGGCATGCCTACTTCACCGCCTCCTCTCTCTCTCTTTTTCTCTGGCGCAAATTGTTTTGTACATTGTTGCATCACATGCTGGCACCATAATCTCGAATTTGAAACCTACTATTCTGTATTTCATGTGCTCTCACCAACGCGGTCTTGGTACTACTTCCATAGCTTACTACAGCTCGATACCTCAATAGAGGGAGAGAAACATTTAATAGAGCTCTTAATTCTGTACGGCATTTCTTCTTCCCTCCTTCCTTCTCTGAAAAGCTGTTAACTCGTTCGATCCTTCCCAGAAATTATTGTTACTTTGGAAACTGACAGCGACCACAAATTTTTCATAAGGCTCATGGCTACAAAAGCACTGGCGCTGGGGTACGGTCTATTGAAGCAATTAACTTCGCACCACGCTGAATGCCCCAGGTGTGCTGTACACGTACAGCAGTCGCTTCTCTCGAAGTTTCAATGATCACCATGCAAGTTTAAGTGTTTAGTTGTTAGTTATCTATGTGAGTGTTGTTTTCTTAGCAACCGAAGCTGTGGTGTCTCCTGTACATTTTTCTATGTCGCGGCCGCGCTAGAAAAAATAGATCTCGATATTCATAATTAAGCGTCTAATCTTCTTTACCTGAAAGCCCCCAGATAACATTTTTCTCTCCCTCGTCCGACCTTTGCTCCATCGGCACCGGCAAGCTAGAACACACAATGAAACTTAATGCCCGCCTAAAGCCTCAGGACAGTAACAGGAAGAGGAGGGGGCAGCGTTTTGTTAACCTAAAAATGTGCGTCAGCTAATGTTATTTCACATCTAATAAATCTGGACCTCCGAGTCGCACGACAAATGTGCGAAGGAAAGTTTCCTGCTCTCAGCAGGTGAACCACTCGCAAGTAAATTGCTTCAAGTGCCGAAGCAAAAACATTTGTCCGCACTATTCTGACCACTTGTCAACAGATATCGCATAGACAGTGCGCGAGGCAAGATTAATAAGCACAAGGGGACGAAGTGCATGAATAAAAATAATAATAATAATTGGTGTTTAGAGTAAGGAAATGGCGCAGTATCTGTCTCATATATCGTTGGACACCTGAACCACGCCGCCAGGGAAAGGATAAAGCAGGGAGTGAAAGAAGAAAGGAAGAAATAGAGATGAGCTGGCTAAGTATACGCGTGTGTTGCTCCCGCGTAAAATTTACCTTCGGTTCTCCGTGCGAATAGGGCAGCACAACTATCCTCTCAGAACAATTTCAGAATTAGTCGTTTGAAGATCATTTGACGCTTTCCTTTAAACATTCTCTGAACGTTAATTTATTACTTTGGGCTCCAAGTAACGCCTTGTGTGCCCAAAGTATGGGAGTTGGTGCTGCTCGCCGTTAAACCTTCAACTGAAAAGTGGCAAGCTTCATCAAGCGTGCTTTCGCCCGAGCATCGAAAGGCCGACCCTACGTGACTGTGCATGCGGCATTTATTTTGGCTCGGTTATCATGAGCAAAGATGGCTTCTTTTTTGTTACTGTTCTTTTATGCCCGTAATGGTTTGTCAAAAGAAACTCGCGGTAACAATAGATGATAGCGCTGCTTTTAGTCAGTATTACACAAGCTCGAAAAACAGATAGAGTTTATTTCCCTGATGCAACTAATTCACACAAGTCACTTGGGAAAGTGTATAACAATATTAACAGGAGCACTATCCCATCAATTCAGGAAAAAAAAGTAAGGAAGATAGCCAGCTCGCTGTCGTGATGCAAGAGCAAACACGTCGTTGCACTAATGGCGTGCATAGGCCCCACCGACCCTCACAACGCTTTGAAGAGGCTCAGAGAAGGAATCAAACAGGCTGCTTGCAAGGTCAGGAAGAGCCTAGAGCCTGCTCCATTCCTCTTGAACCGCCGCCCAAAGAATATCTGGCTATGACTCGTGCAGCTGCCTTTTAGCTAGTCGCCTTTTCATTAACCCTAATACATTTTTAATTATATTCAAATCTGCTCCCTTGGGAAGCCATGGCAACTCCTGGATGCAGAGCTGTTCAAGCAGTTACCAAGCGCAGCGCGGCTGAGGTTGATCGCAAAAATAACAGCCAAACAAGCAAAAAAATACAGGTATCCTATTCTTGACCAGTTGCCTGCGGGAGCAAGGCTGCGCAAAAAAAAGAAAGAGAGAGAGAGAGAGGGCGAGACAGAAAAATAAATTTTGCTGGGCCGTGACAGACCGCTGAACCCCCTAATATTCTAGAATGGGAACGGACCGGCACTCTCGTTATCAGCCTCTTCGTCACCCGCAGCCCCACGCGTTGTCATTCCGGCGCTCCGGTGTTCCGTCATGTGTGCTAATCTTTACTCGCGACTGTAAAAACCCCGCAGCAGGACGAACTTTTCTTCAATTACGAAGTGTCTCAGAAAGCTGTATAGCTTTCCTTTGTAGCCTTATGGCTGCGCTTGTGTGGATGCCCATGACTAATTACTACCTGATTACAAATACAATCCACCTTAGGCGATTCCCCTAAACATTTGACCATGACTGCACGTACCGCATCAAGTTATTGGGAAGACCAAATCGCCAGATTCGGCATGCGGTGATTATAACTGCCGTCGTATGACCGGTGACATCAGTGGCAGCTAGAGCTTTAGTAGGCTTTTTTTATGTCATTCGGCGCGGCAGTGCACCCAGGTGCTGCGATAGTCATTAGCTACAAAATTACAGTGCAATTCTGGCAGCTGATGGCAGAAAGGTTTTCCCCATAGCACTGATCGATGCTCGATGTCCTGATGTTGCGTTCTCACCTTGCGAGCGGTTGGATGTTCATTCTACCTTACTTGTGTATTAAAAGAAAACATTGACGAGTACAAATGAAATATGTCTAGGCATGAGCTCTTCATAAAGCCGTTGACATCATGGAGTTTTACGCTGTTTTTAAACCTATTGAGCATCGGTGCTGAAAAACATCGCTGGCGCAAGCCTTATACTCCCGACGAGCCTCTCGTAGCCCATTGGTACGTTTAAATGTCGTTTATCAAAAGCTGCACTTCTGGTGTTCGCGGCCATTAACTTCCCCTTGCGAGCCGTTCTTTGTCAACACCATCCCCACGACCACTCAAACAGATCAAAGCGAATACCCTCCGCACAATTTCGAAACCTCTATTCACAGCTTTTAGCAGTGTAGCGAAACCACAGCGGCATTGGCAAAGACCGTGGGTCTGAGTGCTTTTCTTCATCGCAAGCTCCTTTTATTCTTTTTATTCCCCCTATACTTAGCTCTCATTTAGAGACCGCGCGATGCGAAACGAAGCACTTTTGTGTTGGGCTACTTTCCCCTCGTAGAGCTTCTATGCGCCAGTGTTACCGCTAGGGTACACTTACTCCACAAGTGACTGGTATTAACAGAAAGGGTCACTGAACTGTTTGTCTCAGTTGCTTCAATGCCGGAAACGTAGAGAAGAGAATCAGAATACCCTGCTTTGTATTGCTCGGCGCCACTCCTTTTCATGGGTGTGACGACTGAAAAATGCGATGTGAATATCGACGTTCAGCAACCCACACGACGGCCCACAACATAGCTACACTTTCGTACATATAGCATCTTGTTCCGCCGGCTTTATGTCCCGCGTTTCTACCGCACCATCAATAGGGAAGACTCTCTGCTGAACCGTGACCCATTTCCCAGTTACAACAGCATCCCTTCGAGCACAAAGCTCAGTGCAAACGCTCCGAAAAGGAAGGGGGCGATTTTTTCTGTATACTTTTAGTGACATTCAGCCACACAAAGCGACGCATGTTAGTGGAATGGTCGCGAAGTAGACTGCTTTGAGGGCAGAAAGTGTGCAGTTCGCATCAAGTTTTCCAAATCGCTGTCTCTGGTTGCCTTCGCTTACTGCCAAGATGAGCTAGCAGTATAGTTTTAAGCAATGCTTTGCTTGACTGTATACATTGAAAAAGTTCTTAATGTGACCTGTATAGGCAGGTCTACTATCCTGACACATGGTAAGCAAAAGGAAAGCAAACATACAAGAGCAAGAGCGAATATTAATAAGACAAAAGCACTCGTGGGCGTCCCACGTGCATGCAATGAACCTTTTTTTTTCTATCAACTACTTGTCAACAAAACGAAAACATGCATCTTATTGAAAATAGCGTAGACCTGGAGCACTGTACTTAACCACATCAGTTCAGATCATTCTCAGTTGCTTAATCGATAGGCTCTCATTTGTGTCAGGCTGCTATTAAAGCCCAAGTACAGCTGCGCCTACGTAGGGCGCCTGCAAGAAGACACAGGCAAAATGCTCGACACTGTGCTTGCACAGTATCGCGACGGCGCCTAGATCAGACAGAAGCCCTTTTATTGTGCCGCTGCTCTTGTTATCCTCATACACAGTGAAAGCCACACAAGAGAAATACGTTGGTCTAGCGAAACAAAGGAAATTACCAAAGGGCGGTCATGGTACAGCTCGGAGACTTTGAGGGTGTCACAACCCACATACCGACAGCACTTCTATTGGCTCTTCCTTTTTTTAAGCTGGGTGATGGATTCGGAGACGTCACCGAGGGCTCTGCGAATGTGTTACGAAGGGTGCATGCCCTCTCATATCAGTGA
Organism: Amblyomma americanum; assembly: GCF_052857255.1. Taxonomy (NCBI): domain Eukaryota; kingdom Metazoa; phylum Arthropoda; class Arachnida; order Ixodida; family Ixodidae; genus Amblyomma; species Amblyomma americanum. Next base: position 125,061,459 of record NC_135499.1, read on the forward strand.
ACTGGGACAAAGGGGGCAGCGCGTGTGAAGGTCTCCGGCCTCATTGCCACCGTTTACGACGCCAACCCGTCGCGACATCGAAGGCAACAACAGTAGGACGGAAAAGGATCGGTGAGCCGAATCACGGGTCAGCGTTCGCCTTTCTTGAATGGATCGCTGCGGGCTTTCAGCGCTTGGCGCGTCGGGAGTCCGTAGTTGCCTCGGCTTCGGACATATAGCTGGGCTGGACACGGCGCTAATCGGTAACTGCCCGCGGGGACGACACGTCGTAAATGAAAGGCCCGTTTTATTGCTTCGGAAAAAAAGAAGGTGATTGGGAGATCTCCTGGAGTGCGCCACTGTATTCTGCGCACAGGGTGAATTCGAGTGTTCAATACATCGGTTCCATACAGAAAGTTAAAGAACCAATAATAACAAGGCGCCCCGCGCCTACAATTATGTCCTCTATGCCCCGTTCATGAAACCACAGCGCTACCCTTCACACTATAAGTATAGCAACACGTGGGAGACTAGATCTGGGTGACCGAAACGAAATGGAAGGAATGGGTTTCAACTTGGAAAGGAAATAAAGAACTACCAAAGAATAATAAGAGGTGCAGAAGGAACCAAGATATGGAACCTTGTGGCCGCCTGCACATTTCTGGCAAGTTTCCAGGATGTGGATTCTGCAAATGCCACCCACTCAGCCTAGAAGGGCACCCTTTTTCTACTGAACTCGAAGACACGAAGTGAAAGGAGAGAATTGGATTCAAGACCACTTAAAGAGCCTCTCATGAGCCCTCATTGCGAGTTTACACTACTCCTGCCCGCTCTAATTCTTTTCCAAGGCCTTACTTTTTACACTGCACATTCAGTGTTGTATAGTTTCTAACAGTTCATTTTCTAAGACATTTCTGGTCTCATTTAGAAACAGTAAGCCACCGCCCGCAAAGTAAAAAAATTGCAACGTCTTAGCACGTACTGACGTCACAGTCTTCGTCGACCAATACTTTTTTTTTACTTGGAAACTGCAGATCTTTGTATGCACCCAGGTCGACATGGCTTTAACATGTGGGGAAAAGACCGCCTACACAGTCGAAAATCCATCAGGTACCTGTCGCACAAGCAATAACAAGCATGTAATTGTGTACATCTTGAAATCTATTACTCGTCGCACGCTGCGTAATACCAAAAAATTTGTCCAGTGCTTCCCCCCCCCCCAAAAAAAAAAATGTTTGCACGATACATAAAGAATTGAAATTTCAACTACATGATGAGAAAATCATGAGTAGTTCAAAAACACTCTCCTTTACAGGCGGACTACGTAGGGACTCCAAGCATCTGAATTTTTGCGAATATGCTTCAATTATATTTTTAAACGACTGTTAAGCTTAAAATCGTGTCCATATCTCTATGCATGCATGTAATTTTTTTTCGCACGTTAGTCTAATAATATATGCCTGAGTGCCGCTCAGATGTGGTTACAACCGCAGCTTACTGCCGATTTTCTTCATGTCTGTCTGTGTCGATTTCCCTACGTTTTATTTCTTCCACATATTCGGCAAGAAAATATTATACGTCAGAACAGCTCGGCGTACTTAGCGCAACTAAGCGCGTAGTGTTGGAGATAAGCCGCTGATGCGGGCGGCACTAAGCCCTTCAATAATCCAGACGACACGTCACTTCGAGCCACGCACGGGAGCGTGTGACGGTGATCATCCCCTCAGACTACAGAGAGTCTGTGGCAGGAGCGCAGGCACTGCCATTTCGTGTTCGCGCTTCACACTTGACAGCTCAGCGGAGAAAGGACGGAAGCGCCCTAACCAGTGGCCCGGAAGAATCTCGCAATGTTCCGGTCATGCGTGTGGCAGACGAGCCAGGAAGAAAGTAGAGTGGAAAACTCGCTCTTCTCCCCATTATCCCATCCAACTACAGACTATAGCTGAATGTCTTTTATCGCCGGCAATTTCAGTGGGATAATTTCGCATGCCTGCAGCCAAAGAAATGTCGCAAAGGGTTCGCGAAAACATAAACGCAACCCTGAAATTTACCATCCCTGTTTCCAAAATTTCTGAAAATGCCGTCCATGTTGGCGTTATACGTAGGGTGATGCTGGTCTTGCCGGAGTTCTGCGGTGCTCTCTGTCTGTACTTGTCACCGCCACTGCGATGCTCGGAGAGAGTGCTGGATTCGGCATCTCACTTATTTTCTGTCAGACGACAAAACAAGACTTGGCTTACACGAACATTTCACCGGGCCAAGAGGGTAAATTTATAGCAATGCGACTGCAGTCAGTTGTTGTTTTGGTACATTCTTTCGCACCCTTTTAGAGGTAGTAATGAAGAACGTAGGTTCAAGGACAAAAGTTTGCGAGATGCAGATTCATGGAAAATTTTATTGTGGCGCGGTCACTCAAAGCAGATCAATGAAATGAATAAGGACATATGGAGACATACGTGCTTCATCTGCTAGACGAACTTCATCTGACTGGTTAGCGGGGAAACGCAGATATAATTTTTTTCACGAATCCGCATCCCGCAATGTTTTGTGCACGACTGTACAGTAAACTTATGCTCCACAGCTGCTTAAGTGTGGAAGAACTTTCTTGTTTGTTACAAACTTCAGGTCCGTAAAATTTATGTCACAACCTCCTTGACTTGGGATGCCAAGCGTTCACCTACTAGCGAGAAGGACAAAACTTTCAGATTTTATTCCGGCAGATTACTTGGGCATTTCTCTCACTGAATCACAGAGGTTGTCAACGAGACCACTAAAATTTCTTCGGTGAGAAGCGGATGATGCTGCTACGGTGTTGTGGGTGAAAGAAGTCCAGGTCGTCGGAACAAAATATTCATTCCTCCCATTTGACTGTGTGCTTCAAGGCTAAAATCTAAAGATTAGAAAGGCGCGCTCCAGGGTTAATACAAAATATTCCCCGGCAGCTCCTGACACGAAGGTGAAATTCCCGTGCGCTTTAACCAAACCTCTAGAAAGAAGGCGAAAGGAAAGCCTGATCTAACTCAGACATGAAATTTAAATCAAGTTAACACGCATAGATACGTTAAAGTATGTTAAGACCCCCCCCCCCCACCAAATCATCTACATCTCAAAAAGGTGGGATCACAGCGTTACCATTAGAGAAATAATATTTTTACCAAATACATGAACTTTTCCTTCTTTCAAAAACAATGTCTGAGTGGAATGTGTTACCAGAAGCTTTATTCGTGGTACTTGGAATTCGTCACCCGTAGACTAATTCTAGCATGGTACAGTTGTTTGTTGCTTTTATAATGCGTTCTAAACCCAACTTTTGAATCTTTCGCTCATTGTTGCTATGTCTTCACATATCTGATTTCATATAGTATATAGGCGGTGTTATACATTTAAGATGTGATTCATTTTTGCCAATTCCTCTGCGCAATCGATTCGACTTCATTTTTCAGTGCGAAAAATTCAGAAAATACTTGTAAAAACTACCTTAATTAGCACGCAAAATTACCACGTATATTTAATAAATTAGCAGTTTTGCATCCGTCGCATAATTTTTATTTCACCACTAACGTAAGCTGTAAGAAGATACGGATCGAATTTCGCCACATACGTTCCCTCAAGGTATTCCTTTATTGTGGCTGTGGTCAACGTTAGCTTTCTAGCGCTGAGCGAAATTCTCCGCCGCCTATCTGGCAATAAGCCGTGGTGCTACCGGAAAGCGTGCACCACTCAAGTGTGCACCCAACAAGTTTACTAGCTTTCAATGCCTGCTTCTGACACTCTTCTCTCTCTTTCTTTCTTTCGTTTCATTTTGTCTGGCAAACGGAAAGCGGTTTGAAGCAGAGCGCTCTCCCTTCGTCAGTGAAGGACGTCGCCTCCGCTGCGTTCTATATATAGACACCGGCCGGAGAAAGACATTTCACAATCGAAATGGGCTCCAAAGTACACTATGAGTGCGTCGAGAATACGAGAAACTGCGGGGTATTCCTCAGAAATCCATTGGCATTCGTCTGGCGGACCTGCGCGTCGCCTGCAGCTTGCGCGATGCGAGAGGAAAAGGCGACATTAAATTGGAAAAAGGAGAACTCAGGGAAAGCATGAGGAGAATTAAATATGAGAGCGCGTACTAGGACCCCAGTTGTCAGACACGTTACGCGCCGATAATAACACGAGTCGGGAACAGGTCAATCCTGCTGTCCTAACAGGACTTTTCTACGCCCAAGAGATCCGGATGAATGACAATGAGTGCTCTGCTATAGAGTTAAAACTACCTTATTGCTGTCTTGCCCGGGTAGCGAGTCGGATAGAAACAGAGTACGGCTAAGCCAAATGAATATGGTGAGCACTGAAGAAGACGGCAGTGAAGCGATAGCAGACTATACCCCTGCTTTGAACTTTGGGGTTGTTTGCCCGAAGAAGTTTCAACGCTAAAAAAAAAAAGAGGCATAGGAGGTTATTTAGATGAGTATGTATTTTTAGGTCCTGTGTTTTAGAGAGCTTAAAGAGACGTGATTTTGTGGGATCAGTGTCTAATACGTGTAATATCATTCCCTCGGGAGAATAGCATCCAATATCCACTGTCTACGACGCCGCTGATTTTAGTTGTCCCGCTTTTACGGGTTCAATTTCTTGAGGTTAGATACCAGTAGCCAGTCACACTACGGTGCGCAAAAGCTAAATGTTTAACTGTGAATAACAATAAACAAATTTCAATAATTCATTTCTAATTATGTCCGCATAATTTGGAGCACTCAGATCGCCATTATGAGTTAAATGTAGGCGGCATTCTTACACGACCGGTTTCACCCAAACGAGTTCTTTGTCTAGGACCGAACATATTTGTACGTTCTGATTATGAAGAACCACTAAACCGAAGCTAATAGCGCAACCTCTTTAGTAGCTTATTGGGTTGGCGAACTGGAGGCAGTTTGTTTCTTGCTCGCTTGAATTGGAATCTAGGTTTATCTTGTCGAATCCGGTAAAGTTCTCGCACTTTGCTAATCAACGGAACACACGACGCTCAAACTCAGAAGATCCTTCGACGCCTACCCCCAACAAGTGGCCTAAATTGTTTTTGAAGTGCTTTAGTCTACTTCTTTTACTAATGTCAGTTCTCAGTTTTGTTTTCGTTTACAGAAAATTTTACTCGTTTTAATTACAATGTTATTCCTAAGCCACAGTCGGATTCCTGCTTCATAGACTTCTTATTTGCCTCTGAATGGGTTTTCAGTGCGGTTGATTTTCAGCGCCTTCTGTATACCGAGACAAGCGCAATAGAATATACTGCTCGCATACTTAAGTTTCGGTGCGCGTTTAAAGACACCCGCGTGGTCGAAACTGAGAACCCTCGACAACGACTTGCCTCATAACTGGGTTGTAGGTCTGGCGTGTGAAACTTTTTTTTATTATATTAGGCTTAAAATTTGGGCTGCAATAATAGACAGAGAAAATAAACCATTTCAGTAAATGTTTGTAATAAGGGAGTAATTACCCATCAGCATCCACCCAAGCGCAGCCATACGGCTACAAAGGAAAGCTATACAGCCTTCTCAGAGACTTCGTAGTTAAAGAAAATTTCGTCCTGATCCAGAGTTTTCTTTAACTGCGAAGTTTCTGAGCAAGCTGTATAGCTTTCCTTTATAGCCGTATGGCTGCGCTTGGGTGGATGCCAATGAGTGATTACTCTCCTATTACAAATTTACTCCACCTTGGAAGATTCCCCTAAACGTTTGATCTTCACTAAACGTTGTTGCTTCGAAAAGAAAAAAAAAACAGGTTGACAAAAAACGGGTTCTGTGCCTACTTCCTTTTAAATAACGTGTACCATCTCTTTCAGCCAGTGGAGATATTTCATTGCTTTTAAGTGCGCACCGCGCTCAGGCACGCTTACAGCTTACACCTTTTTGAAGGAAACTCTAAATAACGTGCCGAGTACTGTTCATGTCAGAATCCGACAGTGTTTAGAAAGCGGGCCTCCTTATCTATAGGAGTCGTTGTATCGACACAGTCATCTCTTTACCTTTGCACAAATGTTCTTGCGAACGATGTTACCATAGGGAGTTTCACAGACAGAAGAAAATGCTTTTAAACGAAAGGCATAGCTGTCGGCCAATACAAAAGCAGCAGTCTAAAGAAACCACGGTAGCCCTCTGGGTTATCACCAACGAATGAAAAGAATGACTAAGTCAAGCTACTCGAAAGGCCAAGCACAATAAACTCCTCACCCCAGTGGACATGACAAAGCAGTAGGTTTCCGTTTCTAAGTACGGCGTTAACGCTCATTTGAAACTTTGTTTCGTGCTTCGTTCAAATGCCACATGTCTAGGGAGTGCCACTCTGCTTAAGAATTGCTGCCGTTACGGTGGAAAGAAAAACAGATGTCTAGCTCTGACTCTGTCGCAGGAAAGTGCTGATAAAAGTAGCATATAGTTGGAATTCAGCCGACTCAACTCAAATGCATTTACAGGCTCGCTTTCACCTTGGAGTCATTAGACGCCAACGCACGCGCAGGTGTGTGACGAGCTCCAGAAGGCAGCAAACCGTCGCGGTCACCTATGTGTGCCGCCTCATGTTATGTCCCGGCCTAAAAAGAAAGTAAAGATATGGGCAAGATAGAGGAGGAGGAGGAGGAGGAGGAGGAGGAGGAGGAGGAGGAGGAGGAGGAGGAGGAGGAGGAGGAGGAGGAGGAGGAGGAGGCGATACTTTAATGAATACAGGAGAGGTCTGCCTGGTTGTTAGCCTAGCGTGCTACTCCAGGTGAGGTGAAAGGCCAAGGCTTGCGGAATTCGACAGGATGGAAATTTCCCATAAAGAGTGCTTTTTTGTTCCTTTTAGGCATTGGTCCCGTTCAGAACCTCGATCTGCTGTTCGAAATTGTTGTAAGGTTTGTCGAATAACTGAATAACTTACGCAACTGGTTTTTATTGAGAACGCTAGTAAGCAGCGAGCTTCTGATGACAAACAAGTAATAAATAAGGAGATATGCTCGGCTTCTCTCCAGCGCTTGATATGCGCAACATATGAAGCAGATAAAAACAGCAGCACAAATATTCATAATGTTTCGAAGCAAGCAACGCGAGGGGAAAAATTAATGCTGATGGCACAATTTGGGCAGGTTCATATTGGTGATAACTACGAACATGGCGCCCCACCGTTGTCACGGTGGTCGAGGGTGGCGCTGATTCTGTCGTCGCCAACTGCCGTGCAGCTTGTTGCTTGGACCTCACTTCCTCGAGCTTAGTCCAAAGCGGAACGATGATAGCGCTGCGGTGGCTTACTTGGAGAACCCAGTCACTCTACATGGCCGAAAGAAGAGCAATAGGAAGATTACGAGCTTTCTTCGGCGAAGCCACGAATATTCATGGCAGGTTCAGGGGATATAAGTAGCGGGGAGGACTTCGTCTGCTTCGGCACCTCCCATTTATGTTCTATTGCAGTTTTTCTCATTCTTTCATCATTTCGTCATTGTCTCAACCCATCGCTGTCACTACAATCTGTCAGTCAGACGGGTGCATAAAAACTATTTAATAGAATAAAAATAATTGTGACACAGCGGCCGCACAGTCGTTATGCGCCAGTAATTTGCTGTTTTCAAGCAAACAGAGCATATGGCGCCATTAATCACCCCGGGCAAACGTCGCGATGAAAGGTTACCTCATTTTTCTCGCTTTCCACGTCTCTACATGAGATTATAAATCAATGTTCATAAATGAAACAGCAGGTGGTTACGAAAATTCTCCAGCCTTAAAGACAGTAAAAAGGGAACAGCTTTAAAAGTTAAAATTCAAGCGACAGTGACTGGTAAGCTTGTCTAGCTTGTTTTCTGAGCAAGCAGCATGCCAAACGCTGGGACTTGCTTACGTGCGGTACTAAATCGAAATACGATTCCAGGTTTGACAGGCCCCCTTTGTACCAGAGTTTTCGTTGTCGATATCACTGATTTTAAATTCTCACGGAAGTGCGCGTCCACTGCCTACCTCTCAAGTTTCACACTGGCCGCTTTGAGACGCCCCACACCGGTTTCTTAATAGACTCTCGCTTATACCTTCACACCCTCCTGAAACGAGGCTGCTTGGAGCACACAGCCCTGCCACCATCGTAAAATAAGAGCGAGTTTATCATAAAATTTTAAAACAAGCGGCATAACGCTAGACTGATCCCAGAAGCAGTCCCCCATAACGCCGCCATATAGGATCAGTTGAGGTAGGCCCTTCCAATTCCCCGGAATTCCGCGATTTGCACTTTGATGGCATCGAGTTCAGAGGGCGTGCAGTTGGTGATATTACCCTGAAATCATAAGCATCAGCGTCTGAATTGACAGCCAATTAAGTGCCACAAAATACCGGGGAATCACCGCGAACGCTCTGCCCGCGCAAAGTGTCTGCGGCGCGCTCCTAACGATGAGAACTTTAAAGGTGCGGAGAGCGGTACAAATAGCGTATGTTACTACTGCAGGTTTCTGGTTTGCTCGTAGTGGTTCACAGCGGTTTATTCATAGACTTCCGTCCGCAATCTGCGCTGCAGGCGCTCTCAGATTGCGGCTGGCAGATTGGGATTCTTCTGCGTCGCCTCATTGTGATGATGATGATAATAATAATAATAATAATAATAATAATAATAATAATAATAATAATAATAATAATAATAATAATAATAATAATAATAATAATAATAATAATAATAATAATAATAATAATAATAATAATCGTAATCGGGTCTTGGGGGAGGGAAATGGCGCAGTGTCTTTCTCATATATCGTAGGACACTTGAACCGCGCCGTAAGGGAAGGGATAAAGGAGGAGTGAAAGAAGAAAGGAAGAGAGAGGTGCCGTAGTGGAGGGCTCCGGAATAATTTCGACCACCCGGGGATCTTTAACGTGCACTGACATCGCACAGCACACGGGCGCCTTATTGTTTTGCCTCCATAAAAACGCAGCCGCCGCGGTCGGGTTCGAACCCGGGAACTCCGGATCAGTAGCCGGACGCGCTAACCACTGAGCCACCGCGGCGTGTCGCCTCATTGTGGTCGCCTGGGTATTTAGAACAGACGCATGTGCACTCTCCATTCCCTTTTGAGGCTGCAGCTGCCAACCATCTTCTTTTTAAATGTGAGATCAAAGTTCTTTAGTAACCTGCACATAGGAGTAGCCATCCTTCTTGACGAATGGTTAGATTAGCTTAAGTACTCGTCAGTGAGCACCGTTGATGTATTGAACTGCTCTGTTCCTCCGCTTGCCTTAATGTTCAACGCATTCCTCACGAAATGCCAAAAAACTTCTTGCTATGTCAACCACGGAAACAGGAATCATGCGAGGACAGCATTGAACGTTACTTCCGTACAAAATCCATGTATAGTATTGCTGTGCCAGTGAAGATGAAATGATTTAAATAACGATGTCGAGCCGCTGCTACTGTCCTCTCCACTTTCCCGTGTGTGCTTTGGCCTTTGTGTCAGAAATCAGAGGCAAGCAGGTGGTCTGGTCCTCAAATAGCTGTAACTTGATTCCGTTAGGTATGAATAAATATGAGAGCGCAAAATTTTTGTTCTACTTTCTTCAGATGTTTAAGCTTTTTTTATAGAACAACGGATAGCATAAAAACAGGCAGCACTTATTTAAAAAAAATTAAATATGGCGATAATGCGCATTACCGAAGCAACCAATACGGCAAGTTAGCGCTTCGAATTTTCACTAGCTCTAGACGACAAGCAAGAGACCAAGCGGATTTCCAGAAGCTTCAAAACCTCTCCATACTTATTGTTTAACAATTTATTGTGGGTGGTACAGCGCGAACTAGACAACGGACAAAAGCAAAAAGACAACGCAGGCCAGGACTGTTGTCCATCGTCTAGTTCGCGCTGTACCAACCACAATTAATTATTACCAACTCGCCCAGTTATCGAGCGTTCTTCAGTAGAGTTCATTAAATCATGCCCGTAATATTGATACGGGCCCTCATGTAATTCCCCGTTGCGTGCCTTTGAGGTACAACTGAACAAACAAACAAACAAACAAACAAACAAACAAACAAATAAATAAATAAATAAATAAATAAAATACAGTTGGATTTTCGATATTCTGTATGTCCTCCACCGCTATCACATGAAAAACATACGGAGAATTGTTTCATCCAAAGCGCCGCTATCGATGTTAAATACTTTGCACACAAGCTGAAAGCTAGCCCTTAACTGAATGCTTTTGTAAGGATACATCGTTACAATTGGCACGCATGGCACAACTCCATTTCAAAGTTCCCTCGGTGAGTCGTCAGCAGCCGGCACACTGGAATGTTATCACGGTGATCTTCCCAGGCCGATTCTGTTAGAGCCTGCGCTGGTTGCGTTCACGAAGGTTGGTGTCCCCCGATTTCCCGATGTCACAGATAGCGTAATGCAATGCACTCTCGACGCCGTGTTACGGGTCTCAGGTGCCCCGCCAGAACAGTGGCGAGGCCAGTGATAGGGATTCCGCTCCGAGCTCCTGTGGGCACCCAAAACCGCTAAGCGCCTCTGCCCACGATCGTCCCTGCTATCGGGTGTCCTTTTCACGCAATCAAGTGTCGCCCGAGTCGCCACCGAGTGCCGGGCGGTATGAGAAGTGACGTGTGTGTTCTTTTTCGGCGCTCGCTGGATCGCAGCGGGCGCGCAGTCAAGGTCGACGCCCGCCGTTGCTTTCACAGCGGTCGGTGTCATCGGCTGATTCAGTCGCATGCTCCGACTCATAAGCGGCGCGTCTCCTCAGCCGTGCGGAACGTGACACTCGCTGTTTCGATGAACGCCGTCCGGTGTTGGTTTCGTTTTTGCTTATTATGTCTGTCGGGACGCGGCCTTATTTCTCGATACCCCGTCAGCACGTAGCTGGGAAGATTTAATGATGCAGTCAGTGACCTCACAGGCGGGGGGACTGCTTTGGCATCTGAGTGACCCCGCAATAGCCGTTAATGTGATCCAGCGCGGCCCATACGGAGCGTGGCAGGATAAGTAGTAACAGTAATGTGGCGTGATTTTTAGCAGCAGTGTAAAACGCTATTAATCGAAACACCAACGGTGGTTCGACGCCATGTTTAGAACGGAGTCTCTTTTCAGCTGTACACACTCTGTATTAGTACGTTTTCAATCAATGCGGTTGCATTTAACATAAGCTAGTTGCAATACTGCTTCTGGACAAATGACGCCAGGATAGCAAGTTGCTTTGTGAATGGTCGCATGGTTCCCAGTGAATAACAGTGCGACTAAAAATTGGGAGAACGTTACTACCTGCTTGTTCGAACCTAAGCAATAGCATAGAACACAGTATGCCACCGACAGAAAACTGAAGCTTCAAGAATGTAGTGCTTCGGAACTGAAAATAAAAGAAATTAAGCAAGATTCTAAGCCACGGAATCTCTAGTGTACTAAGAATTCCCGAAATCAGCCTACCGAAACACCTGCTATGAATATAAAAATTAAATCACGTGGTAAAGGCGTCTTTCGTACTTGTAATAAAATAATAAGGTTCAATTTTTCAGTTGTTTCCTGCATTACCAGCTCAGAAGTTTCGCTAAACAGCTTCCGACTTCCGATCCATGAAAGATCCTGCTGCCATTGAAGTATAAGAAAATTTTCTTTCAACAGCTCAACAGCAGCTCTAAGAGGACGTTATAACATCACTCATTTTGCCCGTCTAAAATATCGTTTTATTTTGGGGAGAGGCTGCGAGTTAGAAGTAAGTATGACCAAATTGTATATTGAAAGCTATAATTTCTCCACCACCCAGGATGAAATAATGGAGCGGATAAGGGAAATCAATGATACAGATGTTGTGGAGAAGTTTATCAATGTGAAATAATTTGTTTGTCCGTATTTCATATTATTGTGTTTGACCCATTAACAGAATTATGAATCAATTTTTACCGTTATGTTCGTGCTGTGCGCATTATATTCAATACAATAGATTCGAAATTTCCAAAGGGAGAAAAAAATGAGCCGTGGTTTGTCGGGTAGCATCACTTTAAATAGAATTCTCCTGTTTCGTTAGATTATGAAATTCATGATTCCCTATTTCCGGGCGAGTATAAGTTGCCGCCGATTTCACTGATACCTCAGAATATTGAGAAAACGCATATTTATGTAAGATAAGTATGTTAACGAATTCTTGGTAATATCTTGTAAAGTTAACGCAATCCTTGCTGAAAAAAAATTACAATTTGCGGTGTCGGCTACAATAAGTACTGTGCTCTTAATTTTTCTTTAACCCAGCTTCCGAACAGAAAAATCTACTCTGCGTTTCACAGCTAACGATTCAGTGTCGGGAGAGGCTTATGCTTTTAAAAGAGCGCAATAATCTCAGCAGACAATCGCGAGTGGTGGTTTTTGCAGTCACGTGGGAGCTTTGTTATCTTGCTTTGAATCTTAAGCGCCCACAATTTTAAAGATAATCATAAGACGCCACAGCGAGGTGAGCAACAAATTATTGAAGAATGCGCTACCAATGCTTTCTTGCACACGAAGAGTGTTAATGACAGGAAGGGTGTCTGAAGTCAATTAGCAACACTTCAGGGTAAGTACTACGGTCCTGAAGCTTCGCCGATTATATCCAATAGTTTTTCCTTATTTACATCATTATCCAGACAAAACTGATTCATACAAAAATGCAACGCGCGCTGAACTTTATGACATTTATATTTTTCTTAAATGTATTTTAGATTGGAATATATAGGAAACAACAAACAAAACCTGAGCGTAATGAAAAAGACTGTGTAAATTACATGCTTCCTTATATTTCAATATGGCTCCAAAGTCAGCCATCATCTTCCCACTCTACCCCTCAATCATTTCCAAGGCACCGTCTTTTTTCCCCTACCTGTGGTTAGTTCGAATTGCCGCGGTCACCGATAATTTGTGCGCTTGCGAGCCAAATTTTGCATGTTCAAGTAAATCACTCGCAAACGTCGTCTTCTTTCCAACGCTGGCTGAACTGAGCCTTGGAGGAAGACTAACCTGGCACTCACTCTTC